>NC_089258.1:11491156-12116156 GCF_963930625.1 Muntiacus reevesi
GGCAAAGTAATGTCTCTGCTTTTTAATATGCTGTCTAGGTTGATCATACCTTTCCTTCCAAGGAAGAAGCGTCTTTTAATTTCATGGCTGCAGTCACCAACTGCAGTGATTTTGAAGCCCCCCAAAATAAAGTCAGTCACTGTTTCCACTGTTTCCCCATCTATTTGCCATGAAGTGATGGGATTGGATGCCATGATCTTAGTTTTCTGAATGTTGAGCTTTAAGACAACTTTTTCACTCTCCTCTTTCACTTGCATAAAGAGGCTCTTTAGTTCTTCTTCACTTTCTGCCATTAGGGTGATGTCATCTGCATATCTGAGGTTATTGAGAACTTAAGCTAGCATTTTTCATTAAACACCATCTCTACTTAAAAGAATATCTTAGGTATTTTGGCAGAGGTTTTCTCAGAAATGAAGGAAGTCTTCTTGTCACTTTAGCAACAACTGGCAATCTTATTTTTGCCAATGATAAAATTTGAACTTTCAAGCAAAAATCAGATTTCTGGAAATCTCATATCCATCATCATGTCACAACAGGGACAGCTTCCCAATAACTTGTTTCTGACGGAATGGGTGATGTTAACAAATGTGACATTTTAATAGCTTACAATGAAAAGTAACTTACTGAACCAATATTGACAAATGACCAAGGCATGATGTTATACAGTCAGGCATAGGCATATGATCTACTCTATGTTCAAGCCAATGGATTTTAACATAACATTATTTAAAAGTCCACTGATATGATTTCAGATTCCAGACTGCAATTGTCAGAGAGAAGGAAAACTTTCCTTTACTTTTCTAGGTTCTTCTGGCTAGTCTAAAAATTAAACTGGCACAAGAGAGATTAACAAGAGAAAATCAAATTTAATTTCATATGTACGGGAATTCCATACATAAGATGGGTCAGACACCCTACATACATGAGAGATTCAAAGATAGAAAGATAAAACGCGGTGTAAATGTCACCCTGAGCTACAGGAAGGGATAGGGGCCTGGGGCTTCCAAGAACAGGAGGATCATTCACAGGACAATAAGCAGCAGAGCAGATGTTTCACAATGGGGCCACTAGGAAAAAATTCATCTCTGGTAATAACTTTTTTTCTGAGAAAAATCCTCAATTTAAACTCTTCTAGGTGGTTTAAAAGGGGCAGTTTTCTAGAACCCATGGGGTCTCAACTGCTCAAAATAATCAATCATGCAAAAGTGGCAAGTTTCGAGAAGGTTCATTTCAAACTCCTACATGATTTACTAAACACTGTTATATGCTGAGCCTTTATGTAGTTAACAACCAAATATAGGGCTTTCCAAGTGGCTCAGTGGTAAAAAAAAAAAAAAAAAATCCACCGGCCAACGCAGGAGACACAGGAGTCGCTGGTTCCGCAGGTTCAGTCCCTGGGTCAGGAAGATCCCCTGCAGGAAGAAATGGCAACCCAGTCTTGCCTAGGCAATCCCATGGACTGAGGAGCCTGGAGGGCTACAGTCTTTGGGGTTGCAAAGAGCCAGACACAACTGAGTGACCGAGTGCACGCACACACACGCACACACACACCCCAATAAAATAGATCCATAATTCCTTGGAGGCTATCAAAATATCCCTCCCTTTTTCAACCATTAACAGTGTGAGGCTGGATTTCTCTCTGTATATATACTTCAACCCAAACAACATACTGCAATACACTGAATGTAGAAGCATATATGAGAATCCTGCTATTTCTATTAAACCAGACATTAGAGATTTACAAAAATCTAAAATGCCAGTCTTCTCACTCCTTTGTTCTTAAAAAACAGTCATCTTTTACTAAAAGAAAAAAAAGTTTATATTAACATGTAATGGGTTTATACTGCTCATTTTAAATGAATTAATAAAAAATTTTATCTCTGCTTTAATTTATAATATAATATAGACAGATATAACCCACAAAAGCTCTCTATGTGTTCAATAATTTTTTAAGAATATAAAAGAGTCCTGAAACAAAACATTTGAAAACACCTGATTTAAAGAACAGAGTATTAATATCAGATCCCTGCAAAACAAAAAGAACAAAAATTACTTTTTCTTTATTTTTTTTTTTTAGTTTTCCTAAAAGAGATTACATGAAAACTGAAAAGGGACACGATGGCAAATCAAAATTAACCTCATTCCATGTAACATCAATAAGAATATTTTTTAAAAAAAGAAGTATGCTTAGATCAAAATGATTTTGTATACCCTGGAAACAATGCAATATCTTGATCAGATAGACACATAAATATATCCATTTGACAAATATTTTTGATAGCTGCGTATGACAGCCAAAGAAACACGCAGTCACAAACTCAAAAACAGATGATTAAAATAGCACCGTGAGGGAGACCATCCAAGGTCCTGTCAGAAGGGACAAACGGATACTTCAGTCACTCTCCAGCAGCATCTCAGGACACCCAGCTCAGGGTCTAGCTGTTCTATTTTAAAGTAAATTACACGCTTCCAAGACAGGACAGTAACACTAAGCTCTCAGCCCCAAAAGAGCAAATGGGTCTTAGTGGGATTAACCTGGAATAACAGGACTCGATCAGCCGAAAGCACCTTTTCGGCTACTACATCCCCTGTGCTGAGGAAACACAGAAGCAATAATAATATTTACTGAGCATTTTCTATGTGCCAGGCACTGCGGGCTAAGCACTTAACATTCAAGATCATCTTAAGAGTATACACCATAATTATCCCCATTTTTGGAGTTGAGAAAACTTAAGCACAAAGAAGATAAATAACTTGCCCAAAGCAAAGCCAGGATTTAAATCCAGCCTGTCTGACTCTGAGGCCCAGCCCCTTAGTCACTACACTACAGTACACACAGGCAAGTAACCAACAATAATACATAAAGTTTAAAGTCAATGTCCACTGTGGACCATTTCTGTTGTTCATACTGCCTAAGAGAAGCTTCCAATTTGCAGAGAGCCCTCTGACAGGTTCATCCGTTACCCTGCGGGTGCTGTTCAACATCCATGTACCAGACGACCTCAGGCAAGAAAAGTAGATTTTGGAAGGTAAAACTGTGGAGGGCATTTTTCTTTAGTTCAAAATACAGAATATAAGTTAGATAATTTCACAAGTCTTGGTCCTCTTTGCCTTCTGCAACTGAAGATAAAACCATTATTATGTAAGAATCTAACTAGACTATTCCAAAGAGAATAATGCCTCAATTCAAATCAATTGATACAGCTTTATAAAAACTGCTTTTACAAAAGTTCAAATTACACTATACATCTACATATTCTGCAGTGTGGCTAATTACAAGGGTAGCCCTATGTCTATGCCTTTCATTTCAGTGTTCAGAGTGAGAATGCAGTTCCAAATATGCGTTGAAGCAACTCAAGGCAGAGTTTTTAGGTCATTAAAAATGAACCTAGAACTTCACTGTAGAAATTAAATCAAGCAAAGTGGAAAGGGAAGCAGAATAAGTCATGTTACAAATCAGCCTCAAGAATAAGGAATAAGGAGTGGATAAGCACTGCTAACTATCTCACAGTAATTACAGAAGAAAATACTTAGAGATATTTCAGAGTTTTTGTTTAGTTTTAACATTTGGCACGCGTTTTAAAATATGTACCATACAAAGTGCCTTAAATAAACTACTATTTTTTTGGCCTACTGAACTGAAAACATTCCACAATACAATTACAAAAATAACTTTCTGGTTTTCTCAGGGATAAAAAAAAAAAGGACAACATATAAAACGAATTCAGAGGATAACAAAGAAAGAGATAACTCGATTCACACAAAGATTCCAAGAAAGACATAAATGGTAAGTGAATTATGAGTGACCCAGCAGACAGTTAAAAGTCCTTTTTACCCACAAACTGTATGAACTACATCAGACACTGCTACAAACGTACATCATAAATACTATTACAATTTTGAATACCTGAAAGTAGGAAGAAAAAAAAACAAACCCACGCAGAATTAACAGTGCCACAGAAAATTTCTACTGAGTCTTAAAACATATTAAGTCATCAGCAGTGCTAGACCTGCAGGCACTTGAGGAAGCTATCTTAAAAAAGAAACAAGCTTTATGTTATCAAGATTCACAACGATGTGTAAAACTCTATTCTAAGATGGATAAATGCCCAGGAAAGGAAACCGACAGACTCAAACCTGCACCGGTACATTAAGAGACTTGAAGGCGCCGGAGGGTAACCACCGTGCAGCCCAGCAAGCCTTTGCTTGGGCTTGCAGGTGCCCCCGCACCCTCGCACGAAGAACCCGCAACTCAGGAAGGAAGGCTGGAGGGAAACTCTGCACTGTCATCGAGGGCGAGCTCCTTCATGTCCAAATCAAACCCACAAGGCGACAAGTTGTACGCACAGAACACACTTCGGGTCAAGTCAACCATAGAGAGGAAGCCAGCTCGGCCATCGCCGTCTTCACACCACCACCCACCTCGAAGCCGGGTGCACTTAGGGGGTGAGAGCTGGGTGGGTGCGGAGGCAGGGCGCGCGCCCGGCCCCTGCCCACCGCCCCTCCGCACCGCTCAGCTCCGCGCTGCACCGCGGTCACCGCCGAGAGAAAGGAAGAGCAGGGCAGGGGGCTGCCTCTGCTCGGAGACCTCACCGGGTACCCTCCGCGAGGGCTGGAGAGGGGACGACCGAGTGGCCGTGGGTGGGGGCGGGGTGGGGCGTTTTCCAGAAATCGGCCAAAGCCCCCACCCATCAGGGATCTCCTTCAAGACCCGGTCCACCCCAGAAAGACACGGGTTACACAACCTGTCAGGTAAGGGGCCCAGAGGCAGCAGGGCGCAGATCGAGGAGGGCCGGGATCGCTCCTTCCTAGCTTCTCCCGCCCCCAAGGCACCGCGGCCGGGGAGAGCGAAGTGGTGGCTGGCTGGCGGATTAGCCGCGGCCGAGGGGCTGCCGGCCAGGACGCGCGGACGGCGGCGGCGGCGGGGCGCTCACCGGCTCAGGATGGGGCGCTGGCAGGAACTAGGCAGAGCCGCAGCACCCGGCTCGGCGTCGACAGCGCGGGCGGCTGCTCTCCCGGCGCACCGCGGATACCTCGCCGCCCGCCGCCGGGTGTTTTCATACAAACCCCGGTGGCAGGCGAGGAGGAGGAGGAGGAGGAGGAGGAGGAGGAGGTGGCGGCGGCGGCGGCGGCGGAACCTGCCCGCATCCCAGGCAACGTCAGCGCGGCGCCCCGCCCACCGCACTCCCCGGCCTGCCGGCTCGCGCGCGCCGGGCGGGAGGGAGGGCGGGGCGCGCGTGCGCGCGGGCCGGGTGAGCGCGCTCCGCGGAGAGGGCGGGGTGAGCGCGGGCGGGAGCCGCGGCGGGGGGCGCGTTGGGGAGCGCGCGTGAGGACGGTGGGAGTGCGCGCAGGGCCGGACGAAGGGAGCGCGCGCAGGGGCAGGACGAAGGGGGCGCGCGCAGGGCGAGGGCGGGGAGCGCGCCGCGTTGTTTCGGGGCGGGGGAGACCGAGGCAGGATTTTGGAGCGGGTGTTGTTCACGCCGGCTGTTGTACCCTGCAGCTGCTGCCCTCCCAATCGAATGGGTCTCAGCGCGGCTGCCCACGTCCCGAAAGTCACCTTCCTGTACGCTCCCAATTAGAGCCTCCGCTTTTTCCCAAAACTAAGCTGGAACCCACCCCCACCCTCTTCGGAGGCTTTTGCGGCGCCGGGTCAGCGGTTCTTAACTCTCGGACCCATGTGAGGTCGCACTGGACCCTGAGGACCACGGTAAAATTTAGCCTTTTCCTGACCTCAAAGAGAGCTCACGTTAAAATGGTAAAGACAAGCAGCTATCACAACTGAGCTCCCAGAAACAATGAAATTTCACCTTGTGGCAATGCCTCCATAAATCAGGTATCTAGCGCTGCAATGAGCAAAATAGCGTGCTGATTTATTTTTTGCTTTTTTTGTAACGTGCGTACATAAGTCTCAAAAGTGGTAATGCTAAATCAGCCGCTGAAGGCAGAGATGGAATGTTTTATCTGAGCCAAAGTAACGTGTCAGACAGATTAAAATACTAATATACTCCCTTCTGTTTTGACTGCATGTAAATGCACTGTAATATATTCCTAATAAATACTGACATTTACTTTTTTTCAAGAGCATGGATCATCTTTGCTGCTGTTTATAGTAGCTGGTAAGGTTGTTACAACCAGATAGGGAAATAAATTGAGAGCTCTAAGGTTTTGTTTTGTTTTCTTATCATCCTGTTAAAAGAAAGTAAGCAGGTGTGAAGGCCATTCGGAAGGTAATCCGGGGTATATCCTGCAGTTTGCCCTTGGCAAGCGTCTTACTCGGATAAACAAGAGACTAATATTTTAACTAAATCCTGTGAGTTTCCTTGACTGTGAGCACCAAAGATAGGTTACAGTACTTTAAATAATTTTAAAACAATTACCACCCCAAACCACCCAGCCTGAAAAGCATTATCTGAAAACACCTAATTATCTAAATATTTAACACTTCACAAAAATTAAATATATGTGATATACACAAAACTTATAAAGAACACCTTCCTCAATGAATTAACCTGCAATGTAAAAAGGTATGGGCTTCTCCGTTGGCACTAGTGGTAAAGAACCCAGCTGCCAATGCAGGAGACATAAGAGACATGGGTTTGATCAATGAATGGGGAAGATCCCCTGGAGGAGGGCATGGCAACCCACTCCAGTATTCTCGCCTGGAGCACCCCATGGACAGAGAAGCCTGGCAGGCTACAGTCCATGGGGTCACAAAGAGTCAGACATGCCTAAAGTGACTTAGCATGCCCACTTAGCATGCACATACCTTAAAAGGTATAGATATAAATGTGAAAGTGTGTTTTGTGGAATTAGCATTCAACTTTAACAAAATGTCATTCGTATGGTTTAATGGCCAGGAGACAGACCCAGTTTATTAACCCACACAAGTAAGTAAAACGCAGAACCAATCCCTGTCAGTCCCCCAGCTTTCTCAACACACCCTGTTATGATATAAAAAAAACTTGATGTCTGTAACTGTGATGTAGACCAGAGACAGACCATAGATCATATTCATTTAATGATGCTATTCAGATCAGTCTAGCTCATGCCTTGTTGTTGTTGTTTAGTTGCTAAGTCATGTGCAGCTCTTTTGAGACCCCATGGATGGTATCCCACCAGACACCTCTGTTCATGGGATTTTCCAGGCAAGAACGCTGGAGTGGGTTACCATTTCCTTCTCCAGAGGATTTTCCCGACTCAGGGATCCAACCCATGTCTTCTGCATTGGCAGGTGAGTTCTCTACCACAGAGCCACCAGGGAAGCCCAGTCTATGTGTTGTAGGTAGTCAGTAAATGTTTGATTATTTTAACTTTGGACTAGACTGGGAAAGAAAGGTGAGCATGGAACACAGCTATCTCAGATAAACATACAAAGTGCAATAAACTTTATAATGAAACTGTATAGCCATAAGGTTTAGAAAATACTATTTCTCTAAAAAGTATAGTCATTTCCATCTGAAACCATAAATGTTAGATGCACAAGCTCAGTTATGAAGTTTCTGAAACATATCCAGTCTTCTGGAGTTGCAACCTCAATCTCAGGGGTCCCCAACACACAGGTCTCAAACAGGTACCAGTCTGAGGCCTGTTAGGAACCAGGCCACACAGCAGGAGGTGAGTGTCAAGCAAGTGAGTGAAACTCCATCTGCTGCCCCGCATTGCTCCCCATCTCTGGCATTACCACTTCAATCTCTTCCCTTCCCACCCACCCTCACCCCATTTGTGGGAAAATTGTCTTCCACGAGACCAATCCCTGGTGCCAAAAAGATTGGAGACTGCTTCTCTATAGGTTTGTTATAACTATTCAATATCATTCAACAGTCATCAATTTATTGAGCACCTCCTATGTGCCAGACACAATCCTCCTGAAATATTCTGTGGAGTTAAACAAATGATAAGGCTAAACAAAATACCCAAAAGCTATTCTATATGAAATCAAAAGGTTTCCCTACATATGGACATCACCAGATGGTCAATACCAAAATCAGACTGACTATATTCTTTGCAGCCAAAGATGGAGAAGCTCTATACAGTCAGCAAAAACAAGACTAGGAGCTGACTGTGGCTCAGATCATGAACTCCTTATTGCCAAATTCAGACTTAAACTGAAGAAAATAGGGAAAACCACTAGACCATTCAGGTATGAGCTAAATCAAATCCCTTAGAATTATACAGTGGAAGTGAGAAACAAATTGAAGGAATTAGATATGATAGACAGAGTGCCTGAAGAATTATGGATGGAGGTTTGTGACATTGTACAGGAGGCAAGGATCAAGACCATCCCCAAGAAAAAGAAATGCAAAAAGGCAAAATGGTTGTCTGAGGAGGCCTTGCAAACAGCTGTGAAAGGAAGAGAAGTGAAAAGCAAAGGAGAAAAGAAAAGATACCCATTTGAATGCAGAATTCCAAAGAGTAGCAAGGAGAGATAAGAAAGCCTTCCTCAGTGATCAATATAAAGAAATAGAGGAAAAAACTAGAATGGGAAAGATTCGGGATCTCTTCAAGAAAATTAGAAATATCAAGGGAACATTTCATACAAAGATGGGAACAATTAAGGACAAAAATGATATGGACCTAACAGAAGCAGAACATACTAAGAAGAGGTGGCAAGAATACATGGAAAAACTATACAAAAAAGATCTTCACAATGCAGATAATCTCAATGGTATGATCACTCACCTAGAGCCACACATCCTGGAATGCAAAGTCAAGTGGGCCATAGGAAGCATCACTATGAACAAAGCTAGTGGAGGTGATGGAATTCCAGCTGAGCTATTTCAAACCCTAAAAGATGATGCTGTGAAAGTGCTGCACTCAGTATGCCAGCAAATTTGGAAAACTCAGCAGTGGCCACAGGACTGGAAAAGGTCAGTTTTCATTCCAGTCCCTAAGAAAGGCAATGCCAAAGAATGCTCAAACTACTGCACAATTGCATTCATCTCACATGCTAATAAAGTAATGCTCAAAATTCTCCAAGTGAGGCTTCAGCAATACGTGAACCGTGAACTTCCAGATATTCAAACTGGATTTAGAAAAGGCAGAGGAACCAGAGGTCAAATTGCCAACATTCGCTGGATCATAGGAAAAGCAAGAGAGTTCCAGAAAAACATCTACTTCTACTTTACTGACTATGCCAAAGCCTTTGACTGTGTGGATCACAACAAACTGTGGAAAACTCTGAAAGAGATGGGAATACCAGACCACCTGACCTGCCTCTTGAGAAATCTGTATGCAGATCAGAAAGCAACAGTTAGAACTGGACATGGACCAACAGACTGGTTCCAAATAGGGAAAGGAGCATGCAAGGCTGTATATTGTCACCCTACTTATTTAACTTATATCCAGAGGACATCATGAGAAATGCAGGGCTGGATGAAGCACAAGCTGGAATCAAGATTGCTGGGAAAAATATCAATAACCTCAGATATGCAGGTGACAACACCCTTACGGCAGAAAGCAAAGAAGAACTAAAGAACCTCTTGATAAAAGTAAAATAAGAGAGTGAAAAAGTTGGCTTAAAGCTCAACACTCAGAAAACAAACGTCATGGCATCTTGTCCCATCACTTCGTGGCAAATAGATGGGGAAACAGTGGAAACAATGACAGACTTTATTTTGGGGGGCTCCAAAATCACTGCAGATGGTGACTGCAGTGCAGACGCTTGCTCCTGGAAGAAAAGTTATGACCAACCTAGATAGCATATTAAAAAGCAGAGACACTACTTAGCCAACAAAGGTCTGTGTAGTCAAGGCTATGGTTTTTCCAGTGGTCATGTATGGATGTGAGAGTTGGACTATAAAGAAAGCTGAGCACCAAACAACTGATGCTTTTGTTTTCAATTAGCAATAATCACGGCTCAGATAAACCTCATTGGCTACGATACTGCCACTGCACAAAGCTTACAACTGATGCTCTTGAACTGTGGTGTTGGAGAAGACTCTTGAGAGTCCCCTGGACTGCAAGGAGATCCAAGCAGTCCATCCTAAAGGAAGTCAGTCCTGAATAGTCATTGGAAGGACTGATGTTGAAGCTGAAATGCCAATGCTTTGACTACCTGATGCGAAGAACTGACTCATTGGAAAAGACCCTGATGCTGGGAAAGATTGAAGGTGGGAGGAGAAGGGGACGACAGAAGGTGAGATGGTTGGACATCATCACCAACTTGATAGACATGAGTTTGCGCAGGCTCCGGGAGTTGGTGATGGACAGGGAAGCCTGGCATGCTGCAGTCCATGAGGTCACAAAGAATCAGACACAACTGAGCAATTGAACCAAACTGAACTAATATTACGCTTTTAGATTATACTGTATGTATTACCTACTAAAATAACTACTTGATTTTTTTTTAATTTGAACCTTTTATATTACCTTTTATTTAGAATTTTATATAGAGAAAAGGCTTTCATGTAGTGATCAACCTGTATCCATAGATTAACAGATACAGAAACTATGATGAGAATCAGTCAAACGTCATTACGCTGCAAGCTCAAAGTTTAAAAACTCCTCTTAAAAAAGTCATGTGTATGTGGGTGAACATATGCATTTGTATAAATTATTAGAATATACACCAGAAGTAATAGTGACTGTCTTTGGGTGGTAGATAAAGTGATTCTCATTTTCTTCTTTTTGCTTTCCTAAAAATGTTTTCTTCTTTTTGCTTTTCCTAAAATAATTTAAAGGACATAAGATCACTTTTGTAATTAGAAGAGGAGCCAAAGACAGAAACTTCCAATGACTTAAGTTCAGCTCACCCGATTGACTACATTTTCCAGTTTCTTTGTAGCAAAGAGAAAGTTGCCCCATGCAAGAGAGGGCTGTTGAAGAGGACAGCAGCCTGACCCTGATCAAAATCTCAGAAGGGCATTTCTTCACAACGAGTCTGGTCTTCAACATGAGAAGTCAAGAAATTTGAATTTCCAGTTGGTGCATCACAACTTTATCAGTTAATTGGAAGCTACTTAAGGTTAAATAATCTCACAAGTGGGCTCCCCAGGTGGCGCTAGTAGTAAAGAACCCACAACCCACCTGCTAGTGCAGGAGACGTGAGAGATGTGGGTTTGATCCCTGGGTCAGGAGAATCCCCTTGAGGAGGGCACAGCAACCCATTCCAGTATTCTTGCCTGGAGAATCCCCATGGATAGAGGAGCCTAGCGGGCCACAGTCCATGGGGTCGCACAGAGTCAAACATGACTGAATCAACAGCACACATGTAAACTCACAAGTAGCTGGATTATATCCAGAAAAATAAATTAGCTTTAATAAGGGATGTGCTTTTCTGGCAAACAGAGTACTCTGGCCTACTATTTTCGAAGCCTTTTTTTTTAGTGGTGGTATGCTTTCTCCCAGCAACTGTTTTGTTTTGGATTGTGTATGTATGACCAGTATGTAAAACAGAAAAAGTGAAACTGCTCTGGTTGAAGTTGAAAGACCTGCTCAGCCTGGCTTGATCTTCACCTCCTTTCCCCAGATGTCCTCCAGGATGGTTCCTTAGAATCCCCAAGACTTGAACGAACTCCTCCTGACACCAGTCTATCTACTAGAACAAAATAAATAAGCAGAAGGTTGCTTAGTGAGCATGGACGTGAGGCAAAGAGACTTGGAGCAATATTCCGTCCGAGTTCTGGGAAATGTCTGGTGAGCTGTCCCAGTTCCACACAATACATGCCTCACTGAGAGATGCAAATTTATGTTTTCCTGACAGGCTCTCTTTGCCTTCAGGAGAGCTAGACAGTGGTGGATGGGTAAACCAACTCTATGAACACTAAACAAAGCTAGCAAACCAAAATCCGTGTTCTATAGCTACTGCCAATTTCTGTGGTATAACCACTTTCACCATGGCTGATTTTAAGACCAGTGGAATTTACTTGAATACTTAACAATCGGTTCTGTAAAAGCTACACTGCCAACTTCAGAAGAACACTGCTATACATGGGCTTCGTGCAAAACACAACCTGCTGTTTCTTCTCTGTTTGTTCACTTGTTTGGGTTACAATGCAGTTCAAGAGACCAGAGCTTTCTTTGGTAATGTTCCTGTCTGGATGATTTACGCTGATCAGCTTGATAAAATTTAGAGGTTTCTTGAATCTCTGATAGTCACACATTTACAAACCATCTCTGGATGGTTTCTGCCAAAGGTAAATCTATTTGTCATATGTTCATTTTTTCTGCTTTTATTCAGAGGACAACCAAATTCTGAAAGTTTCACTATTTATTGACAGCAGTGATTCTGACACAATGTCTGACAAATTCTGACAAATCTCTTTGGTCTGATGATGATTTAATACATTTCTTCCCTTATGAATCATCCTGCTGTTTCTTCCCGGAAATGAGATGGACAATTTTTAATCAGTGTTGTATCCATACAGCCACAAAAACAAATAACTTGTTGAACCAGAACAAATAACTGAGTTAGTCCCTTTTTCTGTTTATTATCCATACATCCTGATTGTTCACACCGTGGACCTGCATGGCCAGTTCTGCTCTCCAGGATAAGATAGCTCCTGGTTTAATTTTTTGCAAAATCATGTAAGTTTACCATCTTGTGCAGAATCATAAGCACTGTGAAATATTTCTATTCACTTCCTAGGAAGTATTACCTAGTGTCAACTGAAAAAAAAAGCACAACCTTAAAGTTGAGAGTTATGTTTTATTCAGCAAACATTCTGAGGACTGAAGTCAGAAGATTCTCAGATCACTCTGAGTGACTGCTCCAAAAGGGCCAGCGGTGGGGAGGGTGGTGAGCCAGGATATGTAGGAGTTCTTGCAACAAAAATCATGTAGAGGGAACATCAAAAGATTACTGTTAAGTAAAGAAAACTAAATATCAAAAAAAAAAAAGAAAACTAAATATCTCAAGTTAAGGAATTTAGTGCTTTTCTATGTATGGGAAGATGCAAGAGTCTGGACTTACTGAAATCATTCCTTTGATGTGCACCCTGTCTATCTAGTCCATATAGTCAAAGGTCTATGTGTGTGTGTATGTATATATATAATCTGTCTAATCAAAGCTATGGTTTTTCTGTAGTCATCTATGAATATAAAGAGTTGGACCATAAAGAAGGTTGAGCACCAAAGAATTGATGCCTTTGAACCGTGGTACTGGAGAAAACTCATAACAGTCCCTTGGACAGCAAGGAGATCAAACCAGTCATTCCTAAGGGAAATCCACCCTAAATATTCATTGGAAGGACTGATGCTGAAGTTGAAACCGCAATACTTTGGCCACTCGATGCGAAAAGCCAACACTTTGGAAAAGACCCTGAGGCTAGGAAAGACTGCGGGCAGGAGAACAGGGTGACAGAGGATGAGATGGTTGGATGGCATCACCCATTCAATGGACATGAGTTTGAGCAAATTCTGGGAGATAGTGAAGGACAGTGAAGCCTGCTGTGCTGTGGTCCATGGGTTGCAAAGAGTCAGACACAACTTGGTGACTGAACAATGACAACCAACTATCTGGGGCCAGTATTCTGCTTTTCTCCATGCTGAGTCCCCTTGGGGTGCACAGTTGGGAGGGGCTGCAGAGGCTGAGGGCTTGGCAGTGGGCAGCCCATTCGTCTCCATTCTGAGTTCCCTCAGGGTTCACCATCTGGGCACCTGTATTGTGACGACTTGATGGCTGCAAAATCCTTTGTTTACTGATATGGCGGGCAATATGTCTCATTCACACCAGCCTGAGTGGCTGATGTGAAATAAAGAAAACTTAAACTAAATGCCTACCCCAAATATTTCCAGCTGCAGGTTCATCAAGTTACCTGAAATTCTCAACCTGGGAGTCACTTCTCTCAGGTAAATTCTAATTCTTCAAAGGAACTTAGAATTATGAAATATGTAACTTATGAGGGAGATACATTTAGAGATACATTTCTAAAGCATTTAGAAATATCACTTTTAGCTATTTATGAATTTAATGAAAATAGGGCACAAAAGACAGAGTACCATGAAGGAATGGGAGAAAGGTTCAGAACTTGGAAAAATGCCAAGTGTGAACTCTGGGCAGAACAAAGCCCAGTGAGCTCTGGGACTAAATGCAAGTCCACAGTAACAGGAGGTGAACTGCTCAAAAACAAACTGTAATTCTGTGACTTTTATTCACTTGCTGGCTTTGATTCTAGCACATACATGATTCTGGAAGACAAAATGCAGTGTTCTCTTTTCTGGTTTAAGTATCTTCAGGTCCTTTGGCACTGCAGTTGAAATTGAAAAGTAGATGAGAACTCTGAGTTGTATCAGCCCAGTACAGAGCCCTGCCCTCTATGAATTAGCAGTAATTATGAGTGTTAGTCAACAGAGTGTGCCTGGAAGGCCAGCAGCGTGTAATGGGATCAGGTATCATTAATAATTATAGGAAAATGAAAGGAGACAGTAGCTAAAGGAGGAATTTGAGCTGAGGCAGGCAGCCTGAAGCAACTGGAAAGCCAAGTCATTATATGTGCAAAATCGAACCTTCCGGTCAGTCTTCAGGAGACTCACTTATTGCCAAGAAGGGTTTAATTCAATTAGCAAAGAGCTGTGGGGAAAAGGCTTGTGCAACCTTGAGCCTGGCTGGATATCTTTAGCTCTAAAGCAAGGTTATTTTGGGAGGATCATCATAATTCACTTGCTTCAGCACCTAAACCCATCCAGGATGTGCTCCGTGAAACTCAAAGAAACGCTCTCACATCCAGTGTTTCAGTATTTAACTGTCCATGAATTATACTACTGCTCCCTATTCCCATCTCTCCCTGACTTCCTACCATAAGCTCTCCTCTCCCTGAATTAACTAAGAGCATTGTGAAAGGACCTTAAGTCATTGTGAAAGGAGAGGAGCCATCTCTAAATGGAACTATGGAGAGAAACACCAATTCAGTGTGTGCTTTTGCGTAAGCCATGATACCTCTTGGGGCCTTGGTTCCCACTTTTCTAAAACTGAAAGTCTGGAAAGCAAACAAACTACTGGGCTAGGCTAAACAATCTCTAAGGTAGTATTCTCAAACAACTGTGCCAGTGACATAAATTTGACTGAAACAGCTTATAGGCAAGCTGATAGGCATTGGGTTCCCCTATCTAGCCACACTAGCACGCAGAAGGATTGAACACCTTTGCCTTTAGGGCAGCTGGAGCCCCGGAGTTTGCCACTTCCAGATACAAACCTTCTAATCCATTTTGGTATGCAGTATATATACTAACTTCTACAGAAAACACTAGAAAACATTAAGACCCCTTCCAGAGAGAACATTCTGTGAATCTGTAAGAGTGGGTTTGCATTTCCCAGAGGAAGAGTCGCCAAAGCCCTCAGAACATATTGATGAGAGGCCATGAAAAGGACCAGATGAGGGTTTTTTTTGTGGGGGGAACCCTCAGATGTTTATAACGAAGGTAGAGAATTTGCAGGTGGCTCTGAGGTTAAAGCATCTGCCTGCAATGCGGGAGACCTTGGTTCGATCCGTGGGTCAGGAAAATCCCCTGGAGAAGAAAATGGCAACCCACTCCAGTCTTCTTGCCTGTAGAATCCCCTGGATGGAGGAGCCTGGTGGGCTACAGTCCACGAGGTCGCAAAGAGTCAGACACGATTGAGCGAATTCACTCACTTTTAACAAGAGTTGGCCTTCAGAGGTAAGTCTGCTAGATGGCATTTCTGGGGCCTCTGGGGAGCTCTGGTGTTTCATGTCTCAGCACAGAAAGAATTCAGCGAGAAGCAAAGTGATAGAGAAGAAGTGATTTATTAGAATAGGACACTTGTGAGGCTTACAAGTGGATGGATGAGGGGATGCCACAAGCTGAAAACTTAGTGAGGTACAGTTTTATAATCAATGGAAAAGTGGGGAGGGGGGAAAGACCTTCTTCATTCTTGAGTAGACATCAGCCTTCCATTATCAGCTTCTTCTTCAGATTGGAGACAGAAGTTTTTTTGTCCCTCCAGGATCAAGCCAGGTCAGGCATGATGGAAAAATTATTTCAGATCTCAGTACAATGAGGGTCTTTCATTTTAAAGTATCACCTTTCCATAAATTACTGTTTTTATGTGTGCAGAGAGCATGTCCTAAGGAATCATTAACTTACTGAGCTCATTTGGATAGGATGTGGGTCTCATGTCACCATTGTTTTATTGTTTGGGATGGCGTGTCTCATGCTTCTGCTATATGGTTTTGTTGCTAAGCAAGCCTACTTGGTCTTGTGGTTAGGCAAACCTGCTTTCTTGAGTGATCATTAATTTACAGGGGTCTTCCATACACTTTTCTTTGCTTACAATCTTCTAGTGGGATTAACTGTTTAATTACCTACTTTGTTCCTTTACTCTGTCTCTATCAGAAATACATTAATATTCTGTACTTATATAATAGTAACAATAATAATTAAAAGACAGTCCCTCATACAGATCTGGTATAAAGGGTATGCTCAGTAAAAGATGAGCAAATATATGCCCTTTACTGACAGGTCACAGGGAACTAGGATTATACCTGTAATCCCAAAGTTTCCTTGGTTAGTCCCAAGATTGCCAGATATGTGTGTCTGTTGCCTGTACTAGATGCTGAGGGCCTCTTGAGCAGGTCCGCTATGTCTTCCAGCACTTAATAAAGTACTTTGGATTTAGCGTATGCTCAATACAAATATGCTGAGGTTAATTTAGAGATATCAGCTTCAAGCAATTGCTGCTTTCAAAAAATTTACATTGCATGAAGAAAACAAGGCTAATCAGCTTTAATAATTATACACATTACATTTATTAGCAAAATTAATTATGGTTATTCATATGGAATGGTTAATCTAATAATGGTTCTTAATGTAAAACTAGAGAGACAGTTTAGTTTTTCCTTCACTGTATGAGCTTTTAATTTTCCTTTCATTGTTCTCCCCTTGGAGAGAGCTAAAATTGACATGTTTCTCCTATTTGATGGGAGACTTCTACTTTCCTTTTCGAAACCACAGTCTTCCGCCTGCTCTCTGCATAGCTTGCTCTGTCAAGCCTTCAGGTCTCAGTTGGGTTTCGCTTTCATATCTCCTGGGCTGAGACTGACTTAAGGACTTAGGAAGGGATTCCTGGAAGCACGAGAGAGGGAGTGGAGAAAAATGAGATGGGGAAGGAAAATCCAATAAGGGACCCACTTATTGGCTGGGTACCCTCTTACAGGCTACTGCGGCTCCCGCTAAGAGCCCTCTGCTCCACCATGTAGAATGTGCTTCAGAATTGTTCTCTAAAAAGGCTGGAGTCTGAGGCCTTTATCCACTAACTTCTCTCCTCTTTTGGTTAAGGGCTGCCCCTGGTGAATACTTCCAGTTTGCCCTGTACCTGGCAGAGCAGGCTCCCAAAGAATTTCTGCCAAAAAAGCCCTGAGGTCGAATTAGAGGTGGGATGCTGTCTATACTCAGGGGAACTGACCCTTTCAGGTACAGCTCAAATCAGACGCAGGTGAATCTGGCATGAGGCTTTGCTAAACAGGCTTCCCTTAAGGCATTTTGCATAACAGTATTGATCAGCTTTAATTTCATCATCAGGGGATATCATTTTTTATCTCTGTTCATAAGCATCTAGTGTTTGGGGGGCTTCTTTCTTCTGGAAAATGTACTCCAATTTTTCTCTAGGAAAGTGACTTCTCTATGAACAGCTGTAACAGCCCACTCCCAGATCTAATAATGGTCAGGAAGCAGTGTGGTCCACAGTCCAGTGGATCTGTCTCTTGCTTCAATAATGTTTGGACAGAACAGACCCAGAGACTCTCCTTCCTCCAGTCCTCAACCACCTTCCAACGTTTTAATCACTTGCAACCTTTGGAACAACCGCTGAGATATCCTCAGCCTTAGGGGCCAGCCAACATCACTTTCTGAGCTTAGCTCTTTATTGCCAGTCAACCATGAGCTCCTAGATTTCTCAGAATTATTCCACAGAGGTGGAGGCTGTCATCAACTGCGTGGTCTACATGCATCTGTGGACCTCCTACACCGACTGTTACATTAAAAATTGAGTTTGCCTCTTGATGGGTGTCTAGCCAAAAGACAACTGTGGAAGATGTCGCCTGCCATATCAGTAAACAAAGGATGTTGTTCACCATCAGCCACTGCAGCCTCCCTTGACTGTGCATCTGACTGTCTACGGAGGCCTTAGACAGTAGGTGCATATCAAAGGAATTAATTAAATGAGCTCAGATTCTTGCATCTTCTCCTACATAGAAAAGTGAAGATATCAGGTTTTTCTTTAATTAGCAGTAATGTTTTGATGTTCCAACTGAGGCAGGAGGTAGATGACCCCTCCCATCCCCCAGGGTAGATACTCCAAGACAAAAATAGCAGGACAGTCAAGAGAAGATGCTGGACTCTGCCCAGATAGAAGACAAGAGACTACTTATTACTCATTCTCAAAATTAGGAGTCCTCCCTGACTACACAGACACAGAAAGCCTCCTTGGAAGTTAAAAGGGGAGTGATGCTAACTGATGACAACTACCCATAGGCCTCTTCAGTGGAATTCATCTTGGCAAAGAGATGTGTGCACAAACATGGGCGGATCCTGAGATAAACCAAGCATGGACTCTGAACCAGGCAAATAAAAATGATTGACTAGAGGAAACCCAGAAAACCCAGAAGAAATGCTCCAAATAAGTGATGTAAACTGTCACAAAGGCACTGCTCTCTGAGTCTGCCTATGTGTCAGTCCACATGTACTGTCCTGCTCTTCCTAATAAATACTTTGTTTCACTGCTTTCTGTCTTTGTGGGAATTCTATTTCTGCAAAGTTCAAGAACTGGGGCCATGTCACTGACCACTGGTATAGTGGCTAGGATTCAGTGCTCTGACCCTCACAACTTATCTTCAATCTCTGGTCGGGAACTGAAGCCCCACTTCAAGACACTGCAGGCTGAGGCCACCCAAGATCCCAACTAGGTTTGGTTGTAAAAATCCTTCCATATCCTGGTCTCTCCTTTACCTCTTCAGGAGAAGTCCCACCAGAGCTATCCAAGAGGATGTCTTCTGGGTTTAAGTCCTCAGAAAGTCTTCCAAAATTCTCAACTTTTATGTTGTACCGTTTTTCTTCAGTTGACACAACAAAGCCATAGATCAAGGGAAGGATGGATTTTATCATTTGCAGTAAGTAAGGAGAACACCAGGGATCTTTCCCAAAGCAGTGTCTCCCCGAACAGTAAAACTGGGGAAGCTAAAGTTACATGCCGGGACATATAAGAGATTTTGTGATGAAGAAAAGGTAGTTGGGTATTAGGGTAAATTACACTACCAAAGAAAATTATATGTAAAAATAGCATGCATCTAAGGTGAGCTGTATTCGTTTAGCTCCTGGCAGGAAATTAGGTCCAGATGTTTTAACAATGAAGGCTTGAATGAAGGGATTGTTTAAAGAATCCCTTTATGAAAGGACCATGCAAGAAAAGTTGAGGAATGTAGAGCTTGCAACAGTGGAAATCTGCTACCATGCCTAGGGTTGAAGGGATTAGCGGAGGAAAAACTCATTAGAGCTTAGGGAGAGCAAGCGTAGAGAGGAAGGGCTGTCATGTGAGAGCTAGGGCTCAAGGGAAGTTACCACTGTCAAAACCACAGTGCCCCAGGAAGGGAGAACACAATGGAATTAATACTCTGACCTCTATCTCCTCCCCAGAAACCTGACGAAACCTAACCAGAAGTCAGTCTGTAAAGGAGCCTGGGTGATACCATCCCTAGAGGCAGTCTCCAGAAATATGGAGAAAGCCAAAAGAATGAATCTTGTGTGGCAGAATGGAGAACAGCTATCATAAATACAGAGAAGATTCTCTCCAGAGAATAAAGAAGAATAGACCACAGAAAAGAAGAAGAGATCTTCAAATGAGAGAGATCTTCAAATCAAGTGTCCTTGCTATAGCACTTTCCTCTCATGTTTTTTTTTTCTCCTTGTAATAGGTATATCTCTCTTCATTTTTCCCACTTGAAGTTTATGATTGCCTTCATCCGTCTAATGTTGTCTTTATATACAAGTATTTTTTATTGAAGTACAATTGACATACAATATCAATTTCAGGTGTGCATCATAGTGATTTGATATTTAGATACATTTTTTAAATGGTTACAACGGTGTCCAGTTAACATTTGTCACCATACAAACTTATTACAGAGTTGTTGACTTTTTTCCTTGCGCTGTACGTTACATCTCTGTGATTTAATTTTTTTACAACTCAAAGTTTGTCCCTCTGAATCCCCTTCACTCGTTTCAGCTGCCCCCCAACACCCTTCCATTGGAAACCACCATTTTGTTCTCCATGAGTCTGTTTTGTTTGTTTTGGTTTTTGGATTCCATGTATATGAGAAACATATGATAATTGTCTTTTTCTGTCTGACTTATTTCACTTAGCATAATAGCCTCTAGGTCCATCTATGTTGCTGCAAGTTTTCTTTTCTTTTTTTTTTTTTGGCTGAGTGATAGAATACCAACTGTATTTACTAATATCTTCTTTATCCTTTCATCTGTCAACAGATACTTAGGTTTCTATATCTTAGCTATGGTAAATAATGTTGCAAAGGATATATGCATACAGTTGCATCTATCTTTTCAAGTTAGTGTTTTCATTATCTTTGAATAAATTTCCAGAAGTGAAAATGCTGTATCTTATCTTAGTTCTATTTTTAATTTTTTGAGGAAACTCAATACTATATTCTATAGTGGCTATACCAGTTTGCATTCCCAGTATGCAAGGATTCCCTTTTCTCCACATCCTCACCAAAACTTGTCTTTATTTTTGTCTTTTTGCTACTAGTCATTTTGACAGGTATGAGGTGAGATCTCTTTATGGTTTTACTTTGCATTGCCTTGATGACTGGTGATGCTGTGCATCTTTTCAGGTGCCTATTGACTATCTATATGTCTTCTTTTGAAAATGGTCTATTCAGATCTTCTGCCCATTTTTTAATTAGGTTGTTTTCTTTTTTATATTAAATTGTATAAATTATTTATATATTTTAGATATAAACCTCTCATCAAATATGTGATTTGCATATATCTTCTCCCCTTCAGTAGGTTGCCTTTTCATTTTTGTTTTTGGTTTCCTTATCTGTGCAAAAGATTTTTAGTGTCATGTAGTCCTGTCTATTTTTGCTTTTGTTGCTCTTGCCTGAGGAGAGGTCAAAAAAAATATTGCTGAAATCAGTATCAAAGAGCTTACTGCCTATGTTTTTTTTCCTAAGAGTCTTATGGTTTCAGGTCTTACATTTGATCCATTTTAAAATTTATTTTTGTATATGTTGTAAGATAGTGGTCCAAAATCTGATGTATTTATCTAGTTTTCCCAGCATCATTTATTGAATACATTGTCCTTTCTCCATTGTATAGTTTTACCTTCTTTGTCATAGATTAATTGGCCATATAACCATGGCTTTATTTATGAGCTCTATGTTCTGTTCCATTTGCGCCAGTATCAGACTGTTTTGATTACTATCATTTTTTAGGGTACTTTGCAAATCAGGGTGCATGATACCTCCAGCTTTGTTCTTCTTTCTCAGTTGTTTTGGTTATTTGCGGTCTTTTGTGGTTCTGTACAAATTTTAAGATTCTTTGTTATAGGTCTTTGAAAAAATGTCATTGGTATTTTGATAAGTATTGCATTGAATCTGTGGATTGCTTTGGGTATTATAGACATTTTAACAATATTAATTCTTCAAATGCATGAGCACAATGTATCTTACCATTTGTGTCCTCTTCTATGTTTTCATCACTCTTTAATTTTACAGATTTTTCACCTCCTTGATTAAATTTATTATAGGTATTTTATCCTTTTTGATGCAATTGTAAATCGGATTACTTTTTAAGTTTCTCTTTCTGAGAGTTCATTATTAATGTAAAGAAATACAACCAATTTCAGTGTATTAATTTTGTATCCTACAACCTTATTGAATTCATGTTTTACTTATAGTAGTTTTATGATGGAATATTTAAGTTTTTCTGTATATAGTATCATGTGTGTCATCTATAAAGAGTGATGTTTTGCTTCTTTTTAATTTGATTGCCCTTTACTTATTTTTTTCCCCTAATTGCTGTGGCTAGGACTTCCAACATTATGTTGAATAAAAGTGGTAAGAGTGGCATGCTTGCTTTGTTCCTGTTCTTAAAAGAAAAGCTTTTGACTTTTTTATCATTGAGTATGATGTTAGCTGTGAGTTTGTCATACGTGGCTTTTATTATGCTGAGGTGCACTCTCTCTCTACTCACTTTGTTGAGAGTTTTTGCCATAAATGGATGTTCAGTTTTGTCAAATGCTTTTTTTCTGCATCTATTGAGTAATCAGATGATTTTTATTTTTTGTTTTGTTGGTGTTGTGTATCATGTTGATTGATTTGCTGATGTTGCACCATCCTTGCATCCTTGGAGTAAACCCCATCTGATCATGGTGTGTGATCCTTATAATATGTTTTTGAATTCAGTTTGATAATATTTTGTTGAGGATTTCTGCATCTATATTCATCAAGGATATTGGCCTGTCATTTTCTTTTTTTGTAATGTCTTTGTCTGGTTTTAGTTTCAGGGTATCACTGACCTCATAAGATGAATCTGGGAGCATTTCTTCCTCTTCAGTTTTTCAGAATAATCTGAGAAAGATAGGTATTATCTCTTCTTTAAATGTTTGGTAGCACTCACCCTGAAGCAGGCTTGTCCTGCACTTTTGTCTGTTTGAGAAGTTTTTAATTGCTGATTCATTACTAGTAGTTGGTATATTCAAATTTTCTATTTATTCATGATTCAGTTTTGAAATATTGCTTGTTCATAGGAATTTATTCATTTCTTCTACATTGTTCAATTTTTTGGGTATAATTGGTCAGAGTAGTCTCTTATGATGCCTTGCATTTTTGTGGTAATCACAAAATCAGCTGTAAGTTGATTCAGTCTTCTTAAATTTTCACAAATCAGCTGTAAGTTGTCCTCTTTCATTTTTGATATAACTTAGTTGGGCCTCTGTCTTTTTTTGATGAGTCTGGCTAAAGGGTTGCTACTTTTATTTATATTTCCAAAGAACCAGCTCTTTGATTCGTTGATCTTTCTGTTATTTTCTTAGTCTCTATTTTATTTATTTGTAAAATCTGGTCTTTATGATTTCTTTCCTTCTATAAACTTTTAGATTTGTTTGTTCTTCTTTTTCTAGTTCCTCTAGATACAAAATTACATTGTTTATTTGAAAATTTTCTTAGTTTTTGAGATAGGCTTGTAACTCTATCAACTCTCCTCTTAGAGTTGCTTTTGCTATGTCCCATAGATTTTGGACCATTTTGTTTCTGTTTTTATTTGTCTGTATGTATTTTTCTATCTCCTCATTGACCAACTGGTTGTTTAATGGCATGTTGTTTAGCCTCCATGTGTTTGTGTTTTTTCCAGTTTTATTGTTATAATGATTTCTAGCTTCATAATGTTGTAGTTGGGAAAGATGCTTGATATGATTTCAGTCTTCTTAAATTTATGGAAAATTGTTTTATGGATTAACATGCATTCTATCCTGGAGGATTTCCCATGTGCACTTGAAAAGAATATGTATTCTGCATTTTTTGAATGGAATGTTCTATGCATTTTTGTTAAGTCTGTCTAATCTGATGTGTTAAAGCCAATGTTTCTTTATTGATTTTCTGTCAGGATGATCTATCCATTGATGCAAGTGGAGGTATTAAAGTTCCATACTAATATTGTATTACTCTAATTTTCTCCCTTCATGTCTGTTAATATCTCCTTTGTATATTTAAGTGTTCCTATGTGGGTTCATAAATATTTACAAATGTTATGTCTTCTTGCTGAATTGACCCCCTTATCATTATGTAATGTTCTTCTTTGCCTTTTGTTGCAGTCTTTACTTTAAAGTCTATTGAATCTAAGTATTGCTACCCAGCTTTATTTTGCTTTCCATTTTCATGGAATATCTTTTTCCATCCATTCACTTTTAGCTTGAGCGTGTCTTTGAATTTAGTATTAGTAGACAACATATCGATAGGTTTTATTTTTAAAAAATTATTCATTCAGCCACCTTATGTCTTTTGATTAGAGAATTTAGTCCTCAAACTTAAAGTAACTATTGATAAATATGTACTTATTGCTATTTTGTTCATTGTTTTCTGGTTGTTCTCATAACCTGTCTCTTCTTTTCTTCCTCTCTTTGTCTTTTCTTTGAAGAGAAGTTTTCAGTCATTATTTCTTCAAATAGGTTTCCTGCCACTTTCTTTCTTCTCCTCTGAGACTCCTGTAATGTAAATGTAAATATGCTTGATGTTGTTCCAGAGATCCCTTAAATCATCTTTATTTTTTTTTAATTCTCTTTTCTTTTTGCTGTTTTGATTGAATGATTTCCACCACCTTGTCTTCCAGATTGGTGATTCATTCTTCTGTATCACCTAATATGTTTTTGTATCCCTTTAGTTGTACTTTTCATTTCAGTTATTGTATTCTTTAATTCTGGTGGGTTCTTTATTGTATTTTCTAACTCTGTTGAAGTTCTCACCGTATTAATTCTTATTCTAAGTTTAATGGACATTTTTATGACCATCACTTTGAATTCTTTCTCAGGTAGATTACTAATCTCCCTATCAAAGCCCTTTTTAAGGTTTTGTTCTATTCTTTCATTTAGAACATATTTCTCTGTTTTCTCATTTTGCTTACCTCTCTGTGTTTGTTTCTATGCATCAGGAAAAACTTTGCCTCTCTGTCTTGAAGGAGTGGTCTTGTGTTTGTGATAATCCTTCTCATTCAACTCTGACCTAGCTCTTGGTTGTCTCTCAAATCTTTGTTGTTGCCTATACTACCTGATTTATTCCTAATATAACCCTGCTGTTGAGGGTGTGCTGTCAGTGTTTCAAGGAGAGGAATATCGTTTGACACCTAGTCTCAGGCTGATTGGGTGACAAACTCTTGGGCAGCTCTTAAAGTGTGCAGATATAAAAAAAAAAATGTAAAAAAAAAGTGTGCAGATATGTACAGTCCTGTGGAACTGCAATTGTAATCCTGATGGCCTCCAAACCAAGAGATCTGGAGGTGCCTCTGGGCAAGAGCTGCAATAATCAGGGCTCCTGACAAATGTGTATGCTCCTTCCTAGGGAGTCTTGTCAAGCTGTAATGATCCCAAGTGAGTTCACAAGAATAGTGTCTCCCTGCTTATATTCCGTGGGAGCACCTCCCTAGCCTGTAAGTATGTACCAAAACCTTCTCCCTCAGGGTGAAGCTATGTGTCACCATGAACTCATGGATTTTAAATACCTTTACACTGTTTTTACACCTTGTGATTACCATCCTTACTATTACTCAAATTTCTTCATTGTTGGCCAATGAACGTCTATTCAAGTTGGTTCTAAATCCCTTTGATTCAACCCCAGTATCAATGGTAGTTTTTCTATTATCTGGTATTAAAAGATATTCTAGCCTTACCTTGTATTAACATGGAAACAACCATTTCTCCAAGGAATCCTGGTGTTCTTTGCTACTCAGTGAAAATATCTAAAAACAATAACCCACTGGGTAGCAATGAGGACCTGTGGTGGTCAAATCATGGTCTCAAACTAGCACTTTTCAGTAGATCATTGTCTCCATTGTCTTTTAAGTAATGATAAGAAATTGTAATAAATGCAAAAACAGGCACAAATGCCTCCCCTTCCTCTATGCAACAGGTCTCTGACCTTAACACTCCTCCCACTGAGATGTGGATCTATTTCTCTAACTCTAGAATCTGGGTTTGGCCATGATACTGCTGCTACTGCTAAGTCACTTCAGTCGTGTCCGACTCTGTGTGATCCCATCCCTGGGATTCTCCAGGCAAGAACACTGGAGTGGGTTGCCATCTCCTTCTCCAATGCATAAAAGTGAAAAGTGAAAGTGAAGTCGCTCAGTCATGTCTGACTCTTCGCGACCCCATGGACTGCAGCCCACCAGGCTCCTCCGTCCAAGGGATTTTCCAGGCAAGAGTACTGGAGTGGGGTGCCATTGCCTTCTCCGGGCCATGATACTAACCTTGGCTAATGGGCAACAGCAGAAGTGACAAAAACATGGACTTGAAAAGCACAGATGCAAAGGAGGCTTGCTCAGGTATTGGCTGGGAACAAGCTTGTGTTAGTTTCCTTAAGGGAAAAAGACCACATGAAGAGAAGCACCCACCATCACAGATGTCCCAGTTGAGACTCCAGACATGTGAATTAGGCTGTGAAACACAATCCCTCCCCAAACTAGCTTCCCAAACCAGAAGAACCATCCACCTAACCCACAGAATCATGAGAAATAAAAACACTGTTGTTTTAATCCATCAAGCTTTAGAATGGTTTTGTTAAGCAGTAGAAATCAACTGATACAAACATACGCATTTTAAAGCTAACATATATCATCTGTTCACATTAATACTTGAAGCTAAAATCTAATTTTGTGGCTTTTACTTAAGCCTTGATCCTTCTCTGAAACTTCTTTGTTCTACTCCAAAACTTCTTTTGTAAACACAATGAACATGATTAATTATTTGCTTCATCCCAAACTAAATATCTAAAGGCCTTAGAACAATAGTACAGTTATCCTTCAAAATCCATGGGGAATTGGTTCCAGGAGCTCCCATGGTGTCAAAATCCACAGATACTTATGTTCATTATATAAAATAGTGTAGTGCAATGAATCCAGTGGGTCCTCCATAACTGCAGCTTTTGTATCTGCAGATTCAACTAACTGCAGTTGAATCCACAAATGCAAAGCCTATAGTTACTAATGGCGTGCTGCAGTCCATGGGGTCACAAAGAGTCAGACACGACTGAGCAACTGAACTGAACTGGGCCAACAGTACTGATGCTACCTCTGTCACAGGTTGGGTTTTCTGGAAGCAGATACTGAGATGGAATTTAGGATACGACATGAGAAACGAAGCGGGAGAAACAGAATTGGGCAGCAGCCAGATCAATGTGATATAATGTGATGTGATCAATTCCTTCCAAACCTTGGCTAGTGCACAGGAGGTATGGGAAGGATAATGCTCATCCCAGAGGTTTCACGTTGGACTGATCTGACAAGACTTTTGTGTTCCTGTCCTGCTTAGTCACCAGATGTGGACTGCACCAGGAAAGGCGTTATCATTAGTCGCTCAGTCACATCCGACTCTTTGTGACCCCATGGACAATAACTCAGGCAGGGCGGCTCTGAGCCTAAAGGAGCTGATATCCTAAGGCTGTCCACCCACCACACTCCCTTCCCTCAAAGGGGGTCTGAGCAGCACTTGTTTATGTCTACCACAACCTCCAACAATATGACTGAAACTGAAAACAGCTTAGGATTATGTTTGTAGTTCTTTTTGTCCCTGGTGTGTTTAAGCAATCGATTAACACCAATTAATCGATTAATCTAGGTATAAGCAATTGATTTATATTTTAAAGACATTTGGAATAATGTCTGAAATGAATGCAAACAGCTGGATTTCTTTTTAAGTTTATTTGTTTATATTTTAATTTTTACATTTAATTTTATGTTATGATTATGTGAGACATTTATACAGTTCCAAAATTAAACATATGAACAAAATATATTTGAAGAAATCTAACTTCTTTCTCTATCCTCACCTTATAGGTAATCTATTTTTAAATATATTGATTTGTTCTGCCATTTCATTGTTACTTTTAAATCACTTCACTAACTAAACAATTTTAGATAAATCATTTCATTGGGCAATTAGAGTAATTTTGTTAATTATACTTGCCTAGAACATCAGTTTATAGAATTCTTTGATGCATGATTGCATTGTATAAAGGGATTTCAGAAGAGAATGTGCCATTGGCTTTTTATGAACCTGTTCTTAAGAGAGGTGTGCTTTTAAAAGACACATATTCTCCTCTCCTGAAAACTAAAAAGACTTAGGCAATTTGTACTTTTCGGTCCAAGTCATCCCATAAGTGTATGTATGCCAGCATATCAGAGTTGAGCCCTCTGAAAAATGAAGTACAAGGGCTAACAAATCTTTCCAAGTGTTATTTGGCTCAGGCCCCTCTATTCTCTCTTGGTTCCACTCCAACAGCTAAATCAAATGAATAAGAAGTTGTAATTCACTTCCACAATGCAGCACATATGACTTGGAAGGTGGCTGCTAGGTACTATGGAGATATGACAACAGGCAGGGAAAGCCCAAGGCCTGACTTCAGAAGGTAGGAATCCAGTGGATTTTTAAAAAGCAATCCAAATGACCTCCCAGAATTTCTGTGCATTGAAAAGAGTCCTGTTTCACATGATTTATTTTCTAGGAAGCTTCATCAAAGGTAATCCTTTGAACCAGAGTTTAGGAATATCTTTAAATGCTACTACTTCTTTATTTTTCTTCAGAATGATTGTGGAAAAACCACCTTCTGACTTTAGGTTCTATAAAACCATACTCAGAGATTTTTACCTCACAGAGTATTTCAGTGCAGGGTGGCAGGAATAAGGTATCACAGTGGCACCCTCCAACACAGAATGTGCCCTTTGTGAACAGAGCCTAGGAAAAAATAAGCTAAACGTGCTGTCAAAAAGACCTCCATAACATTTCCACATAGCAGCAGCTGTTTTCTCTCTGAGATTTTAGGCCAGAATCTCCAGATTGTCCTCTGTACATCTGTACTAAAACAAAGCTGGCTGAAACAGTATCACAAAGGATGTACTTTAAAAATGAACTCTCTAAATAATTTTTTACTTCGTGTGTTATTCCCAAAACCTCATAATTAGAAAAGAAACCAAAGAAAAGGCAACATGATTTTATCTTATTTTCTGTGTTTTCAATCCTTCAGAAAGTTAAGAGCACAAAGGTCTGGCATTGAAAAATTTAGGATCTGTAGATAAGAAAGTACTGTTTCCGTGTTTTTAAAAAGGACGTCAGTGAATATATACAATTGAAATTATCAAGCCAGATTGCATGATTTATAAACATTCACTTCCTAGGTACTACAGAGATAACATAAATAGTTGATAATACCAATGCTGCTATTGTATCAATATGACTAAATACCTTTTGAATTTAATGAATACTAACTTTGTACTAGACCAAGAATCAGCAAACTATATCCTATAGGCTAACTCCAGCTCACTGTCTGAATTTAGAATCTTAAAAAAAATTCTATCCTCATTACTATTTCAGTTTCTTCATAATCTGTTCATTTCTCTTTCTTCTTTGGCAGTTTAAAGAGCTTAGCTTTCTGGCTAGCTTACTTTGATGTGTGGGAGTAGATGTGCAAGGGTTCTGGAGTGAGCTTCAGATCCTGCCTAAGAATGGTTTTACACTTTGAAATGATGGGGTAAAGTCAAAAGAAGAGAGAGTAATATTTTGTGGTACATGAAAGTTTTATACGAAATTTAAAATTTGGCCTCCGTAAACAAGTTATCATTAGTCGCTCAGTCGCATCCGACTCTTTGCGACCCCATGGACAATAACTCACCAGTTTCTCTGTCCATAGGATTTTCCAGGCAGTGAAGTTTAACTGAACCTTTATCACACCCATCCATTTACATATTACTTAAGTCTGCTTATATGCTGCCACAACAGAGTTGAATTGCTGCAATAGGGACCCTATAGGTCTCAAAGCTTAAGATTACTCTCTGGATCTTTACAGAAAACTAGGGAAGAATAGGGGTGAGAATACATTGATATGCCATAGAAGACAAGATCCCTTGCCTCATGGATGCCAAGATACTATCTCATTTAAATCTCACAACAATTTTGGAGGAGAAAGTACAATATTATTGTCAACTCCATGAAATTATGAGATATGCTGTTATTATGTCCATAGGGCAACTGAAGTGGAACTTGTCACATCCTAAAAGATGCTGAGGGAAGTGGAATCTTCAGCTCACTCCAGAGCCCTCCCACATGTACTGCTCATGAGACAGGCTGCTTAGGAAACTAAGCTCTTTGAGCTAAAAAACAGAACAACTCTTACTATGAAGAGAATAAAATAGCAATGAAGATATTATTTTTATCAACAGGCTTTATTTTTGGACAGTTTTAGATTTACAGGAAAAAAACTGAGTATATAGTACAGAGAATGCTAATACAGTACCCTCCACCTCTGCATGCATTGCTTCTATTTGTGACACTTTATATTAGGGTAGTATATTTGTGACAATTAAGAAGCCAGTAATGATGTGTTATTATTAACTTAAGCCCATACTCTATTCAGATTTCTTTAGTTTGTCCCTAATGTCCATTTTCTGTTCCAGGATCTCATCTAAGACATTGCATCTAATTGTTATGCCTCATTAGGCTCCCCCTGGCTATGACAGTTTCTCAGACTTTCCTTGTTTTCGAAGACCTTGATGTTTTCAGGAACACTGGTGAAGTGTTTTGTACACTGTCCTCAATTTGAATTTGCTGTTTCTATAATGATAATGAGGGTTTTGGGTTCTGGGGGGAAGACCTCAGAGGTGAAGTGACATTTTCATCACATCGTATCAACAGTGTAGATGATCAGCATGATTTGTAACCACTGATGTTGACCTTTGTCACCTAGCTGAAGCAGTATTTGTCAGGTTTCTCCAGCATAAAATGACCTTCTTTCCCCCCTTTTCTAAGGTGTACTATTTGGAAGGACATCACTATCACAGCCCACTCTTAAGGAATGGATCATCACATTCTCTCCTTTAGGGTGAAGTATCTACACAAATTTGGAATTCTTCACGAGAGACTTGTTCCTGCTTATTAATTTACTCTATCATTTATTTATATCAATATGGACTCTACGGATAGTGATTTCATACTTTGAGTCATAATTCAATATTACTTTATTTTCCTGCTCAAATTTTCCCAAGTCTGGCCACTGAGAACCCTGCTAGTTGGCTCCTTTGTCACATTGAAATACTCGCATAGATGTATTGTTGTAGTTGTTGTCTTGAGAACTGGCGCTACAAGTCTTGCATGTATCCTACTCCTGTCTTAGCATCCACCCTTGATCCAAAGAGCCCCAGTTCCTTCTCCTGGCTCATGGTATTAGAAACCAAAGTGTGGGCAAGGGACATACTTGTTGCTACTAGATGTCATTCGTTTATGTCTTCTCAACTGACAGAGACAAGAAATTTGTGTGTGTGTAGTAATCTGTGTGTGGTAGGCTGAAAATGATCCCCTCCCCCCAAAAAGAATAAAGATTTCTACCTTCAGTCTCTGAAACCTGGGAATGTACATTATTTGGGAAAATGAAATTTGCAGTTGTGATTAAATTTCTTGCAATGTGGAGATAATCCTGGATTGTCTGGTGGGCCCTAAATGCCATCACACATATACTTGTGAAAGAGACACAAAAGGGAGAGACATGCAAAGAGGAGGAAGTGATGTGATTGTCGAGGTGAGATTGGGGTGATGCAGCCACAAGCCAAGGAAAGCCTGAAGCCACCAGAAGCTGGAAGAAGAGAGAAGAGACTCTCCCCTAGAGCCTCCAGAAAGCATGTCAACATGCCCTGCTGACATGTTGATTTTAGACTTCTGGCCCCCAGAATTTTGCTTGCTTTAGGCAACCCAGTTGTGGTAATTGTTATACATGTGTGCCTGCTGCTTGCATGCTAAGTCACTTCAGTCTTGTCTGACTCTTTGAGACCTTATGGACTGTAGCCCTCCAGGCCCCACTGTCCATGCGGTTCTTCAGGAAAGAACACTGGAGTGAGGTGCCATTTCCTTCTCCAGGGCATCTTCCTGATGCAAGGAACCAACCCATGTCTCTTACATCTCCTACTTTGCCAGGCAGTTTCTTTACCACTAGCACCACCTGGGAAGCTGAATTGTTACTCAGCCACAGCAAACTGTGGAGATGGAAATGGCAGCCCACTCCAGTATTCTTGCCTGGAGAACCCCATGGACAGAGGGGCATGGCGTGCTACAGTCCATGGGGTTGCAAAGAGTCAGACATGACTTAGCAACTGCACAACAACAACACAGCAAACTAGAACAACTGTGTATATACATAGGGGTACATTTCTATCATCTGCATCCAAGTTAAACGTGAGTTAACTTATTAAATTAAACATGAGTTCTTCCTGATGTCTCCAACTCTAATCCATTATATGGGTCATTCTAAACTCCCACCCTTGCTGATTCATAAATAACCACTTCATTGCTAAGAAACTTGGCTCCCACATCTGTCATCAATTTATTAAATTGTTCAAGTCCAATATGCATGTAGAGCAGTCTCACAATTCTATCTCTCCCAAAGGAAACAATTTTATCAGCCAGAGTACAGTACCACATGCAGTTCCTTTTGCCCTCCATTTTACGGACTCCATTCACTTTTAAAGTTATTTGTCAGCAACTTTCCCGCCCCACAATTCCTTCAGTGAGATTATTTCATATATTGCAATACAGAGTCTCTTGAACCTGCATTAGAGTCTGCATTTTCTCTTGGTATATACCCTGACCTCTCAAATTAAAAAAAAAAAAAATTGCATACATTGCATTTCACTCTTTGTGTTGTAAGATTCTGTAGGTTTTGACAAATACACGATATCACATATGCATCATTACAGTGTCATGAGAAGAGTTTCATTGCTCTAAAAGTCTCTGTGCTCCACCTATTTCTCCCTGGAAATCACTGATCCCTTTATTGCTATCTCTATAGTCTTGCCTTTCCCAGAATGTCGCATAGTTGGAATCCTACAGCACATAATCCTTTCAGACTGGCTTCTTTTCACTTAGCAATATGCATTTAAGATTCCTCTATGTTTTGTAGTGGTTAAGCAATTAATTTCTTTTTGATGCTGAATAATGTGTACGCATAGGTCTTCAGTACAAATGAGTAAATATCTAGTGATTCTGGGATCATATAGTAAGATCATATTTAGCTTGAGGAGGTCATTTTGATGGATATTCTTATTCTAGAAAAGTATTTTGTGGATAACCTTACTCTTTTAACTAAGAGAATCCAGGTTCTATGTTTTAGTATCTGATTGTCTTCTCTATGCCCTTTTATTCTCCATGTCATTTGATTGCATTAGCAATAAAATCTTGCCCATTTGGAAGACCCAATTTGAAATAAGAAAAGTCCTGACAGATATTTTTTAAATAGCTTTATTACTTGGGCTTCCCTGGTAGCTCAACTGGTAAAGAATCCGCCTGCGATGCAGGAGACCCCAGTTCGATTCCTGGGTCAGGAAGATCCCCTGGAGAAGGGATAGGCTACCCACTCCAGTATTCTTGGGCTTCCCTGGTGGCTCAGATGGTAAAGAATCTGTCTGCAATATAGGAGACCTGGGTTCGATCCCTGGGTTGGGAAGATCCTCTGGAGGAAGTCATGACAACCCACTCCAGTATTCTTGCCTGGAGAATCCCCGTGGACAGAGGAGCCTGGCAGGCTATAGTCCATGAGGTCACAAAGAGTCAGACACAACTCAGTGACAAGGCACATTACTTTCATATATGTAAAGTTATGAAATGAATGGCCAAGTTTGCACTGACTAATACAGTTCTCATTGATTAATAAAGGAATTGCTTTCCACTAACAGATAAGAATTGTCAAACATAATGCAATATGTATAATTTGGAAACTATGTGAAAGCAATATTCTTACTAATATGTGCCTAACATTCGTTGTATTAGGATAATAAGTTTGCCTTTTCTGCCGAACTCCCATGGGTTAACAGGTTATGGCCTACAGTCTGCTCCCATTATTTTCTTTATGCATAATTAATGCCATATATTTCCTAATTTTCTTGAAGTGAGGACTATAATCTTTTCAACCTGATTCTTAGTCCAATCTGACATATACTGGCTACTCAATAAATGTTCATTAGGAGACTGGATGAAATTAATAACTCAGGACTTTTTACATTTTACTTCTCCTCAGTATTTATTGTTTATTATGGACTCAGGGGTGTATAGTTAAACACAACCTGGACAGCATACCTACCCAGCTACAAGAAAACCATTGCACCCGTGGTAACTGACTCCCTGACCACCAGAGCCCTAGGCTGATGGGATTCCATTAAGACCACACCAGCCAGAAGGACTCTAGGAAAACAGAGGAATTTTCCAAAAGCCAGAGAAATGTGAGATTAGTGGAAAGAGAGGATGTGGAAGATCCTTAAAGGCCTTGCCATCGGAACAAAGGAAAACTATGAGAGAGGAGGAGAGTAAGGCCAGACCTCAGATGGAGATCAGCTTTCACCTCAGCTGAGTCTGGCCACGGTGGTGGGCTCGGCCATCTGAGGGGAGACTGGTCGGCAGTCTGCCGCCGAGTCAGCAACTGACCTTGGCGGTGCACATGAGAGAAAGGGGGAGGCAAACCCTGTCGGGATTTCTCAAGTTTAACGTGCACAGAAATCACCTGGGAATCTTGTGAAACTGCCGACTCTGACTCAGGAACTGTGGATAAGATCTTGATTCTCATTCAGAAGATCGTGGTTGGGACGAAGAGTCAGCGTTTCTGGCGAAATAATGTCCACAGACTACACCTTGACTAGCTGTGGATGACTGAATTTCAGTGGAAATTCATAAGAAATCTCTACCTCTGAGTTTATCTGGAAGAATCTAGATTAGATTTCTGATATTAGGCAGAAAGAGGAGCTTGAGATAGAAGTTCAGTTCAATTTTAGAGGAAAATATTCCATTGTTATATACACCAGTTTTATGACTTGAGAAATGCGGGCTCACTTTTACTCTTTAGTGTCCAAATCAAATACACCCTCCTCCTTGAAGTCTTTCCACATATGTCCCTGCTTGGAATTAACTGCTCTTGAAAACTCACCTTTCATGTGTTTGGGACTGACTCAAAATCCATGTTGAAATCTGATAACCAATGTGATAGTATTTGGAGGTAATTAAGTTATGAGGGGAGACCCACTTGAATGGGATTAGTATCCTTACAAGAAGAGGCCAGAGAAGCAGCTTGCCCCCTTTTAGCCAAGTGAAGACCAGATAAGAAGCCAGCCATCTGCAGCCCAGAAGAGGACCCTCTCCAGAACTTGACCATGGTAGCACCCTAATCTGGGGCTTACGACCCCCAGAACTATGAGAAACACATTTCTTTTGTTGAAACATCATACAGTTGATAGTATTTTGTTATGGCAGCCCAAGCCAAAGCATCATGTTTCCTTTAAATCTTATTTGAGTGTATATCCCACATATATCATATCATATATCACAGTGTTGAGGAGGAAGAATTTTCCTCTACCCTTCTAGGTTCTTCTGGATGGTCTGAGAATTAATCTGACATGAGACAGATTAATAGGAGGAAAACAACTGTTTAATAACATATATTCAAGGGAGAGAGAGACCCAGAGAAACACGCCTAGTTTATACTACACTTGTATCTACAGTGAAAGCACCCTTCTGGGAAACAAAATCCTGTGTCTACATTCTTTTAGGCAGTTAGGGGGAAAGTCAAACATTCTCTTGGATGTTGACTGTTTTCAGTATGAAATAATTTGCACACCAAAAAGATATTTCGGAGTGGCAAATTTTGTTCCCCTACAACATAGATTAAGTATGATAGCAGACATGTGGCTATCTCTTCTCTTTCTCCCCAAAGTGATTCACAGAAAAGTAGTTGTGATTCCTTCTTGAACTGAAAATATTGGTTTAAAATAGACTAGTGATAAAATGAGAATAGTCTAAAAAATTTCAGTATGTCATGATATCAAGCCTTAATCCAAAACCATTTGAAAAGACAAAAAAGAAAACATTAACAGTTGGCTGGGAATTTCTTTAAGGAATAAACAAAAATGTTCTCACATTTTGAGGGATAAGAATGACTCAACCAAAACAAGTCAGAGTTCTTTAGATAATTAAGTATTTAATCTTTAAGGCGGTTAAAAGACTATCTTCAGTAAATCTAAAATTATCTTACAAAGATTGTAAAACTAATAACAGTTATCACATGCAAACTTTAAAATATTATAAAAGTTAGTTTTTACCTTACAGAAAGCTTCCAAGTTTCAGTTTTCTTTTAGCAATCATATTTCAAAAAATTAGGTACAGTAGAATTGTTTCATACATGAAAGTTAAGTTCTAATACAAAAGACTAAAATTGAGGTTAATCCAAATTCTTCTTTTAAATCCTTTAAGACATCAGTAATGCATGTATTTGTCATCAATTTTCTTTTTTGTCAAGTACATATAGTTGAATTCCTATACTTTATATTCACAAAGTAAGCTAGATTTCCTATGGATAGCGCTAGGAAAATAAGAATGTTGAAAATGTATTTTATTAAAATCCATTTATAGTTTGTCCTCTTTTGTTCAGAACAGTAAAGAACTTTTCATCATTTTACAAATAAATCTAGCATGAACAACAAAGAAGTAAAGCTGGTCTTGGTCAGAAAAATGTCCCTCCATTCCCTGGAATCATTGGGTGCATTAAGGCATGAATTAGGAAGGCTTCCAAGGATTTAAGCAATAATGTTGTACACTCATCCATTAGCTCACATAGGAGGAGAAGACGTGAACTGTGAAATGATCATTGAAAATCTAGAAGATTTTTTTTAGCCATGAAATCCTGACATAATGATCACAGTCCTTAGAAAAAGAAAAAACAGGAGTTCAAGTGTTTTACTAGTCTTATAAAAGTAAAGAGTGAACTTTAAAACTGCGTTTAGGATTTCCTGCTATCCACCAGTGAGCTTTTCTGAAATTGTTACTGAACAGCTGCACCTACCAGACTATGATCTAGAAACTGGAGAGAGCAATCCATGGTTAGCCCTGACTGTTAGTAAAACCAGTTTTTCTTCTGGACTGTTATTTATCTTGATTTTCCAATTCTTGTGAAAATATCAGTGTCTTAATTGTAGTAGAAATTAAGCAGTACCTTCATAGCTGATGGAGCAAATCCTTTTACCTATTCTTCTAGTGCCTTGACTATTTTGGGACCTTTTTTTCATATTTAAACCTAAATTTATTTTTTAATTTTTAAACTTTAAAATATTTTAAATTTCTTATACCATTTAAAGGTTATTTCCCATTTATAGTTACCACAAAATATTGGTTCTGTTCCCCACATTGTACAGTATATCCTTGAGCCTGTCTTAGAATCCAATAATTTGTGCTTCTCAATCCCACCCCCACCCCTACACTGCCCTTCACCCCAACATAACCACCATTTGTTCTCTGAATGTGTAAGTCTGCTGCTTTTTTGGTATATTTGCTAGTTTGTAGTATATTTTAGATTCCACATATAAATGATATCATACAGTATTTGTCTTTTGTTGTTGTTCAGTCGCCCAGTCGTGTCCAGCTCTTTGCAACCCCACGGACTGCAGCACACCAGGCCTCTCTGTTCTGCACTATCTCCTGAAGTTTGGCCATGTTCATTGCATCAGTGATGCCATCCAGCCATCTCATCCTCTGACGCCCTCTTCTCCTTCTGCCTTCAATCTTTCCCAGCATCAGGCACTTTTCCAATGAGTCAGCTGTTTACACCAGAAGGCCAAAATACTGGCATCTCATCTTTAGCATCAGTCCTTCTAAAGAGTATTCAGGGTTGATTTCCCTAAAGTTGACTGATTTGATCTCCTTGCTGTCCAAGGGACTCTCAAGACTCTTCTCCAGCACCACAGTTCAAAGGCATCAATTCTTCGGCACTCAGCCTTCTTTACCGTCCTGCTCTCGTAACCATAAGTAACCCCTGGGAAGATCATAGCCTTGTCTCTACGAACCTTTGTCGGCCAAGTTATGTCTCTGCTTTTAAACACTCTGTCTAGGTTTAGCAGCTTTCCTGCCAAGAAGCAAATGTCTTCTGATTTCATGGCTGCAGTCACTATCCTCAGTGATTTTAGAACCTAAGAAGAGGAAATCTGTCATTACTTCCACATTTTCCTCCTCTATTTGCCATGAAGTAATGGACCCAGATGCCATGATCTTAGTTTTTTAATGTTTAGTTTTAAGCCAGATCTTTTGCTCTTCTCCTTCACCTCTCATCAAGAGGCACTTTGGTTCCTCTTCACTTTCTGCCATGAGAGTGCTACCACCCACTCAGATACCACCCGCGTATCTGAGATTGTTGATGTTTCTCCCACCTACCTTGATTCCAACTTGTAACTCATCCAGCCTGGCATTTCTCACTATGTTCTCAGTGTACAGATTAAGCAAACAGGGTGACAGCAGACAGCCCTGCAGTGTTCCTTTCTCAATCTTGAACCAATCAGCTGTTCTATACAGGGTTCTAACTGTTGCTTCTTAACCCGCATGCAGATTTCTTAGGAGACAGGTAAGATGGTCAGGTATTTCCATCTCTTTAAGAGCTTTCCACAGTTTATTGTGATCCACATAGTCAGAGGCTTTGGCATAGTCGATTAAACAGAGGTAGATGTGTTTCTGAAATTCCTTTGTTTTCTCTATGATCCAGCGAATCCTGGTAATTTGACCTCTGATTCCTTTTCCTTTTCTAAACCCAGCTTGGACATCTGGAAGTTCTTGGTTCCAATAATGCTAAAGTCTAGCATGCAAGATTTTAAACATGAACTTACTAGCATGGGAGATGAGTGCAATTGTCTGATGGTTAGCACATTCTTTAGTACTACCCTTCTTGGGAATTGAGATGAGGATTGGCCTATTCCAATCCTGTGGCCACTGGTGGGTCTTCCAGATTTGTTGATATAATGAATGCAACACCTTGATGGCGTCATCCTTTAGGGTTTCGAATAGTTCTACTGGAATTCCATCACATCCACTAGCTTTATTACCAGCACTGTTTCCTAAGGTCCACTTGACTTTGCTCTTCAGAATGTCTGGCTCTGGGTGGCTGACCACACCACTGAAGTAATCCAGTTCATTTGGATCTTTTTTGTACAGTTCTTCCATGTGTTCTTTCTATCTCTTCTTGATCTCTTCAGCATCGATTAGGTCTTTACAACTGACGTCCTTTATCATGCTCATCTTTGGGCAAAATGTTCCTTTGATATCTCCAACTTTCCTAAAGAGATCTTCAGTCTTTCCCCTTATGTTGTTTTCTTCTAGTTTTATGCACTCTTCATTGAAGAAGGCCTTCTTGTCTCTCTGTGCTGTTATTTGGAAATCTGTGTTAAGTTTGATATACCTTTCCCTTTCTCTGTTGCTTTTCATTTCTTTTCTTTTTTTAACTATTTGTAAGACCTCCTCAGATAACCACTTTGCCTTCTTGCTTTTTTTTTTCCTTTGGGATGGTTTTGTTTGCTGCCTGCTATACAATATTACAGACTTCTATCCATAGTTCATCAGGAACACTCTTAACTAGATCCAATCCCTTGAATCTATCTGTTACCTCCATTGCATATTCACAGGGGATTTGGTTGAAGTCGTACCTGACTAGCCTAGTGGTTTTCCTCACTTTCTTTAGTTTAAGAATGAATTTTGCTATGAGAAGCTGGTGATTTGAGCCACAGTCAGCTCCAGGTCTTGTTTTTGCTAACTGTATACAGCTTTTCCATTTTCAGGTACAAAGAATGTAATCAACTTGATTTTGATATTGGCCATATGGTGATGTCCATGTGTAAAGTCATCTCTTGTGTGATTGAAAAGGGTATTTGCTATGACCAATGCATTCTCTTGGCAGAATTCAGTTAACCTTTGCCCTGCTTCATTTTGTTATCCAGGGCCAAACTTGCCTATTACTCCAGGTATCTCTTGACATCCTACTTTTGTATTCCAATCCCCAATGATGAATAGAACATCTTTTTTTTTTTTTTTTTTTTTTTGAGTGCTAGTTCTGGGAGATCTTCATAGGTCTTCATAGAGCTGATCGACTTTAGTTAGGGGCATAGACTTGAATTAGTGTGATGTTGAATGGCTTTCCTTGGAAACAAATGGAGATCATTCCATCATTTTTTTGGTTGCACCCAAGTACTGCATTTTAGACTCTTTTGTTGATTATGAGGGCTACTCCATTTCTTCTATGGGATTCTTGCAACAGTAGCAGATATAATGGTCATATGAATTAAATTCGCCCATTCCTGTCCATTTTAGCTCACTAATTCCCAAGATGTCTATGTTTATTCTTACCATCTCCTGCTTGACCACATGCAATTTACCTCGATTCATGGACCTAACATTCCAGGTTCCTATGCAATACTGTTCTTGAAGCATTGGATTTTACTTTAGTCGCCAGATCTACCCACAACTGAGCATCATTTCTGCTTTGGCCCAGCCTCTGCATTCTTTCTGAGACTATTTAGTAGTTCTCTTTTGCTCTTCCTGGGTTTCTGTGATAGCTCAGTTGGTAAAGATTCCACCTGCAATGCAGGAGACCTGGGTTCGATCCCTGGGTTGGAAAGATTCCCTGGAGGAGGGAAAGACTACCCACTCCAGTATTCTGGCTTGGAGAATTCCACAGACTACAGTCCATGGGGTCTCAAAGAGTCATACAACTGAGTGACTTTCACTTCACTCTTCCCCAGTAGCATGCTGGACACCTTCAGACCTGGGGGACTCGTCTTCAGTGTTATATCTTTCTGTCCTTTTTTACAGTTCATGAGGTTCTCACGGCAAATACACTGAGGTGGTTTGCCATTCCCTCCTCCATTGGATCACGTTTTGTCAGAATTCTCTGCTATGACCCATCTGTCTCGGGTGGCCCTGCACAGCATGGCTCATAGCTTCATTGAGTTACATAAGCCCCTTTGCCATGACAAGGCAGTGATCCATGAGGGGGTATGTGTCTTTAGCCAGTTTTAATTCACTTTCAAGAGCATGCAGGAGTATGGCTGACAATGTAGTCACAGCTTATATCTCTGAGAATGTGAAGGTGTTGAAATAACAAATTGTCATTTTTCAGCGGCATCTATGTTACCTCCAACTTTTTCATAATGCTAAGTTGTTTCAAAATTTCTCTGATTTAATTCAAAACTATTAGTTTTGCCTTGGTTTTCTCCACAGAACTTAAGACAGCTATTCATTTTAATAGAACTTGAGGTCTTTGAACACTGAAAACAATTGTACATTTTTTAAAAAGTTTATTTCTGTATTTGCATTCCCAAAACTAAAATAAAAATGATTTAATCTTAATACTATAGTAAATGCTTTATTATAGTTATCAATATTTACATTTCTGAGACTTATTAGTCACCCAGAAACATACACATATACTTTCTTAGTATTGAATGTTTTCAAATTTAATAACTTCTAGACCAGTTTTTGGACCCTATCACAAACTGTTGTGCTAAGTTATATATGAAAGTGTTAGTTGCTTAGTCACGTCTGACTCTTTGCCACCCTGTGGACTGTAGCCAACCAGGTTCCTCTGTCCATGGGATTCTCCAGGCAAGAACACTGGATTGGGTTGCCTTTCCCTTCTCCAGGGATCTTTTCAACCCAGGGATCAAACCTGGATCTCCTTCACTGCAGGCAGATTCTTTACCATTTGAGCCGTCGGGGAAGCCCAAGTTATATAATATGCAAGAATCTAATTTCCTCACTGTTAGAATATAAGCAAATTGAGAAGTACTGTCCTGTACTGTACCTTAAAACAAAAGAATGAATGCTCATTCATTTGAGCATAAAAGAATATTCATTTATCAAAAAACATACATTCTAGGTTATTTTTTTGACAATATTTGGAGAACTCTTCTATAAAAATTTGAGAGCATCCAAAAATAAAAATATAAATTTCCTTTCTTTTGAAACAAACTATTTTGTGTTACTTAAAAACTTAAGTTATAAAAGATTTATATCAGTGTCTTAGTTTATTCAAGACAATAGACACCCATGTTGATTACCCTTATACGCTGCTTTTCAGTTTCTCAGCTGTGTCTGATTCTTTGAGACCCCATGGGCTGCAGCATACCAGGTTTCTCTATCCTTCACCACCATCTCCCACTTACATATTCAGGAAAAAATTTCAGAAATGTCCATTTTAGGATTCCTCTCGGGTCCTTCCGGCATCACTGGAGTGAATTGATCTGGGAGTTGAAGAGGGCTTCAAAAGTGGCAGGTGAAGTCAGTACCTCAGTAGCCGGTCAGTATATGTTTTGTACTTTATTCTTTTATCACAAAAAAGAGAAGAAAGACTGCTGTGAATGAAGATTCCTCTGCATTTTAGCACTGCTTTTTCTACTGTCGTTGGCTTTTGAATGAGGATGGCAACGGAAGAGATGAAGAATGAAGCTGAGACCACTTCTATGGTTTCTATGCCCCTCTATGCAGTTATGTATTCTGTGTTTAATGAGCTAGAACGAGTAAATCTGTCTGCAGCTCAGACACGAGAGCAGCTTTCATTAAGGCTGAAAAAGAAAATCCAGGACTCACGCAAAACACATTTATGAAAATTTTAGAGGAAAAAAGTGTAGAAGTCAACTTCACAAAATCCCTTCTTCAAATGGCAGCTGATGATGTAGAAGAGTATATGATTGAACAACCAGAGCCAGAATTCCAGGACCTAAACAAAAAGGCACAAACACTTAAACAAATTCTCAGTAAGATCCCAGATGAGATCAATGACAGAGTGAGGTTTTTGCAGACAATCAAGGATATTGCTGGTGCAATAAAAGAACTTCTTGATACAGTAAACAATATTTTCAAGAAATATCAATACCAGGACCGCAGGGCACATGAACACCAAAAGAAAGAATTCGTAAAGTACTCCAAAAGTTTCACTGATACTCTGAAAACCTATTTTAAAGATGGCAAGGCAATAAATGTTTTCATAAGTGCCGACCGACTAATTCATCAACTAATTCATCAACTACCAGCTTGGTAGTTCAGACCTTCAAAACTGTGGCCTGAGAGTTGTATATGTTAAGAGATGTACTTCTCAGTGGCAGTATTGGGCTGCCTTTATCTGTAAATTTTAAAGTTTGACTGTATAAATTATCAGTCCCTTCTGGAGGGATCTAATAATCCAGGATGTTGAATGGGATTATTGCCATCTTATACCATATTTTTGTAAAATGTAGCTTAATCATAATCTCACACTGAAGATTTTGCATCACTTTTGCTATTATCATTCTTTTAAGAATTATAAGCCAAAGGAATTTATGCCTTAATGTGTCATTATATAACATTCTTTAAAAGAATTGTAAATATTGGTGTTTGTTTCTGACATTTTAACCTGAAAGTGATATGCTGCAAGATAATGTATTTAACAATATTTGGTGGCAAATATTCAATAAATAGTTTACATCTGTTAAACATTTCTTTACTTGAAAAAATGCATATATATATATGAGTATATATATGATCAGAAGACCAAGATGACTTGGTGTAATGTCTAAAGAACTTCTAACGGGAGCTTATTAGCAGTTTATCGGATAATAAAGCTACAAGAATTTATATTTTTTTGTCTTTAACCACTCTGGGCAAAAAATAGTTAATGGAGATATTTTTGTTAGCTACTATATTTGAGGTACTATTTTCCCAACCTTTGTTTTAAGAGACTTATGAGAAGCAGATGGCAGTTTATAGTGTCTTGACGTTCTACATGTCCACACAGAGCCATATTTGAGCTCTGTGACAATGTAAGATTAAGTCCTTTGGCATGCTGGGCCTTAATAAGCTTTGCGCCTTTTTTCCATAAATAGCCACAAGTAATAGTAATTTTAAGCTATACCAGTGCTAGTTGGTTTGAAATTGTCATGAGTGTTAATATTATATACACTCTTTAAATATGGACAGTTTTGTTTCACCATAGGGAAGTTCTAAGGAAATTATGTATCAAATATTCATGTTAAGTGATTTCATTTTTCAATTATGATAAAGGAAAAAATCAGAAAAATAAAAAAGAAATGTCAATTTTAACATTATCTTCAGAGTGTGGTATTAGGGTAAGCAAAAGTGCTATAACAAAGAAACCCCAGGAGGTACAATGGTTCAAGTGCAATAGAATTAGACTCCTCATTTGTGTAACAGTCCTGGTTATGGTGACTCTGATATTTATTCTACAGGAGGTAACTCAGGAACCCAGACTCTTTCCATTTTGTGGCTCTTAGGGGCTCATTGTAACCAGATTGTGGAAGTGGGACAAGGGGCAGAAGATTTACACTTATTTCTATAAAGGTACTTCCGCTCATAAGCCATCAGCTAAATTCAGTCACAATAATCACATTTACCCTGAGGCATGCTGGGAAATGTAGTCTAACCACTGCCATTTGAGAGGGGAAATCGACTTCCCGTGATTAGCTAGTAGTTCCAGCTACATCAGAGGCCCCCTGGTGGCTCAGACTGGAAAGAACCCACCTGCCAATGCAGGAGATGCGGGTTCAATCCTTAGGTCAGGATGATTCCTTGCAGAAGGAAATGGCAACCCACTCCAGTGTTCTTGCCTGGGAAATCCCACGGACAGAGGAACCTGGTGGACTCCGGTCCATGGGGTCACGAAGGGTCGGATAAGACTAAGACTAACACTTTCTGGCTCCATCAGCTCAGACAACCACACACAATTACAGTGATTTGGGAGACTATTTTCTAGGTTTGAAAGTTACTGAGATTAGGATTTAGGTGAGCCTTTCACTTTGTAGATTTGAGTCTGGGACACTAAGTCTGCTTTCACTGTCGGAACAGAGATGCATATTCTGGAGAGACACATGTGCATGCGTGCTCTGTCACTTCAGTCGTGTCTGACTCTCTGCAACCCTATGGACTGTAGCCCGCCAGGCTCTTCTGTCCATGGGGATTCCCCAAGCAAGAAGACTGAAGTGGATTGCTGTGCCCTCCTCCAGGTGATATTCACCACCCAGGGATTGGACCCGCAGCTCTTAAGTCTCCTGCATTGGCACAGGCAGATGCAAAACTAGAGCTACCAAGATTGCCACTTTCTGGTAAGAGAGATTGCTGCCACCTGGAGGATGAACACCAGTGTGAAAATCCAATTCTTGGGAAGCTCAGGACAGTTGTGTGAATGCTGGCTCTATGCTTTAAAATTTGAACTTCATGCGAAATGGTGCACAGGCGCAAAGACTTTTCCTTCCTAAACTGTACCCAAGCAACCTGAAGTTGGTCCAGGACTAATCTATTTCTATCCCTTAGAAGAAATAGATCAAGCTCACGGAAATATAATACCGAGCCAAGTCAAGCTGAGAGGGAAAAGCTTTGAGTGCTACTTGTAAGGCTTTGCTGTGAGGCTTTGAAATCTTCACATTAGGACCTGGAACTTCCCTCATAGTTCAGTCAGTAAAGAATTTGCCTCCAATGCAGGAGACTTGGGTTCGATTCCTGGGTCGGGAAGATCCCCTGGAGAAGGAAATGGCAACCCACTCCAGTACTCTTGCCTGGAGAATCCCATGGACAGAGGAGACTTGCAGGCTACAGTCCACGGGGCCGCAAAAGCCAGACATGACTGAGTGACTTTCACTACTACTACTTCCACTAATGGGTAGAACTGGTCTAACCTATTTTCTAATTGGTCACATTCATTTTCTAAATGCATAATGAATTAAGAGAGAAATAAGTTCTATTATAAACTGTTCATTTAAGAATTCCCTGAGTCAGAGACCTGTCCTGGGCAAGGATCCAGCTCTGATGTGTGGCTATTTTATGCCAACTTGACATCTACCTGAATGTTCATGCATCTGCCATTTACACAGTCGAACATTTTAAATATCACCCTTGCTAAGATCCCCTCTCAAGGAACATTCTCCCAGGTTTATGGATGAAGACTCCTGGCCTCAAAGGAAGGCCTCCTTTAAAGTCAGATTTTGATAGGATGCTTCTGCTTTGTAAATGTTTTTCCCCACCTGGGTAAGGAGTCTGTTCATTCAGGAGTGGAATGGCTATGCCATGCTGTTGGTGCAGGAAATATGTTTCCCTTGAAAGTTGCCTTTGAATAAGATAGGATGGCCCACCCTCACAGGGAATTAGCAAGTAAAGTTGTATAGTCTCAAATTCAGTAGAATTCTTATTTTGATTGGTACTAGACACTACCAGGTACAATACAAATCTGAAATAAGAGGTGTCAAAGACTCCCAGAAAAAAAAAGTAAATAAAACAAATGAAGCCAAAATATTTATACTTTTTATGAGCAGAACTTTGAGAAAAACTGTTCAGGAAGATAGAAATAAAAGTGTGGACTTCATGAAACAATCAATCAGTAAATTACATATATCACCTGTACAAATACTTTGAAATAGATTAAAGAGATAAGGCTTTAGAGATATAAATTTTATAATTATTTTCTACTTGGAAAAAATTCCTTTTCTTCTCCAAGTGACAATCTGTTACTCAATTGAGTTAAGAAACCTAAGCTTAAAGGTATGTATTACCTTTACCAAATAAAAAAGTAACCTTGGTATATAAAGTATCCCTCAGAAACCCTGCTACAGAGTTATAAGATTAGGATCAAAGAGATACAAGTTGGCACCCTTGGCATCAGACAGACTATCAATAGATGTAAAAAATATTTAAGGAATTTTTCCTTCTACTAGGATCTTTTACTATAATTTGAACAATTTTAACAGGGCTTCCCTGGTGGCTCAGTGGTAGAGAATCCATCTGCCAATGCAGGAGATGGGTGGGGGCGGTGGGGGGTGTTGATCTTTGGGTTGGGAAGATCCCCTGGAGAAGGAAATGGCAACCCACTCCAGTGTTCCTGCCTGGGAAATGCCATGGACAGAGGAGGCTGGCAGGCTCCAGTCCATGGGACCACAAAGAGTCAGATACAACTTAGCAACTGAACAACAACAGAAGGGCTTTGATACTACACCATAAAATTAATTTGACGAAGTTTGTTTTAAGCACTAGTGAAATTTACTTACATCTTTTAATGCTGAAAAATCCAAAACAAAATTTATTTTTATGAATTTGAGTGAAAGAACGGATAGACCTCTTCTCCCTGATTTTTATCACAGAGCAAAAATTCAATGCAAACATGACATTGTAGTTTATGTAAAGTTTGAATTTGTTTTTGATAAAAGGCTAAAACTGTAGCTTCCTAAATTTGTTACATTTATTCTTACCCCATTATTCAAAAGTACTATATAAGAGGAAACATGGGCAAAACCACTACAATATTGTAAAGTAATTAGCCTCCAACTAATAAAAATAAATGGGAAAAAAATTTTTAAATGAAACATTTAAGTTTTTAATCCAGCTACAATTTATTTGGCTGTACAACTAAAAAAAAAAAAGGAAACATGGATTCAGTTAAATTGAATTTTTAAAGCCATTGTTACACAATTGACTGGTAAATTTTCAACACTACTGAGTTATGTGGACTTACAGACATTTTCTGTTTACACTATCTAAGGGATGTTTTAAGGTGTTTTACTTTTCTGATATGTTCTTAAATTTTTAAAAAAATTTTACTTGTTTGTTTTTTCATTTATTTGGCCTTGCTGGGTCTTCATTGCTGCACACAGGCTTTCTCTAGTGGGGGCTAGTCTTTAGTTGCTGAGCACAGGCTCTAGAGTGCACAGGCTTTAGTAGTTGCAGCCCTTGGGTTCAGTAGCTCCAGGCACGCGGAATCTTCCCAGATCAGAGATCAAATCCGTGTCCCTGCATTGGCAGGTAATTTATTAACCACTGGACCCCCAGAGAAGTCCTGATAGGTTCTTAATATTAACAGTGATTTAAGTGATTTAATGTCAATTTGTAAGTTCTTACTGGCTTTGATATCTTGGAATAGCAGTGAGTATTCTTGGGTTGCCAGGAAATTTTCTAAAGGTAACATTTTAAGGGGCAGAGAAGATGTCTGTTGTGTGTGTTTTAGTGAATTTTTTCTTTTAGATAACTGTAGATTCACATACAGTTGTAGGAAAAAAAATAGAGATGCATCCTTTACCCTAATGGGATCATCTTGCAGATGTCCGTGCAATATTCCAACTAGGATATTGACATTGATGCCATCAGGATACAAAAGAGTTCCACCATTGTGTTGCACTTTGAAATTCACAGTCACTTTCCTCCAGCCTTCACCCCATTCTCAACCCAAGCAACCTCTACTTTGTCCTCCAGTTCTGTAATGTTGTCATTTCAAGAATGTTATATAAATTGCGCCAGATGGTACCTAACTATTTTGGCTTCTTTTTAGCACAGTTCTTTGGAGTTCTGTGCAGATTGTTGCATGTATCAACAGTTCATTCCTTTTTAATGTTGAGTTGTATTCTTCAGTACAGATGTATCACAGTTGAACTATTCAGCCCTTGAAGGGCATCTGGATTGTTTCCATTTTGCAACCGTTATGGACAAGCTACTATAAATATTTATGTACAGGATTATGTGCAAAAATAGATTTTCATTTCTCTGGAATAAATCCCCAGGAGAGAGTGAAATCATTAATTGCTCAGTTGTGTCCAACTCTTTGCAACCCCGTGGAATGTAACCAGCCAGGCTCTTCTGTCCATGGAATTTTCTGGGTAAGAATACTGAAGTGGTTTGTCATTTCCTTCTACAGGGGTCTCCCCAACCCAGGGATTGAACCCTCATCTTCTGCAATGCAGGCAGATTCTTTACCATCTGAGCCATGAGAGAAGCCCAGTGTCCTGGAGTGCAAATGCTAGATTGAAGGTTAGTTGCTAAATTGAAAGCTAGTTGCATTTTAAGACTCTGCCAGTTTCCCAGAGTGACTGTGCCATCTTTCTTTCCCACCAGAAATAAACAAATAATCTAGTTTCTCTGCGTCTTCAACAGCATTTGGTGTCACATTTTTTATTTTAACCATCTCTTAGATGTGTGATTCTCTTAGGTATGTGGTGATTTCTCATCGTAGTTGTTATTTTCATTTCTCTAGTGAGTAATGATGCTGAAAACTTTTCAAGTACTTGTTTACCATCTGTATATGTTCTTCAGTGAAATGTCTCTCTACGTCTTTTGCCCATGCTTTTTGTATTGTTTGCTTTTTGTACTGTTGAATTTTGAGGATTCCATATATATTCTAAATAGTGTTCTTTTGTCAGACTTGTAGCTTGAAATTGTTTTCTGCCGATGTGTTTGCATTGTTTTATCAGGATCTCTCACAGAATGGAAGTCTTAAATTTTGATGGTGTGTAATTTATCAGTTTTCCTTTTTTGGATCAAATTTGAGAACTTCTTGCTGGTACTTGTGTTCTGTCGCTTCCGTCATGGCCAACTCTCTGTGACCACATGGACTGATAGCCTGCCAATGCCAGGCTCCTGTGTCCACAGGATTTCCCAGGCAAGAATACTGCAGTGGATTGCCCTTTCTTTCTGCAGAGGATCTTCCTAACCCAGGGATCAAATCTGTGACTCCTGAATTGGCAGGTGGATTCTTTACCACTTCTCATCCAAACTGTAATACTTTGGGAAGTATTCCTTGAGCCTCCAGGGAAGCCCTTGTTGAAAATGAGTTAACCATAAATGCATAAGTTTATTTCTGGGTTCTCTATTCTGTTCCACTGGTCAATGTGTTTGTTTTTATGACAGTACCAGCTGTGTAATATAGTTTAAAACCAGGAGCATGATGCTTCCAGCTTTGTCCTCGCTCAAAATTGCGTTAGCTATTTTCAGTCTCTTTTGGTTTCATACGAATTGCAGGGTTGTTTTTTCTTTTTCTGTGAAAAATGCCACTGGGACTTTGATAGGAATTTCAGCTTAAAGAAAAAAACTCCAGCTCATAAGGGCATCTATTTTATTTGTGAAACCTATACTTTCATATATTTGCTGTGCATTTGGTTCATTTCTTGTCTTAAAAGTTAAAGTTTGCAGAGTATCATCCCAGTTTACACTTGATATATCAGTATAATAATTACTAGCGCCCCCTTATGCTTTCAGAAGTATTACAGTTTAGATCAGAAATTGTATGTTCACCTGTCCACATACATTGTAATACCTCCAACATGAATTACCTCCCAACTCTCCATATTGAAAACGTGCTATGACATAAATAAAAACATTACAGTTTAAAAGAATAAAATAATACAATTTCTACCATATAAAGTTTTATACTTTGTTCAAAGATTGAACATTGAGTAGGCCTTTTGAGAGCAGGGAAGCTATGCCTTGACGGCACCTAAAATCTGCTCACTTCTGCCAGGGTGATCATTGTCCTTCGGAATTTCTTGGCTCAAGATTTCAACTTTATCACAAAGGATCAATGTGTGTTCTTATTTGACAAGGAATATGATGCCAATATTCTTGTTAATTAGAATTTGCTTAGGATTATTGATGATGGTGTGAAAGTGTTGCACTCAATATGCCAGCAAATTTGGAAAACAGCAGTGGCCACAAGACTGGAAAAGGTCAGTTTTCATTCCAATCCCTAAGAAAGGGAAAGTCAGAGAATGCTCAAATCACTGCACTTATCTCACACGCTAGCAAAGTGATGCTCAAAATTCTCCAAGCCAAGCTTCAACAATCTGTGAACTGTGAACTTCCAGATGTTCAAGCTGGTTTTAGAAAAGGCAGAGGAACCAGAGACCAGATTACCAACATCAGCTGGATCATCAAAAAAGCAAGAGCGTTCCAGGAAAACATCTATTTCTGCTTTATTGACTTTGCCAAAGACTTTGACTGTGCAAATACAATAAACTGTGGAAATATCTTCAAAGATGGGAATACCAGATCACCTGACCTGCCTCTTGAGAAATCTGTATGCAGGTAAGGAAGCAACAGTTAGAACTGGACATGGAACAACAGACTGGTTCCATATAGGAAAAGGAGTACGTCAAGGCTGTATATTGTCACCCTGGTTATTTAACTTATATGTAGAGTATAAGAGAATTGTGAGAAATGCTGGACTGGATGAAGCACAAGCTGGAATCAAGATTTCCAGGAGAAATATCAACAACTTCAGATATGCAAATGATACCACCCTTATGGCAGAAAGTGAAGAACTAAAGAGCCTCTTAATAAAAGTGAAAGAGGAGAGTGGAAAAGTTGGCTTAAAGCTCAAATTTCAGAAAACTAAGATCATGGCATCCTGTCCCATCACTTCATGGCAAATAGATGGGGAAACAGTGTAAATAGTGGCAGACTTTATTTTTTTGGGCTCCAAAATCACTGCAGATGGTGACTGCAGCCTTGAAACTAAAAGATGTTCACTCCTTGGAAGGAAAGTTATGACCAACCTAGACAGCATATTAAAAAACAGAGACATTACTTTGCCAACAAAGGTCCATCTAGTCAAGGCTATGGTTTTTCCAGTAGTCATGTATGAATGTGAGAGTTGGACCATAAAGAAAACTGAGCACCAAAGAATTGATGCTTTTGAACTGTGGTGTTGGAGAAGACTCTTGAGAGTCCCTTGGACTGCAAGGAGATCCAACCAGTCTATCCTAAAGGAGATCAGTCCTGGGTGTTCATTGGAAGGACTAATGTTGAAGTTGAAACTCCAATATTTTGGCCACCTGATGCAAAGAACTGACTCATTTGAAAAGACCCTGGCAGAGCAGAAAAAGAAGTAAAAAGAATCTAGATAGGAAAAGAAGAAGTGAAACTCTCTCTGTTTGCAGATGACATGATCCTCTACATAGAAAACCCTAAAGACTCTACCAGAAAATTACTAGAGCTAATCAATGAATATAGTAAAGTTGCAGGATATAAAATTAACACACAGAAATCCCTTGCATTCCTATACACTAACAATGACAAAACAGAAAGAGAAATTAAGGAAACAATACCATTCACCATTGCAACAAAAAGAATAAAATACTTAGGAGTATATCTACCTAAAGAAACAAAAGACCTATACATAGAAAGCTATAAAACACTGATGAAAGAAATCAGAGGACAAAAACAGATGGAGAAATATACCGTGTTCATGGATTGGAAGAATCAATATTGTCAAAATGACTATACTACCCAAAGCAATCTATAGATTCAATGCAATCCCTATCAAGCTACCAACAGTATTTTTCACAGAACTAGAACAAATAATTTCACAATTTGTATGGAAATACAAAAAACCTCGAATAGCCAAAGTAATCTTGAGAAAGAAGAATGGAACTGGAGGAATCAACCTGCCTGACTTCAGACTCTACTTCAAAGCCACAGTCATCAAGACAGTATGGTACTGGCATAAAGACAGAAATATAGATGGGAACAGAATAGAAAGCCCAGAAATAAATCCACAAACCTATGGACACCTTATCTTCGACAAAGGAGGCAAGAATATACAATGGAAAAAAGACAACCTCTGTAACAAGTGGTGCTGGGAAAACTGGTCAACCACTTGTAAAAGAATGAAACTAGAACACTTTCTAACACCATACACAAAAATAAACTCAAAATGAATTGAAGACCTAAATGTAAGACCAGAAACTATAAAACTCCTAGAGGAGAATATAGGCAAAACACTCTCTGACATAAATCACAGCAGGATCCTCTATGACCCACCTCCCAGAATATTGGAAACAAAAGCAAAAATAAACAAATGGAACCAAATGAAACTTAAAAGCTTTTGAACAACAAAGGAAACTATAAGCAAGGTGAAAAGACAGCCCTCAGATTGGGAGAAAATAATAGCAAATGAAGCAACATACAAAGGATTAATCTCAAAAATATACAAGCAACTCCTGCAGTTCAATTCCAGAAAAATAAATGACCCAATCAAAAAAATGGGCCAAAGAACTAAACAGACATTTCTCCAAGGAAGACATACAGATGGCTAACAAACACATGAAAAGATGCTCAACATCACTCATTATCAGAGAAATGCAAACCAAAGCCACAATGAGGTACCATTACACGCCAGTCAGGATGGCTGCTATCCAAAAGTCTACAAGCAATAAATGCTGGAGAGGGTGTGGAGAAAAGGGAACCCTCTTACAGTGTTGTGGGAATGCAAATTATTACAGCCGCTATGGAGAACAGTGTGGAGATTCTTTAAAAAAACTGGAAACAGAACTGCCATATGACCCAGCAATCCCACTTCTGGGCATACACACTTAGGAAACCAGATCTGAAAGAGACACGTGCACCCCAATGTTCATCGCAGCACTGTTTATAACAGCCAGGACATGGAAGCAACCTAGATGGGCATCAGCAGACGAATGGATAAGGAAGCTGTGGTACATATACACCATGGAATATTACTCAGCAGTTAAAAAGAATTCATTTGAATCAATTCTAATGAGATGGATGAAACTGGAGCCCATTATACAGAGTGAAGTAAGCCAGAAAGATAAAGACCAATACAGTATACTAATGCATATATATGGAATTTAGAAAGATGGTAACGATAACCCTATATGCAAGACAGAAAAAGAGACACAGATGTACAGAACAGACTTTTGGACTCTGTGGGAGAAGGCGAGGGTGGGATGTTTAGGGAGAACAGCATCAAAACATGCATATTATCAAGTGTGAAACAGATCACCAGCCCAGGTTGGATGCATGAGACAAGTGCTCGAACCTGGTGCACTGGGAAGACCCAGAGGGATCAGGTGGAGAAGGAGGTGGGAGCGGGGATCGGGATGGGGAACACATGTAAATCCATGGCTGATTCAGGTCAGTGCATGGCAAAAACCACTACCATATTGTAAAGTATTTAGCCTCCAACTAATAAAAATAAACGAAAAAAAAAGAAAAGACCCTGGATTCTGGGAAAGATTGAAGACAGAAGGAGAAGGGGACAACAGAGGATGAGATGGTTGGATGGCATCACCGACTCAGTGGACATGAATTTCAGTAAACTCTAGGAGTTGGTGATGAACAGGGCGGTCTGGTGTGCTGCAGTCATGGGGTCACAAAAAGTTGGACACAATTGAGCGAATGAACTGAAATGATTGTGTACTCACATACAAAAAGAAGCTGCTACATTGCAACAGTCTGAGAAATGGGTTGTAGATACATAGACTAGCAGACTTTGGGGAAATTTAGGGGTAAAAGTTTAATATTAACAATATAGTGAAACATGGTAAGCCTGAATATAGTGATAACACTGATAAAATGTTGCATATTGTAGTCTTAAAGGAATGCATCAAAAGCTTTCTTGTGAGGATTGAAATGTGCAGTTTGTACTTGAGAGATAGAAATCTGGAACTCAAATGATGAGTTCTCATGTGAATTTAAACCTGACTTTAAAAAAACTGAGTCTGGCAAAGAAAAATGCCATTAGCTCCTTATTTCATTGTTAGTAGGTAATATTCTATTCACCATTTCTCCATATGTGGAGGAAATTTCAACATTCATAGACTTTTAAAAAACACTCTTATTTGAGTCCTTGTAATTAACTAGAAATTTATTTAAAAAATAAAAGTGATGTGCCTTCACCTCTGCAGCTGGAGAGAGAATTTTATTTTGCACCATAAATCAAATTCAAAGAATCTTATTCCATAAGATGTTAAGCTGAAACTTTCACGAAAATAACCATTGACTTCTTCTTGTGAAATATACAGACTTGTGTGAATTTGCATTAACATTATCTGGGTTTTGTTCACTATTCATGTAAAGTCTTCCAGGAAATATTATTTGACCAGAATCCTTTTGAAAAACCCAGTAGAAATTACTGTCATATCCTTCAAAAACGGCCTCCAAAACAGTCTGTATTTTTTTCATTATTCTTCATACTTGATAAATTGTAGCTCTGAGTGTCATGTTGACTTCAAGATACAGTGTGGACACTTTTTAAAAATGTCTCTGTATTCCAGAAGTATAAAAGTACTTGTCAGACTTCCTTATCAACCCAGAAAAAGATCACTGCCAGCTTGATTCTGTTGGCACATAGTTGAGAAACTGTTTTTCACTTAATTTAGCATGAGGTGGTGATTTAGACTTTCACTGGAAACCCACATGCATTTTAGTCAATACTATTTTATATTTAGATTTTTAGGTTTTTTAAAAATATCATTTTAGAGACTAAACTAAATACCAATCTGTATGTCTCTTTAAAGCTAATCAAATTTTCACTGATTCTCGATGAAAGGAGAAAAATAATAGGAAAAAGTAGTGAACTTTACATAACACTGATTTACCCAATTTAAAGGGTCATCTTTTATGAGACTATATCTTTTCTGCTTTTTTAATATCAAAATTATTTCTTTTATGAAATAATGATGGTGGTTGACATTAGTTTTTATTATTTTTAATGTACTTGGTAAAATAAAGATTTCAAACTTTATGTTTACTCTGGAAATTAGAATTAAAGTAGAATTTTTATGTTCTATTCTGATGTGGAGAGCTGACTCATTGGAAAAGACCCCGATGCTGGGAAAGATTGAAGGTAAAAGGAGAAGCAGGTGGCAGAGGATGAGATGGTTAGATAGCATCACCAATTCAATGGACATGAATCTGAGCAACCTCCAGGAGATGAAGGACAGGCGAGCCTGGCATGCAGCAGTTCACGGGGTTGCAGAGTCAGACATGACTTAACAAGTGAACAACAACAAAAAGTTCTGAGAACTTAATTTCACATACCCTGTTATCATCAAAAGGCACACATTATTACCATTTTATTATTCATAAAGTATTTTAAATAACATATATACAGCCAAAATACTTGCCCCAAGTTAAATTTACTAATCAAAAACATTGATTTTAGTCAAGTGAAGATGCTCAATGTGTATATAGGTTAAACTTTAGAATTTCTCTTCTACTTGACCCATACTCCTATTGATGATGGTCAGAAAAGTTGGATGAAATATAGAAAGCTTCTACTTGAAAGCTTTAAAAAGGTGAAAAGCTGGTGGACAATTGCTAGGCCCAAATTCAAGAGAAAATAGGAATCTTGGCAGCCAGAGTCATTTCCTTTGTCATTTGAAAGTCTGTGTGATGCTTTTGACAACTTTCATGTAAAAGAGGGACAAAGTTAGAGTCCAGTTCCCACCAAGAGAAAAGTCTGATTAAGTCCCCCACTTTGGGATGGTAACATAAAAGATGGTACTCTAGGAGTAATGGTGAATCAAAACCAAAACATGCCTTACTCAGAGTACAACCTAGCTCCCAGTTACCTAAGTGGCCCATAAGTATTTTAAACTCTGATATTGGATTAAAGTGATCCAAGATGGGAGTGGTCATAGGCACCTGCTCAAAAAACAAATGAAAATCTTTTCTGGGGGAGGATAACAACCTAGGGCTCATTCAAATAAAGTGTCTAGCACATACTCATAGAGAACCAGGAACATAAAGAGGTAAGACAACATGAATGAAGACCAATAATAATCATAAGTGACAAAACTAGATCTGTAGGGATTCTGGATACTGGAACTAGCCATTATAGATATTAAAATTTAAGACAGAAATTCAGCCCCCAAAAAACTGAAAACTAAGAAAAATCTGAAAACTATATGAAAATGACATAGAGGACGTTTTGTAAGAAGTGTACAAAAACCTTAGAACTTAAAAGGTACAGTATCTGAAATTAAGAAAGATTGGACACAGTTGAAAAGAGAATTACTACAAGACAGAAGAAAAAGAAAATACCCAGAGTGAAGCATAGAGAGACAAATAGATAAAAATTTCCAAAAAGAGAATAAGAAACCCAGAGGAATGTTGAAAAAACAAATCTAACATGCGTTCCACTGGAATTCCAGAAGAAAAGTAAAGAGGATGTAGGTTAGAAGTAATTGAAGGGATAACAGTTGACTATTTTCCGAGCTGATCAAAGACATTGTCATACCACAGATCACCCAGAAAACAGAGCCTGAAGCAAATACTTGTTTGTTTTAACAGTTTACTGGGGAGTGTTATCCCACAGGAGCAGGAAGGAGGTAAAAGTGGTGGAAGACAAAAAAGGAAATAGTACAAATATAAGGACTGTGTTTTTTACTAACATGGCCATAAACTCAGGACAAGCTTATCATTTAGCCTCAAAAGGCATCTTCAGTGAGAAAACATGAGCAACTGTTATTACAACAATCTGGTTGGGAGGAAGAAGGAAGAGAAAGTTATCCAATTCTCCTCTTGCATGGGGTATTGCCCACCACAGAGCTGATAACTCACGAGCTTCAAGGTGAGTGCCTGTGAGTGCCCAGTTTTGCCCACCACAGAGCTGATAACTCACGAACTTCAGGGTGAGTGCCTGTGAGTGCCCAGTGGGTACAATAACTCTCACCTCAGCCACACGAGGAAGCCCCGGGGCAGGAGATGAAAGTACATGATGCATGAATGAGTGACACACGGGCCAGTGTGACCAGGGGCGGGAGTAGCCGCCAAAGGGGGCAGGGGTGCGGGTGGAACTGGAGGCTTTGACCTGAACTGGTAACAGCAAGGTCAGTACTTGAATCCAGGGTGACCCACAAAGTAACTCTTCTACAGATAAGAGTTCAGTCAATTCCAGAAGTCCTGCAAACCCCGAGCAGGATAAGGAAAAGAAAGCCCACCTAGGCACATTGGAGTCAAATGACCAAAGCCCAGGACAACGAGAACATCTTTAAGGAAGACAGAGGAAAAAGGGCAGATCATCTTAAAAATGAGCAACTAAAACGATAGTTTATTTTTCGATAGAAATGATGGAAAAAAGATGACAAAGAAAGGGCCTCTTCACCAGGCTTAAAGAAAATGACTGCCACAGTTACTTGGAAAAATCTATAAATAGTGGAAACACCGCTTGAAAGTCACATAGAAATAAAGACATTTTCGGGGGAAAAAAAGCAAGAGTTTATCACCAACAAGCACATACTATAAGCCTTAAAGCCTGTGCTTCATGCTAAAAGAAAATGAGTTGATGCAGAAGGTCAAAGATACAGAAAGGAATAAAAAATAATTAAAACAGTGCTAGTAAATCTAAATGTATATGTACTATATAAAACAAAACAATAATATCTTGTGCAGTTTTAAATATTTACAGAATTCAATGTAAGTACACGTGGATCGAGGAGGCGGGTACATGGACTTAATGTTCCCAAAAACTCCCTTTGTACTGGGAGAGAATAAAAAGCACCAGTTAACATTAAACTCTGACAAACCAAAAAATGCATGTTGTAACCTCTAAGATAAACAGTGAAAGTAGAGTAAAATGTGTCTAACTTCCTAGCAAATAGAGAACAAAAGTAAAATTAGGAAAAAAAATAACAGCAATTAATCCAAAAGAGGTAAGGATGCAACAGACAGAAAAACACATAAATCATGTCATAATTACACAAATATATAATCACATAATCAAATATATCAATAATTATAGTAAATATAAAGTGATTAAAAACACCAATTAAAATACAAAGAATGACAGGCTGATTTAAAAAATAAACTCCACGGAAGAGAGTTTAGAATTCATCTCTTCCCAAGTTATCTATAAAGCATATATTTAGATATATTTATACAACCACTTGGCTACAGCTTAGACTTGTAAACTATAGGAATCTCACTATATCACTATGTCCTGATCCAGAAAGCTCCTTTGCCACAAAATGTTAGAGGCTTTTCCCTATTGAGCCAAAAATTTCAACCTAGTTTTATTGTATGGAATTCCATGACAGTCCTTTAAATATATAAATATGGCTACCTACTTTTCCCTTTTACATATCCCAATTTTTTTCAACAGTTTTTATGTAATCTTCACCATCTTTTTATATTGTTTATGAAAACAGCCTCCTCTAAATCTGGGTCATTGATTCACCTTGCTGAGTCATGGATTCTGCTTGAGTTGTCCATCACATTGGCACTCTCTTCAGTTTCATGTCATTGGGAAATGACACAAAGTCATCCTTTCTGTGTTTTCCTCTTATCCAATGAGAAAAACATTGACTAGAATGTATCTGTTGACAGTGCTTTAAAGCAGGCATTGGAGAAGTTTCTCTAGGTTGACTTTCATTCACTAATTGGCATTCTGAAAGTCTTAGCATTTAAATATGTATATCAAATATAAATCAATAATAGAAATAACAAATGTAAATCAACAGCCAGCTCACCGTTCTCCAACTTCCCTACAAAGTCAGCACCAAAGGCTTTGTTAGACATCTTGCTGAGATTCAGATACTGTAGGCCTAATTGTCAGACTAGAATGACCAATTTCAATGATGATGGTAAATCTCCATTTCCATTTGTTTATGACGACAGAATTATTGTTGTTTAGTTGCTAAGTTGTGTCAGACTCTTTGCAACCCTGTTGACTGCAGCATACCAGGCTTCCCCATCCCTCACCATCTCCCAGAGTTTACCCAAGTTCATGTCCATTGAATCGGTGATGCCATCCAACCATCTCATCCTCTGTCATCCCCTTCTCCTCCTGTCCTCAATCTTTCCCAGCATCAAGATTGTTTCCAATGAGTCAGCTCTTTGCATCAGGGGGTCAAAGTATTGGAGCTTCAGCTTCAGCATCAGTCCTTCCAATGAATACTCAGGGGTGATTTCCTTTAGGATTGACTGGTTTGATCTCCTTGCAGTCTAAGAGACTCTTGAGAGTCTTCTCCAAAACAATTCAAAAGCATCAATTCTTTGTTGCTCAGTCTTCTTTATGGTCCAGGTCTCACATCCATACATGACTACTGGAAAGACCATAGCTTTGACTATATGCATCTTTGCTGGCAAAGTGATGTCTCTGTTTTTTTTAATACTCTGTCTAGATTTGTCATAGCTTTCAGAAGCAACTATAAAATATAGCCTGCATTAGGTCCTTGCGGATGCTGTACTTCCCCAAAGCCGGAGCGCGAAGGACGGTGTCCAGATCCGCCACGCTTTCACCGGAGTGTGCCTGTTGGACGTGGGCAGCCGCTTAATCACCCCACCTTTCTCTCCCACACACCCCAGACTCCCGCAGCGGACGCAGAGGAGTCCGGTTTAGGCTGCTAAATTGAGGTTTCGGTGAAGGGTAGAGTCTCTAGAGCATCCCCACATTCCTATGAACAAAGCCTCTTTGAGGAGGGGAGGATGGGGGGGTCGCAGCTCTGGATTCAGGCCACCAGCTTGCCTCATTTGCCTCCAGCAGCTGGCACCCCACCCCACCCCCCACCCCAGATAGCTCACCTTCTCCCCAGGAAGAGGTCCGAGGCCGGCGGTGTCCTGCACCGAGTCAGACACGCAGACTGGTGGGCGCTGTAGGTGTTGGCGTAACTGCTTATTCAGCCTTTGCTTGCCCTCAGTTGGCCCGTGTTCCTTCCCTGACTTGTTAAACTGGGGCCGAGGATACAGGGATTTTGGACCCTCTGCTGCCTTGGGGTGGAGACAGCCGTTTCCTCTGAAAGTTGCCGAACGTGGTAGGTTATAGTATCAAAAGTGGCATTGTTTTTGTGGTCATCTCGGAAATGCCTTGATTGAAAGTGCGATATTTGTGTGTCTTCTTGGTTTCTGACCTTGACAGTGGTTGTGAGCCCACGCCATCTGCCGTAGTGTGTGTGCGTTTGCCAGGCGGGCCCAGGACCCCCTCATCTGACACGGCCCTCACCGCCGCTTCCTTCTGTGGGGGCCGAGGCATTGAAGATCCAGTGGTGTTCGACTCAGGAGCCAGGCCTCAGAGCTCGTGACCGACTGCTGTCCGAGCTTCCGAGTCTTGGCAAGCAGTCGCAGAGTGCAGAGGGGCCCGAGCACGCGGGCTTTTCCCCGGGTGACTTTTAGTGTGGCAGGCGGTCCAGAGAAGGGGGAGTGCCCGTGGGGAGCACTTTGTCCATAAAAGACCCCTCAAGCCCATGGCTCCTAGCTGAGGTTCCCTCTGCCACCCAACTCAGCTGCTCACCGCATGGGTCTGGAGTCAGGGTTTCTTTAAAGTGACTATCGACTGTGCCAAGTGTCTTTGAGCCTGCGACTGGCCCCTGCTCAGACAGGAACCTCACATTGCCCTCACACGTCTGTGTATAGAGTAGGGGAGAAGAGTGTCCGGGCACCTGCTGACACGCCGTGTCTACACCCCAGCGTCAACGTGCCTGTCGGCACCACGGACAGCTGGCCTGTGCCCAGGATTCTTAGAGCTGTAAAATGTTAGAGGAACTGCTACCTACAAAAACAGTTGCCCCTGCAGAATGGTTGCAGGTGTCCATCCTGACATCTTTCAAGGGGAGAAAAAAAAGATTTGAACATGTCAAGTTAAAGCTGCTGTCAACCAGAGGCTGATGTGTGAGGAGCTCTGGTCAATGGGAATAAGCACCGTCAGACTGAAAAGAGGCAAGCTTTGGCGTCTGGGGCCTCAAGCCTGAGCAGACCCGCAGGAGCGAGGAGGAGGAGGAGCAGGGGCGAGGAGGCTGGAGAGCAGGGGGGCAGCCCCTCTGGACGCGTCTTTCTCATCCTGCTTCGCACAGGTCCACCGTGGAGTCCGAGAAGCCCGCCGCGCCCCTCGCTGAGCGCTCTGGGGGACCAGCGGAAGCCTATCCCCAGGTTCCCTCCCCCGGGCCACCCAGCGACAGTCTCGGTTGTTTCAGCGCTCCAGGAATCTGAGAGGGACTGTTTCTTAAGGTTTCTGGGAAAGTATTTTCCCCAAGCCCTTCGTGAACCAAGTTGGTGTTTTTTTTCTTGAAAAGCCGGCTCCCTCGGGGAGAGCCCGGCTGACCATTCCAGAGAGAGGCCTGGCTATTGGCTGGGGGGTGGGGGTCACGTGAGCAGTGCCCCACGCTCTCTAGCTGCCCAGGGCTGCCACGCGGGTGAAGCCGGCCAGGCGGGGCCCAGCCTCCTCTGGAGTGACTTCGTTTATGCACAGTTCTAACTGATCTCAGGGGAGTCCGTGAGGCTTAGAGGAGGAAGAGACAGATGCTGAGGGGAAGGGCTGAGAAGTCACCCACACCCTCCACGATGGCCTTAGAGCCAGGCCTTAGGGACCATGCCTGTCTCTCGTGGGTGCCCTTTGTTGCCGTGTGTGTCTTTGAATAAAGTCTGAAATGCTGTGACCCTTTTCCCCCCTCTTGTCAATAAAGACATGAAACAGAAAAAAATAAAAAAATAAAAATAAAATAAAATAAAATACAGCCTGCAGATTCAGATTATTTTAATACAATAATCTGGCCCCTCATGCATCTACAAGCACTGAAATTGCTGGATATTACTTTCCTAAGAAGACACGTTGGAATATACTGGATCTTTAAACCCTTGGAGAAATCCAACTTGTCTCAAACCATGAATAATCAATAAATAAAACTAGTCATAGCTTTCAGAGACCCCAAGGACTCGTTGCAAAGAATGTCAAGCTAGACTAAGGTCTCTGACAGTCCAGAAAGTTACAAAGAGGCTCATCTGAGGTTCAGAGGAGAAGATGCTCCATGGAACATTTTATTTATGTGGTACCAGAACTCCTAGTTCCTTCTTAGTGAATTGGAATCCTGGCAATAGACTCTTTTCTTAGGGGACCTATACGCATTAGAATGCTTTCGGCTATGTGTAACAAAAGTCTGACTCAAAATGGCTTCAACAATAAAGAAGTTCATTATTCCACCAAATCAAACTCCAAGAGGCAGAGTAGGCTTCCAGGTTCGTGGATTCTTTAGGGAAGCACGGTTATCAGCAACCCAATAAACTTTTCGTCACTTAGAAGAGATTTAGAATTATCTCAACTCGTCTTGAATATTTTATAGGGGTTGAATGAATGCGATTGTGAATATGTGAATATGAATCAGTTTTGTTTACTGCAGGGTTTTTGAACCCTGAATGTAGAATAGAACTCCTAGTTTTAATCCAGGGTTTCTTTCCTGACTTTTAAGGTAAATTCATAAAATTGAAATTAAGGATGTGAACTGGCTGGCCACCTACCTACCTATATGGGCTTCCCTGGTGGCTCAGATGGTAAAGAATCTGCCTGCAATGCAGGAGACCCAGGTTCAATTCCTAGGTTGGGAAAATTCCCCTGGAGAAGGAAATGGCAACCCATTCCAGTATTCTTGCCTGGAGAATTCCATGGACAGAGGAGCCTGGCTGCAGTCCATGGGGTCGCAAAGAGTCAGGCACAACAGAGCTACTGACTCTTTCACTTCTTTCACCTACCTATATACAGTCCTCTGGAGACTCTCCAGTGTAGTCCTAATGTAGTTCTTGAATTCTAAATGAAAGCCTGAGATGAGGTGTTGTGGGAGAGCCTGAGTTAAAAGATACAATGCCTGAGACAAAGCCTTTTTTTTTTTTGGAAGCCTGTGGCAGAAAATCTACCAGAGGGGAAGGACACCTAACCAAATGTTAATCAACCTAGCTTAATTTTAACAAATAATAACACATAAATTGATGAATGATTTTGTATTCCACCGGCTATTCAGTAATGGATTCAGTGAAGAGAGACTGGAACTAATGAATAAACTAAAATGAGCATTAACTTACCTTTCATCAAGAATATATGATCTAGCTAGCTATATAATATGGGCAACAACATTTTTCTTTCTCTTTATTTTATTTTGTTTTTAGCCCTACTGTGCAACTTGCAGGATTTGGGATTTTAGTTTCCTAACCAGGGACTGAACCCAGTCCTCAACGGTAATAGCTCAGAGCGCTAACCACTGAACCACCAGGGAATTCTCAACACTATTTTTCTTAACTTACTTCTTATTTATTGAGGCATTTTTTAAAACTGGGAAATATTTTGACAACCCTATTTATTACATATACTGAAACTTACAGTGCATGCTAACAAGAGAAACTCTTAGATGAATTACTGAAAATGAAACACTGATGTTGCTATAGAATTATGTTAGTGTTTTTGGACACGTACATTTGTCTCAGTCATGTAAATTGCTTTTTCAAAGATAAGAGGATGAAAAAGTAGAGAATATCATTTCTGGAAGAAGATGAGTGTGTAACTTCTGTTGAATAAGAATAAAAATTTCCTCTAGTTGATGAAACTCTCATTCAAGCCACATATTTTCTGTCTAGTCTCCCTAGCTTTGGGTAGCATGTAAATTTCTAGGAAATAGACAGGGAGAATGCTGGATTTGCATACAAATGTTGGTGCTTTTGCCAAATGTAGCTATTCAATGCAGGAAAGCTATCTCAGGAGCTGACAAAACAGATTTGAATAATGGCATCTTGGGATTAGAAATGACCATGTATTTTCATTTGATGCCTGCATTGTATTCTAAAAATAATTACAAGTTAATTTTTTCCAATTTAATATTTTAATGCACATATTTCAGTGAAATTTTGAGACTCAGCATCCTATGTATTAATTTAGTTGACTATCCCTTTGACACTTAATAATTCATTAATTTGTTTAACAATTTTGATATCTGACAGTAGGCACTGCTCCAGGTACTGGGAACAGAGTAGAAGACAGAAAGGATACAATCCTTGTCCTTGGGTAGATTACATTCTTGCGGGGATGGGGATGGGGCAGTGGGGGGGGGTGAGGCAGGAAATATCCAGCAAATGAATGAACAAGGTTATTTTAAACCATAGGGAGGCAATGGGACAGGATGATAAGATTGAGAGGGATACAAGAAAGCAATACAAGCTGGTTAGAGAAGGCCCCTGAGGAAGTGATCTTTGAGCTGAGACAGAAATGATGCAAAAGAGGCAGTCATGTGCACAAAAACATTCATTCTCACCAATATCAATAATATGTACAAAGGAATACTTCTGCTGGAGCACCAGGCCTTATTCCTTACAGCTGATTGGCACTCAAAAACTTGTTTAATTGAAAAATGTCACATTTATAATAAAATACAATTGTAAATGTTCTTTAGTTGTGCAAAATATGGACACATTTAGCAGATGCCTCAGGTTGCTATAGTCTATTGTCTGGATTGGGCATCACTTAGAATTAACGGAAGAAGTGGTAATTCTTAACTTCTATAATTGTTGTAAGGCATAGTTCTGGCGAGGCAGAAAAGGAAAGACTACCTCAACAGAAGTAGGTTACCTTTATTCAGGCAAGGAGGGGCGAGAGTCAGCCTAACGACCAGGCTGAGCGCCAAAAGGGATCAGGAAGGTTATAGGGAGGTTTGTGGAAGCGATAAAGGAAACGTCAATCAAGTGGGATATTTTGAGTATTCTTTTGTTGAGATGACACTCTATAGTTGGGCAGGGGGTGATAAGTCTTCTGGGCAGGTGTAGGGGGTAGTAGGTTTCCGGACAGGGGGTGATAAGTCCCAGATAGATGCAACTGGCCTGGAGCATCAGGATGGAACTAAAATTATGCTTTGTTTTTTCCGAAGTTAGATGATTCAGCAAGAGGCCTTTGAGACTGTAGTTCTCTTTTCTAGGCGCAAAAGACTCCTTCAATTGTGTGCTTAGGTGCTCGGTCATTCTAATTCTTCTTGACTCCAAAGACTGCCACAGTCCTCTGTCCATGGGCTTCTCCAGGCAAGAACACTGGAGTGGGTTGCCATGCCCTCCTCCAGGGGATCTTCCCAACTCAGGGATCAAACCCAGGTCTCCCACATGGCAGGTGGGTTCTTTACCATCTGAGCCACCAGGGAAGCCTGAGAATACCGGAGTGGGTATCCTATTGTTATAGCCACGCTTTCCGGGAAACAAACTCACTCAGAAGGACAATGAAGATAGTGGAGTGCAGTTTATTACACTGGCGGGCCCAAGGCAGAGTCTCCTCTTAGCCAAGGACCCTGACCAGCATTTGTGAAAATATTTTATACCCCATGTGTACGTGTCCAAACCCACCAGCCCAAATCCCTTGAGGCTTACAAAGGAAGGGTAAATACAATCACAATAACCCCATCATTCACGTTTTATGTGTTCAAACAGTTAATAATCAATAAGCCTGTGGTTACATGCCGATAGATACTGTCCGGAGGCAGGGGTGATTAGTGTCTGTTTTCTCTTAGGCAATGAGTAACCTGGATGTGATCTTCAAGATTCCCTTGCCCAGATGGGTCTTACCCTTCCATTGTCATTCCCACAGGCGCTAAGCACAGAGTTCAGAGTCCACTGCAGAGGCGGCCTAGCACGATCAGCACGGACAGGCCTGAGATGGAGTCCTGGCCCTATGAATTCCTTCTTCACTATCCCTTCTCCAGGGGAACTTCCTGATCCAGGAGTCAAACCAGAGTCTCCTGCATTGCAGGAGGATTATCTACCAGCTGAGCTACCCAGGAAGCCCAGCATCTATAACAGCTCCAGCTTTGCTGCTCAGTTTCAGGTACCATAATGTCATTCAATGCTTTGTGAGAAAATATCTTCGGCTGCTTTTTTGTCGTTTGGTCCTAAGTTGAAAGACAAGCTATTTAACAATAATAAAAAAGTGGATAGTCAGCAGCGTTCACCAGCCTCAGACACATGTTCCTTAAATATTTTCATTTGTTTTCACTTGTACTAATAACTGTGAAACAAAAACAGAATTACAATCTGCTGTTGTCTGAAATATGCCAGTTGGTAAACTTTCAAAAAATGTATGTACCAGGGCACATTTTTGCTCCTAAACCTTTCTCTAACATTATTTTAAAACAAAACTTTAAAACAATTTCAGGAAATAGTTTGATTTTATAAATATTTTAAGTGATTCAAAAAGTATAAAATGCTCATGTTGAACACAATGTTATGTACGCTTCCTCAGAAGGCAAGGTCAAAAATTTTTCTAAGAGAATTTTATTTTCTCAAAACTCATTTTTTAATTCCAAAAGTTGTAAAGGAAAGCAAAATTCATATAAAAGAGAGACAATGCCACATGATCTGGCATACGTACCTAGGACAGATAATGAATGAGGGAGAAAATTAATGAGGATGATTAAGACATGAGAGGAACTTCAAAAGAGAATAAATAACCACCCAAGGATTGAGAAAGTTCTCTTGAGAAATCTGATGACATCCTTAAGTGTTTTGCTAAAACACTTATGGTTGTGAAAGTCAATTATAAAAAATGGTTTATCTCCTACAATCCTATAAAACTCAACACTTGAATTATTCTTTGTTCTATGAGTCAATGTTTTGTTAAAATTATAATCTAAATTTTGTGTAATGTTCGATAAAGTGGTTACATTTTTAGTTTTATATCTCAGGATAAATTTACAATTAAATCTTTTTTCCTGTTATAACTGAGCAGGGAGTCTTATTCTCTTATAACAGAAAGACCAAATATTGAGGCAACAATCCTTTGCTTTGCAGAAAAGTCTTTACTGCAGAGCGGCCAGGTAAGGAGATAAGATCTGTCAGATCTGTCTCCCCACTGGCTTTTCTTTTTAAGGTTTTGTGTGGTTTTTAAATATTGATTTGTTTATTTTTATTTTTGGCCGCATGCAGGTTTCCCTTAGTTGTAGTGAGCAACTCTTTGCAGTGGCTTCTCTTGTTGCAGAGCATGGCCTCTAGAACATGTGGGCTTCAATAATTGCAACATGTGGGCTCAGTAGTTGTGGCACGCAGGCTTAGTTGGTCCTTGGCATGTGGGATCCTTTCCAGCCAGGGATCAAACCCATGTCCCCTGCATTGACAGGCAGTTTCTTATCCACTGGACCACCAGGAAAGACCCCAGTGGTTTTGAGTGAGATATTTATCATGTGAGTAGGGAATAGAGGGCTTTGGAAGCTATCAGATGAATGGTGGAGGGGTAAATGGACGTTTCGAGTCCACCGTGGAGGTGGACCATTGTCTTTCGTGTCTCTTCATGGCTCAAAGGTGCAGATTTGGGGGATTTCCACATGTTGCATGTAGATTTTTGGCTTGTAATGTCCAGAGTTCACTTCTAGGTCATTCTAGTCCTTTAACCTGTGTGATGTTTAGTCAAAGGGACTGTCAGGGAGTTATTTTCTTATCTGCAGTTTTCTTGGTTTCACACTCAATTGTAAATACTTACCAGTTCCAAGATGAGGACAACACTTTGGGTCTGGTCTCCCATGTTGAATGATTATCGATATCAATTGGGGTTTGGGGCTTAAAAGATACATGACAGACAACAAATATAGAAATTTACAAGAAGGAATATAAATCCTAGCATGCATAAAACAATAGCACCCAGTTAAAATAATCTCTCAAATATAGACCTCGTTCCTGATGGGATCAACGAGATGATATTTTCTAAAAGATTGAATCCAGGTTCTTGTGATGATACTGTTAGAGCCAAGAAACTTGTTGTCTAATTTTGCCCCAATGAGTTTCTACTTCCTAGGAAGTGTTAGTATAAACACAGTATGATGAGTTAGTTACTGCACAAACACCTCCTTGTTCAGCTAGAATTCAGTCTAGAGCAATTCTGTTGTTAAATGCTACATTGGCTAAGGAACTTTCTTCTAGATGGCAGTGGCTATGATGAATTGTCTCTTTTGCTATTATTAACAAGGTGATGGAGAGATTTCTAGTCATGTGTTCTTGAGTGCCAAGCCCTCATCACAGTTTTAGAGTCATCCAAAAAGTATCTGGGGGAGTCCAGTAGCCCACTTGGTCTAATACTTATCTGGAACTCTGAAGGCTGAATTAGCATCTAATCTGGGCTTTATAGCTCTGGAGGAAAGTTTTAAGGAACTAGTCCAAAGTTGAGAGTCATTAGACTTTTGGATGGAGAAAATACCCTAGCAAGGAAATACCTCCTGTATACCAACTGGTACATTCACAGGCCTAAGACTGACAGTCAGAACTGCAGACCAAGGTGTACCCTGAGGAGGTACAGAGAATGCAGGACATATAGTTAAAATGTATGCTCTCATTTTGGGGGATTTTACCTGAGACATGACCAGGTAAAGTCTCAGTGTAAAGCATCATCCAAGAGAAATAGTTACATCTGCAGATAAGCAAAGGAGCGTGTGTTTTTTCTTATCTTACTCTCATGCATATTTGAGGAGCTCAATCTTTATCAGTTTGGTTGAAACTCTTACATACTAAATATGGGAGGGAAGCAGGTTGGGAAAGTTAAGTATGGGTTTTACAATATCCTGACCAAGCGGCAGTATGGCAGGAACCTTGACAAGGGCAGAAGCTAGGGTCATCTTTTCTATCTGAGGACATAAGAGAAGGACCAAATTTAGGCTTAGTTGAGAATAAAAGCAGAGGACAGGAAATTCTTTGTCTACAGGAAAATTTCTGTTGATTAGCCTGACCTGATAGACTACATTTGAGGGTGTTTCATCACTCACCGTGGTGAAATTGGGTATGCTCAAGAACTTGGTTATTGATTTCTCTGTGTTATCACCATGATCACATATGGAGTCAGGCTTGGGATGACATACCCAGCCATCAGTTGGGTTTCCTGATTTTGAAAGAGCTTGTTAAGTTCTTTTTAGGATATTATCTTAGTGAGATGATTGAGGCTACAAGAGGAGGTAGCCAAGGAAAATAGGGAGCATTGGGGGCTCTTTCTTGGAAGACCTGCTGCTGCTGCTGCTGCTAAGTTGCTTCAGTAGTGTCCGACTCTGTGCCACTCCATAAACGGCAGCCCACCAGGCTCCCTCGTCCCTGGGATTCTCCAGGCAAGAACACTGGAGTGGGTTGCCATTTCCTTCTCCAATGCATGAAAGTGAAGTCGCTCAGTTGTGTCCAACTCTTAGCAACCCCATGGACTGCAGCCTACCAGGCTCCTCTGTCTGTGGGATTTGCCAGGCAAGCGTACTGGAGTGGGTTGCCATTGCCTTCTCCACTTAGAAGACCTAGAAGCTATATTTAGCCTGGAAGCCAATTTTTCTTCGTGTTATTTCTTTCTGAAAGGCAATTTAAGATCAGTTAAGTGTTTGCAGTCATAGTGGGGAGTGCAAAAGTCAGTGTTAGGATTCTGCCGCCAATCCACTTCTGATGGTCTGATGTTCTGTGATGCCCATCCCATTGTTTCCACCCTGTATTACCTTGATAGAACAGTTTTAGCGGTTTGGTGGGCTTTATCTCACGGTCAGATGATCTCTGGTTTGGTTAATTACATGTAAGATGATCATCATATCAGTTTGTCTCAGTCCTAATTTTACTTATGGTCTTCCAATAATTATTAGTAGAGCTCCTTTTGTTCTCAGATATGTCCTGGTTTAGATGATAAATCATGTGGTCATCCTAAGTATAAAGAAGAACTCTTACTTAAGAGAGTTCTTAGTACTACACTTTCATAATATTAGGCAGAAGAAATAGATATTATGGCATAACCCTGAAAATGATCACTTCTTAGACTGGACATTATGTCACTGCATTTAGCATTGGAATCTCCAAAGGAAATTGATATTAATAAGTTTTGAAAAATACCTGGTGAGAAAGAAATGCACCTCAAATAAGACCTGGAAATTGGACCTGCTATTGTGGCAGATGTTTTAACTTTGCAAGAAAATGAAAGCTGTCAAATGTCTTTAAGACAGAAGAAAGAATCCTTTTTTTAATTAAAAAATTTTAATTGAAGTATATTTGATTACAATGTTGTGTTACTTTTTTCTGTTCAGCAAAGTGAATCAGTTATACATACATTCTCTCTTTTTAAAATTCTTCCCTCATGTAGTTCATTACAGAATATTGAATAGAGTTTCCTGTGCTATATAGTAGGTCCTTATTAGTTATCTATTTTATAAGAAGTAGTGTGTGTATGCAGAGACGCAATCCATTCCAGTACTCTTACCTGGAGAATCCATTGGTAGGCTGCAGTCCTTGGGGTCGCAAAGAGTTGGACACGACTGGGTGACTTCACTTTCACTTTTCACTTTCATGCATTGGAGAAGGAAATGGCAGCCCACTCCAGGGTTCTTGCCTGGAGAATCCCAGGGACGGGGAGCCTGGTGGGCTGCCGTCTATGGGGTCGCAGAGTTGGACACGACTGAAGCAACTTAGCAGCAGCAGCAGCAGCGTGTGTGTGGGCTTCCCTTGTGGCTCAGGCGGTAAAGAGTCTGCCTGCAATTCAGGAGACCTGGGTTTGATCCCTTGGTCGCAAAGATCCCCTAGAGGAGGGCATGGCAAACCACTCCAGTATTTTTGCCTGGAGAATTCCCATGGCTAGAGAAGGCGGGCAGGCTACAGTCCATGGGGTCCCAAAAAGTTGGACATGATTGAACAACTAAGCCCACACACAGTATATGTCAATCCCAGTCTCCCAATTTATCCCTCCTTCCTTTCCCCCCTCATAACTCTAAGATTGTTTTCTACATCTGTGACTCTATTTTTTGTAAACAAGTTCATTTGTACCATTTTTAAAGTTCTATATATAAGCAATATAATGCAATATTTGTCCTCTGACTTACTTCACTCAGTATGACAATCTCTAGATCCATCCATGTTGCGATAAATGACATTATTTCATTCTTTCTTTGGCTGAGTAATATATATATACAACATCTTTATCCATTCCTCTGTTGATGGGCATTTAGGTTGCTTCCCTGTTCTGGCTGTTGTAAATAGTGCTGCAGTGAAAATCAGGGTGCACATATCCTTTCAAATTCTGGTTTTCTCTGGACATATGCTTAGGAGTAGAATTTCTGGGTCATATGGTAGCTTTTAGTTTTTTAAGAAACCTCCATACTGTTTTCCAAAGTGGCTATACCAATTTACATTCCTATCAACAGTGGTCACTTTTCTCCACACCCTCTACAGTTTTTATTGTTTGAGTTTTGTTGATGATGGTCATTTTGACTGGTGTGAGACAACATCTTACTGTGGTTTTGATTTTTCATTTCCCTAATGATTTAGTGATGTTGAGCATCTTCTCATGTGTTTTTGGCCATCTGTATGTCTTCTTTGGAGAAATGTCTCTTTAAGTCTTCTGCCCATTTTTTTATTGAGTTGCTTGCTTTTTTGATGAGGGGCTGCATGAGCTGTTTGTATATTTTGAAGGTTAATCACTTTTGGTTGCTTTGTTTCCAAATAATTTCTCTAAATCCTGTAGGTGTCTTTTTGTCTTGTTTATGGTTTCCTTTGCTTTGCAAAAGCTTTTAAATTTAATTAGATCTCATTTATTTTTGCTTTTATTTCCATTACTCTAGGAAGAATCTCTTGGTGAGTTATATCCAGACTGAGGAGAGGATTTTACATCAAATGAAAGAAAAAAGACCACATCTTTGGAGGAGATGCCTTTGATCATGGGTGGTGGGAGTAATAGCAATTCCCAGGGCATATCTTTTACTTGGAAGTACTCTGAGCCAAATTTTTGTTTAAAAAATAATATTGACTTGAAAGATTCTAGGGCAGATGACTGTGATAGAGTAGTTGTTCAATCTCCCCACACTGTTCCCTGGGCTGAGCAACTGGGATAGCAAAACTAAAATATCTAAAACAAAACTGAGTGACAATTTGTCCAAAACAGGAGTGGGTGGGTACAGCCTACCAACAGTTTAAAGAACTATGTGGTAGCCATATCTGTGTAGTAGTTTTCTGTTCTCAGAAGTCAGATGGTTCTGAGAAAAGAAGGCCTCACAAATCACCAGCAGGTATTCCCTGGAAAGTGAAATAAACTGATCTGAAAAAGGTATCAGGAGCTAGGTGAGGTTTTTCAGGTGTCCAATTTGTGAGCAAGTGCAAAGGGAATGATATGTAACAAGATCTCCATTGCTGGACAAGGCTGGGCCTTTTAACTCTTGAAACTGACTGGATGAAGCTCCTTTCAAAGACAAGTATCAGCATTGAAAGATACCAGGTGAGAATAGAATCCAAGTGGAGCAGGAGTATCGTAAGGGTATGTGGTAGGCTGAATTATGCTCCCAAAGATATTCATGTCCTAATGCCTAGAAAGGAGACTGTGAATGTCATCTTTTATGGCAAGAGGAATTTTGAGGATGTGGAAGACTACCCTGGATTATCCAGTGTCCTCTAAATGCAATCACGAGTAAGGGAGGGTGGGACTTAACTTGTGAGAAGGTCATGAGGGGAAGCAGAGTCAGAAGATGCTATCCCACTGACTTTGAAGATGAAGGGGCCCCGAGTCAAGGAATGCAGCTCTACATGCTGGAAAAGACAAGGAAACAGATTCTCTTCTAGTTTCCCGATGTTTAGTTTTAGCCCCATAAGACTCACTTTGAATTTTCAGTCTACAGACTGTAAAAGATGCTTCTATTGTTTTAAACCACTGAACTAGTATTGATTTGTTACAGTGGTAACTAGGCTTCCCAAGTGGCATTAGGTGGTAAAGTATCCGCCTGCCAAAGCAGGAGACACAAGAGATGCAGGTTCAGTCCCTGGGTCAGAAAGATCCCCTGAAGTAGGAAATAGAACCCCACTCCAGTATTCTTGCTTGGATAATTCCATGGGGAAAGGAGCCTGGTGGGCTACAGTCCATGGGGCCACAAAGACTTGGACACAACTGAACACACACACTAGTGGGAAACTAACATAGGGCAAATGTCAGAAGACCTAAATAAAAGTTGGTGAGTAGAGTAGAAAAGGCAGAACTCACAACGTTTGAGGTCCTATTTGTGATCACCTTATGACAACATCAGAAGAGGGAACTCTAAAAGCCAAGAAGCTCGAAAATCTGTCCTGGCTCCTCTCACCCTCCTATGATTATAGGACACCTCCTTTCATTTAAAAATGATCAACAGATTTTTCAATAGATGAATGGAATCTGAAAAGGTAGTATACACATCCAATAGTTTATTGTTCGGGCCTAAGAAGGAAGCAAATACTGCTACATGCTGCAGTGTGGATGAACTTCAAAAACATTATGCTAAGTGAAAGAAGCCAGACACAGAAAGTTATACACTGCATGATTCCATTTTTGTGACCTGTCAACAATAGGTGAATCCATAGAAACAGAAAGCAGATTGGTGTTTGGCAGGGACTAGAGGAAGTCGGGAGTGAGGAACTCAGTGGATACAGTTTCCTTTCAGGGTAATGAGAATGCTTTGAAATTAAGTAGAAGTGGTGGTTGAAGAGCATTGTGATTGCACTAAATGCCATGAAACTATTCATTTTACAATGATTAGTTTTTTGTTAGGTGAGGTTCACCTCAATTAAAAGAAACAAATTAAAGCCAGTAACAAATTTTGATGAACTTGGAACAGTTTGGAGAATATCCATCCAATGTCCCCTTCCTGAGAAACCTGGAAGACAAACAGCTTCAGACAAACAAAAACGAGAGAGACTCGTTGACACAAACCTTGTGAAGAGTTTTAAGTATGCATTTTCTGTATGACCCAAACAAAGTGATACTAATAAGAGATGTGGCACAGCATCTAGCAGCAGCATGCTCTGAAAATATAAACACAACTATTTAAAATGAACAGAGAATTCACAGCCTGTATAAAAAAAATAGAACCAAGGTACTGATTACATTATTGGTATTTTTTTTTTAAAGTCACAGTATAAAGGTTTGTTGTTTGGAGAAAATAAAAACAGTATCTAATTAGATATGGCACAGATTCCAGAAGTCAGGTGTTCTCTTAGGTTCTTCCTAAAGAACCTGGTCTGGTGTGATCTAAGAATTTTAGTTTAAATCAGATTTAAGTGACTTGTGGATGCTGTAGCTTGCCTGATTCAACATCCTTTCCTTTCTTCCTGAGTGCCTTCTATGCAGAGGCTGGAAACTAGTGTTTATCCATTCCCTACAGTTGCTGGTTATCCCAAGCAATGCTTCAGTGAACATCCTTGCACACGTACCCTTTGTGACCCGTGTGTATGTTTATACTCAGTATGCAGGGAGTTGTTTGATCATAGGGGATATAGCACACATAACCAATTCACCAAGTGCTCTTGGATTACTCTCCAGAGTGGTTGTGACCAAATGACTCTCCCAGAAAAGTACAAGGTTTCTATTTTTCCTACATTCTCACCAGTATCTGGTATTTTCTAATATTTTAACATTTTTCAGTCTGGTGGGTGCAAAGTGGTATAACTGGTATGATGAAAAACTGGACTTGTTTCAAGGATTGTAATCCTTGAAAACACCTTCTTATCTTTCTCACTTTCTTTCTTCCCCAGCTTTCAGTTCAGTCCAGTTCAGTTCAGTTCAGTAACTCAGTCATGTCCGACTCTTTGCGACCCCGTGAATCGCAGCACGCTAGGCCTCCCTGTCCATCACCAACTCCTGGAGTTTACTCAGACTCATGCCCATCGAGTCAGTGATGCCATCCAGCCATCTCATCCTCTGTCGTCCCCTTCTCCTCCTGCCCCCAATCCCTCCCAGCATCAGGGTCTTTTCCAATGAGTCAACTCTTCACATGAGGTGGCCAAAGTATTGGAGTTTCAGCTTCAGCATCAGTCCTTCCAATGAACACCCAGGACTGATCTCCTTTAGGATGGACTGGTTGGATCTCCTTGCAGTCCAAGGGACTCTCAAGAGTCCTCCCCAACACCACAGTTCAAAAGCATCAATTCTTCGGCGCTCAGCTTTCTTCACAGTCCAACTCTCACATCCATACATGACCACTGGAAAAACCATAGCCTTGACTAAATGGACCTTTGTTGGCAAAGTAATGTCTCTGCTTTTTAATATGCTATCTAGGTTGGTCATAACTTTCCTTCCAAGGAGTAAGTGTCTTTTAATTTCATGGCTGCAATCACCATCTGCAGTGATTTTGGAGCCCCCCAAAATAAAGTCTGACACTGCTTCCACTGTTTCCCATCTATTTCCCATGAAGTGATGGGACCAGATGCCATGATCTTAGTTTTATGAATGTTGAGCTTTAAACCAACTTTTTCATCCAGCTTTACTGAAGTATAATTAACAAATAAAAATTGTATACATTTAAGGTTATCAGAAGAAACCTCAGAGAGCTTTACTTAATATGAATATTTTTATTGAGTGAGAAACAAACTGTTGGGGAGCAGGGAAATTTCCAAAACAAAAATAGATAATAGTATCTGCAATTCTTTTTGTAAAACATGAATAGATTACATTGTTTTCCCCTGTAATTTACTAGAAAAAAAATTTCATTTTTGTGTGTATAAGCTTACTTGTTTATAGCTGATAAGCTGAGAAGCTGTGAGGTCATCTGACATGAGAAAGCTTGCATTTGGTTCAAGCCAGCATCAGCATTTCAGGGAAATCAGGACAGCTTTGCGTTATGGTTGTATGACTGTTTGATCTAGCAGTGTTCAAACTGTGACCTCTGTCTTGTTTTTCCTTTAAAAGGTTTACACTTGATGTTTTGATATACTTATAAATTGTGAAATGACTCCACAAATAAGCTAAACAACATATCCACCACCTCAACATATGATTTTTTTTTTTTCACTCTCTATTTCTTTTTGTAATGAGGGCACTTAAGATTTACCCTCTTAGAAAATTTTGAGTATACAACACAGTATTGTTAACTATAGTCATCATCATACTGTGCATTAATTATCTTATACCTGGAAGTTTGCACCCTTTGACTGACATCTCCCTATTTCCCCCATTCTCCAGCCCCTAGTGACCACCATTTTAGTTTCTGTTTCAGCTTCTTTAATTTCCACATATAGTGATATCATACAATATTTGTCTTTCCTAGTCTAGCTTATTTCACTTCATGTAATGACCTCAAGTTGTTGTAAAGGACTGGATTTCCCTCTTTCTCATGAATGAATTATATACATATATACAAATCACATCTTCTTCATTCATTCCTAGGTTGTTTCTGTATTGTGAATAATGCTTCAGTGAACATGGGAGTACAGATATCTATAAGATTCTGATTTCATCTTCTTTAGGTAAATATATGTATATACCCAGAAGTCTGATTGTTGTGTCACATGATATCTCTATTTTTAATTTTTTCAGGAACCTCCATACTGCTTTCCATAGTGGCTACACCACTTTACACACCTATCAGCAGTGTACAAAGGTTCCCTCTTCTCCACTTTCTTGCCAACACTTATTTGCTGTCCCTCTGATAAAAGTCATTACAACAAGTGCGAGGTGATGTCTTATTGTGTTTTCAAACTGCTTGATTAGTGACGTTGAGCACTCTTTCATACACTTGGATATTTGCACGTCTTCTTTAGAGAAATATCCATTTTTAAAGTGAATTTTTGTTTCTTTTGGTTTGGTTTCAGTTTCAGAGGGTTGGGGGTTTTTTGCTTGCTTTTGTTATTGAGTTGGCGTCCCTTGTGGCTCAGCTGGTAATGAATCCGCCTGCAATGCGGGAGACCTGGGTTCGATCCCTGGGTTGGGAAGATCCCCTGGAGAAGGGAAAGGCTATCCACTCCAGTATTCTGGCCTGGAGAATTCCATGGACTGTATAAAGTCCATGGAGTTGCAAAGAGTCAGACACTACTGAGTGTTGATTCAACTGATTGAGCTGAATGAGTTTCTTATAGTTTGGGGTATTAGCCCCTCACTGGGGCTTCCCAGGTGGCACTAGCAGTAAAGAACCTGCCTGCCAATGCAGGAGACACAAGAAACAGAGATTCAGTCCCTGGGTCGGGAAGATGCCCTGGAGAAGGCAATGGCAACCCACTCCAGTCTTCTTGCCTGGAGAATCCTATGGACAGAGGAGCCTAATGGGCTATAGTCCATAGGGCCGCAAAGAATGGAACACGACTGAAGTGACTTAGCATGCATGCAACCCCTCATTAGATACATAATTTGCAAATTATTTTCTTCCATTCTATAGGATGCCTTTTCATTCTGTTTATTGTTTGCTTTCCTCTGCAGAAGCTTTTTAATTTGATGCAATTCTATTTGTCTATTTTTGCTTTTGTAACCTTTACTTTTGGTGTTATTTAAAAAAACAAAAAAATGCCCAGGCCAGTGATAAGAAGCATTTTCCTCAAGTTTTCTGATAGTAGTTTTACTGTTTCAGGCTTTATGTTTAACACTTAATTTTGAGTTGATTTTCCTGTATAATATGTGGTAAGGGTCCAGTTTCTTTCTTCTGCATGTGGATGCACAATTTTCCTAACACACTTTATCAAAGAGACTATCCTTTCCGCATTGCGTGTTCTCACCAAACTTGTAGATCAGTTGACCATAAATGCAAGCTTGTATTTCTCGATCCCCTGCTCTGTTCTGTTGGTTTATATGTCTATTTTTATGCCAAGACTGTGCTTTATTGATTCCTATAGTTTTGTCTTATATTTTGAAATCAGAAAATGTAATGTTTCCATATTTGTTCTTGCTCAAGATTGCTCTGCCCACTCAATTCTTTTGTGGTTCATATGAATTTCTAGGACTGTTTTTTTTTTTTTCTCCTTCTGTAAAGAACATCACTGGGATTTTGATAGGGGTTACATTGGCCTATAGATGACTTTGTATAATATGGACCTTTAAACAATATTAACTCTTCCAAACTTATGCTCTTGGGATGTCTTTACTTTTATGTGTGTCTTCTTTAAATTCCTTCATAAATATTTAAATTTCTTCATAATTTCCCATATACGCGTCTTTCAATTTTTTGGCTGTGTATGTTCCTAAGTATTTCATTTTCGCTGTTACTATTATAAAAAAAGGATTGTTTTTTTCAACTTCCTTTTCAGATAATTAATAATTTGTGTGTATAAATGCCAATGATTTTTGCATGCTGATTTTGTGCCTTGCAGTTTTTCTGGATTTATTTGTTAGTTCTAACAGTTTATTTAGTTCTTAGGGTTTTCTACGTCTATGATCATGGCATCTGCAAACAGAGACAGTTTTACATCTTTTTGATATGGAAGCTTTTCTTTTTTTTTTTTTTTTTTTGTCTGATTGCTCTAAGACTTCCGGTACTATGCTGAATAAACATGGTGAAAGTGGACATCCTTGCCTTGTATCAGATCTTAGAGGAAAAGCTTTCAATCTTCCCTCATTGATCATAATGTTAGCTGCAGGCTTTTCCTATATGGCCTTTGTTGTATTGATATGAGTTCCTCCTATCCCTATTTCCTATAATATGCTTTTTATCATAAATGATAGGAAATATAATATTTCCTATAATATGCTTTTTGTCATAAATGAATATTAAATCTTGTCAAATGCTTTTCCTGCATCTACTGAATGATCATGTGGTTTTGTCTTTCATTCTGTTAATGTGATGTAGTGCCTTGATTGATTAGCATATGTTGAACCATTCTTGCTTCCAGGGATAAAAGCCACTTGGCTATAGTGTATAGTTCCTTTCATGTGCTTTTGAATTTGAGTTTGTTAGTTGTTTTATTGAGGATCCTTTATTCATGAGGGATATTGATGTATAGTTTTCTTTTTTGGTGATGTCTTTGTCTTGCTTTGTTATCAAGGTAGCCTTATAAAATAATTTTAGAAGTCTTCTTTCTTCCATTTTTTGAAAAGTTTAAGGAAGATTGGTATTCTTTGCATGTTTGTTAGAATTCACCAACAGTGGTCCTCTATATTCTTTGTTGGGCGATTTTTTATTACCAATTCAACTTCTTTATTTATTTTTGGCCTGTCCAAGCTTTCAATTTTCTCTTGATTCAGTTTTGGTAGTTGTATGTATAGAAATGTATCTGTTTTTTTCCAGGTTATCAAATTTTGGGCATATAATTATTAACAGTAGTCCCTTGCAATCCTTTTAATTTCTGAGGCATCAGTTGTAATGTCTCTTCTTTAGTTTCTGGTTTTGTTTATTTGAGTCCTCTCTCACTTTTTCTTTGTCTAGTGAAGCATTTACTGATTTCATTCATCATCTTTTCAAAAAACCAACTCTTGGCTTTATTTTTCTATTGTTTTGCTTTTCTGTCTTATATTTATTTCTGCTCTAATTATCATTATTTACTTCCTTCTGCTAACTTTGGACTTAGGATGTTCTGGCTTTGGTTCCTTGAGGTGTAAATTTATCTTGTTTATTTCAGTTTTTTTTTAAGGTATAGTCATTTATTGCTATAAATTTCCCTCTTAGTGCTGCTTTTTCTGCATCTTGTAAGTTTTGGTATGTCGTGAGTTCATTTCTGTCTGTCTCTAGATATTTCTAATTCCTCTTAAATTTCTTCTTTGGCACAATGGTTGTTCAAAGATGTGCTGTTTAGTTTCCACATATTTATGAAATTTCTGGTTTTCTTACACTTCTTGGTTTCTAGTTTCTTTTCACTGTGGCCAGGAAAGATACTTGAAATGATTTTGATCTTCTTAAATTGTTAACAACTGTTTTGTAAACTAACATGTGATCTATACTGGATAATGTTCTATCCAGTGCACTGGGTAGACCACTGTGCACTTGAGAAGAACGTGTATTCTGTTCTTGTGTGAAAGTTTTGCAGCTCTGTTAGGTTTATTATGTTTATAGTATTTTCCAGTCAGACATTTCTGTATGGATTTTCTGATTGTTCTATCCATTATTGAAAGTGGGTATTGATATCTCCTATTATTGTATTGCTGTAAATTTTTCCATTCATATGTCAATATCTGCTTCATGTTCTCTTATTGAATGTGTATATATTTCTGTTATGTCTTCTGATTTAATTGATCTTTTAATCATTATGTAATAACCTTCTTTATCTCTGGAGACAGTTTTCCCGTTAAAGTCTCTTTTGTCTAACAAGAACAGACAAAAACCGTGCTTCTTTTAGATTACTATTTGTATCAGATAATATTTTCCATCTTTTCACTTTTATCTTATGATGTCCTTTAAGGTGATTCTCTTGTGCATGGTGGATCACTGGATCTTGTTTCCTTTGTGGGTATTTGTTTTTAATTCATTCAGTCACTTTCTGATTGAGGAATTTAATATATTTTCCCTTATTTACTGATAGTTGGGGATGTATTATTTGTTAATTATTTTCTGTATGTTTTGTGGCTGTTTTGCTCTATTCTTCTCATACTGTCTTCCTTTATTATGTGATGGGTTTTGTAATAATTTATTTTCTCTTGGTCTTTATCTTTATATGTTTTCTCTTTGTGCTTACCTCAAGGCTCATAAAATCTTATATTTATAGCTGTCTATTTTATGTTGATAACAACTTACCTTCAATTGTGTAAAACAACTCTACATTTTTACTTCTCTACTATTCTTTGTGTGCTTGTAATCAGAATGTGCTTCTTTTTATCATTGTATATCTATTAATAAGTTTTTATGCTTATATTCATTTTAATGGATTTTTTCCTTTTTTCAGACTTTTTAAAAAAATGTTTTTAAAATTTTAAAGGCCAGTGTCAAGCCTAAGGTGTATGAGGCATGTGGGATCCTAGTTCCTCAACCAGGGATCAAACCCTCACCTCCATCATTAAAAGTGTAGAGTCTGAACATCTGGATAAGCAAAGAAGTCCTTATAGTCATTTTTAGTATCTTTGTCTTTTGATTTTTATGTTTATGTACTACTGTTACAGTGTTACATTATTCTGTATTTATCTAATAAACCTTAACTGGTGAGATTTATGCTTTCGTATTTCTGTTTAGCATGTTTTGATTCTATTTGAAGAACTCCATTAAGCATTTTGTAAGGCAGGTCTAATAGTTATGTTCTCTCAGTTTTTTTGTTTGTCTGGGAGAGACTTTCATCTCTCCTTAATTTTTAAAGGATTGTTTTTGTAGGCACAGTATTTTTGTTTGATTTTGTTGTTGTTTAGTTGCAAGTTTTCTTTATTTTAGTACTTTGGCTATATCATCCCAGACTCTCCAGGCCTGAAGTTTTCTGCTGAGAAATCTACAGATAGCCTTGTAAAAGAATCCCTTATATGCGCAAAGTCACTTTTTTCTTTTTCTTCTTTTTTTTTTGCCTTTGGAAGGAGGCAAGAATACACAGTGGAGAAAAGATAGTCTCTTCAATAAGTGGTGCTGGGAAAATTGGACACCTACATGTAAAAGAATGAAATTGGAATGCTCTCAGATGCCATACACAGAAATAAACTCAAAATGGATTAAATACCTACATGTAAGGTTGGATACTATAAAACTCTTAGAGGAAAATATTGGCAGAACACCCTCTGACATAAATCACAGCAAGATCTTTCTCAGTCCATCACTTAAAGTGATTAAAATAAAAGCTAAAATGAATAAATGGGACCTAATTAAACCTTAAAGCTTTTGCACAGCAAAGGAAACCATAAACAAAATGAAAAGACAACCCTCAGAAAGGGAGAAAATATTTGCAAACAAAGCAACTAACAAAGGGTTGATTTCCAAAATATACAAATGGCTCATGCAGCTCAATATAAAAAAAAAGTACCTAATCAAAAAATGGGCAGAGGACCTAAATAGACATTTTTGCAAAGAAGATATACAGATGGCCAACAAACATATGAAGAGACCCTCGACATCACTAATTATTAGAGAAATTCAAATCAAAACTACAATGAGATATCACCTCACGCTGGTCATAATGGCCATCATCAAAAAATCTACAAACAGTAAGTGCTGGGGGCGGGGGTAGAGAAAAATGAAACTTCTATGCTGTTGGTGGAAATGCAGATTGGGATAGCCACTAAGGAGAACATAAACAGAGCTACCATATGACCCAGCAATTCTACTCCTAGTCATATATCCAGAGAAAACCAGAATTCAAAAGAATGCATACACCCTGATGTTCACTGAAGTGCTATTTACAATTACCAGGACCTGGAAGCAACCTAAATATCCAAAGGAACAGATAAAGAAGATGTGGTACATGCATACAATGGAATATTACTCAGCTATAAAGAGGAATGAAAGTGCTATTTGCAACAACATGGATGGACATACATCATGACAGTAGAGACTGTCATACAGAGTGAAATAAGAAAGAGAAAACAAATATTGTATAATATCGGTTATATGTGGAATCTAGAAAAATGGTACAGATGAACCTATTTGCAAAGCAGAAATAGTCACAGGTGTACAAAATAGTTACTAAGAGGGGGAAAGAGAGATGGGATGAATCAGGAGATTGGGATTAACATATACACACAACTATGTATTAAGTAGATAACTGATGAGAACCTACTATATAGCCCAGGGAGCTCTGCTCAATGCTCTGCGATAACCTAAATGGGAAAGAAATCTTAAAGAGAGTGGATATAGTATACGTATAATTGATTCACTTTGCTGCAAGTAGAAACTAACACAATGTCATAAAGCAACTATACTCCAATAAAAATTGATTAAAAAATTTTTTTACCTTTGAATTGACAATTTAATTAAAATGTACCTTGATGTAGACCTCTTTATATTCAGACTATTTGGGATTCTTTGGGTTTTATGGATGTGAATGTCTATGTCCTTACCTTAATTTGAGAAGTTCTTAATCATTATTTTTTAAAATAAGTTTTCTGCTCCCTTTCTTCTTCTTCCAGGACTCCCATAATGCATATATTGATTTATTTTTATTGTCCCCTAAGTCCTATAGGCATTCTCACTCACTCCATTTTTCTCTTTCAATTGGATAATTTTAAATATTTTATTTTTAAGTTCACTGATTCTTCTTTCTGCTTGACTGAATCTGATGTTGAAGCGTTCTACTGCATTTTACATTTCATTCATTGTATCCTTCAGTTGCAGGATTTCCATTTGAATCTTTTTTTAATGATATATATCTGTTGTTGAACATCTTATTTTGTGTACGTGTCATTTTCCTGATTTCACTTAGTTGTTTATCTAGGTTCGCTTGTAGCTCACTGAGCTTCTTTAAAACAATTACTTTAAAAAATAATTTACCACTAAATTTACAGATCTTCATTTCTTTTTCATCTGTTCCTGGAAATTTATCATATTTTCTTAGTGGTATCATATTTCCTTGAATTTTGTGTTTCCTGTAATTTTGCTATTCCTGTCTGTACATTTGAAGAAATAGTTACCTCTTCCAAACTTTAAAGACTGGCTTTAGTAATGAAAGACCCTCACTTGTGGGTGGGCACACGGGTACTACCTCGGTGGGATGTGTGACAGCCCTAGATCTGATGCCACATGCGGGACATGTGATGATGCCAGTTCTGGAGACATATTCTGGGTTCCCTTGGGTTCATGATACCACGGGTGGGTATATAGCAACTCCAGGTCTGAAGGGGTGGGCATGTGGTGGTGACAAGACTGTGGGTGTGGCACATCTTAGGGGAGGGGGTGAGTTGGCATGGGGTCCTGGGGGCTCAAGCAGCTGAATTCCCCTTTGGCTAATGCTGTGGGATTCCTTGGCAGTGAAGGCTGTGGGAACCCAAGAGGACTGCAAGGGCTGCTGCAGTCCTTGGTGTAAAGGCTGCTGGGGCACTCTTTCTCTCGTTTTCCCCGCTCAGAAGAACTCACAATGTGTAGGGTATTCCTCCTGTCTCTGCATTATACTGTTCTGGAAAGTGAGGTGATGCACATAAAATGATTACTACATTTTCTATATGGCCATCTTTAGTTTTTATGCTCCACTGGGTTATTGCAGCTTCTTAATTATAATCCAGAGTTCTCCCAGAGCTATTTTCATCCTTGGATAACTGCAAAATTGTTTGGGATTTGTGTGTGTTTGAGTGTGTGTGTGTATAGGAGGAGATGAGAGTTGGGGTCTCCTGGTCTGCCATTTTTTGATATCACATTTATTCTTTCTTGTTTTCCACTTTTCCTTTAAATTTATTCAGTAGGAATGAACTTTTGCTTTTCCTATTTGGAATTTTCAGCATTCCCATGACATTTCTCTTACTTTTAAGAACTAAAAAGCGGAAAGATTACATGCATTACCTTGTATTCTAAAGAAGGAGTTGATCTTAGAAGACACTTAACTAAATGACCATGAAGGAAAATAAGGCACTTTCTTTTCTTTAGACTTATTCTAATACTTAAAAAGTAAAAAAGAAAGACAAAAAGGCTCTTTTGGTCTTCTGCTTCTTGACAACCATTAGAAAAAAATCATTTAAAGAAATAAAGGGCTTCTTTGTTCTTTCTCTTTTATAACACTTGAAAGTATAAAATGCTGCATTTCCAAAAATATGTTTATTTTTTCTGCACAAGCTCCTTGCCTAGTAAAAGTATCTACTTTTTGCTCATTTGTTTCAATGCACTACACATTATCTACAATTTAATTACACATATACAGCAAATAGGCAAGCGTGGTTTTTATATCCTTAATGATTGTTTTCTCTACAGGTAGGTTTAAAAAATAGTTGAACAGTTTGCCCAGTAATGTGACATGTAATGCATGTACTTTGTTCTCATATTTTTTAAAATGTGTGTAAAACAAAGGTTCAGTAATTTTAACTCAGTATTTACCTTTTAAAAATTGTGTTGCAATTTTGTTCTCTGCACGTGTAAGATAATGTATTTGTAGTCATTGTTACAAGTTTATAATGTATTTTTCTATCTTGTTTTATGTGAATGCTATATGACATTCAAAAAGAATTTTCCTTGATTGAGAAAAGGACTCAAAATGCAAAATTCACAATTTTTATAACTAAAAATTGCCAGCTATTTTGCAGGACTTTATTATACTGGGTATCATCTCTCTTGGGTTTTTAGTTAGCTAATGAATGAATACATTAGACACTTCCGGGTTTTAGTTGGGATTTTACATAGCTTGCATTTTAATTCTCTAGTTCTTAGCTGTTTATATTAACCCATAGCATTATTTTAATAAATGTTATAATGTCAACCTTAGAAAAAATGAAAGATATAAGTATAAAAAGATAAAATAGAAAGATAAAGCCTTCTGAGATTAGTTGTCAAGTATTGTTTTCCTTTTCAATGAATTCAGACTAGATGGGCCAGCTCTCTGCTAAGCCACTGAAAGTGTGGAGGGAATGAGCCCCCAGGGCCATGCAAATTTCTCTTCTACGCAGTTGGCTTAGGCATCCCTTCCCCTGACAATCTCTAATGGAGGCCCATCCCAGGTCAGCTTACTTCTCCTCACCTTTAAATTTTTCCAATGGACAAATACCAGGCTCTGTTTGCTCCATCTATGTCAGATGAATAAAAACGTCTCTGCATAAAACTGCCAAAGCCCTTCTTTTTCAACTAAGGTAAAGAAGGCACTTCCCATACCTCTTGGGACAGGAATTACAGAACAACTCTCACCAAAGAAACCTTCTTCACAAATTGTCTTTGACCTTACATCAGTTCAGGTCACTCACTCGGTCCTGTCCAACTCTGTGACCCCACGGACTGCATCACCATACATAGCCTCAATTATTTTTGATACCTACTTAGAAATTCTTGCATAGTGGGATCTTTTAAATGAAATCTTTTTTTTTTCCTTTCTAGAAATTGAGCATGGAAGAATCATGAAGACTTTGACAATGGTTCTCAATTTTGGCTGGATATTAGAATCACTAGAAAGTGGAAGTCACTCATTCATGTCCGACTCTTTGTGACCCCACGGAATACACATGGAATTCTCCAGGCCAGAATACTGGAGTGAGTAGCCTTTCCCTTTTCCAGGGCATCTTCCCAACCCAGGGATCGGACCAGATCTCCCACATTGCAGGTGGATTCTTTACCAGCTGAGCCACCAGGGAAGCCCAAGAATATTGGAGTGGGTAGCCTATCCCTTCTCTAGCAGATCTTCCCAACCCAGGAATGAAACTGGGGTCTCCTGTATTGCAAGCAGATTCTTTACCAACTGAGCTATCAGGGAAGCTCTTAGAATCACTAGAAAAGACCTTAAATATCCCCATGACATGAGTGTGTTTAGTCGCTTCAATAGTGTCTGACTCTTTGTGACACTATGGATTGTTCCCTGTCAGGCTCCTCTGTCCATGGGATTCTCCAGGCAAGAATACTGAAATGGGCTGCCATGCCTTCCCCCAGGGGACCTTCCCCACCCAGGGATTGAACCCTCATCACTTTACATCTCCTGCATTGGTAGACGGGTTCTTTGCCACTAGTGTTACCTGGAAAGCCCATGTCCTGGCTACACCTTGACCAATGAAGTCAGAGTCTTTGGAGGTGAGCTCCAAGTATCAGTAGTTTTTAAAGCTCTCCAGGTGATTCCAATGTGCAAAGTTGAGAGCTGCTGCTTCTGTAGAAACAACGAATTACTCTTGGTGCTTAAATAAAGTTTCCACCAGCTTGCACTCGTGATTGTGGATTTATTCAGTTCATCTAGTCCACGTCTTTTAAAAGCAAGCACCCCAACTCCCTTCATGCTTCAGTTGGTGCATGAGTGTAGGCTGTAGCCCACAGTTGTGTTTGTAGGAGCTGCCCAGAATATATGTTTTGCTTTCTTTCAATTGTTTCTGTTTTCTTTTGGTCACTAAGTTTTGTCTCTGAATTTTCAAGACATGTTGCCCACCTCTTGGTTTGGGAACCCCTTTACAGCTACGTTAAACAATGCTTTGCTTCCCTCATCCACTGCCTGTTGTAGAATCAGCGAGTGCACTCAAAGCTTTAGCTGAGTGACTCCTGGCCCGCTTTGTTTAATGGACTCTTTAGAATTCCACCACTGTCTGTGACCTCTCACTCTTCCTTTCCCATACCACCTCTAAGGGCCAAGACTCAGGCACCTGTTAGAGCCAGGTATTACTGAAAATAATTCTTTTATATACCATGCTTTCCACACATAATCTTACTTAATCTTCTCAATTGTGCTATGAAGTGGAATATCATCCTTGTGTTGTAATGAGAAGTTTTGCTTTAATAAATTCAAGTTGACAAAAGACCAAAAAAATTCTTTACGTATTTTTTTTTCCTACAAGACAATCAAACTGTTGAAAAGTAGCTATTGTGGGATCTTGAACATACTGGGCAGTTATTAAATGTGTAACTGCTTGAGGCATAGATTCTGCTTTCCAGTGCAGTGCTAAGATGTGATCTGAAGACCGGCAGGAAGGCAATATTTGGAAGTTGGTTATAAATGCAAAGCTGGTTATTACAAGCTTCCCATGTAGCTCAGTCAGTAAAACATTTGCCTGCAATGTGGGAGACCTGGGTTCAATTTCTGGGTTGGAAAGTTCCCCTGGAGAAGGAAATGGCAATCCACTCCAGTATTCTTGCCTGGAGAATCCCATGGACATAGGAAACTGGCAGGCTACTGTTCATGGGATTGCAAGAGTTGGACTCGATTTAGCACTATCTTTCTTTCTTTCTTTGTTTATAAATGCAAAGTCATGGGCCTCACTCATGACCTCCTAAATCAGGATCTTGGGGAGAAGGGGCAAGATTGTTCATGTACAGAGTGAAGTAAGCCAGAAAGATAAAGAACATTACAGCATACTAACACATATATATGGGATTTAGAAAGATGGTAATGATAACCCTATATGCAAAACAGAAAAAGAGACACAGAAGTACAGAACAGACTTTTGAACTCTGTGGGAGAAGGCGAGGGTGGGATGTTTCGAGAGAACAGCATCGAAACATGTATATTATCTAGGGTGAAACAGATCACCAACCCAGGTTGGATGCATGAGACAAGTGCTTGGGCCTGGTGCACTGGGAAGACCCAGAGGGATCGGGTAGAGAGGGAGGTGGGAGGGGGGATGAGATGGGGAATACATGTAAATCTATGACTGATTCAGGTCAATGTATGACAAAACCCACTACAATATTGTAAAGTAATTAGCCTCGAACTAATAAAAATAAATGAAAAAAAAAATCCCTCCACCACCAGGTAGTAGGTTTGAAAAGCTCTGCCTCTGTGACTTTCAGTCTGGTAGAGTAATGGGGGAAAAATTCATTTAAAAATAAGTGTTCACAATCTAATCAGCCAAAGGTATGTGGGTGCTTCATTGCTCATTCATGTTGCAACTCCATGGACTGTAGCCTGCCAGGCTCCTCTGTCCAGTAATGTCTTATCAGGATAAAAGAGGTGCTGGTTCACCTCACAATTTGAATTTTCTCGGTCTTCTCCTGTCCCCTACTTCTTCATCCTTTCCTCCTTTTCACTTCTGTTTGTCCAGAAATCCAGGCAGGAGTCGACTGATGTTTCACTCCTTTGTGTGAGATGCTGAGCGAGCCCACAGACAGGGATCTGAAACTGTCTTCCCCCATACCATGTCCAGGAAGAAAAAGGAACTTTAGTTTGATTGGATGTAGTCAGTCTAGCTCTGAGGAAGCATTTCCTTCTCCAATGCATGAAAGAATAATTTAGCTTCATGAGTTATAATTTCTGCAAAAGCAGAAATCTTATTTGTTTTACATACACAGATACCATCACTACAGAGAAAACTGCAAAAAAAATCCTTAATGAATATTTGTGTTATATAAGTAATCAATCAAAGAGTTACAAGACTGAAGAATAAAAGTTTAGAATGTTGCTATGGTAAAAGAGGTAATTTTTCTTCTTTGCATTTTTCTCATATGGAATAAAGAAAGATCAGCACCATGTGATGATGCAAAGAACCATATAGGTTTTAAAGGTCTGTGTTGTGGAGGAAAAGTCCACAACATGAAGTAGTCTACTTAAGCGAAAGGATGTGAAGAAGTAAAAATTGTATACAAAAATCCTAATAAGTGGGCAAGTCTTATCTTATTCAAGATAGGCAAGTCCTATCTTTAATTTCCAAAAAGGATCGGCAAATAATGAAAGAAGAAGAGCATTTGCAGATGTGTTTAAGTTGTCTCCATTTGCTTGCAATATCTTGAAGAACCTTGAAGCTATGATGCTTCTTTGAATCTTTTAGTAAAATTCTAGGTATTTCAACACTCATGTGTTATAATGACAACTCTAAATTTCATATATTGGTATATCTAGTCCTCGAATGTCTTTAAGGACATTCCTAGTTCTTGACGGTCTCTAAGGAGAAAAAGAGTAGAACAGTACTGGAAAAGTTATCTGTCTTACTTTGTAACAGACCTTTTCTTCCCCCCACATACTTACCAGTATATGGCAAATATACTTGCCAGTATATTTAGCCTCTGTGTTTATCTGAATTATTTTCAACTAACTTTGGTAATAATTTTGTAAGAAAGATGGTTAGAGTAGATTGCATTTTGCATTCTTTGTTGCCTGTCTCACCTTCCAGGTTTGAATGAATCATATTATATGTTAGCTTCATGTTTTATATTCCTACTTAATAATACCAATGAACACAAATCTCATTAGCTTGTACTAAGGCATATTTCAAAGTGTAACTGGCACAGAAATATATAAATATACTATTCTATAAATAGCAATGCTCTTCTACATTTGAGTCTCCCAAACATTTTTTTTTTTTAAACATTGACAAAATTCTCCAGAGACTTCAGATGTTTAGGGACAGCGCAGGTTAAAGTACTATTTCCTATTTCTTTTCTAAAAGATAAACATGATCATTTATAGTTCTTAAAATAGTTATGTGTAAAGGATAGGGAGAACTTTATAATATGTCTCACATAAGTATCTATATTTTTGCTTCAATTTAGTTTAGAATAAAAGTGATTTTACACTTATCTCAGGGCTGACAGTCATAAGAGGCTTAATATAAATCAAGTTTCTGAAAGGCTGCTTTTTAGGCAACTAAAAAGTACTTCTGCAAAGTGCTGAAGCTGATGTGTGAGTGCCTTTATAGTTTTATAAACTCAAGTCATTGAAATGGATTTTTGAAGAGATGAAGATATAAAATAAAGACCCTTTTCCTCAAAGATGTTTAAAAATGGAATAAGCAGCCATGAATCTGGGTGTGACAAAAGTGAAGTACAAGAACTTTACTTTCAGTACTAGATAAATAGCCGTCAAGTAGTACAAAGTAACTGAGCTATCAGAAGAATTAGAAAAAGGATTACATTATGTAATTTTATAATTCTCTAAACTATGATTCTTGCAACTCTGTAGGCGATGTAAGGTCATTGTTTTTGAATGAGGACACTGGAATTTAACATGTTCAGGAGGCTTGTTCCAGATTCCTTTGTTAGACTTGCTATTAAATATGGAGGACTGAATGCAGGTATTAATGTCTACAAAATGAAAGTGAAAAGGCACATGCTCACAAGGACAAAAGAAATGGATGAAAAAAAAAATAATACCTTTGATGACACGAAGCAGATGGATGAGGGCATGCACTTAGTAGATGCAAGAGGGTTGGATCAGGAGGCAGTGATGGGGAAAGCCCAGAAACCACCCATTATGTACCACAGAAACACCGAGAAAACTCAAGAGCAGACAGAGCCAGCTATCTCCCAAGGTGAAGGTTAGGATGAGTCTAAAAGAAGGGGAGTATGTTTGAGAATTACTAGGATCTGACGTCTCCTTCCCAATTCTGTTTGGCGGTGATTGCCCCTCATCAGTCCCTTCAGAAGATTGGAAAAGATAAAGAAAATAATCTCTGGCCATGGGCGTGCTTATGAACAAGGGAGATTAAATGAAAATGTTATAACGGATATTGATTCTCTCTCCTTCGCCTTCCAGCCTTCATCCTCCACTCCCAGTGGCTACTCGGCTAGTAGAATTTGGGAGCAGGGCTGCTAAGTTACACAGTTCTGGGGAAGACTTTCATACACGCAGTTAACATGAAAGATACCTCTGTTGTGCAGTACCCAGCTTGTACAGCTATACACGAAGGGCCTGGATCAGAAGCTCCTTTGAGAAATCAGACCAGTCCAAGGCACAAGGCCCAAAGATGATGCTGTCAGAGATTCACTGACTGAGTGGCCCAGCCAGGCCTTCTTATAGCAAGGACAACATTTGACAAGCCCGTCCTGGGAGCAAAAAGCCTTAGGGCTACTCTTTGAAAAAACATTCTTCAATATGAACTTCTAGCCAACAACCACCAGACTGAAGAAAGTTCTCAAATAAAAGACAGAGACTGAAACAAATTAGATAAAAATACAGTATGTAGGGAGAAGAGAAAATTATCATTTATGTTATGAGATATGTGGAAGACAGTAGCATAAGAAAATTTAGGAAACAAAAAAGACCTCTTGGAAAAGCATCTAACATTTCATCATTATTAATACAAAGAAAGAAAATTAAAGGCACCAACTACTCATCTTATATTTTAAATTTATTTAGTGAGTACAGTTGGTTTACAATCTTGTGTTAGTTTCTTCTATACAACGGTGATTCTATTATACACGTATATACATTCTTTTTCATACTGTTTTCCATTACAGTTTATCACAAGATATTGAATATAGTTTCCTATGCGCTACAGTAGAACCTTGTTGTTTATCTGTTCTATATGTAATAGCTTGCATCTGCTAATCCCAAACTCACAATCCATCCTTCTCTACCCCTCACCGCTTGTTAACCACAAGTCTGTTCTCTGTGTCTGTGAGCCTGTTTCTGTTTTTTGGATAAGTACTTTTGTGTCATATTTTAAATTCCATATATAAGTGATGCCATGTGATATTTTGCCTTTCTCTGTCTGACTTTGCTTATTTTGATAATCTCTGGGTCCATCTATATTGCTGCAAATGGCATTATTTCACTCTCTTTTATGGCTAAGTAATAGTCCACGTGTGTTTATACCACTCAGTTGAGTCCTCCTCTTTGCATCCCCAAGAACTGTAGCCTGCCAGGCTCCTCCATCCGTGGGATTTTCCAGGCCAGAATGCTGCAGTGGGCTGCCATTCCCTTCTCCAGGGGATCTTCCTGACCCGGAGACTGAACCTGGGTCTCCTGCACTGCAGGCAGATTCTTTACTCTGTGAGCCGTGAGGGAAGCCCCACATCGTCTTGATCCACATCGATGAATATTTAGGTTGTTTCTATGTCTTGGCTATTGTAAATAGTGCTGCTCTGAAACTCATCTTACGAAACTAGAAGAGAATTACCAAAGATACTGAGACGGCATTAATCAGGAAAAAAATAAGAAAGTAATTACCCAGAAAACATACAAAAAGGACAAAAAAATTAAGGCTGTTTTCTTGCGGGGAGGAACCACAAACAGGAAAATTATGGTCATGATAAAAAAAAATCACAAAGGACAATGAGTGAGATTTAAAAGAATCCTATGAGAAGGAAAAATACTGGCGTGTCTGATTATTTCACAATAATTTTTGTTAACGTGAAGGACATAATCCATTTTGAAGTTAGTAGAGTACAAAGCAACATGTACAGTGAGAACCCACTTTTAATACAACAAAATAAAAGCATAAATCTGCATGAAAAATGAATGAACAGTATGAACAAAGGTCATCTTTCAATCTGGAATTATGGGCAATTTTTATAGGTTGGCTAATGCATGAGTGATTTTTTATATTTTGTTTTAAAATAAAAATAACCAATGGTTAAGGTAGTAAAACTTTAATGAACATTATAGAATTTAGGTCACTTAAGAGTAGCTGTTTACTGTAACATTTAAGAGAAGACAATTTTATTTAATAAATTTCCCAATTTATTTTGCAGTTTTTACACCAAGATGTTTTATTTTGTAACAAATACTTGTTGCAATGTTTCCTGTTACTTGCATTGCTAGGACTATGATAATACAGAAAAGTAAAGATCATTTTTTCCTTCAGTGAGATAAAGCCATTAGGGACAGAAATTTGACTATTACTTTTTTCTCAAAGAAAACTTTTATTATGGAAAGTTAAACATATACAACATAGAATAGTATAATGAACTCATATTCATCACCATCTTTCACAATTATCAACAAATCTAATTTCTCCTATCCATTTACCTCCAAATTCACTGGTTGATTCTGAAGCAAATATCAGGCATCAAATTTTTTCATTTATAATTATTTCAGTACGGCTCTCTTAAAAAATTAAGACTGTTGTTCTTAAAAGGTTAATACAATACCATTATACTACCTAAATTAAAAAAATATATATTATCAGATATCCAGTCTGTGTTCAGATTTGCTCAGTAGATTCAAATTGTTTCCAATATATTTCAACTGAGACCTAAAGTTTGTCTAATTCATACTTTTTTCACTATTTCTCCTTTCACTTTCTCCTCTAATTCATTAATTTCATAATTTATCTGCAGTAGGTTGATATGTCTTCTATGTTCACTGCTCTCTTGATAGAAGTTTAAGAGTTTCAATATTTATGCATTAGACAATTTATTGATGGCCTCGTAAGCAACCTTCCTTTGTAGTTAATTTTTTTCTAAGTAAAAATTTGACTTGCTAGATCCCAAGAAACTGCTTGAAAATCATACATAAAAAGGAATTTTGAAGTTTTTCATAAAGAAAGCAATATTATAAGTTATGCATGTGTGTTGTTCTTAAATGGATAATTGGGTGTTAGCATTTCTCTCAGATACAGCAAACCACCCTCCTGTTTTTTCTCCTGCTTCAGTCTTAATTCTGAGTCCTGGGTCCTGGGTGCTCTTCCTCTACTTGATCTCTAAATGTGTGAGGTTGCTCAAACTCAATTTTGAACTCACTTCCCTCTGGACAGCATCTTCTTATGCAACCTCAATAATTCCCATGGTTCGAAAACGACATCTTTATTAATAAATTTGACTTGAAAATATTTTCAAATGGTAAATCCCAAAAACAAAACAAAACTAAAACTGAACAACCAAAACATAGTAAAAAAAACAAATGACACACTGGCTTAAAAAATTCAACTTAAATTAAAAGTTAATACATAGAGCTTCTTAAGAGAAAAAAGAAAATAATCAATTCCATACACAACAGGCTAGAGATAAAGACGGATCACAGAGAAAGGTGCACATTGTCCTTAAAAAGATTTTCTACCTCACTCATAGTAAGAAAATGCTAATTAAAACTATACTGAAATATCATTTTCATCACTTAGCGTTTGGCAAAATTCTGAAAGTTTGGCCACATACTGTATTGATGAGGTTATGGAAAAGGGAGCACTTCCATACATTGCTAGTTTCAGAGAAAGAACCTTTGATTGGGGGAATTTGTCAATAGCATAGTTACATGTGCTGCTATAAAAAGTTAGCCCAAAGATATACTGGCAAAACTATGAAAAGGCATATGCACACTGCTATTCATGGTAGCATTATTTACAATGGTAAGCCCCTGAAAACAACCTAAATGTCTATCAACAGAGAACTGGTTGAACAAATTATAGTATATTCACTTGGTGAAGTGAGGTGACTATCTTCACAGTTTGTCAACCCAGGACACAGCCACATTAGGAAAAAAGATACATAATAAATATACACATACATATTAAACATAAATTTATGAAAATAGATATTTGATATTCTAGATATTCTGCATTCAATTTTCTGTTACTTAGTGCTGTAGTCTAAACAAGCAGACTAGTTAACAGTGGTGATTAGTAGTAACTAAAAGTATGAACAACAAATTAATGTGTGAGAAAATATAACTAGAAATATTACATAGAGGATACTTATCCATTATCTCCTAACACAGAAGTTTTTTATAACTCTTTATTACTGTATATCAAGATACACAAAATGTAAAACTTTTTAAAGAAGAATGTAAATATGATAGAACTACCTAAATTGATATTCTTGTTGTTTAGTCACTAAGTCATATCCGACTCTTTGCAATCCCATGGACTGTAGCCCATCAGGCTCCTCTGTTCATGGAATTTTCCAGGCACGTACACTAGAGTGGGTGGCATTTCCTTCGCCACAGGATCTTCTTGACCCAGGAATCAAACCTTTATCTCCTGCATTGGTAGGCAGATTCTTTACCACTGAGCCACCAGGGAAGCCCAAACTGATATTACCTATACTTAATAAAATATAATGCCATGTTTCTTTTTGTCACAGAAACATGAATATGCAGTAGGATATTATTTCTATTTCCTTTTCTTTTTTCTTTTTCTTTTTTTTTTTTAAGAGACATCAGTGGTTAAAAGGATGGTGGGAATCTTACATGTGTGAAACAAGGTCCTGGAACACACCTCACTGTGTGTGGCTGATGGCTGAAGGACACAGTGGCAGTCTTCGTTAGGCTCTATTTCCTTTTCAGAAAGCATTGCTATAAACTGCCTATAACCTTTCACTTCAGTTTAGTTCAGTCACTCAGTTGTGTCCGACTCTTTGCGACCCCATGAACTGCAGCACGCCAGGCTCCCCTGTCCATCACCATCTCCCAGAGTCCACCCAAACCCATGTCCATTGAGTCAGTGTTGCCGTTCAACCGTCTCATCCTCTGTCGTCCCCTTATCCTCCTGCCCTCACTCTTTCTCAGCATCAGAGTCTTTTCAAACGAGTCAGCTCTTCGCATCAGGTGGCCAAAGTATTGGAGTTCCAGCTTCAGCATCAGTCCTTCCAATGAACACCCAGGACTGATCTCTTTTATGATGGACTGGTTGGATCTCCTTACAGTCCAAGGGACTCTCAAGAGTCTTCTCCAACAACAGAGTTCAAAAGCATCAATTCTTCGGTGCTCAGCTTTCTTTATAGTCCAACTCTCACATCCATACATGACCACTGGAAAAACCATAGGCTTGACTAGACGGACCTTTGCTGACCAAGTAATGTCTCTTCTTTTTAATATGCTGTCTAGGTTGGTCATAACTTTCCTTCCAAGGTGTAAAGGTCTTTTAATTTCATGGCTGCAATCACCATCTGCAGTGATTTGGGAGCCCAGAAAAATTAAGTCTGACACTGTTTCCACTGTTTCCCCATCTATTTGCCATGAAGTGTTGGGACAGGATGCCATGATCTTAGTTTTCTGAATGTTGAGCTTTAAGCCAACTTTTTCACTCTCCTCTTTCACCTTAATCAAGAGGTTCTTTAGTTCTTCTTCACTTTCTGCCATAAGGGTGGTGTTATCTGCATATCTGAGATCATTGACATTTCTCCCGGCAATCTTGATTCCAGTCTGCGCTTCCTTCAGCCCAGTGTTTCTCATGATGTCCTCTGTATATAAGTTAAATAAGCAGGGTGACAATATACAGCCTTGACATACTCCTTTTCCTATTTGGAAACAGTCTGTTGTTCCATGTCCAGTTCTAACTGTTGCTTCCTGACCTGCATACAGGTTTCTGAAGAGTCAGGTCAGGTGGTCTGGTATTCCCATCTCTTTCAGAATTTTCCACAGTTTATTGTGATCCACACAGTCAAGGCCCTTAAGATATCCTTAACTTTTATGCAGTGGTAAAACTGATGCATTCAAACATAAAGTTCACTTTGGCAGCTCTAGTTTTATCAAAACCATGTTTTACTGATTCCTGATGTCTGTACAATGTAAAGGCATCTAGTTAAATTTCCTGTCAACACAAATATTTAAGAACAGAATACTTAGGATTTTACAATTCAAGACTTAGACTCATAGCTTCCAGCTCTCCAAAGATGCCCATCTACTCTGCATCTATTGGAAAAGGAAATGGAAACCCAGTCTAGTATTCTTGCTTGGAGAATTCCGTGGACAGGGGAGCCTGGTGGCCTCCAGTTCATGGTGTCTCAGAGTCGGACACAACTGAGTGACTATCACTCACTCACTCGCTCTGTAACTATAGACTTGTTTGGGTACACCACTACTTGTCAATCAATAGTTGTTTATTCAATACATAGTCTGCTGCTGCTGCTGCTGCTAAGTTGCTTCAGTCCTGTCCGACTCTGTGTGACCCCAGAGACGGCAGCCCACCAGGCTACCCCGTCCCTGGGATTCTCCAGGCAAGAACACTGGAGTGGGTTGCCATTTCCTTCTCCAATGCGTGAAAGGGAAAAGTGAAAGTGAAGTCACTCAGTCATGTCTTACTCTTAGAAACCCCATGGACTGCAGCCTACCGGGCTCCTCCATCCACGGGATTTACCAGGCAAGAGTACTGGGGTGGGTTGCCATTTCGTTTTCCAAATATGTAGTCTACTTAATGTGTAAAATGCTTACTTTTCAACTCTATGAAGCATATGGATATCATTATAAGTTAGACTTCTCCTTCTCAGGGAAAATGTTTTTAAAGCAGAGAGATAATTAGAACTTGTGAAAATAAATTTGAATTTCAAGTAAATTGCAATTTTAGTGAAGAAATTAAGAAAATCCTGATTCATTTGGTTACTTTGTTCTGCTGATTTTTCCTTTCTTTTTAGCTCTTTGTTTCACATTATTTTGGAAGCAGTCTAATTTTGAAATATTGGTGTTTTGTTTCAGCTTTTTTTTGTGCTATATTGGTGTTTGTCACAATCTACACATAATACTGAATAAATCAGATGAAGTTAGTTCACGCTTTCCTAGATTTCTTATGGCCTCCGTAAAGCACTGGAAAAAGTCAGTTTTCATTCCAACCCCAAAGAAAGGCAATGCCATAGAATGCTCAAACTACTGCACAATTGCACTCATCTCACACCCTAGTAAAGTAATGCTCAAAATTCTCCAAGCAATATGTGAACCGTGAACTTCCAGATGTTCAAGCTGGATTTAGAAAAGGCAGAGGAACCAGAGATCAAATTGCCAACATCCGTTGGATCATCGAAAAAGCAAGAGAGTTCCAGAAAAACATCTATTTCTGCTTTATTAATGATGCCAAAGCCTTTGACTGTGTGGATCACAATAAACTGTGGAAAATTCTGAAAGAGGTAGGAATACCAGACCACCTGACCTGCCTCTTGAGAAACCTGTATGCACATCAGAAGGCAACAGTTAGAACTGGACATGGAACAGACTGGTTCCAAATAGGAAAAGTTGGCTTAAAACTCAACATTCAGAAAACTAAGATTATGGCATCCGGTCCCATCACTTCATGGCAAATAGATGGGGAAACAGTGGAAACAGTGTCAGACTTTATTTTTCTGGGCTCCCAAATCACTGCAGATGGTGATTGCAGCCATGAAATTAAAAGACCTTTACACCTTGGAAGGAAAGTTATGACCAATCTAGACAGCATATTAAAAAGCAGAAACATTACTTTGTCAACAAAGGTCCATCTAGTCAAGCCTATGGTTTTTCCAGTGGTCATGTATGGATGTGAGAGTTGGACTATAAGGAAAGTTGAGTGCTGACGGATTGATGCTTTTGAACTGTGTTGTTGGAGAAGACTCTGGAGAGTCTCTTGGACAGCAAGGAAATTCAACCAGTCCGTCCTAAAGGAAATCAGTCCTGGGTGTTCATTGGAAGGACCGATGCTGAAGCTGAAACTCCAATATTTTGGCCACGTGATGCAAAGAGCTGACTCATTTGAAAAGATCTGATGTTGGGAAAGATTGAAGGCAGGAGGTGAAGGGGACAACAGAGGATGAGATGGTTAGATGGCATCACTGACTCAATGGACATGAGTTTGGGTAAACTCTGGCAGATAGTGATGGACAGAGAGGCCTGCTGTGCTGCAGTTCAGTTCAGTTCAGTCGCTCAGTCGTGTCTGACTCTTTGCAACCCCATGAATCGCAGCACGGTGCGACTGAACTGAACTGAACTGTAAAGATCATCAGATATTTTTGGAGAAACAACATAAATTTCTGTTTTATTGTAATTCTTTTCTATATTCTCATCCTCAGTGTATTTAGTGAGTACCCATTATATGTCAACCACTGCTTTTAATGGTAGGGATACAACTTTGTTCAAAATAGGCAAAGCTCCTGCTCTTATGAAATATTATTCTATATGAGACACAAAGATGTATTTTTTTGTTTTTAAAATCGACTTCATTGAGGCTTGATTTGCACAGAGTAAAATGCACACGTTGTGTGTACTTCAGTGAGCTTTACAAGTCAATTCAGCCATGTAACCACTGTAATAATCAAGATACAGAATGTTTCTAACATCTCAAATCACCCAGCCCTATTCCAATTAATTCCTCCTTGATACCCAGCTCCACTCCTGGCGCTCACTGTTCTATTTTGTCACGATAGATTACATGTCTTTTCTTGAATTTCATATAAATGCAATCATACTGTGTTGCTCATAGTCTGATATCCTTTGCTCAGAATAATGTTTTATGAGATTCATCTATTTGCGTGTCAAGTAGTCATCCTTGTTTGTCGCTAATTACTATTCATTATATGGATAATTACATATCTTTGTATGGGTATGCCACAATTTGTTATCCATTCATCAGTTGAAGAACATCAGGGTTGCTTCCAGTTTTTGATCATTAAAAATAAAGCTATGAAAATTAATGTACAAATTTTTGTGTGGGCACATTTTCATTCCTAATTAAATACCTAGAAGTGAAATTGCTGGATCATGTAAATACATGATTAATTTTATAGTAAAAGATGGACTGTTGACCAAAATTTTTGTACCATTTGGGATTCCCATCAGCAATATATGAGAGGTCCTGCTGATCCATGTTGCCAGCATTTGTATCAGATTTTAAATTTTGTCCATCTTAACGGCTGCCTGTGTGTGTGCTGTCTTGTCCGACCCTGCAACCCCATGGACTGTAGGCCGCCAGGCTTCTCTGTCCACGAATTTCCCAGACAGGAATATTGGAGTAGGATGCCATTTTGTCCTCCAGGGGATCTTCCCCACCTAGGGATCAAACTCCCAAATCCTGCACTGGCAGGAGGATATCACTGAGCCACCTGGGATTACCTGTTAATGACTATTAGTGGTAAGGCTGTGTTTTGTTTCCTACCCGTTCTAGTCACTAATGTAACCCCACTTTAAAACTGTTCATTTTATTAATTTTAGGAAAATGCTAAATCAAAGGTCTAAAAGAAAAAAAAAAAGCTCGATTCTGCTGTATTTTGTTTCCATTTTTCCTTTCGAAATTCCCAGACTTTCTAGGAAACATAAAACCGGTGTCAAGCAGCAGAGCTGGGGTCCTCATTCAAGGACCCAACCTCTAGGATCTGCGCACACTTCCATCCTTTCCTCACTCCTTCCTGTCACCTGTCTAAGAATTTCCCAGGTAGCCGTGCGAGGTGAGGAGGGGCGGGCTCTGGGGCCCCCAGGCTCCGCCCCTTGCTAGGACCCACCCATTACCCCGGATGCGGCCGCAGGGTGGAGAAGGAATATAGCTTCCGGTCTCGCGATCTGCTCTAACCCCGCGAGAAGAGAAGATGGCCGCCAACGGCCGAATGTTGGCGGTGGCGAGGAAGGGGGTGTGGCCGAGGGGCGCGAAGTCCTCAGGCGTGAGCGAGAGGAGGCGGGGTCGCGCGCATCAGGCGTGCGCATGCGCGCACCAGGCCGGTCAGGCAGGGCGGAACGGGGAGGGGGCGCCGGCGGTGGCCGAGGAGGTGTCGTTATTTCCGCGGTCTGGACGGTGCGTGGCGGCGCGGGTGGCCACGAGAGAAGTAGGTACGGACCGCGGTGCGGAGCCATTGAGACTTCCCTCCTCCCGTGCCTTAGAGCTACAGCCCCCCGCGCGTGTGGCGGACCCTAGGGAGGCCAGGTCACCCTGCGGCCCCGGCCCTCCCGCCGCGCTTCAGGTAGGAGCTTAGGGCTTACTCGTGCCCGCTCCCCGCCGAGGCCCTGCCCTTAGCTGGTGTTACCCGGGCGACGACCTGGTACCGGGCGTGCCCGTCCTTGCGCGCGACGCCAGCCCTGTCCTTGCTTCCCTGCCCGTGGAGCCGGGGCCGGCCGGGCTGACCCGTTTGGGGCGGGTCTCCTCTTCAGGTGTTCCCCCGCCCTGGGCCGGCGGTTTGCTTTCTCACGCGATGCCCCCACCCCCACCCCCCTGTACAGGGTGTGCGGGCGTCCAGCCGGATCGGGAGAGGTTCTCCCTATGAGCTCCGGGCAGGTGAGGGACCATCTTGACTTGACTAGTTGCTGCTTGGGGTCTTGGACTTCGAGAGGGGACCTTGAAGAGTGCCTTGGTTATTTGTGGCCAGTGTTAAAAGTTGGAAGCTCTGGAGTTCGTTCTTTGGGGCCTCTGGTGGGATGGTTTGTGATTTTACTTCTCAAATAGACACACTGATCATGAGTTCTGGTAGGTGATGGGCTATTTATTATTAAATGAGCAGCAGCAGTGTTAATTAACGTGAGATTTAATTGCATTAAGGTAGTTTTTCACAGAGCTGTCCTCAAACTCAGAAGATCTCTGCTTCAACAGTTTAGTAAGAGTTTCATCCAATACTTAAACACACATGATTTGCAAATATTCTTGCCCTGAAAGCTGCATCCTCTCTCTTACGATAATATTAATTTTATAGGCGTAATGGTTATGAAAGCTTCTGTAGAAGATGATGATTCAGGATGGGAGCTCGGTATACCAGAAAAGATGGAAAAAAGCAATACAAACTGGGTAGACATAACCCAAGATTTTGAAGAAGCTTGTCGAGGTGAGTTTGAATGTTTGAATTAGAAGTTCAAAATTTGGGAAAGGGTATAATAAAAATGTGGATTGTGATCTTTAAACTATCTCAATAAATGGGAAAAAAACATTACTCTGGTTTATTGAGTTACCACACTTACTCATTCTCTATCCTCTGATTTTAACTTTTATTTAAAACCAGTTTTTATAGATATTGCATTAAATACAGATGTTGAGGCAGTTTCTTCTGTTAAGATTTTCTAACTTTAACAGGTTAGAGTGCACATAGCAATAGTTTCAAATTGGAAATACGAATTCTGTCACCCTAAAGACAAGAGTATTATTGTATATTTGAGCTTTGAAAATAATTGGATCATGTCATTCCCTGCTTGAGATCCTCCAGTGGCTTCCTGTTGCATGTAGAATAAAATTCACGCTTCCCTACTGCCTATATGATCTGGTGCCTGCCTTAGACTTTTTGTACCACTGCTCCACTAGGCTCATTATGTTTAGTCAAGAGGTCCTTATCTCATTAAGTACACCAAAATTGTGTCTGCAGGTCTTCAGGTAGCTGGCTCCTTCCTGACCCCTTAAATGTTACCATTCCAGTGAGCTCTCAAAATAGCCAACCTAAGCAGATTTATCCCCTTATTCTCCTCTGTCCAACTCCACCCCAGTTGAATACCAGTTTATTTTCTTTGTAGTACTTATCTGCTGTGAGAAACTATCATTTTCAATTACTATTTACTGTCAGCCTCACCCACTGAAATAATAAGGTCTGTGAGTGCAGAAATAATCCTAGTACACAGAACAGTGCCTGGCACTTAGGAAGTTCAGTAAATGCTTGTGTATAAATGACTGGAGCGGAAAGAGCTTTGGAGAGGGAGAAAAGGAAAATAAAGAGAAAAGAACAAATGGTAGAGGGCTTGAACTTTAAGAGAGGATGGGATCAAGAACATGCAGAGAAATTAAAATTAACTTCAGGAAAAGAATGAATGATAAGATGGTAAAGATACAGGTGTGTTTTTAAGTGGGTGGGGAGGAATGGTAGAGGGATCACACATGATGGCTTCTATTTTCTTAGTGAACAGAGGGTTGGGCTTTTAGTGATGGTGGTGTGTATTTAGAATAGTGCTCTTAACAAGAGGAGTAAAGACTTGGAACTGCAGATGGACAGGGAGCCAGCTGAGTGTAATCACAGGGATAAATCATGTGCTTTCTCTTCAACTATTTTGAAATATATGTCCAGTTAAAGTACACCTAAGTGAGATAGTGGAAAAAACATTAGCCTGAGAGAGTTGGGTGACTGCCCATATATGTTTGTCTAAGGGAGAGAGAAATGTAAATTAAAATGTAGTGTTTGTGCTCAGTGTTCTTGGACTAGTAAGTGGATCACACCTATAATCTTATGCTGAGTGATGTGTATTAGAGAACTAACATGAACCTAAATAAGAAAGGTTCTATGAAGTAAATATAGCCTGAGTTACTTCCCGGGTTTGATCCCTGGGTTGGGAAGAGCCTCTGGAGAAGGAAATGGCAACCCTCTAGTACTCTTGCCTGAAAAATTCCATGGCCTGAGGATCCTGGTAGGCTTCAGTCCATGGGGTTGCAAAGAGTTGGACACAACTGAATGACTTCACTTTCACATGGCCTGAGCTGGGCTGTGAAGTAGTGGTCAAGATTCTGTTAAGTGAATGTGAGGGAATTACTCTAAACTGAGATTTTTATGTTTAAGGAACAGTGAATAACTGCTGCTTCTGGGAAGGAACCTTGAGTAGGACATGTGGTTTAATACCTGATTCAGTGTAGATTGAGAGAGGGTGGCATTTTATCTTGTTGTCAGCATCAGACTATCCTATTCCCCCATAATTAGCCCTTGTACTGTTTCAGGTGGCTCAAATGAGAGGTATACTTCTTGAAACTAAAAAGTTGACATAGGATTAAACTTTCGTATGATTTTAGGACTAAAGGCTGTTAGCAGTCTTAAGCCCATGGTATTAATAATTTGTTTAACTGTTGCAGTGCTTTCTCTTTGGTAACAGTGTGATGGCATTTAGTTAGACTTTTGTGATTCAGGGGCAGGGAAGTACTATAAAATACCCTGTCTACTGATGACAACATTTTTCATGCACATTTTTACTTATTCTTTTAGTGGCTCTTTAAAATCCTCAAATTCTAACTTTAATTATTTCTTTTATTTCCTGTTGGTCAGCTGGCACACATTCCTACCGCATTTCCTATAATTGACATTGAGTCTTTTTTTTTCTTTTCCAAAGTATTTTGAATGTATAGTGCCATCACTATTATTTTATGTAATATATGTAATGTATCATTCGTCTAAATAACACCTCTGAGCTTTGCTTCTCTGGGAAATCTGGCCTAATTCAAACCATCTCATTTTGTTACCTGTAAAGCCTTTGCTCTTTATTTCCATTTTGTTGTCTATATTTAGGCACTTTCTGAATTACAAAGTCACAACTTAAAATTTCACTTTAACATAAAGATCATAAAAAGTACACTGCTGCTGCAGCTTCTGACTGCAAGATTCCCTTCCACGCTCGTTCTGGACAGCCAACAACCTCTCCTGGAATGATGACACCATCATGTGTCTAGAGCTCAGAGGTAATCCAGAGTCAGCTCTCATAACTAATTAAACTCTAGTTTAGGAGATATGGACCCATCCGCTCACTTATTTTCTTTTCTTTTTGATGACTTAGTTCATTCTGCCTTCATCAATCTTTATAACAGATTTCACTGTTTAGGTTGGTTTCCCTAGTGTCTCAGATGGTAAAGAATCTGCCTGCTATGCAGGATACCTGTGTTTGATCTCTGGGTTGGGAAGACCCTCTTGAGAAGTAAATGGCAACATACTGCAGTATTTTTGCCTGGAGAATTCCATAGATGGGGAGCCTGGCAGGCTCCAGTCAGTGGGGTCGTGAAGAGTTGGACACAACTGAACAACTTAACACTTTTACTTTCATCACTGTTTAGGACTCCTCTTATCCATCCAGTTTCTTTAGGTCTTGCCTAGTATTTTCAGAAAACTTGTTGTTTTCTGTTCCCTCATTTAAAATCTAGGATGCTTTGGATGGGAGGGGAGTTTGGGGGAGAGTGGATACATGTATATTTATAACTGAGTCCCTTCGCTGTTCACCTGAAACTATCACGACATTGTAAATCGTCTACACCCCAATGCAAATGTTAAAAGAAAAAATCTAGGCTACTTAAGCCTCTTCTCTTCCTTTCTGTTCTATCTTCTCTTACCCAGAACAATATGTTTGTTTTTAAGAATAAAAGATATTCTAAGGCCATGTTTCTTCATACCAGAGACTATCTGGATCTTGTACTTAAAAGTTTGAGACCCTGTGTTATATGTGAGTGATCGCCTGGAACCAGCAGAGTTATGAACACAAGCACTGGCACTGTAGCAGTACTTGATTATGTTGTCAGCTGTTCGGTTTGGAATTTGTTTCTGTAATCTTTTAAACAATCACAGCAAACTGGAAAATTCTGAAAGAAATGGGAATACCAGACCACCTTAACCTGCCTTCAGAGAAACTTGTTTACAGGTCAATAAGCAACAGTTAGAACTAGACATGGAACAACAGACTGGTTCAAAATTGGGAAAGGAGTACATCAAGGCCGTATGTTGTCACCTTGCTTATTTCACTTACATGCAGATTGCATCATGTGAAATATCGGACTGGATGAAGCGTAAACTGGAATCAAGATTGCAAGGAGAAATACCAGTAGCCTCAGATAGGCAGATGACACCACCCTTATGGCCGAAACTGAAGAAGAACTAAAGAGCCTCTTAATGAAAGTTAAAGAGGAGAGTGAAAAAGTTGGCTTAAAACTCAACATAGAAAAACTAAGGTCATAGAATCTGGTCCATCACTTCATGGCAAATAGATGGGGAAGCAATGAAAACAGTGCAGATGGTCACTGCGGCCATGAAATTAAAAGACACTCCTTGGAAGAAAAGCTATAACCAACGTAGACAGCATATTAAAAAACAGAGACATTACTTTGCCAACAGAGGTCTGTGTAGTCAAAACTATGGTTTTTCCAATAGTCATGTATGGATGTGAGAGCTGAACCATAAAGAAAGCTGAGTGCCAAAGAATTGATGCTTTTGAACTGTTGTGTTGGAGAAGACTTCTGAGAGTCCCCTGGACTGCAAGAAGATCCAACCAGTCAATCCTAAAGGAAATTAGCCTTGAATATTCATTGGAAGGACTGATGCTGAAGCTCAGTACTTTGGCCACCTGATTCGAAGAACTGACTCATTGGAAAAGTCCCTGATGCTGGGAAAGATAGAAGGCAGGAGAAGAGAATGACAGGATGAGATGGTTGGATGGCATCACCGACCTGGACATGAGTTTGAGCAAGCTCCAGGAGTTAGTGATGGACAGGGAAGCCTGGTGTGCTGCAGTCCATGGGGTTGCAGAGTCAGACATGACTAAGTGACTGAACTGAACTGATTATTTTAGAAAGATTGTCATTGAACTGATTGCATAGCATTTAACAATTGTTAGAAATATGGATTTTTGATAAAACTTTAATGAACTTTCACTGCACCCTCTCAATTCATGAACCCTAGTTTCAGAATCATTATTCTATGTGTTTGCTGCTTGTTGCACCATTTTATTCTAAGAGGAAAAAGTTGAACAGAAATTCTCCTGGTGAAAGATCAGGGCAGCCTATAAAATATTTCTAAAGTGATTTTGGTTTGGGAAATGAAGATTTTGTTTTCTGTGTTCCATACTTTTAAGAATGTGTGTAGTGGCGGGGCATGGGTGGGGTGAGCAGCGTGGTAGCTGTGGAGCACCACCACTAGCTTTGTTTGTAGTGATACTTCCTAAGGCCCACTTGACTTCTTATTCTAGGATGTCTGGTTCAAGGTGCGTGATCATATACCATCGTGATTATCTGGGTCGTGAAGATCTTTTTTGTGTAGTTCTTCTGTATATTCTTGCCACCTTTACTTAATATCTTCTGCTTCTGTTAGGTCCATACCATTTGTGTCCTTTATTGTGCCCATCTTTGCATGAAATGTTCCCTTGATATCTCTTAATTTCTTTGAAGAGATCTCTAGTCTTTCCCCTTGTATTGTTTTCCTCTATTACTTTGCATTGATCACTGAGGAAGGCTTTCTTATCTCTGTGGACTATTCTTTGGAACTCTGCATTCAAATGGGTATATCTTTCCTGTTCTCCTTTGCCTTCACTTCTCCACCATGTGAGGTTAAAAAGAAGGCCATCTAGGAAATAGGTCCTTACCAGACACTGAGTCTGCTGGTTCCCTGATTTTGAACTTCCCAGGGTCGAGAACTGTGAGAAATAAAATTTGTTGTTCATAGGTCACCCAATATATGGTATTTTGGTTATAGCAGCTGAATGGAGTTAAAAGACTTTGAATTTAATTTCTTTTTCCTGTTACAATGTTTTTAATTTGTACTGTTTGGTTTTTTTTTTCCCCCTCCTCTGAATCTCTCTCTCTCCCTTATTTTGGATATCTCTTTTAAATAAAAGTAAAATGTCCTGGTTTTGTTTCAGGGTTGCACTGTTTTGTCTCTAAGGATAATAACAGTTCTTTTGAAATGTTGTTTCCCTACATAGTGTCTTTCCTCCAACCTGCCTTTTTAATTTTGTTTTCTTTGGTTTCTGTCTTCTGTGTTAGAGGATTACTTCAGGTATCTGAGAATCCTTTGTTGCCTAAGGGGCCAAAAAGCCAACTTGAATTTTTGAGCAGGACTCTTCTGCTGTGCATGTCAGTGTCAGATGATCTGACTTGGTTTTTGTGTTTGAGAACCTGTGGTGTCAGTTATTTGGCTCCTTCCTCTTGGAAAGATTATATTCTGTAGATAAAATTTATCTGCTTGAGGTTGGAAATTTGACTGCATTTTAAATAGGGGAAGAAGTCTGGAGTTGTCATGTATTCACTTAATGCCCCTTCTTTCTAGTACTGAATCCTAGCCTTCAAATAACCTGTTCTGAAAACTTTTTGGTTTGCCCCTTTCAAAGAAAATCTTCAGTATTACCCAAGGTGAGGGGAGGGGTAGTTCTCCTGATCTGTACATTAGGGCAGGGCTTTGGGCTGTCTGATGGCCCAGTCCTCCACATTTCAGCCTGTCTTTATCCTCACTTTCAAAGATGAGTGATATATCAAGTTGTTTTTGGCTTTCTCCACTGCTGGTAGCTCAGATGGTAAAGGATCTGCTTGCAGTGCAGGAGACCTGAGTTCGATCCCTGTGTCAGGAAGAACCCCTGGAGAAGGGAATGGCAACACACTCCAATATTCTTGCCTAGAGAATTCCATGGGCCGAGGAGCCTGGTGGGCCATAGTCCATGGGGTTGCAAAGAGTCTGACATGACTGAGTGATTCAAGCTTCACACTTCACTGCTGGTTTTATTTTTCTCGAGTTTGCTAAGAAATTACTTGTCTTTCTGTTTCCTAGTTTCCCTAATTTTGTTGTATTATTTTTGCAACAACTAGTTTTCCTCTTCCTTAAGGTTCATAGTTTTCTTTAAAAAAATTTTTTTTAACTTTAATTATTGAAATAAAATTACAGGAGGGAATTAAAGGTTATTGCATGTGTTCAGTTGGCCACCTTTACCCCAGGGGTAAACTTTAATTCATCTGTTAATTATTACTGTATAATGATACTGGTGTCCAGCTATGTCATAGATTCAATAGGGCCTTCATAGTGAAGAAAGCAGCAAATTTAACCATCATTTATAATGTTACATGTAGAGATATGTAACTTCAGTTTACAAATTATGTTCTCATTTGTAAGATGGTAAAATGTCAAATAGTTGCATATTTTTCTCATCCTGTTAGATTACTTTTTTCCGGGAGAATGAATATATGCTTCAAGTGCTTAGCACTACTGCAAATCCAAACTCCAGCTACAAGTTATAGTTTCTTGTTCATTTCAAAGGCAAAAGGGAGGATGTACTAAGGAACTTTACAGAGTCATCTAGTACAACCCTTCATTTTTCAGATGATGAACTCAGTGTCCAGAGTGATCTACTTGCTCCTAGTTCTCTGGAGTGTTCAGTGAAGCTGTTTGGTACCCACATCTACTCTAAAGTTTATGATAAATTATTATAGCAGTTCTCAAACTTTTTGGCATCAGGACTCCTTTATATTCTTAAAGAATTCACCTGCCAATGCAAGAGACACAAGTTTGATCCTGGGTCAGAGACAGTCCCCTGGAGAAAGGAGTGGATATCCACTCTAATATTTTTGTATGGAAAATCCATGGACAGAGGAGCCTGGAGGGATACAGTTCACAGGGTTGCAATGAGTCAGACATGACTGAGCATGCAAGCACATGTGCTTTTTTTAAAAAAGTATTGTTTATGTGTACTATATGTATATTGATGTTTATTAGAATTTGAAACTGAGAAATTTTTAAAATATTTGAAAATGATAATAAACCCTTTGCATGTCAGCATAGCAGTTTTAAAAGAAAAATGTATTTTTCAAAACAAAGGACAACTTTGAAGAGTGGCATTATTTTATACTTTTGAAAATCTCTGATGTAGGTATAATAGAGAGCACCTGAATTCCATAGCAGCTTCTCATTCAATCTGTTGCCACTTGTTGTTTTGGTTGAAACATTAGAAGTAAATCTGGCCTCACAAAATATATAGTTAAAAGATTGGGAAACTTTTTGGGTAATTTGCTACTACACCAAAACTTGTAACAGGTGATAGTTTCTTAAAGATTAGTTTGCAGTGTGGAATCTGAAAGCCTATCAGTGGACCTTTCCTGCTCTGTTACATAAAGTATATTGGTCTGTCTAGAACTTTGGATCTTTTATCCATGCCTCATTTTGTGACATGGATTATCATTTGCAAAAACTGGTTTAGTGAGTTAAGCACATCTTCCAGGTGTTGACACACTTCATTATACAATATTAAAAAACAAATTTGTTAATACTGTCACCACCAGTATAATCAGAAAAGTCCTTTTAAATATTGGGACACTGTCAAGTTCACAGTGGCAGATATGTGTTTTCCAGAGTTCTGATTTTTTTTTTTTTTTTTGAAAGTTCAAATGTTGTCATTGGCAATAAACCGTGTTGGTTATTTTCTTAAAGTGACAGACTCTTATTTTTTTAAAAAAAACTGCTATATCGTCAAGTTCGAATGACTAACTTGTCATGTTCTTTCCAGTAAAAATGGTGTTCCATGATAATTGTGTAAGAACTTTTCTTTGAGACAGCCTCTTACTTTGGTAGTAAGCAGAGGAAGTTTACATATGCTTCCTGTTTATCACATAGAGTATTAAAAAGATGTACTCAGAGATTAAAATTTAACTAGGTATATCAGGACCAGCCCTAGGATGAAATGACTGAGGCACATAGGGTACAAAACTTAAGAAGGTACTATCTGAAAGTGCCTCATTAAATTTTGCACCCTATATGCCTCACTTGCACTCTGGTCCTTGCCCTGAGATTAATAACTTATACCGTTCCCATCAAAGACTTCTTGAGTGAAAGTGCATGGAAATGAAGAATACGCTGTTTTGCTTGGGACCACTGAATTGATTTGTGCTAAAACTACAGTTCTGCCTTTTCCTCTTGACACTGTTGTTTTTGCATCATCATTGGAAATGTCAACACGATGAAAGAATCTTTTAGTATTATTTGAAAAGTAACTTTAACATCGGGCTTCCCTGGTGGTTCAGTGGTAAAGAATCTGCCTGCCAGTGCATGAGACATGGCTTTAATTCCTGGGTCAGGAAGATCCCCGGAGAGGGAAATGACAACCCACACCAGTTTCATTGCCTGAAAAATTCCACGGGCAGAGGAGCCTGGCAGCCTGCAGTCCAGGGGGTCACAAAAGCATCAGACATGACTTAAAGACTAAACAAAAACAACAACTTTAATGTCACAGACTCTGGGTTCTCAGACCATCTTTGAGAACTGTTGTATGTTCTACTTTATTGTAGTATTTTGATAAATGTTTCTCATCTATTTGTTTTGGTACATGAAAGGAAAGTGTTAGTTGCTCAGTTGTGTCTGACTCTGTGACCCCATGGACTGTAGCCCACCAGGTTCCTCTGTCCATGGGGTTTTCCAGGCAAGAATACTGGAGTGGGTTGCCATTTCCTCCTCCAGGGGATTTTCCCAACCCAGGGATCAAAGCTGCGTCTCCTGTGTCTCCTGCATTGTAGACAGATTCTTTACCCACGTGAGCCATTGGGGAAGGTACATAAAACTTTAAACACCGAATGTTACTGAACTTATAGTGAGCTAGGGGGGTTAGTAAAATTCTGAAAACTGCTTCTTTATATCTTCCACAGGATTTGACCATCAGCATTTAAGCTACTTAAAAATAATACAGGTGTGGTTCTCATCTTCCTTGCACACTGAAATCATCTGGAGTCCTTTAAAACCACTGTGTAGGTCCCACTCTCAGAATTTAATTAATTTGGGATGCTGATTGGACGTTAGGAATTTCAAAAGCTCTCCAGTTTATACTGATATGCAGCCAAAGTTGAGAACAGCTGCTTTACAGGGGATAAACATTCTTGATCAGCTGTTTACTCAAGTACTTTCTACCTTGTTTGAATCAAGTGTAATTTTAAAAAATGGCTTTTGGACTTCCCTGGTGGTCCAGTGGTTAAGACTCTGCAGTTATACTGCACAGGGTGCGGGTTCAATCCGTGGTTGGAGGACTGAGATCACCCTGTAAGCCATGCAGGGCAGCCAAAAAAAAAATAGTCTTGACACTGTTCCTGGGACAAAGAGAGATGAGATTATGGTGCCAAGTGGTTTAAAAACAACTTGAAAAATAGCTTAGCTGTTCTGTGGAAAAGTTTATGTAGGGATAAATATATTAGCGATTTTTTTTTTTAATGAGTCTGATAATTCTGATTGTATTACTGTGGCCTGTGATGGGTGGGCCACTTACTAAATTCTCAGAAGTTCAATTTATAGTTACTATTTAAATATTCACTGCATAGAAGACATTATATTAGTAATTGAGTAGAATAATATGACCATTTCTTAGAAAACGAAGTATAAAGGACTCCAAGCACATTTTCCAGATGCTAATATTTTGTTTCATTTTTTTCTTAGAATTAACAGTTAAATATAAATATGGTATTATTCAAAAGGTTTTTCTCTTCTTTTTTTGTTTCTTTTAGAGTTAAAGTTGGGAGAACTGCTTCATGATAAGCTGTAAGTATTTGTATCCTTTGAAGTACTGTAGTGTAATATTTCTATTTTGTCTTGTGTGCAGTAGTATTCCTTGAAGTCTGAGTAAATTTGCCTTTCAAAGTTGTAAGTATAACACTAATTACATATTTTTTAACCTTGGTGAGCTCTTTGAGACAGCTGACTTTAGTTGTGATAGGAAGTGGTTGTACCTAGTGAAACTGTGATTTCTGGTCCTTTCCTTGAGAATAGATGTACAGGATGTGAAATTTATTGAGAAAAGCTATTGGTTGCATTCACAACAAACTGGAAAATTCTTAAAAAGATGGGAATACCAGACCACCTTACCTGCCTCCTGAGAAATCTGAATGTAGATCAAGAAGCAACAGTTAGAACTGGACACGGAGCAACAGGCTGGTTCCAAATTCGGAAAGAAGTATGTCAAGGCTGTATGTTGTCACCCTGCTTATTTAACTTACATGCCGAGTACATCGTGAGAAATGCTGGATTGGATGAAGCACACCTGGAATCAAGATTGCTGGGAGAAATATCAATAACCTCAGATATGCAGATGATACCACCCTTACGGCAGAAAGCGAAAAAGAACTAAAGAGCTTCTTGATGAAAGTGAAAGAGGAGAGTGAAAAAGTTGTCTTAAAGCTCAACATTCAGAAAACTAAGATCATGGCAAATAGATGGGGAAACAATGGAAACAGTGGCTGACTTTATTTTTTGGGGCTCCAAAATCACTGCAGATGGTGATTGCAGCCATGAAGTTAAAAGACGTTTGCTCTGTAGAAGAAAAGTTATGACTAACCTAGACAGCATATTAAAAAGTAGAGACATTACTTTGCCAACAAAGGTCCGTCTACTCAAAGCTATGGTTTTTCCAATAGTCATATATGGATGTGAGACTTGGACTATAAAGAAAGCTGAATGCCAAAGAATTGATGCTTTTGAACTGTGGTGTTGGAGCAGACTCTTGAGAGTCCCTTGGACAGCAAGGAGATCTAACCAGTCCATCCTAAAGGAAATAGTCCTGAATAGTCATTGGAAGGACTGATGCTGAAGCTGAAACTCCAATACTTTGGCCCCCTGATGTGAAGAACTGACTGATTTGAAAAGACCCTGATGCTGGGCAAGATTGAAGGTGGGAGGAGAAGGGGATGTTAGAGGACACGATGGTTGGATGGCATCACCGACTCAATGGACTTGAGTTTGAGTAAACTCTGGGGGTTGGTGATGGACAGGGAGGCCTGGCATGCTGCAGTCCATGGGGTCGCAAAGAGTCAGACACTAAGTGACTGAATTGAACTGATTGGTTGCATGTCATATGTGATAGGCTGGTTGATGACCAGAAACAGATGACTAATTGCCTAGATGAAAGTAGATTGAGAATCCCTTGGTAAATGAAAGGAAATGCTTAATTATATGTATACTCCCATAGCCACTGTTTCATACTGCTATGGCCAGACTCAATTTTCAAGGTTGGAAGTATGAAATTTTAAATTAGTAAGTGGACAAGATTGGACATTTGGTTAGGAGAAATAGAATTTGAAGTTTAGTTTTTCTAAGACTTTAGTGATACCAGTGTCATCTGAAAGAGTTTTTAAAACATTGGTTGCTGGGACCTGCCCCCAGAGTTCCTTACTTAGTAGGTTTGGTGTGGGATCACAGAAGTTGCATTTCTGACAAGTTCCGAGGTGAGATTGATGCTGCTGATCTAGGACCACACTTTGAGAACATCATTATTTGATGCCACTGGCAAGTATAGGAAGGATGTAATGAAATCAAACTTGGCTCCTGGCTATGGAAGAGCATTTGAGAAGGATCACAAGAGGAACATAATCATTTTCATTTCCTCAGGGTTTTAGTCATTGAGCCCAGGGATCATGATTACCAGCAGCCTACCATGACCATATCTTAAAGTTGTATCCTTTTAATCCATATCATCTTTTAACTGTCATTTCCATCCCCTAGCATGTACAGTCTTCTAGCTGTCTATGTAATCTACCTATGTAATTTACTTTCGTGTTGTCTGTTTCCTTCCACTAGAATGTGAGCTCCAGGAAGGTCAGATTTGTTTTCCTCCCGCGTGTATCTCAAGTGCCTAGAACAGTGCCTTGCAGGTAGTAGTAGGCACTGAGCATTTGTTGAATGAATGGAATAGCTAGCTTATTGCTACTATAGTTTCTATGGCAGCGTTACTAATTAGACATATCTTATTGATCTAGGGTTTTAATTGTGCCCATAACAACTTTTCTTAAGTTGTTTTCATATAGTAATAAATGGATACTTTGTATTTTAACAGATTTAAGCATTAGGGATGAAGCAGAACTTCCCATGAGACTGTTTCCCCCACACAGTCTCTGTTCCTTGTCTGGAGATAGTCATTGTTATAAAACTAGGTAGTTGTAAATGGGGATATGCGGAGCAGTATTCAACTATGCTGTTTTATGTAAAGGACTCGAGCATCTGCCAAGGTGTCAGGAGCCAGTCCACTGTGGATAGAAGGGTTGACTATGTTGTACTGCAGATTTCTTTCCCATTCACTGTATCCTAGAGTTCTTTCCATTTTACTGTGTAATAGTTCCACCTTGTTCATTTTAAAATTGCTGTTTATTTTATAAAATGACTATCATAATTTGTTCTATGGGATCCCTATTGATGGACTTTCAGATTGTAGCATTTATTGGTAGCATGGGAAAATTGGAAAATTAAATGTAGATTTAATTTATACAACCGCTTTATACATATATATGTGCAAATAATTTTGAAGACAGAAGCCTAGAAATCAAATGACTGGATTTTAATGGAGTCAGCCAAATTTTCCTCACAAAAGGCTTTATCAGTTTACACACCAACAGTATATGAGAGTATGCTTACTTTTTAAAATTTCCCTTACTCCTCCCCTCAAAACACCATCATTTTGTTTTGCATTACTTGATTACATTTGAATTTTTATTCATATTAATAGTCTATACTTTCTCTTCTTTTAATTGTTCATGTTTCTGGTTACTTGCCTTTTTATATTATGAATTGGGCTTCCCACATGGCTCAGTGGGAATCCACCAACCAATGTAGAAGATACAAGTTCAATCCCTGGGTCAGCAAGACCCACTGGAGAAAGAAATGGCAACTCACTTCTGTATTCTTGCCTGGAAAATCTCATAGAAGAGCCTGGCAGGCTGTAGTTGATGGGGTTGCGGAAGAATCGGACATGACTTAGTAACTAAAACAACAACAAACATTTGTATGAATTAGTTATATTTTCTGGATGCTATTTCAAAATAGCCTATATTAAAAATATTTCCCCCAGATAATTGTCTGTATTTTAACTGACAAGTTTATTATTGCATGTGATTTTTTAATATTTTACACAGCTGGAGTAATCAACTTTTTTCTTCATAGCTTTGTAAATTATTGAAAAATTTTTGTTCATTTGTTTGTCTTAGATTTAGAACTTAAATCTGCCTGGGGTTTGTTTTCAATTGTGTAAATCAAAGATTTCACTTTTTCACAGTAGTTAGCCACTTATCTTAATAGTGTTGATTGACTGATGCACTGATTTTTCCACTAATTGAAATTCCATCTTTACATCTGTAATTCCTACATGGAATTACATGGATTACATAAATCTACATGGATTTAGATTGCTTTCTCTTGATCTGTGTATGCTAGAATGCCTTTAATTAATACAGGTTTATAGTATCTGATACTTGGTGAATCCCTGTTTTATTGATAAGGTTCTTTTCTATTTTTGCATATTTTCTCTTTTGGCTTGACAAGCTCTTTGGGTTTTGAGCCACAGCTTTGCATCAGATTTATAGATGAAAGTTGTCTTCAGTAATACCATATGCTCATATTGTCAGAGTGTCTTAAACTGAAGCATTATAAAGATTTGAGGAATTTCAGGGAGTATCTCCTTAAAGCACTGCTGCTGTTTTGTTTTTCTTAATTGAAGTATGGTTGATCTACAGTGTTAATTTCTGCTCTACAGCACAGTGACTCGGTTATATGTACATACACGTTTTCATGTATTCTTTTCCATTGTGGTTCATCAGAGGGCACTGAATACAGCTCTCTGTGCCGTACAGTTGGACCTTGTTTATCCATCGTGGATATGATAGCTTACACTTGCTAACCCCCAACTTCCTCCTCCATTTTCCCCCAGCTCCCTCCCCCTTGGCACCCACAAGTCTGTTCTCTGTGTCCCTGAGTCTGTTCTGTTGATAGACTACTTTGTGTAATATTTTATATTCCCCATATGAGTAATAACATATGGTATCTTTCTCTGTCTGATTTCACTTAATATGGTAATCTATAGCTCTATCTATGTTGCTGCAAAATGGCATTATTTTGTTCTTTTTTATGGCCAAGTAGTAATCCGTTGTATTAGGTTGGTGAAAAAGTAATTGCAGTTTCAGACCGTGAATTTTAAAGCATTATAACTCGACTCAAACATATCTTTATTCATGAAAATAGAAACCATTACAATCAACACATTTTTGCCAATGAGAAATAAGTTTGTTTATTTCTGTACCTTAAAAATCCGTGTTTTGGGATTCAGCAAACTTTTGGAACACTTCCTGCTGGTTGCGGAAGCATTTTCCCTGCGAAAAGTTGTAGCGATGCTTGAAGAAGTGGTAGTCAGTTGGCAAGAGGTCAAACGAATATGGTGGATGAGGCAAAACTTTGTAGCCCAGTTCCTTCAACTTTTGAAGCGTTGGTTGTGTGATGTGTGGCAGGCATTGTGGGAAAAAAGTGGGCCGATTCTGTTGACCAGTACTGGCTGCAGGTGTTGCCGTTTTCAGAGCTTCTTCTCAGTCCAGCCATTGAGCTGGTCATCGTTGGAAGTCGTATACAGTTGATGTTTTGTAGCACATCACAATCCGATCATTGTTGCACAGAGTAAAAGGAGATGACATTTAAGAATGCTAATTTTTTTTTATTTTTGGTCAGCTCCTGAGGCACCCACTTATCGAGGTTTTTCACCTTCCCAATTTGCTTCAGATGCAAACCACCATAGAATGGTCGACGTTGAGTTCTTCAGCAACTTCTGTAGTTGTAAGAGGATCAGCTTCGATGATGCTCTCAGTTGCTAGTTGTCAACTTCCAATGGCTGGCCACTGTGCTTCTCAACTTCAAGGCTCTCATCTCCTTTGCCAAACTTATTGAACCACCACTGCACTGTACATCTGTTATCAGTTCATGGGCCAACTGCGTTGTCGATGTTGCAAGTTGTCTCCTCTGCTTTACCACCCATTTTGAACTCAAATAAGAAAATAGCTCAAATTTGCTTTTGTCTTAACATCACTTCCCTAGTCTAAAATACATATAAACATCAAGTATAAGTCATTAGCAAAAAAATGCAAAGTGAGTAGTGTGCACTAAAATGATGTATAGCATAACCACATTTATTTGAGAATATTTTCTAGTATCAGCAAATCTCAACAGCATCAGTTCAGTTCAGTCGCTCAGTCATGTCTGACTCTTGGCGACCCCATGGGCTGCAGCAGGACAGGCTTCCTTGTCCATCACCAGTTCCCGGAGTTTACTCAAACTCATGTCCATTGAGTCAGTGATGCCATCCAACCATCTCATTCTCTGTCGTCCTCTTCTCCTCCCGCCTTCAGTCGTGCCCAGCATCAGTGTCTTTTCAAATGAGTCAGCTCTTCGCATCAGGTGGCCAAAGTATTGGAATTTCAGTTTCAGCATCAGTCCTTCCAGTGACTATTCAGGACTGATTTCCTTTAGGATGGACTGGTTGGATCTCCTTGCTGTCCAAGGGACTCTCAAGAGTCTTCTCCAACACCACAGTTCAAAACATCAATTCTTTGGTGCTCAGCTTTCTTTATGGACCAACTCTCACATCCATACATGACTACTGGAAAAACCATAGCTTTGAGTAGACGGACCTTTGTTGGCAAAGTAATATCTCCACTTTTTAATATGCTGTTGAACTTTAAACAGCAAAGTTCAACAATGCAAAACCGCAGTTATTTTTCCACCAAGCTAATATATGTACCACATGTTCTTTATGCATTTATCTGTCAGTAAACATGTAGGCTGTTTCCATATCTTGGCTATTGTGACTATAGCTGCTGTGAATAAAGGGCTGTGTGTATCTTTGAATTAAAGTGTTGTCTGGATATATCCCAGGAGTCTACGGCCATACCACCCTGAACGCGCCCGATCTCGTCTGGATATATCCCAGGAGTGGGATTGCTGGGTCATAGGGTAATTCTGTTTTTAGTTTTCTCAGGAAGCTCCATACTGTTTGGCATATTTATTTATTTATATACCAACTTTATATACCAGGGCTTCACTGGTGGCTCAGAGGTTAAAGCGTCTGCCCGCAATGCGGCAGACCCGGATTCAATCCCTGGGTCAGGAAGATCCCCTGGAGAAGGAAATGGCAACCCACTCTAGTATTCTTGCCTGGAGAATCCCATGGATGGAGGAGCCTGGTAGGCTACAGTCTACGGGGTCACAAAGAGTCAGACACGACTGAGCGACTTCACTTTCATTTTTCACTTTCATACGAACTTTCTTACATACTTGCTTACCATACTTACATACCAATTTACATTCCCACCAACAGTGCAAGAAGGTTCCCTTTGTTGTATAGCCTCTATAGCATTTGTTGTTTGTAGAGTTTTTAATGATGGCCATTCTGATTGGTGTGAGGTGGTATCTTGTAGTTTTCATTTGAAATTCACTAATTAGCAGTGTTGAGCATCTTTTTCGTGTGCCTATTGGCCATTTGTATTTCTTCTTTGTAGAAATGTTTAAGTAGGTCTTCTGCCCATTTTTCAGTTGGATGGTTTTTGTTGTTGTTGAGATGTATGAGCTATTTGTATTTTGGAAATTAAGGCCTTGTTGGTTGCATCATTTGCAAATATTATTTCCCATTCAGTAGGTTGTCTTTTTGTGTGTTGATGTTTTGTTTCATTTTGTTTATGGTTTCCTTTGCTGTGCAAAAGCTTGTAAGTTTGATCGGATCCCATTTGTTTATTTTTCTTAATATCTTACTGCTGCTGCTTTTCTGAGAGGAATGATGTAGTGTAACAAGGTAGATCTCTTTTATTTTCCTAGTAATCTGTTGGCTTAGACTAAGCATATTAGAAAGTGAATACCTTGATGGCCAGTCATACTTTCTTTTAGGTTCTTCGTTTTTCATATCTCAATTAAAGATATACTAACTTTTCAGGTGGAGAAGGCAATGGCAACCCACTCCAGTACTCTTGCCTGGAAAATCGCATGGACGGAGGAGCCTGGTAGGCTGCAGTCCATCAGGTCGCTATGAGTCAGACACAACTGAGCGACTTCACTTTCACTTTTCACTTTCACACATTGGAGAAGGAAATGGCAGCCCACTCCAATGTTCTTGCCTTGAGAATCCCAGGGACGGGGGAGCCTGGTGGGCTTCCGTCTATGGGGTCGCGCAGGGTCGGACACGACTGAAGTGAGTTAGCAGCAGTAGCAGCAACTCTTCAGGCCATACTGTATCACAACTAATAAGCCACTAATATCAGACCATCAGGATTTCTTTTTTTTTTTTTTTTCTTTCTTATGTAATTGCCAGAACTTTGGGCATTATGGATGGCGATGTACCAGATTTTTAGACTTTCAAGATATTAAGAAAATGAAAAATACGTGAAAGTTACATTTGATAATGATTATTCCAAACATATCTAAGTGTTAAATAAAGAAGGCAAAGTGAAATCCATTGCTGATCAGTTGATCTTTTTTCCCCGAAAATGTTCTAATGTGCAGATTTTTTGAAGGAAGAATGAAAAACAGCTTTTCTTTTAATTCTCTTGTTGTCCCATAGTGCATGTAAAATGATTTGAGTGACAAGTACATGGAAGAAATTTTATGTTGAAGGCAGATTATTTATTTGATTGAAATAGAAGTGATAGCAAGTTGTGGAGACTAAATACCTAGAATAGGGTAGTTATTTGAAATATTCAATACTATAATGATTTTTGTACCATTGTGGGAATCTATTTAAGCTTATTGGTTCAAATATAATTTGTAGAGTCAATTTTTTTTATTGCAGATTTGGTCTTTTTGAAGCCATGTCTGCCATTGAAATGATGGATCCCAAGATGGATGCTGGCATGATTGGAAACCAAGTTAATCGAAAAGTTCTCAATTTTGAACAAGCTATCAAGGTTGTTACCATTGTGCCTTTTGCGTTTTCTTTTATTATTTGTTATTCATACGTTAAAACATTTTGATTAATAATGGAAATCAAACTTAGTATATCAAATTTTCTTAAATGCATCTCAGGTATGTAAACTGGCTATCTGTCTGTGAAAATTTTAACAAAGGTCTCATTAAAAGCTTGTTCTAAATTTATGTATGCATGCATTTTTTTAAATTAACATTTGAAAGTGTTTTGAGTATACATGCCAAAGTAATTGGCTTAAGGATTAAATTTTAAGTATAAATATATTCAGTAAAATGCTTGTGGTAGTGAACTAGAAATTTACTCAATGAGAATTAATTTTGAAGTTCATTCATAGATGCCTCAGAGCTTAATTTTGCCTACCTTGTGAAGAAAGATTTGTTAAATAAGTGGAAACCATTAAAAAATTATGAGATATATCAGTTTAAGGAAAATTAAAAAAAATTTTTTTCTTTATAGTTTCAGTTCGTTAAAATGCTTCATATTTATTAATGTTCAAAACTAATTTTAACTGTGATTTTAAAATATTTGTTAGTTTGACTCATTTTTTTATAAAGGCCTTTATTTCAAATTAGGCTTTTATTTTTAGTATTGAAGACATATTAAGATACGTTATTTTTAAGAATACAGAGTTAATTTGGCCCCTTGGTTTTATCAGATGATGAGATAGAGTTTTCTTAGAATTTATACTTTAAAATATTTACTGTACATAGTAACCATACATTTTTAAAAAGCTTATATGTCATATTTCCCCTTTCTTTTAGGATGGCACCATAAAAATTAAAGACCTCACCTTGCCTGAATTGATAGGGATAATGGATACATGCTTTTGCTGTTTGGTAAGAGTTAAGATAGCACTATTTGTTAATTTTAGAACTGTGGCTTACTTGAATTTCAGTTTGAAAGTATATACACTATCACTGAATATGAAATATATATAATTCTTGGCCTAGTAAGATGTATGTAAGATTATTAGGCTAAGTTATGCTATAGAAAGCAGCTATTTTATCTTTTCATCTGGGTGATTTTAGGTTGTCATTTTCTGGAAGGATATTTTCTTTCCAAGAAAGATAATAACAGATAGCCATTATCCAAAGTGCTTTTTCTATTCTCAAGGTACCCAGGAAAACAAATCTGTAATTGAAAGGTTCTGTAAATAAGCATGAAATTTAACCAAAGAGAGTTTTGGATTGGCTTTGAAGAAATTTTTTTCCTAATCTAGTGAAAATTGAAGTAAACTGGCCATTTTACACTATGAGGAAAATTTTTTAGTTATTTCTGTATGCACACTGAATAGGTTGTCTTCCCGAGACAGTGCGGTTTAATTGTGGGAAAATACTCATTTGTGCTGCTATTGCCCCCCCCCCCGCCCCACCCCCACTTTCTGAGTGTCCCTTTCTTTTTTAAACTTGGTATTAAATCATTGTCTTTAGACATAATGTAAAATTTCTTCATTTGTGTGTCTGGTAAAATATTCATTGATTACCAGTGTGTATGAAGTATTTCTGTTATGTGTTTTATGTGTATATTTTTTACTTTGGTCTTTTACATCAGCTCCGTGAACGGTCTGGTATCACTCTTACCTGTTTGCCTATTATTTGCCTAGGGTTATGTTGCTAGCTAAGGGCATAGCGAGAATCCTGATCCTTCTTCCTCCAAAGCTCTTTCCCTCAGAAATATTTTTATTACTCTTTGGCCATTTCTAATTGTAGTGGAATAGGATTAAAGGGGGCAAGATGGAGGATTTGTGTCAAAGTTGAGGAACAATTCTATGAGAGAATTGGGGCTCTATCTAAGTTTGGACTTTAATAGGCAGACAGTTTTTAGTCTGGAGAGTCTTCTGCATCCCATTAATACAAAATATGCATCTTAATTAGAGCAATTTTCATGTGCATTTCTCATTTTGTAATGTAATTTTCTTGCTCTATTGCAGAATTCTTCGACCAAGTATAAATTATAACAATAAGCATGGGCAAATTGTTTATGCTATTTCTTTATATGTAAGATGAGAAAAACACCACCTTCCTCAAAGTGTTAGATGAGATAAGATACATGCAAAATACCTAGCATAGTACTCAAATATCATAAATTACTCAGTTTTGGTTGCAGTTCTTCTGGCTTCTAGCCCAGGGTACTTGGCCGATGGTAGTTACTCAGCAGAATAGTGTTGCATGATTATTTTTGTGCTTTAGAATGATCCTTTTTATTGGGAGTATTGAAATAGAGGTGGGAGCAGGAAAACAGTTGGCCAGTTTCTTGTGGTAATCTAGGTGTGATATGAATCTCTTGACTGGATTAGTAGTAGTTGGGATGAAAAAGAAGAGTTGAATGAGTGGCTAAGAACCTGGTTGGCTCTAAAATTATGAATTCCTTAATTTCATGGGTTTTTATTTACTTCGTTATAATAGAATTAATAGTGTTTGGATGTGAAGTAAGGAGGCACTCTAATTTCATTAATACCTAAATATTTTGCAAACTGAATTATTTAATAAAAGAATGCTTTCCATATCTATAACTTTGGGGTAATCATATTTTTAATTCTTGAAAGATTTTGGTCAGTGAAAGTGAATTCAGACTCTTCTGATCTTCCTTTTAATCTTCTTTTAAATCTTGTGATTAATCATATTTATTTGGGCCTGTGTCTGGCCTAGGACTGTTGAATCAAACTTTTCAGACTTGTGCATTCTTTTATTTCTTTATAGATAACGTGGTTAGAAGGCCATTCCTTGGCACAGACAGTATTTACGTGCCTTTACATTCATAATCCAGATTTTATAGAAGATCCTGCCATGAAAGCTTTTGCTCTGGGTATCTTAAAAATCTGTGACATTGCAAGGGAAAAAGTCAATAAAGCTGCTGTTTTTGAAGAGGTAAGATTTTGTTATTTAAGAATTCCTGAAACTCATTGGCCACCTTCCTCTTAATATATATTCTCTCAGTACCATTCATGGAGTATTCATTATGTAAAGAGGTACTTATTCTGGATGTTGTGAGGATTCACAAAGAAAATAGAAGAGATAAACTTGTCCTTTAAGTTTCTTATAAATTATAACATAAAAATTAATTTCAGTCTTTGGAGGAAAGGAAGACAAAAGTTATGAAGAATAGTTTAGAGTATAAACTTTTTTTCCCACTTAGTACCTCAGACTGACAGTGTTTTACATTTTAGTCATAGAAAGATTTTTCCATTTATCATTAAAAAAAATGATTATAGACCCTGTATTTTAAGGGGAGATGTGATAGCATTTGAAACTAAGTTATTTCTGTTTCTTTCATTTGTTGAAACTGTTAACTTTCTTTTTTACACTGTTACTGACCCAGAGTAAATATCTTAGGCTCCAGCAATGGTTCAGTGTAAAGCTTTTCTGAATGTATATTATATATGTGAGAATAATAGCTAAGTATACACCTAATGGAGTTCCACATTTAAATGTGTGGCTTATGAGTTGTTTATGAAGTACTGGGTATTTCTTAAACACTCATTGGTTATTTAGCTATATATTTGAATTGATACAGGTAGAAAATCTTACCCATTTGGATGGAATTTTTTAAAAGATTAGCTTGAGTTAAAAAATGAGAAGAGACACACAAATTGTTTTAAGTATTCCCAAAAGGACATTAAAAATCAGTGGGACAGAGAAAGGGTGTTTTTACCAAATAGTTCTGGAATAATTGGTTGGCACCCTTGAAACTTACTTTATCAGCATTTTACATCTGCCTTAGTCTGTTTGTGTTGCCATAACAGAATACCATAGCCTGGGGTGGCTTATGCACAGTTATTTATTTCTCATAGTTCTGAAGGCTGAGAAATCTAGGATCAAGGCATCAGCAGATCTGGTGCCTGGTGTGGGCCTGCTTCTTGGTTCATCTTTTCACTGTGGCCTCACATGGCAGAAGGAGGGATGGGGAGTTCTCCAGAGTCTCTTTTATAAGGACACTAATCCCATTTATGAGGGTCCCACCCTCATGGACCTTCTAAAGGTTCCATCTCCCAGCACTGTCACATTGGAGGTTAGGTTTCAACATATAAATTTTGAGGGGACACAAGTCAGTCTATTGCAGTTGGTTGATATTCTTAAGTCTCAGTCTGTAGGTTCCCTCTCTTTTTTTAGTTTTTTAAGCCTTGCAACTCGTTTTTAAAGAACTCTTCCAAAGGTTCCACCTCCAATTGCTATCACATTGGGCATTAGAACTTCACATATGAATTTGGGAGTGGGAGGGGGACACAAACATTCAGTTTATAACAACATCAAAGTAAATTGTAGAGAGATAAAATGTTTTAGATATTAAGAAGTTGCTTAAAAGTCAGAAGGCAGTTTATAGAAATAAAATGGCCAATAAGTGTAAGATGTTTAACCTCATTTTAGAAATGCAGATTAAAACTGTGAGATACCATTTTTTTTACCTATAATAGGCACTGGCATGCTGCAGGGGGCAGTGTATGGGGGGGGGATATGAATAGTCATTGTTTTCCTTTTTTTTAACTTTTAAAAATATTTTAACTTTAAAAAAAATTATTAGGGGAAAATTAACATTTCCAAATAACAGTGATATTAACAGTGATAGCACCAAGAGCACCCAGATTCAGCTGCTGTTAACCTATCATGTCATTTTTCACTTTTTCTCTCATGTATGTATGTATATATGAATCTTTCTGAACCGTTGACGAGTAAGCTGTGTACATTTTGGTCTCTGAGACACGTCAATATGGACCTCGTAAGGAAAAGGACACGCTCATAGACAACTACAGCACAATGATCAACCTCAACAAATCTATGATACCAGTCCATAGACTACCCATGTTCTCTGTCAGTTGACTTAGTAACGTCCTTAGTGTTTTTTTCCCTACAGTGTGGGATCCAGTCTAGGATCATGTCCTGCGTCTAGTTGCATATCTCTTTAGTGTCCTTTAATTTACAGCAGTTCTTCATTCTTTGTCTCTAATGACATCGGTATTTTTTGGAAAACAGCCCTCTCCTGCTTTCCCTTACTTAATAGAATGTTCCTTACTTGGGGCTTGTCTACTCATTCCTCATGATTAGATTTATATTATGCAGTCCTGGCTGGAATATGACATGAGTAATGCTGTGTCCTGTCTATGGTTTCATATCTGAGACATAGAGTGTCCATCTGTCTGTCCCTCAGTGGTAATGTGACTCTATCACCCCATCAAGGTGCTTTCTGATTACCGTATGGTTACTTTTTAAAAACAATTATTTTATTGATGTATAGCTTATTTACATTGCTGTGTCAGTTTCTGTTACACATCATAGTGATGCAGTTATACAGTTATCCATGTATATACATATTCTTTTTCATGTTCTTTTTCTTTATGGTTTATCACAGGATATTGAATATAGTTCCCTGTGCTAAACAGTAGGACTTTGTTGTTTATCCTGTATATAATAGTTTGCATCTGCTAATCCCACACTCCCAGTCCATCCCTCCTCTGTCCTCCTTGGCAACCATGAGACTGTTTTCTATGTCTATGAGTCTGTTTCTCTTTCATATATAAGTTCATTTGTGTCATATCTTAGATTCCACATATAAGTGACATCATTCGGTATTTGTTTTTTCTGATTTACTTCACTTGCTTAGATAATCTCTAGGTCCATGCATGTTGTTGCAAATGGTATTTCATTCTTTTTTTGCCTGAGTAGTATTCCATTGTGCATATATATGTGTGTGTCTGTGTATATATATACATATATACACACAACATCTTTATCCATTCATCTGTCAATGGATGTTTATGTTTCCATGTCTTGGCCATTGTAAATAGTGCTGCAGTGAGCATTGGGGTGCCTGTGTATTTTGAATTATAGTTTTGTCCAGATATATGACCAGGAGTAGGATTGCAGGATCATATGACAACTCTACTTGTAGTTTTTTTGAGAAGCCTCCGTACTATTTTCCATAGTGCCTGCACCAGTTCACATTTCATGGTTGCTGTTTTTAACCTTGCGTACATAGTAAGCAATATGTAGGGAAACTCTTTAAGATCATATTAATATCCTGCTTATTAAAAATCTTTCCATGTATATGTAGTATCCATTCACGGTACTTGCTTGGACTAATCTTAGTGTGTTGACTTCAAAATGACTTCAAAATGATGATTCTGAATTCCAGCACTCTTTCCACATTTATTAGTTAGGACAGGATTTAATGGGAGTGTAAATTCTACAACTTTTTAAAAGAGTAGTTTGGTACTATCTATGATTTAAAAGGCTTGTCTTGTTTCATCAGTTTCAGTTTTAGGAATTTAGCTTATAAATATATTCAAGCTTATCCCCAAAGATCTGTGTTCAAGGACATTAGTTGTAGTGTTTGTAGGAACTAAAGTCTGGGAACTAGTGTCCATCAGTACAAGACATTAAATGACACTACCCTCATACTGCCAAGTAACTGTTTTGCACCCTTTACAAAGGAGGGGGTAGGCTTGCTTATACAAATTAGATCTCCAAATTAATGTAAAAATATAAGGTTGGTATAGAAGAGCATGTGTAACTTGCTACCATTTTTGCTCTTTTTTTAAAAAAAGATGGGTAGTTAAATCATCATACACAAGAAGATAACTAAGGTATTGAGGATCAGAGTATAAACTTGTTTGTATTGTAATTTTTATTATACACCTGTGTTACTTTATAAGTAAACAAAAAAAAATTTATAATATTTTTTAGTTCAAATTTCTGCATACTCTGGATGAAGGACTTACTAAGAGATAAAAGAAATCCTAAAGAAAAGGACTACTAGAAAAAAGCTGATAGAAAAAATTCTTAGGAAAAATACAGAAAAAAAAATCAGTTTTTGTGTATTAAAATCCCATTCAAATAAAGATGAGAGTAAAACCCACATGAATAAATAGCAGTAGAATAAATAGCTTATTCATAGAGAAAGGTTATCAAATGATCATAATACTTTAAAAATTCAGGCTAAAAAAAAATTCAGGCTCAGTGTAATCCAAGAAAATCTAAGTAATAATTAGTTCACTTTTCCTCTACACAGTATTTAAAATAAGAATATATTTTTTTTACTAGTGAGAGTATGCATTAACATAGCTGCTTTGGAAAACAATTTAGCAGTGTATATATCAATAGTTCTAAACTTATTGATACCATTTAAACTAGTTAGTTCACCTTTAGAACTCAGCCTTAAAGAAATTATTAGGCATAGGGATGCTTAATGTCCAAATACATTAATCAGAGTTTTTAATAGTGAAAATTGGTGTTGATCAAAATACTACCATTAGGGTTATGGTTGAAATAAATTGTGCTTAACTGTATCTCATATAATAATGATTATGTGTAATGAATATATAGAGATGACAGTATTTAATATCATGGGAAAATGCATACTTTAAAAGGTTGAGAAGGCAGCACACAGTGTAACCAATTATGTAAAACTAAAACTGGAGAAACAAAAGTTAGTTCCTAGGCTGGAAAGATATTTTTCTTGTTTTGCTAAACTTTTCAGATAATCCAGATGAATTTGTCTCAGTTTGGTAATTTAAAAATGTTGATTGCCTAGTAAAATCCTTTAGAGGCCTTGTAGTGAATAAATATGAATGACTTAAAATCAACAAATAATTTGTTTGAAATGGATGCTTCTGAAGTCCCTAATGATTATGTATTATGTCTCTGCTTTGTTTTCACTCCTGAACTGGAGACACTCTCATTTGCCCAAAGAAGTTTCTTTTAATATGTTGCTCACGTGCAAAATGGGAACCACAGTTCCTCTATCAAATGGCTTTTCTGCTGTCTTGCAAAATGATGTTTTTAGTGTTAGCTTTGATTACTTTTTTTTTTTTTTAAACCTTCTACATCCAGATTCTTTTACCTTGCAAATGTCTTGAATCTGGGCACTGTTTTTTCTTCTCTACAGCCCACAAAGTGTATAATGAAAAATTATAGTGCTCTCCTCTTTCCTTATCCATTCATAATAATCAGTTCTTTTAGTTTTTCCTACAGTTTCCATATTTCTGTATAATAGGCTAATATTCTAGTTTCTAGGTTTAAGAATTTATCAACCTTTAGGTAGCATATAGTATCAAATTTTTAGTGTATACTTAGCATTTATATGCTAAGGATTCGTATACATCCCTCACTCCAAATAATAATTCAGTTTATGGTTAAATCATTCACTACAGACATTATTATGACTGTATAAATATTAATGACAGATGAGCCAGAGTAGTGTATGCTTTTCTACTCATGCAAATTTTTTTTCTTAAAGGCAGTGATTACTATTTCTTTTGAGTTTGCTTAGTTTTCTGTGTACTTCTCCTTAATTCCTTTCCCATTATTATTAAACTATCAAATAATCTGTATATTTCATCATGTATATATGCAGCTATACATACATCCAGTAATGTATAATTTTTTTTAATATTCTTGAACTTCTTTGTTTTCTAGCTAGGTCATTTGCTTTATAGGCCTGGAGCTGTCATCGCAGGTTTCTCTGCATTGTTCTCCTAGGAATTCCGTTTCCCTCTCCTTTTGTTAGATCCCTAGTTACCTGGGTCTTATGCCCGTATTGTTTGTAGTTTATAACCTTGCTTGTTCAGTGTCTCCAGTTTCTTTGGGAAGACAGGGAGGGAGTTTTTCTTTGAGACCTTGTATGTCTGAAAATGTTTTCCTTACCCTTTCACCTGGTCAACGGTTTGGCTATAATAGACTTCTAGGCTGGAAAATAATTTTCCTCTGAATTTTGAAGGCATTGTTCCACTGATTTGTAATCCCATTGTTACCATCCTGATTCTTGACTCCTGTTTTCTCTTGGAATCATTTAGGATTTATCTTTTTAGTGACCATACCTTAGACTTAGTCTTTGTCACCCCTTATGATCTTTGAAGCTTGAAACATGCTACCACCTCTGTTTGTAGATTATTTGTGTTCTGATTCCTGTGGTTCTTCACTCCTACTTGGAATAATGGAATGGATGGAAGTGCCTTTTACCAATGTGGTAAACACTATGAAAGTTCATATTTATACATGTACAATTTGAGAATCCTATTTGATGTCCAAGTAGAGATAAGAGTATAAACTTCATCCAGAGGCTATGTTTATAGCTCTGTAATACAATCTGAGACTTAAAAGATCCAGTCCTGTGAGGCATACAGTTCCTCTGAGTTCTTTGAGACTAGGATATTTGTTTGTACTTCATTCTCTCTGTAAGTTTAGTGTTTGACATAAATTGTATGCTTACTGACGTTTTTGTTGAGTCCGGAAATTTCTCTACAATTCTGGCAACAGCTGTGAATGAATGTTATTCCTTTATATTAGGCTTTTATATACATTTTAGAAGAATTGTAATATGGCAGAAACACTCCTTTATTAGAGCTTTTAACTTCCTAGCCAAAATCAGCCAGATGACCTTAAACTCTTCATAGTGGATCCAGCAAACCACTTAATTTGCTAATATCTCAGCAGTGTTTTAAATTATTTTGAGAGTGGGAACTCATATTTGAATCATTTTTTTCTTTACAATGGGTTGAAGTGGGAATGTGGTTCTGCTGTCACTTTGAGTAATTCTGTTTGAAAAACTTAACTTTTGTAGCCTAACAGTCTGTAAAAAGACACATAATAGGTTTCCAAGAGTCTTGTCTAAATTTTGCAACCTTGTCATCAAATGGTAATTGTTACGTATTTATTGTTCACCTGTAAATGTGAATTCTTTGTAGGTGGGAATAATTTGTAATATTATCATAAGCATTGTTTTGCAGATGAACATATTAAATGCAAGTATGTTTAAATAGCCTAAGGATAAACAGTTGAAATTAAGGTACTAGAGATAGCGTTAGAATGTGGTGTTTTCGTGGTATGACTATAAAGAAAGTTGGGTGAATGATAGCAATGTTTGAGTGACATTCTATTACCATTTCCTTTTAGCAAATAGTGATTTTGTAAGAGAAAAATGATGAAAGGTTTTGCTACTATTCAAGGGCCTAATTATTGCTTTTCCATATAGGAAGATTTTCAGTCAATGACTTATGGATTTAAAATGGCTAACAGTGTGACAGATCTTCGAGTTACAGGTAAAACCATTTATAAAGGTAATTCACAAGTTTTACATTTGAATTTGTTTCCTTTTAAAACTATTGTCTCTATTTCTAGGCATGCTAAAAGATGTGGAGGATGACATGCAAAGAAGAGTAAAGGTATATTTTCTTTCTCTTTTCTTTAGTATAGGATATTTATATTCTTCTAAATGTCAGGTTAACTTTAGCTAATTACAAATAGCTAGTAAGCTAATTACAAATAGCTAGGTAAGACTACCAAGTTCCTTTGTGTATGCTATGCCTTTTTTTGGTAATGAGTTTGAAGACTACTGGAGTGGTTTCTGATGAATTAATATTACTTTCTAGTATTCAAAATTTAACCATTTCAAATTTTTTCAATTTTTTGCCACTGTTTTAGAATTTTAGTATGCTGTTTTAAGAATAGCATAAGATGCTAGAGTTTTAAATGCCTCAAAGGTAAGGATTATCTTCTTCACCTTTGTATTTTTAATGGTTAGGACAGTGTCTAGAACATAGTAGAAGAGTGCAGTAAATAGTAGTTTCTCAAATCTGGTAAAAACCTATGGGTGACAGACACCCTTTGGTCAGATGACCATGATGATTTTGTTCTGATAGAGATTAAAAATGAAAAATTATATTTCTATTATTTTTTTACACTTATATAACACAGCATGGTTGTCAAAACAGTTTTGCATTATTGTCTTATTTGATATTTACAGTTACTCAGTGTATTAGGCAATAAAATACACTTTCAAATGAAGAAAATAGAGCTCAAAAGCGTCAGGTAACCTGTCTTGAGTCTTCTTAAGGGCATGCCGTTATTAAGTGGCAATTCCAGGTCTAGAACCCAGATCTACCGGATCTTCCTGTGGTATTGCCTTCGGGTTTTGCCCGAATCCTCAGCCACATGTTACATGCGTATGAAGAGTCTGTGTGTTTGTGTAGAACTGAGCAGTGTTTACCGTGTGACTTTATGATGTGATTCTGTAAAGATCACATTGCATTTCTCTGGATTAGTTTTGAGAACATCAGGAACTTCAGTTAATAGATCTTTTAAAAGAAAGAAGTACTGTGTACCATGTGCTTTTGCTTATATTATTCATTGTTTTGCTTTTGCTGTTTTTAGTAAGTACCTTTTTCCTTTGTGTGATATTTATATCAAAATGAACTAAGTGTGTATAGTACTGTTAGGTAAATAATTGATACAGTGTTTTCCTTCCAAATATTTGCTTCAAATAGATTATAGTGTATACTCAATAAGTTAATTTATTCCTTTACCTTGTGTAATCATAATTTATGCTTTTACAGGCTTGTGTTTGTTTTAATTCACATTTTTTAAAATTTTAGAGTACTCGAAGTCGACAAGGAGAAGAAAGAGACCCAGAAGTTGAACTAGAAGTAATTGAACTTATTTTCTGGTAGATAATATCAGAGAAGTCTGCCTCTTAATGTTGTAGTTTTATGAACTGCGTTATAATTTATGGAAGCCCTTTTTAAGGTATTTCTTTAAAAATTGGACATTACAAGGGAGTTTATTTCCCTTGTATTTATTTTGATAGAATTATAATACAACTCTTTCAGATACATGATTTCAGAGTTCTTCGATATTCTTATGAGGTAGGTAGGAAGAAAAAATGTGTGTTTTTTTTTTTTTTTTTTCAGATGATCCACCAAAACTTGGCAGAAGTCAAGAACTTACATATGAAATTTGTCTAGCCTTTGTTGAGATCCTAAATTTTCTGACTGCTTAAAGCATGTTTCTATCATTCCTCTTAAAAATACTAATTAAATCAGTTTTGAAATAATAGTGTAACTCCTGACTTGGGAAAAAAAATCAGCCCTTGTGATACAGAAGCTTTATTATATATTTCTGTTTCAGTAAAATAGGCTTCATTTTACTGTGTTTTATGCAGCTCATTTTCAGATATTTAAAAGCCTATAAGTGAAGGTATTTCTAAGGTATTAACACTGAGATTTAGAACTTAATATACCGTATTTTAAAATGAAATTTCTTTCACAAGGCTTTGCATCTTTTAACTTTTAGTCCTTTCTTATTTTTTTAGCACCAACAATGTTTAGCAGTATTCAGCAGAGTGAAATTTACTCGAGTGTTACTGACAGTGCTTATAGCCTTTACTAAGAAAGAGGTAAGGGTATTTAATCTGTTCATTGTTTTTGTTTTTGATGGAATGCTTTACTTTGGTAGCTCTGAGACTTTTCTGTTGGAATGTGTATGCACACATACACAGCACTCAGCATTTGGTGTGTTTGTGTCAGGATATCCCTGATGATGTTCTCCGAAAGTCACGTGAATTTTACATTGTGCCCTTAACATATCCATGTCTGTTGTTGATATAAAAATAATGTATTGCTTATTAGTGGATACAATAGTAGAAGCTGAAATTGCTTCTGTGAAGTTAATTGGAGAAATTAAAAATGAGAATTTTAGGTAGGCTCTTGTTTCATTCAGTTAAATAATTAACTTGGATTTGTGTAGAACCAAAAGCAACCTTTAGATGGTAAATATTTGTGTGTGTGTGTGTGTGTGTGTGTGTGTGTGTGTGTGTGTGTATTGTGTTAACTCAAGTAAATTACAGGCTAATTTGTGAATAGTTAATTTTGAGTAAAGATCCAGCCCTTAAAAGCTTCTGTAGTTCTCTTCTTTTTTTAACATTTTACCTTGATGAATGACTTAGGAATGTTGCAGTTTCTCATTTTCTAGTTGACTACATCTCTTTAGGGGAAAGAAAAACATGAGATTGGTAGAATAAACCAGAAATGTTTCCTATTATTTTTTAGTGGTTCCTACAAAGTATTGATATGAGTAAAAAAATTATTTCTATCCTAACAGGATCTGGGCATCCTGTATTAAGTGAATAGTTTGTGAAAACCAATGTCATTACAAGCATTTAATAATTTCATTATTGTTTATAGGATTTTCCTATTTAATGTATATCTTTCAGTGAAAGAATATGTAAGAATGTTTTTGGTGATTTATTTGCTAGACCAGTGCTGTTGCAGAAGCTCAAAAATTGATGGTTCAAGCAGCAGATCTTCTTTCTGCCATTCATAATTCATTGCATCATGGTATCCAGGCCCAGAATGATACTACAAAAGGAGGTAATTGTCTGTTTTGTTCTTGCTCTTGTTGTTGTTATTCTTCTCCATCCATGGTATATAGTGCTTGGTTTGTTCTAAAATATTATTTGTCAGTCTATCCAAAACTTTCTAACTTTGGATTGTTTTGCTCCATAGGCTTTTATATATAGTGTTTATGGTCCCTTCTTCATGGTCATCCTTTTTCTTTAATCACCTCTCCACTTTACTGCTTTGAGAGGTCATCACCTAGATTTCAGTCTTCCCTGACTCTACCAGGCAGGCCTGGGTATTTTCTGTGGCCTCATTGTCCTCATACATGCCTCTGTTACATTTTTTTAGTATATCGTATTATAGTTTACCTTGTAATTCCATGAGGTTTTTAATACTTCTATGCCAGAGTCTCTTCCTTGTGTTTTCCTGCAGTGCTTGGCACATTGTTGACACTCAGTAGAGTTTATCATGAACTGTTCCTTAAAAATAAAAGTGACAGTGTACCTTTATAAAACTCCAGCTGAGTTAACACTTTAGTAATGTGCAGCAATTTTGGTTATCCTTAAAATTCATTAAAATGAGATAACATTTATGTTTTTAAAATTTGTTTTTCACTATTGTTGGTCTTCTGACCAGAAGGTCCAGCTTTTATTGATTCATATTCCTTTGCTTTTTTGCCCCTTTTCCTCCTTTTTGGAGAATAAGTTGTGGTATTCCCCTTCCCATGAATTTTTTTCTTACTCCTACATTAGGTAGTGAAACAGTCCAAAGATAATTTGGCTTAGGGAATCAATATAATCTTTATGGATAATAATTATTCTGAGCTTACAAATTCATTATTAATTCTTTAACATTTTATCATTTTCTACAGAAGAGGGAAAGATCACGTGATGGTTAGATGACTGACTAGGTGGCATTCTGTAACTGTGGGACATTAAAAAGAAAAAAGTTTTATTCATAGCCGGCTATCTAGTACATGTTTACAGAGAGTTTAACATTTCTACAACTCTTCAATACTTTGAAATCGAGTGCAAGAATACTTTATGAAAACCAGTGTAAAATACATTCAGTTCAGTTCAGTACAGTCGCTCAGTCATGTCAAGCTCTTTGCAACCCCATGAATCGCAGCACGCCAGGCCTCCCTGTCCATCACCAACTCCCAGAGTCTACCCAAACCAATGTCCATTGAGTCGGTGATGCCATCCAGCCATCTCATCCTCTGTTGTCCTCTTCTCCTGCCCCCAATCCTTCCCAGCATTAAGGTCTTTTTCAGTGAGTCAACTTTTCACATGGGGTGGCCTAAGTATTGGAGTTTCAGGTTCAACATCAGTCCTTCCAATGAACACCCAGCACTGATCTCCTTTAGGATGGACTGGATGGATCTTCTTGCAGTCCAAGGGACTCTCAAGAGTCTTCTCCAACACCACAGTGCATTGCTTCCAAGTAATTGTTTGGTTGATTATGTATCAACAAGGTATTATGATGCAGAACAAGAGTCAAATGACTTGATTCTAATGCTCCTGTTTTTGCCATATTTTACATGATCTGTTCTGGTCTATAACTGAGGATAATAATTGCCTTGAGATCATTAGTTGCCCACATGTTTTGTGGCTTCCCTGTAGTTCATATCAGTCAGCAGTTAAAATAAAAACGTATGTGTATATTCTCAACTATTTCTCTGGTTTTATAGGCTGTTTATGAGTAAGCTTCTAGAAGATGGTTTGCATAAAGTTGGTTTGAATAAAATAAGCAAGTGAAGTTTTAAATATAGGGAGTTCTTTGTTTTTTGCTAAACACTTTTTATGCTCACTCAACTTTGTAATTATCCAACTTAAGCATGAAGCTAAACAGTTCTATAATAAAAAAGTGAAAACCTTCCCAGTAATTCTAAGAAATTCTTATTCTAAGAAAATCATGATAAAGCTATTAGTATAGATTAGTTTGGATCTCAGATTATTCATTTTGCCTTCTTACTGTTATTAGAATGCATCTAGTGACAGAATGACTGTAAAGCTTGAAATTGCTGAGCATTGATTTTATCTTCTTATTGAAAAAATACATAGTAAGTGGGAACTTGGAAACTGGTGTTAAGGGAGAAAATAGAAAGAATCAAGCTTGGTTCAAGGACTGCTTGCTGGTTGGTTTACTCAGTGGATATGATGGCTTGACAAATGAAGGAGGTGGAAGTGGTTTGGGGACAGGAGATGTTTAAGGAAGGCAGCTTGGGATTTTCTGATGCAGGGACATGGAGCAGACTGCTCACCAAGTGAATATTTCGCTCTGGAAAATAAACGGAAGAAGGTTTTGGAGTTATTTTCATGTTAAGTGCTAATTGAAATCGAAAAAGTAAATGTGGTTAATCAGAGCTTTCTGAGTTCAGGACTTTGTTAGACCTTTCATGAGAAAACAGGGGAAGCAGAGGATTCAGTGAAGCACATTGTTGCTCCTTGTATTTGCTTGTGCTGTTTTATTGCTTATGAATTCTGTACTGCTTTTTATATGTCTGTGGAGCTCTTCAAAATAATGTTCAGATTATTTCCTCCAATGATACTTTTCATGTTCTACTTGTCAAAGTTTGTTTCTCTCGCCCGTATTCTTTTCTATTTATCTGTGGATTAGGTTTGATTTACTCTTTCGAATGCAGACATCTTTAACAGTTGCTAGTAGAAATTAAAAATTTAATCAAACTTAGGTTGTCTGAAATTGGTAGGTACTTTGGAAGTGTATCTCCAACTCTGGCATTAAGTTTCAAGAGCCCTTGGGGAATTCCCGGGCAGTCCAGTGGTTAGGACTCTGCACTTTCACATGGGTTCAGTCCCTGGTCGGGAAGCTCAGATCCCACAAGCTGCGTGGCATGACTGGAAAAGCAAAAACAACGAAAAAGAAGTCTTGTCATCCTTTTGAAAAAAGATGTATGATTCAGATGATATATTAATCACATGCATTACCTTCTGAAACCTTAGTGACAATGAAGAAGTGTTTGGGTTTTTAGCAAATAGATATAATTAATAAAGGGGCATCCCAGGTGGCACAGGGTCAAAGAACCCTCCTGCCAACACAGGAGACTCAAGAGACCCAGGTTCAATCCTGGATCGGAAAGATTCCCTAGGAATAGGAAATGGCAACCCACTTCAGTATTGTTGCCTGGAAAATTCCATGAACAGAGGAGCCTGGCAGGCTGCAGTCCATGTGGTTGCAAAGAGTCATACACTACTGAGCACACATAATAAAGATGGAAAAGACAGGGAAAGAAGGCAGTAGCAACAAAATTTTAGAAGCTGGAAAACAGATGTTGAGCTCTCTGTTCAAGTAACTGAATTCTTAGCTGCTGATAAAGAAAGTCAAGATACAGTTCACTTTATACTGCAGATCCTCTGAAGGGCCTCCTTTTTAGTATACCAGATACCTCTGAAAATGAGGATGAGAATTATGCTGATGAGATCTGGTTGAAAATCTGTTTAGAAGCAGAGAGATTTCCCTCCCATTTTCTCCATGATAACATCCCTGAGCCTCAGAATACTAGAAGTTTATTCTCTTGAAATGCAGAACAGAGAGATTCTGGACTGAGGAGATACCAGGCACTGTTGAATGCTACACATTATGGGGGAGATAAGTGGTAATTTAGATACTTACTTTTGTAACATCTATCCTTCCTTTTCCTACACACCACATCAAGCTCTGGCGGGTCCCCTCACCCCTCACCCCCGCTCCCAGCTTCCAGAACAGTGCAGTCTAGCTCTTGCATTCCACTTAAGAATTTGGAAAATTCTTAGGGAAATCTGGCAAGCCCAAGAGATAGAGAAAAACATCAGCAAAATCTAAATTCATTGGTATTAGCAGTTCTCCTGATGAAATAGTTTGGTACAAAAACCTTGCCTATATTGATAGAGCTCCTAATGAGGTTTTTAGTCCTTCAGCTTCAAGCCTAGGTATATAGTCATGGGTTGAAATCTCTAGCCTATAAGAAAAGACCAAAACAGACAAGCAAAGACAATACCTCTTAAAAATGAAAAAAAAAAAAAGAAACAACAAACAAAACACAAAAAACTGTGTATGTAAAATAATAGGATGTTATAGAAAAGAGAAAAAATATATTCTTTGACATTCATAATTTTAAGAGCAGAATCATTAGTAGAAAATAGAGAATGCAAATTTGAGGAAATCTTAGAGAAAGTAGAGTAAAAATGAACAGGTTGAAAATAAAGAGAAAAAAGGAAACAATATTTTAGGCTCAATCCAGTTCCGTTATTTAATAAAGATCAACAATAAGATAAATGAAGGTAAGCTAGTAAAAGTTTTTCCAGAAATAAAGTGCAAAAAATAAATGTCAAAAAAGAAAAAGTCATGTAATGACTTAAAATTTCCCGGAATCAATGAAGCAAATGCCCAGGGTAAGAGCGCCAGTAAAGAGCTACTCAGCATAACCAGGGTGAAAGTAGACCTCTACTAAGGCATATGATCAGGAAATTTCAGAATAGTCGGGGAAAATAGAAGATCCTAAGAGATTTGAAAGAGAAAAAGAGGTTGCACACAGAATGAAGACAGAATGTCGTCAGAGTTTTAAACAACAGGAAAGGAAGCTAGAAGTCAGTGGAACAACGAACAAACTTGAAGTAGTCACACTTCCTGATTTTAAAACTTAGCACCATGCTACATTAATCAAGAGAATTAAAATTAGTATGAAGATAGTCAAATTAGTATAAAAATAGTGGGATAAAACCAAAAATCCAAAAATGATCGTTTATGGTCAGTTGGTATTTGGAATGAGTGTGAAGACAGTTAAGTGGGGAAAGAAAAGTATTTTCAACAAATGACAGTGGAACAACTAGATAACCACAGCAAAAGGATAAAGTTCAGCACCTTCCCCACCCCTCCTCACATCATAAACAAAAGTCAACTCAAAATGGATCAGTGACATAAATGTAAGAACTGAAAATATGGAACTCTAGAACCTGGGAATAAACCATTAAGAATCAATAAAAAGAAAAATCAGTGAAAAAACAGGCAAGGGATCTAAGTTAGACATTTCTCTGAATATGATTTACAAATGACCAGTAAACATCAGAAAAGATGGATATGCCATGGGAAATGCAAATCAAAATGAAAAGATTCCACTTCATAGTGAATCAGTGTTTTCAGAATTTGCAGGGGAAGTGATTTAAAATCTTGAGTTCTTTCCCAAAACTATCATCTAATTGTGAAGAAAGATATCAGGTTTTTAAAGTCTCAAGTGTTGATATTTTGAAGACATTGGAAACTTTATACACTGCTGGTGAGAATGTAAAATAAGCAGCTACTTTGGAAAACAATTTTACAGTGTCTCAAAATACGTAATGTTAGATTTATCACATGACCCAGCCACTAATTCTAGGTCTGTATATATACCCAGGAGAAGTGGAAATATATGTCTACACAAAAAGCTGTATGGTAATGCTCACAGCACTTTCATTCATAATAGCCAAAAGTTAGATACAACCCAGATGTCCCTCAGCAGATGAACAGATAAATAAAATGTTGTATATACATGCAGTGGAGTGGCATTTGGCAGTTAAATATCTGCTGCCACATAGATGGACTTTGAAAACATGCTAAGTGGAAAAAAAAGTCACAACAGATCATATATGATTTTCATTTATGTAAAATGTGCAAAATAGGCAAATCCATGGAGATAGAAAGTTGACCAGTGGTAGCCGTGGGCTCGGAGAAGGCAGTGGCACCCCACTCCAGTACTCTTGCCTGGAGACTCCCATGGACGGAGGAGCCTGGTAGGCTGCAGTCCATGTGGTCGCACAGAGTCAGACATCACTGAGCAACTTCACTTTCACTTTTCACTTTCTTGCATTGGAGAAGGAAATGGCAACCCACTCCAGTGTTCTTGCCTGGAGAATCCCAGGGACGGAGGAACCTGGTGGGCTGCCGTCTATGGGGTCGCACAGAGTTGGACATGACTGAAGCGACTTAGCAACAGCAGCAGCCTTGGGCTGGAAGAGAGTGGGAAGAAAGGGGACTGCTAATGTTTATAGGATTTCTTCTTGGGGTGAGGAAAATGTCCTGTTTTTCTTGTGGTGGTGGTGGTTTTACAACTCTGAATATACTAAAAAAAAACCATGTTATTTATCTTTAATAGATAAATTATACAGTGTGTTAATTATATCTGAGAGTTGTGATTAAAAGAAAATCAGTGAATCAGTGTTTTCGGAATTTGCAGGGGAAGTGATTTAAAATCTTGAGTCCTTTCCCAAAACTTATCATCTAATTGTGAAGAAAGATATCAGGTTTTTAAAGTCTCAACAAAATTAATCTCCCAGAAGGTTTACAAGACTACTGGAATGTGCTTCATGAAAACAGGAGAGTAAATTCAGTAAAGGAAAGCCTGGAATTTAAGGATATAAAAATCCAGCATGAAAGAAAAATGAAGGAAATCCCAGGGTCATAGTGTAACAAGAACCTAATACATTGTCTCAGCATTATACATGGAAGACAAGTCCAGATTGAAGAAAGGTCACAAGGCTCTAAGTAGATACAAGATCTGTTGTCACCAATGAAATTGATATAATAGCTGTTTTCCTTAATGTAGAAGGAAGAGATGTAGAGAATTGGCAGAGGAGGATTCCGTGGACAGAGGAGCCTGGCAGGCTTCAGTCCATGGGGTCTCAAAGAGGCAGACAAGACTGAGTGACTTTCACTTGGGGTTGAATTAAAGTGTTAAATACATACAAGGTGAACAAAAGGTAAGACTTTTTAATGCCAGAATATGTATGAAAGTAAAATTTATTTCTGTGTTTGCGAAAGTTATCCATGGTCCAAATGTGAAGTGTAATTTATTTAATAGTGCTAAACATTGATGATAATAAAATTCCGATCTAACTGTTGGAGGTAAGAGTATCAAAGTGCATACATGTGTGTGATTTATATGTGCTTATAGTGCTACTTTATATTATTTTCCCACTCCAGGATTCTTGTCTGGAGAATCCCAGGGACAGAGGAGCTTGGCAGGCTACAGTCCGTGGGGTCGCAAGAGTTGGTCACGACTTAGCGACTAAACCATCCAACCAACCATGTTATTTTCAGTGTCTCTCTTTTTACATTTATCTCTTTTAGACAATGAAGTAAGTTAGATAATGTGTAAAACTGAAAAAAATATGAAATAAAGTAGCACAATAAGCTTTTTATTTGGTGATATGGAGGTAGATACAAAAAGAAAGAGCTAAGAGGAAGTGGAAGGCATTGCCTCTGGGAAGAAAGAAAGAAATGGAATTGGAGGGAGAAGATTGTTAGTTTGTAAATAAGAACCTTGTTTGGCTATTTGATTCTTTTTTTTTTTTTAATTTAAATCAATGTATTTATTTTAGTTGGAAGCTAATTACTTTACAATATTGTAGTGGCTTTGCCATAAATCAACACTAATCAGCCACGGGTGTACATGTATCCCCCATCCTAAACCCCCCCTCCCACCTGGCTATTTGATTCTGGAGTGGCATGTATTTATGACTAAATAAAAGAAACTCAATTAAAAGTTAATGTGGATTAAAATATAAGATGAGTAGTTTAGAATTATGATGGTTTCTTGTCTGGTAATACTGTACTTGAACCTCCTGAGAGCTGCTGCTGCTGTTTAGTCGCTAAGTCATGTCTGACTCTTCTGTGACCCCATGGACTGTAGCCCACCAGGCTCCTCTCTCTCGGGATTTCCCAGGCAAGAATACTGGAGTGAGTTGCCATTTTCTTCTCCAGGGGATCTTCCCTAATCAGGGACCAAATCTAGGTCTCCCACATTGGCAGGTGGATTCTGTTACCACTTAGCCACCAGGGAAGCCCTCCTGAGGGCTATCCTTGATGCTGAAGCAAAATTGTGCTGCCTCAACCCAATCGACTTCATTTGTGGTTTGGCAGTGTACAGGAGAGGTGGGAGCTGACTTCATTTTAAAACAACCATGCATTAGAGAGACATATGCCATGATGTTCTAGTACTGGGAACTTGAGATGGTAATCTTTGCCAATAAAGGAAATAGGTAATTTCTCTTGATTACTTAGAGGCATATCACACGTGGCTTAAATGTAAGTCATTGAGGCTTCTTGATAGTCTGGAGTGTTACTCTAACACCACACCCAAATAACTAGCTCAGAAAGCATTTGCTGAATGATTTAATAATAAAGAAACTGCACAGTTTTCACACATATTCCAGGAAATTAATGAAAAAAAACAAAATGCAGAAGACAGATGAAAAACAGATCAGAAACATTTTTCAAAATTTCCAAAAATTCATTAAGCAATAAAATGACCCCTATAAAGCAAAACAGAAATATTAGGACCAAAGGAGGAAATAATAACAGTACAAGTAAACAGGTAGAGTTCAGGAAAGAAGAGAGAAAAATCTTGAAAGTGAAGAACAAAAGGTATGCTGGGCATTGTTGAAAAGTTGAAAAGAATGTGAAGTTCATGACTAAGGGGGAGATGGGTTTCAATGATTGATAACCCCAAAGGTATCAAGACCCAGTTCTCGGAACCTGTAATTGTTACTTTATTTTTGAAAAAATAAGATCTTTCCAGATGTTATTAAGTAAGAATCTTGTGATGAGGTAATCTTGGATTATCTGGATGGGCCCTAAATATCATCCTAAGTGTCCCTCTTAGAGGCAGAGGGAGAGTGGACCCACAGAGAAGATGAGAAGGTGATGTGATGACAGAAATAGAAATCAGCATAATTGAACTGTAAGCCAAAGAACTCCAATAGCCTCAAGAACTTGAAGAGGCAAGGAGTAGATTTTCTTTTAGAGCCTTCAAGAATTCAACCCACCTAAAAGTTTGATTTCAGCTAAGTGAAACTGATGTTAAACTTCTGGCCTCCATAACTGAGAGAGAATAAATGTCTGTCTTAAAACACACAATTTGTGATAATTTGTTACAGAAGACCTAGAAACTGATACAAAGATTGCTGGCACACAGTGGAATTGATCATTTATATAAATTTATTGATAATTATACTTTGCTATTTTCCTCAGGCTTGAGGAGCCAACTTAGACTAATTTCTAGAAAGGGAGAAAACTAGATTGAATTGTGTGGTGTTGGATTAAAATTACAAGTATGGGTTTAAGTTCATCGTTTCTAATATGTGTGTATATATGTATAGATTGATGTATTGATAGAAATGTACATGTAAATATATATGTTTGAATGTGCATGTATGTAAACATACTTGTATGTCCCTATAGCAGTAAGCACACTTAGCATCTGGGTCTTGCTTACTAAAGACTATTGTTTGCTAAAAGGAACTGGAGAAGACATGGGAAGCCCCTAAGTACCCCTTCCTCACATGGGCACACCAAATATATACCTATACATGGAGCAATTTCTTCTAAAAGAGATCCAGAAACTAGTTGAACAACTTATACACATTGGACAGTTGGGGATATATCTACATCAGAGTGGGTAGGAAAGATTGAGACACACTTGTCATAAACCCCGCCCTTGATGCAGCATCATGCAATTGGGAGAGAATCTCCAACTTGCAGGTTCTATCTGAGGAGTGAAGTGTGTTTTGACTACGTCTAGCACTCCAACTTTAAGATTCCTTCCAGTGGGGTAGGCTCCCAAAACATCTAGCTCTGAAAGCCAGTGGGGCTTGTGTCCATGAGACCTATACGACTATGACAACTGAAGGGAATGCAATCGTTTACTATGACTGTGCCTGTAGGGTTCAGCTCAGAGGAAGCAGACAAAATGCCCATCTTCCAGTCTTTCCTTGAAAGATCTATCCGTATACTGTAAAAATTGCTCTGAGGGCCAAGCTTCTAATTTACCAAGCACTAGGGACTGGCTGCAAACCTCACCAGAAGCCAGTGAAGCTGGAGGACACCTTGCCTTCTCCCTCTAACCCATTCCATGTCACTACTGTGTGCATGGAAAAAGTTTGTATGTACATTTGAACCCCAACTTTTGTGACTGCTGCTTAAATCAAGGGACCCAAATTTCCCGTCTTTTATAGCAAAAGGGATTTCCATTCATGAGGCCCAGAAGACTGTAGCAAAGAAGGATTCCTTAACTGGCTCTACCCCTCAGGACTCGGCACACAGGGAACAAGCAGAATTAGCCATTTTCCAGTCTTTCCTTGAAATAGGTTTATTTCTGTACTTTAATATCTACTGCCTGCATGTCAAGCTTCTAAATTAGGAGGCATCTAGGGACCACCGGAGAACTTCCCCAGAGACAGGGGAAGCCAGCAGGCATCTCTCCTACCTTCTCCCCTTTAGGCCACTCCAATAATAAAATCCAGTTGACAGCATCTCCCCAGAAGGAGCTTGTACTCACATTTAGTGCCCAAGCTGTTTCAGCTGCCATCTAAGGGATGAGGCCCCAGGTCATCTGGCTCCATTGGGGCTTGCATTCAAGAGTTACAAGGCTGTATCAAACAAACAGTTGTTAATGGGTATGGGGGTACCCTTCCCCATGGCTGTACTCCAAGATCCAACAAAGAAACATCAGGCAAAAACAACCTTCTCCCAGTTTCTCCTTGGAAGAAGTTTACATACTTTACCAGCTGCTGTTCCCAAGGGTCCAACTTCTAATGAGTGTACATATAGGTTCTGAGTGTGATCCTTTCCTTTGGGACATTGTTGGATCTTGGCACACCCTCAACTCCTGGGAGCCATAAGAGCAAGGAAGGAGGCTTGGCTGGTCACAAAACTGAGAGAAACCTAGGAGTTTGGGCTGGGCTGATTGACTAGGTGTCCATCTTGTCTATAGCAAGATTATCTCCTACATGAGACCACTCTGTCAAGACTGAAAGATATGATTATTTTATCTAACGCACAGAAACCAGAGTCAAGAAATGAAGACTCAGGATTACATTTCAAACAAACGAACAGGGCAGATATCCAGAAGCAGATCTTATATCTTACTTGTATCTGACTGAGAGTTTAAAATGACAGTTATTAAAGATGCTCACTGAGGTTAGGAAGCAAGCATATGAACAGTGAGAATTTCAACAAGGAAATACATAAAAAGAGAAATCACAGAGCTGAATAATTAAAAAATAACTGAAAAAATTAAATGGATTCAGTAGCAGACTACATTTGCTGGAAGAAAGTCAGTAAACTTGACAGGGCAGTGGAATTTATTTAAACAGGAAGGAAAAAATGAAGAGCTGGATTATGGAATTTGTGGGACAAAAGCAAGCAGACTACATGTGATGGGAGTTCCAGAAGAAGAGAGAAGCAAGGCAGAAAGCATGTTCAAAAAAATAATGACTGGAAACTTCCTTAACCAGGGAAAGAAACAGACAGTGCACACTGTCCAGGAAGCTCAGAGAGTTTGAAAGAAGTTGAATCCTAATAGACTCACTCAAACACATTGCAATTAAACTTTGAAAGATTAAAGACAAGAAGAGAATCTTAAAAGCAGCAACAGGAAAGCAACTTGGTTTGCATATTCAAAATATTTAGAGAATACCAGAAAAGTGCTAAGAACATCTGACAAAGTTGTCCTTAATAACTAAGGAAGAAAAAGAATTTTACAGACAAAAGCTGAAACAATTCATCACCACTGACCTCAAAACAAAAGTTAAAGGGAGTTCTTCAAGTTGAAACAAAAGGACACTAGTTAGTAACAGGAAAACATGAAACTATAAAACTCACTGGCAAAGGTAAATTTATGGCTACATTTAAAATACTCTAATATTGTAATGGTGGTGGATAAACCATTTATATCTCTGATACAAGTGTTAAAATACATAAAGCATTAAAATTAAAACTATAATCATTTGTTAGTGGGTTAGTCAGTTCAGTCTTTCAGTTCTGACTCTTTGTGACCCCGTGGACTGCAGCGTGCCAGGCCCCCCTGTCCATCACCAACTCCCAGAGTTTATTCAGACTCAAGTCCATCGAGTCAGTGATGCCTTCGAACCATCTCATCCTCTGTCAGCCCCTTCTCCTCCTGCCTTCAATCTTTCCCAGCATCAGTGTTTTTTCCAGTGAGTCAGCTCTTTACATCAGATGGCCAAAGTATTAGAGTTTCAGCTTCAGCATCAGTCCTTCCAATGAATATTCAGGACTGATCTCCTTTAGGATGGACTGGTTGGATCTCCTTGCTGTCCAAGGGATTCTCAAGAGTCTTCTCCATCACCGCAGTTCAAAAGCATCAATTCTTCAGTGCTCAGCTCTCTTTATGGTCCAGCTCTTACATCCACACATGACTACCAGAAAAACCATAGCTTTGACTAGATGGACCTTTGTTGGCAAAGTAATGTGTCTGCTTTTTAATATGCTGTGTATGCTTGTCCTAGTTTTTCTTCCAAGGAGCAAGCGTCTTTTAATTTCATCTGCAGTCACCATCTGCTGTGATTTTGGAACCCAAGAAAATAAAAGTCTCTCACTATTTCCATTGTTTCCCCATCTATTTGCCATGAAGTAATGGGACCAGAACCTCTGTCCATAGTTCATCAGGCTCTCTATCAGATCTAATTCCTTAAATCTATTTCTTTCTTCCCCTGTATAATCATAAGGGATTTTATTTAGGTCACACCTGAATGGTCCAGTGGTTTTCCCTACTTTCTTCAATTTAAGTCTGAATTTGACAATAAGGAGTTCATGATCTCACCACAGTCAGCTCCCGGTCTTGTTTTTGCTGACTGTACAGAGCTTCTCCATCTTTGGCTGCAAAGAATATAATCAATCTGATTTCGGTGTTGACCATCTGGTGATGTCCTTGTGTAGAGTCTTCTGTTGTGTTGTTGGAAGTGGGTGTTTGCTATGACCAGTGCATTCTCTTGGCAAAACTCTATTAGCCTTTGTCCTGTTTCATTCTGTACTCCAAGGCCAAATCTGCCTGTTACTCCAGGTGTTTCATCCTGGAATGTGAAGTCAAGTGGGCCTTAGAAAGCATCACTACGAACAAAGCTAGTGAACGTGATGGAATTCCAGTTGAGCTATTGCAAATCCTGAAAGATGATGCTGTGAAAGTGCTGCGCTCAATATGCCAGCAAATTTGGATAACAGCAGTGGCCACAGGACTGGAAAAGGTCAGTTTTCATTCCAATCCTAAAGAAAGGCAATCCCAAAGAATGCTCAAACTACTGCACAGTTGCACTCACCTCACACGCTAGCAAAGTAATGCTCAAAATTCTCCAAGCCAGGCTTCAGCAATACATGAACCGTGAACTTCCAGATGTTCAAGCTGGTTTTAGAAAAGGCAGACAAACCAGAGATCAAATTGCCGACATCCGCTGGATCATCGAAAAAGCAAGAGAATTCCAGAAAAACAACTATTTCTGCTTTATTGACCATGCCAAAGCTTTTGACTGTGTGGTCACAATAAACTGTGGAAAATTTTGAAAGAGATGGGAATACCTGGCCACCTGACCTGCCTCTTGAGAAACCTTATATGCAGGTCAGGAAGCAACAGTTAGAACTGGACATGGAACAACAGACTGGTTCCAAATAGGAAAAGGAGTATGTCAAGGCTGTATATTGTCACCCTGCTTACTTAACTTATATGCAGAGTATATCATGAAAATCCCTGGGCTGGAAGAAGCACAAGCTGAAATCACGATTGCTGGGAGAAATACCAGTAACCTCAGATACGCAGATGACACCACCCTTATGGCAGAAAGTGAAGAGGAACTAAAAAGCCTCTTGATGAAAGTGAAAGACGGGAGTGGAAAAGTTGGTTTAAAGCTCAACATTCAGAAAACTAAGATCATGGCATCTGGTCCCATCACTTCATGGCAAATAGATGGGGAGACAGTGGAAACAGTGTCAGAGTTTATTTTTGGGGGCTCCAAAATTACTGCAGATGGTGATTGTAGCCATGCAATTGAAAGACACTCCTTGGAAGGAAAGGTATGATCAACCTAGATAGCATATTAAAAAGCAGAGAATGCCAACAAAGGGCCGTGTAGTCAAGGCTATGGTTTTTCCAGTGGTCATGTATGGATGTGAGAGTTGACTGTGAAGAAAGCTGAGCACCAAAGAATTGATGCTTTTGAACTGTGGTGTTGGAGAAGACTCTTGAGAGTCCCTTGAACAGCAAGGAGATCCAACCAGTCCATCCTAAAGGTGCTCAATCCCGGGTGTTCATTGGAAGGACTGATGCTGAAGCTGAAACTCCAATACTTTGGCCACCTCATGTGAAGAGTTGACTCATTGGAAAAGACCCTGATGCTGGGAGGAGGCAGGAGGAGAAGAAGATGACAGAGGATGAGATGGCTGGATGGACATGAGTTTGAGTAAACTCTGGGAGTTGGTGATGGACAGGGAGACCTGATGTGCTGCTATTCATGGAGTCCCAAAGAGTTGGACATGACTGAGCAACTGAACTGAACTGAATGGGACCAGATGCCCCAATCTTCATTTTTGAATGTTGAGTTTTAAGCCCGCTTTTTCACTCTTTTCTTTCACTTTCATCAAGAGGCTCTTTATGAATGGATAAAGAAGTTGTGGTACATACACACAATGGAATATTACTCAGCCATTAAAAGGAATGCATTTGAGTCAGTTCTAATGAGGTGGATGAACCTAGAACCTATTATACAGAGTGAAGTAAGTCAGAAAGAGAAAGATAAATACTGTATTCTGGAATCTAGAAAAATGGTACTTAAGAATTTATTTACAGGGCAGCAGTGAAGAAACAGACATAGAGAATAGACTTATGGACATGGGGAGAGGGGAGGAGAGGGTGAATATATGGAAAGAGTAACATGGAAACATATTACTGTATGTAAAATAGAGAGCCAACGGGAATTTGCTGTCTGGCTCAGGAAACTCAAACAGGGGCTCTGTATCAACCTAGAGGGGTGGGATTGGGAGGGACGTTTTAAAGGGAGGGGGGATATGTTTACCTGTGGTTAATTCATGTTGAACTTTGACAGAAAACAACAAAATTCTGCAAAGCAATTATTCTTCAATTAAAAAGCAAGTTTAAAAGAAAAAAAAAAAAAGAAGCTCTAGTTCCTCTTCACTTTCTGCCATAACGGTGGTGTCATCTGCATATCTGAGGCTATTGATATTTCTCCCGGCAGTCTTGATTCCAGTTTGTGCTTCATCCAGCCTAGCATTTCTCAGTGTACTGTGCATAAAAGTGAAATAAGCAGGGTGACAGTATATAGCCTTGATGTACTCCTTTCCCAATTTTGAATCAGTCCATTTTTCCATGTCTGGTTCTAACTTGCTTCTTGATCTGCATACACATTTCTCAAGAGGCAGGTCAGGTGTTCTGGTAGTCCCATCTCTTGAAGAATTTTCCACAGTTAGTTGTGATCCACACAGTCAGAGGCTTTAGCATAGTCAATAAAGCAGAAGAGATGTTTCTCTGGAATTCTCTTGCTTTTCTATGATCCAGTGGATACTGGCAATTTGATCTCTGGTTCCTCTGCCTTTTCTAAATCCAGCTTGAACATCTGGAAGTTCTCGGTTCATGTACTGTTGAAGCCTGGCTTGGAGAATTTTGAGCATTATATTACTACTGTGTGAGATGAGTGCAATTTAAAGCCTATTTGTAAGGCCTCAGACAACCATTTTGCCTTTTTGCATTTCTTTTTCTAGGGGATGCTTTTGATCACTGCCTCCTCTACAGTGTTATGAACTTCTGTCCATAGTTCTTCAGGCACTCTGTCACATCTGATCCCTTGAATCTATTTGTCACTTACACTGTATAACTGTAAGGGATTTGATTTAGGTCATACATAAATGGTCTAGTGGTTTTCCCAACTTTTTTCCATTTAAGTCTGAATTTTGCAATAAAGAGGTCATGATCCGAGCTCGGTGGTTTTTTTTGCTGCCAGTATACAGCTTCTCGAATTTTAACTGCAAAAAATATGATCTGTCTGATTTCAGTATTGACCATCTGGTGATGGCAATGTGTAGAGTTATCTCTTGTGTTGTAAGATGGTGTTTACTGTGAACAGTGCATTCTCGGCAAAACTCTGTTAGCATTTGCCCTGCTTCATTTTGTACTCCAGCAAGGCCAGACTTGCCTATTACTTCAGGTATTTCTTGACTTCCTACTTTTGCATTCCAGTCCCTGGAAGGTCTTGTAGGTCATCATAGAAACATTCAACTTCAGCTTTTTCGGCATTAGTGCTTGGGGCATAGACTTGGAATACTGTGATATTGAATGGCTTGCCTTGGAAATGAACAGAGATCATTCTCTCGTTTTTGAGATTGTACCCAAGTACTGCATTTCAGACTCTTGTTGTCTATGAGGGCTACTCCATTTTTTCTAAGTGATTGCCCACAGTAGTAGATTTAATAGTCATCTGAATTAAATCACCCTTTCTGGTCCAGTTTAGTTCACGGATTCCTAAAATGTCAGTGTTCACTCTTGCCATCTCCTGTTTGCCCACTTCTGATTTACCTTGATTCATGGACTTAGCATTCTAGGTTGCTATGCAATGTTGATCTTTACAGTGGATTCACAGCTTAAAAAGATGCAAATTTTGAAGTTAAAACCATAAATATGAGAGAAGGAACCTTTTGTATGCATTTGAAGTTACTTGTAGCTTCAAATAGACTATGATAAATATATTTTATGCATGTCTCATTATAACTGCAGAGCAAAAGCCTGTAGTAGATATGCAAAAGGTAAAAGAGAAAGGAAACATACCACTACAGAAAATCAAATAACAAGGGAAGAGAGCTTGAGAAGGAAAAACAGAACAAAGGGATTGCAAAACAACCAGAAAACAATTAAACTAAAAATGTTAAGTCCATACCATTTATATCAGTACTATCATTGATATACCATTTATATATATACACACAACACACACACTGTTTATTACCATACTATCAATAATTATGTTAAATGTAAATGAGCTGAATTCTCCAATCAAAAGACAAAGTATAGATAAAATTTTTTCAATTTTATCTTTTTAAAAATTTAGCTCTTAGTTTTGTTCTTTTCTAGTGTTTTATCTATCATTTATTTCCACTCTGATCTTTATTTCCTTCCTTTTGCTGACTTGAGCTTAATTTGTTTTTCTAGATCTTGAGGTGTAAAGTTAGATTGTTATTTGACATCTAATTGCATAGTATATACATTGATTGCTATAAACTTCCCTCTCAGAATTGCATTTGCAGGATCCTATAGCTTTCTGTTTGTTTGTTTCCTTTTTTTTTTAAATTTGTTTCAGGACTTAAAAAAATATTTTTCTAGTTTTCTTTGACCAGTTGCTTGTTCAGGAGTGTGCTGTTTACTTTCCACATATTTGTAGGTATTCCAGCTTTCTTCTTGTTATGTTCTAGTTTCACACCATTGTCATCAGAAAGGACAATTGGTATGATTCAGTCTTCACTTTATTAAGACTTGTTTTGTGTCCTGTCACACCCTATGGTTGGGAATGTTCAATGTGCCTTTGAGAACAACGTGTATCGTATTGCTCTTGGTTGAAACATTCTAAGTATGTCTGTTAGGTCCATTTCGTATAATGTGTAGTTTAATTCCAACTTTTTTAAAACTCATTTTCTGTCTGAATGATCTATCCATTGTTGAAAATGGTATATATACCAGTCTCCTGGTATTATTGTATTGCTGTTTCCCTTTTTAGAGTTCTTACTATCTACTTTATATAATAGATGCTTCTATGTTGCATTATAAATATTCAAATTTATTATATCTTCTTGATGAATTGTCTACTTTATGACAACTTTGTCTTTTGTTATATTCTTTGTAGTCTGGTTTAGGTTTAGCTGCTTCTAAATGTTTTGGTTTCCATTAGCAAGCTTTTTCAATCAATGCTTTTTCTACCTTTATTCACTCTAAAAGTAAGGTATGGGAACAACCTCAGTGCCCACTGATGGATGAGTGGATAAATAAAATACAATATATGTACAGTGCAGTATTAGTCAGCCTTAACAGAGCGAAATACTGTCATTTGTGACAACAGGGATGAACCTGGAGGGCATTGTGCTAAGTGAAATAAGCCAGACCGAGAGAAATAAATACTGCAATGGTATCTAAACTTACATGTGGAATTTAAAAAAAGAAAAAGTAGAATTTATAGAAACAGTAGAAAAATGATTGCCAGAAGCTGAGGGAAATAAGGAGAGTTTGGTAAAGGGTACAAACCTTCAGTTAGAATATGAGTAATATCTGAGTATCTGTTGTATGAAACAGTGACTCTAGTTGATCACACTTAACTGTATAGTTGAAAGTTGCTAGAAGAGTAGAACTTACATGTTCTCATCAAACAAAAAAATAAATATTCAAGGTGATATACATGTTAAATTTAACTCTTGGGGGAATCCTTTCAAAATGTATACATATATCAAATTATCACGTTGTATACTTTAAATATCTTTTCAATTTTATTGTTAATTATACCTCAATAAAACTGGGAAAAAAATGAAGAAGAATTAGTTCATCTTGGAGGAATAGGTGATTCCAGGACTAGGGTAGAGATAGAAGAATGAGTCTGCTGGAATGTGTTAATTAGCCAGAAGTGAGTAAATGTTCAAAGAATGTTGGGACCAGTCATTTATACCCAAAAGAACTTGAAGGGGCATTCACACAGTCAAAGTTGGGAACAACTTGAGCATCAAATAATTCTGGTCATATACAATTGAATAAAGGATAAGCCATGTGTCCATACTGAATAAGTAGATTGATTAATGAGTGGATAGTTTGATATTAATGAGCATATTTAGTTGTCTTTCCCCTGACCCACACATATTTATTGACTACAAAGGCAAAAGGTAACAGTAGTGACTAGGCCTGTCAGACACCAACTTAATCAAGTGATCACAGTAAACATTACAAGAAGTGAGTCAAAACCTCCACTTTGTTGATGGGTTACAATGAGAACGATAATAATGTCGCTTCTTTTATACTCCTAAGAGTAATAATTTAAACTTAATCACAAGGAGACAAGAAAACCATACTGAAGGGCAGTATACAAGACTATTGGTGAGTTAGTCTTCAAAGTTGTCAAAGGCATTCATAGAAGCCAAGGAGGTGCTGATGAACTGCTGTAACTTGCAGGAGACTAAGAGACAATGAAATTAAATCCAACTTGTGATACTAATGTAGATGTGAAGTATGTTCCTGGGACAGTGTGCAAAACTTGAATGAGGTCTGAATATTAGATGACCAATAATGATTTTGATAGAATATTCATTGAAACCATGCTTTTTGAGTTTAGCAATTATTAAATACCTTTTCATAACATTTTTTGCATTGAAATAACATGAAATTTGCCATTTTAACATTTTATGTACAATTTTATGTGCAATTCAGTGGCATTAAGTAGATTTACATTGTTGTGCAGCTGTCACCACTGTCCATATCCAGAAGTTTATCTTATCAACCCCAAACTCCATACTCATTAAGCAATAAATCTTCATTTCCCCCTCTTTCAGTCCCAGACAACCACGATCCTACTTCCTGTCTCTATGGGTTTGACTACTCTAGGTACCTCATGTAAGCAGAATCATACAATATTTGTCCTTTTGGTGTATTTCACGTAGCATAATGTTATGATTTTATAATGGGAAGTCAAGTAGCCCAGAAGTACAGTACAATATTAACCTCAGCAGCTTCTGCATTGTTTTCTAGAATTGTTGTCAACTTCAGGGCATGGAAAACTTACTTCTGTAAGTCTAACTGTAAATTGCCAATATAACTCAGAAGACATATGTTGTCCAATAATGATGTAATATCTCTATCTCTTTTCACTTATACATTTCCAGATCTTTGATTGTGGCATCTAATTAATTTTAAAATGACCTTTTAAGTTAAATCACAGCACATTGTTACTGTAAATCTTTTATCCACAGACCGTGTGCTATTTGTAATACTTTTATTGATAATGAAGGTCAATTTTCTAGCAAGAACTTTAGCAACTAAAACACTCTAAACCAATGTGCCATAATGTTTTGATTATAGTAATTATACTTTAGTATTTTATCCTTAAAAGAGTTCTGGTGTAAAGGAAAGTGTTTTGACTGGAAAACTAAGGTAATTTTTGTACACCTACAGACTTGTAAAATCAGAAGAGACTCTAGAAGTTGACTTGTCTGATCTGTATCTAGTTTAATTCATGAAATCTTTACTGAGCATAGTACACATTGAGTAGAAAGTGATGTGAAGTTGCTTCTTTTCTGGGTTCATTTAGTAAGGGTTATCCAGGCTATTTTAGTGGGAATCATTTAGTGGGAAAATGTTAGAGCAGTTTATTCTGGAGGATTGGGCTTGGGTGTGGTAAAACTTTTTAAAAACTTTTTGTAGTTTGTGTTGTCATGAAGTCAGATGCAAACTCCTGCTTGGTTTTTATCCCTGCTGCTCCTTCACTGTAGTATACATTGAATAATGACTTTGATCTCTTATTACATCTCAGTTCTTATGTTCTTTTCTAGTTAGGCAAGTTACTGTGTGTTGTATAGGATAGTTACAGAGTCCTTAGGCATGAGATTCACCAAACAGCTGAGACTTAAAAATAGCTACTAGGAACTACTTTAACACTTAACTATTAACATGGACTATGTCCAAAAACATGTGTTGGGGAGGAGAGGATTTAAATGTGTGTAGAGAATAGAGAGAAGCTTGTAGATCTAAATTCTGTGCCTAGGGATTTTGTCCCCACTCTATTTATATGCATCTATTTTTACTTCTGAGTTCCAATAAGTTATCACTTGGAAAAATTGTGGCTCCCTGAGGGGAAAAGAAAAGGAGCCATTTTATCTGTCCTCCTTGCCTTTTATATGCTTGGAATACTTTGTGATGATTAATATTTGTCAGCTCTTTTCTTAGACTTCTATGAAATCTTTCATCTAATTTTTACATGGATAAGACGCTCCTATTACATTCTGAGTTTATTCTCACTAAATTATAGTTGCTATTTATGTTCCTCTAGACCAGTGTTTCTCAACTGGGGCTTCCCAGGGATATCTGGCAATGTCTGGATCCTTTTCACAATTAGGTTACTACTGGCTATGGTTTTTCCAGTAGTCATGTATGGATGTGAGAGTTCGACTATAAAGAAAGCTGAGCGCCGAAGAATTGATGCTTTTGAACTGTGGTGTTGGAGAAGACTCTTGAGAGTCCCTTGAACTGCAAGGAGATCCAACCAGTCCATCCTAAAGGAGATCAGTCCTGGGTGTTCATTGGAAGCACTGATGTTGAAGCTGAAACTCCAGTACTTTGGCCCCCTGATGCGAAGAGCTGACTCATTTGAAAAGACCCTGATGCTGGGAAAGATTGAGGGCAGGAGGAGATGGGGACGACAGAGGATGAGCTGGTTGGATGGCATCACCAACTCAATGGACATGGGTTTGGGTAAACTCTGGGAGTTGGTGATGGACTGGCATGCTGCGGTTCGTGCGGTCGCAAAGAGTTGGACATGACTGAGTGACTGGACTGGACTGGACTGGAATATAGAGGGCAGAGTCAAGGATGCACTCGGCATCATCTGTGCAGAACAGCTAGGTAGTTTCAGAAGTTAATACTGTTTTATATTGTACTTTTTTGTTTGTATAAAATTGAATTCAGAATATATCATGTTATTCATTTCCCATTAATATTTACTTCTTTCCATATAAATTTTCATGAGTGGCTATTATCTTCTATTTGTGGTTTAAGCCTAAAAATAAATGTTTTAAGAATAAAAGCATAGCCCTGGGTAATCATTTTAGGTGCATATGAGAATACTTTGAGAGAAAATAAGTAACAGCATTTAAGTATCTGGATTCTGTGCATTTATCATTAAAGTCTGAAATGTATTCATATTTACATGGTAAAGAAGCTTCTTACAGCATCATTATTATTACTTTTACCTTAGTTCTGAATGAAATAATGTAAATCAGAAGTTCAGACTATTATAGTGGTAGCAGCCTTTTATTTTATTTTGAGCATGTATATCTTGTCATTCAGCAAACAAGTATCCAGTGTCTGTTATGAGCCTGGCATTTGGTGTTTGGAATCCAACCCTGTTCTTGCTTTCAGAAGAACTCAGACAAATGCTATAATCCCACATAGACAGTATAATAGTGTACATACAAAGAACTCTGTGTATATATATATATATAATATATGCATCATTGGAGGGACCAATGATGAGAGAGAATTCAGGCTATATCAAGTTCAGGTTAAGAAGAAAGGGGTAGGTTTTACGGTAGAATAATTTGTATAAGTAAAGAGGCATAAAAGAATATGACATTTGTAAGTCACAATGCTTGCTTATGTCTTATAGTGCTTAGGAAATGGGGAGGATTAAAAGATGATTTTCAGGGGGTTCCCAGATGGTTCAGTGGTTAAAGAATCTGCTTACAATTCAGGAAAAGGTGATTTTCAAACAAAGGTAAAACCATGAGTCTCATACAGATAAAAAAGTGAACGTGGGTTAAGGATTTTGTTAAACTCATTCAATGACATAACCAGACATGAAAAGTTTTAAAACACATTTTTATGGAGTAGTGGAATACTGAAATAAAGTATAAATAGGTAAAACTTTTTTCTATAGAGTGAAACAGAATTTCATATTTATCAGATAGCTACAATTTCTAGCTGTGTAAAATAACTCCCATAGAATCAATCTGACAATGCATGCTCCATTGGAGTACAAAATTTTTTTCTTTGAAAGTGGCAGAAAATTTCAAGCTAAAGACTTAATTTGGAGCTTTGTACTAGTGTGAAAAGTGGAATCACCAGAGGACAAAGAGTGGGAAAGAGAAAGTTACCCTTAGGTCTCTTGTGATAGGTTATTTTCATTGTGAATTTATGGAATTGCATGTCAGTGCCAAATGCATTCCAGACTCATGGGGATGAAGTGCGACTGTTCTCTACTGCTTTGCATTGCTGTGTAGTCCAGTGTGAATTGATTCTGCCATTCAGAAATTGAAAGGAAGACAAGCCTCCTTTTGTGTTCCCATTTGAAACTTTTCTTCACAGTCTCATGGTTAATACACCATTGTCCTTTTATTTTATTTGTTTTTAAGAGAATATGTTAACCCTGTTTTATCCTGCTCTTGGCTTGGAGTTAATTTTGAGGTAGAAACCTCTCTCTGTCACCAATACCACCACCATGTAGGAAGGAGGTATAATTTTAGGTTGTTAAATCTGCTTATTTCCTTTAAAAAACACGTGTAAAGATACATTAATTGTGAATTATAAAATCCATCTAGAGGATACTATGATAATTTAGAGATGGTTTTGAAACTGATATTTTTCTTTATGTATTTAAGCAGTATTTGAGGTTAAAATGCATAGAAATATTGAAAATGTTAACTTTTTTCCTTTGTAGATCATCCCATTATGATGGGTTTTGAGCCACTTGTTAACCAGAGACTACTTCCACCCACCTTCCCTCGATATGCAAAAATAATAAAAAGAGAAGAAATGGTCAACTATTTTGCAAGATTGATAGATAGAATAAAAACTGTCTGTGAGGTGGTCAATTTAACAAATTTACATTGTATCCTGGTAAGTACAAATCAAGTCTTTATTCTGGAATATAGCTTTGATTTAATAGCAGAATAGTTTATTATGTTTTAGAGACTCTTTCAAGGGTAAATAATGCTCCTCACCTATTATCTGTCATATCTGGAGAATTAAGTGTTTGTGTATATTATTTTTCTTTCTATATTTAATCCTCATAAGCATTTTATACTACCCATTCTAGAGATTAAGAACCTAAAAAGTGGAGAAGTTAGGTAATTCACTCAAACTTTAAGAATGGCAGTTTGAACCCTCAATTCTATGCTAAACCTTTCATATAAATAAATGTTTGTTAATGTATACATATATGTGCATATGTTTTTTCATTAAAACATTGATAGTAACTTGCTTTTTCATCAGTAATCTCTGTATCTTGAATATGTTTTCATGTCAATAAATAATACACAAATAACAGCTACCAAAATACTAATTACAACTATTTATAAATATTGGAAAGCTATATGATAGTTTGTTTTTTGCATTTTTTATGCATTTTCAGTGTTTTTTGGTATTTTGCATATAGGGCAGAAACAATGGTAAGAGAGAGAATAGTGGTATTAGTGAAGGAAAGTTCATATATTAGGAACCCATATGATGATACTTTTGACAGTTATGAAGTAATAAGATATACCTAGTTTAAATGAGGTGAGTAATGGACTATATAGCATATATCCTGTTAGGAATGTGCACTAGGAATAAGAAATTGAGTACAAACTGTGATAGTGAGTATACATACATTCATACGTACATTCAGTCAGTGTGCTTTTTTTTTGTGCTAGGCACTGTGCTATGGGTAGTATATACAGTGATGAGCAAAAGTATATCATCCATCTTGTCATGGGGCTGTAATGTGCTATAGAAATTGATCAAATAATCACATAAATGTTTATAAAATTACAAACCAATATGAGCAGTATGAAGGAAAGGAACTGGGAACTGTAACATAATACCATATAATGAAGGAATTGACCTAAATGATCAGAGAAGGCTTTTTTAAAGAAGTGACGGTGAAGCTGAGATCTGACAGGTACATTTCATGCAGGGATAGAATGATAAAGGACAGAAATGTAAAGACCTGACAGAAGCAGAAGAATTTTAAAAGGTAGCAGGAATACACAGAAGAACTGTACAAAAAAGATCTTAATCACCCAGATAGCCACAATGCTGTGGTCACTCACCTACTTACAGCCTAAAATTCTAGAGTCTGAAGTCAGGTCAGCCATAGGAAGCATTGCCATAAACAAGGCTAGTGGAGGTAATGAAATGTGATGGATGAAACTGGAGCCCATTATACAGAGTGAAGTAAGCCAGAAAGATAAAGACCAATACAGTATACTAACACATATATATGGAATTTAGAAAGATGATAACGATAACCTCATATGCAAGACAGAAAAAGAGACACAGATGTACAGAACAGACTTTTGGACTCTGTGGGAGAAGGCGAGGGTGGGATGTTTCGAGAGAACAGCATCGAAACATGTATATTATCTAGGGTGAAACAGATCACCAGCCCAGGTTGGATGCATGAGACAAGTGCTCAGGCCTGGTGCACTGGGAAGACCCAGAGGGATCGGGTGGAGAGGGAGGTGGGAGAGGGGATCAGGATGGGGAACACATGTAAATCCATGGCTGATTCAGGTTAATGTATGACAAAAACCACTACAATATTGTAAAGTAATTAGCCTCCAACTAATAAAAATAAATGGAAAAAAAAAAGAAAAGAAATTCCAGCTGAGCTGTTTCAGATTCTAAAAGATGATGCTGTTAAAGTGCTTCAGTCAGTATAAGGACTGGAAAAGGTCAGTTTTCATTCTGATCCCTAAGAAGGACAGTGCCAAAGAATGTACAAACTACCATACAATTGTGGTCGTTTCACATACTAGTATGGTTATGCTCAAAATCCAAGCTAGGCTTCAGCAGTACGTGAACCGAGAACTTCCAGATGTCCAAGCTGGCTTTAGAAAAGGCAGAGGAACCGTGGATCAAATTGCCAACGTTCATAGGATCATAAAGCAAAAGGAAATCCAGAAAAACATCTAATTCTGCTTCACTGACTACACTAAAGCCTTTGACTGTGTGGATCACAGCAACTATGGAAAATTCTTAGAGATGGGAATACCAGAGCACCTTACCTGTCTCCTGAGAAACCTATATGCAGGTCAAGAAGCAACAGTTAGAACCTTACATGGAACAATGGACTGGTTCAAAATTGGGAAAGGAGTACAAGTGAAAGGAGTACAAAAAGACTGGATATTGTACTCTGTTCATTTAACTTCTGTGCAGAGTACTTCATGCAAAATGCCAGGCTGGGTGAGTTACAAGCTGGAATCAAGATTGCCAGGAGAAATATCAACAACCTCAGTTATACAGATAATTCCACCCTAATGGCAAAACGTGAAGAGGAACTTAAGAGCCTCGTGATGAGGGTGAAAGAGGACAGTGAAAAAGCTGCCTTAAAATTCAGCATTCCAAAAACTAAGATCATGGCATCCGGTCCCATCACTTCATGGCAAATAGATGGGGGGAAAGTGGAAGCACTGACAGATTTTCTTTTCTTGGGCTCCAAAATCACTGTTTACAGTGACTGAAACCATAAAATTAAAAAACGCAAAAAAAAAACCAAACCAAAACACCCACAAAAAACATGCTTTCTCCTTGGAAGGAAAGTTATGTTGAGCCTAGGCAGCATATTACAAAGCAGAGACATCTCTTGGCTGACAAAGGTCCATATAATCAAAGTTAGGGTTTTTCCAGTAGTCATATATGGGTATGAGAGTTGGACCATGAAGAAGGCTGTGCTCTGAAGAATTGATGGCTTCAACTTGTGGTGCTGGGGAAGACTATTGAGAGTCTCTTAGACTGCAAGGAGATCAAACCAGTCAGTCCTAAAGGAGATCAGTCCTGGGTGTTCATTGGAAGGACTGATGTTGGAGCCTAAACTGCAATACTTTGGCTACCTCATGCGAAGAGTTGACTCATTGGAAAAGACCCTGATGCTGGGAGGGATTGGGGGCAGGAGGAGAAGGGGACGACATAGGATGATATGGCATCACCGACTCAGTGGACATGAATCTGAGTAAACTCTGGGAGGTAGTAAAGGTAGGAAGGGAAGCCTGGTGTGCTGCAGTCCAGTGGGTCACAAAGAGTCAGACACAACTTAGTTACTAAATAACAGCAGAGTAAACATAGTGAGATAAATAAGGAAACCATTACCACAGTCCAAGGTAGAAAGGATTGTCACTTGGATTGGAAGGATGGCAGGGAGATGATGAGATTGTCAGTGTTACAGCTATGTGTGAGCTAAAAGGCTTCCCTGATAGCTCAGTTGGTAAAGAATCCGCCTGCAATGCAGGAGACACAGGTTCAATTCCTGTGTCGGGAAAATCTGCTGGAGAAGGGATAGGCTACCCATTCCAGTATCCTTGGGCTTCCCTTGTGGCTCAGCTGGTAAAGAATCCACCTGCAATGCAGGAGACCTGGGTTCAGTCCCTGGGTTGGGAAGATCCTCTAGAGAGGGGAAAGGCTACCCACTCCAGTATTCTGGCCTGGAGAATTCCAAGGACTGTGTAGTTCATAGTGAGCTGAAGTTGATAGAATATTGGTTGATGAATTAAATATGGGGCATGAAAGAGCTCTCGAAGTTCTCTAGGCTTCTGCCTTTCTAGTCTACATGCATATTTGGTGCTGTTCACTCAAAGGGGGAGATTCTCTAAGGAATTTGAGAGTCAAATAGGGGTCTTAGGGAAGTAAAGGATGAGCTACATTTAAAATATTTAGGTGAATGTTGAACAGATAATGACTTATGGGTAGAATTTAGAGATCTATGCTTAGAGTTAAAATTTTAGAATTATTACAGTGTAGATAGTAGTTGAAGCATGAGTGTTTATGCTTTACTATTTATGAGGAGAAGAGTATATAGATTAAGAAAAGAAGGTTGTCTGAAACTAAGCTTTGAACCTACAGAACAAACTGAGAAGTACCCAGAGGAAGAAACATGTGAAGGTCATTTAAAGATTTTTCAAGAAGGAAGTCATGCTGTTGAATAGTTGAATGAAAGAGAGAAATAAGGTCCAAACTCAGTGTTCTTTGAAGTTAGTAACGAGGGACAAGTGGTGCCTAGAGCCAAGAGTCAGGTTACATGTGTTGAAGAGGAGTAGAGACAGTGGCTTACAGCCAACTTCTTCAGAAAGTTTGGCTGAGAAGACAGCAGTTGAGAGGAAAATGTGGGATCATACAGTAATCTTTTCTAAGATGAGAGAAGTGAGTATTTAAATGAAAATGGGAATGATCTGGTAAAACGGAGGAATTTTAATATCTGTGAGAGCAAAGTATGGATACTTGACAGTGTGATGATTGTGAAAAAGCCAAAGGAATGGGATCCTTTTATACAGGTGTAGGATATCTGTTGTTAAAGTAGACAGCTAAAGGATCTGGGTACAGATGTGTATAGAGTTAGTTTAGAGGCTAAAGTTGGGGAATTTTCTGTGGTATAAATTATTTTAATTTTCTTTGTAATATAAAATAGTAGTATCTCTCTCTAGTGGAGAATATTCACTTTGAGGAGTGTGTGCAAGGTGTAAAAATTCATTGTGAGAAAAGTGAATGAATTCAGTTAGCTTGATTTACATGGTATTTATTTCTGTGAAGTAGGAAATAAACCTCTGTCTTTAGTTAGCAAATTAATATTGATACTATTATTTTCATGATATAAAAGTTTAATGTTGGTATCCACATAATACTATTTTTCTTCAGTTTGCTAAAATAATTTTTTTAGGCTCTAAAATTATCCATTGTTCCATTCTTGTTGTTGTTGTTTAGTTGCTAAGTCATATCCGACTGTTTTGCAGCCACATGGACTGTAGCCCAACAAGGCTTTGTTATGGGATTTCCCAGACAAGAATATTGGAGTGGGTTGCCATTCTTTCTTCAGTGGGTCTTCCCGATGCAGGGATCAAAATTCCATCTCCTACACTGGCAGGCAGATTCTTAACCACCGGACCAGGAGGGCAGTCCCAAGCTGGACAGCGTTTTGATACAAAACGAACTCTTCCTTTACCTTACAGACTCCCAGTCTCTCAAGAGCCACAGTACATTATCTTCCTAATACCTTTTGTTGTTGTTTAGTCGCTAAGTCATGTCCAATTGTGTGACTCCATGGACTGTAGGTTGCCAGGCTCTGTCCATGGAATTTTCCAGGCCAGAGTACTGTAGTTGATTGACATTTGTTTCTCCAGGGACTCTTCTCAACCCAGGGGTCAAACTCTCATCTCCTGCTTTGGCAGGTGGTTTCTTTGCAGCCAAACCACCAGGGAAGCCCGTTCCATTCATACAAATAGACAATTCTTATAGAAATGATCTTTAGCAATCTGTCTTATTGTAATTTTGATAGTGTATCATTTCCAGAAGATCTAGTAAAAATTACACTCTATATGCAAGCATTTTCAACTTTTATTTAATCTGTTAATGACATTACTTTTCTTCTGTGTATCTTTTAGGATTTTTTCTGTGAATTTAGTGAACAATCACCTTGTGTTCTTTCGCGATCTCTATTACAAGTAAGTTCCACTCGGTATCAAAGTAGTTCTTTAAGCAGCAAATAATGTGTATTGACATTGTTTTATTTATTATGGAATAAAAGGTGGATGCTTCTAAAGGGTATTCCATGGTGTTATATTTTTGGAATAGAAGTTTTGACTTACAGTGTTAGACATTCATTAAGATCATAGTCTGGGGCAGAAAACAAACCTTAGTAAGTAAAAAAAAAATTGAAATCATACAAAGTATGCTCTGTGACTATTTTGGAATTAAACTGGTAATCAGTAACAGAAGCATCTGGAAAATTTTCCACATGTTTGAAAATTAGCACACTTCTAAAGAACCTGTTCGTCAAAGAGGAAGTGTTGATGGTAATTAGGAATTATTTTTAACTGAATGAAAATATATCGGATTTTGTGGGATACAGTTAAAGCAGTACTTAGAGAGTAGAGTGTAGAACTAAATGTTTATATGGAAAAAAGGAAGAAAGGTCAGAAATTATAATTTAAGCTTCTACTTTGAAAATATAGAAAAAGAAGAGTAAATCAAACTAGAAACAAGCAGAAGGAATGTAATGTGTAAAATTACACAGAAATGTGTAAAATAGGAAAGAGACAAAGAACAGAGAAAATCATTACAGCCAAGAGCTAGTTCTAAAATTGATGAATCTCTATCAAGACAGACCAAGAATAAAAAAAGATACAGATAAATAATATTAGGAATCATTCTATATCCTAAACAAATTAAAAGGATAATATAGAATTTTCTAAATAACTCTATATCCATAAATGAAAAACTTAACTGAAATGGACCAGTTCTGTGAGGGACACTCCCAACGCCCACTGAAGAAGTAGACAATTGGAAAAATCCTGTATCAATCTGAGGAATTGTGTTCATAGTTAAAAGTCTTTGAACAAAATTCCAGGCCAGTTCTACACACAGACTCTTCCAGAAAATAGAAGAGGCAAGAACACATAGTATGAGGCCTGCATTGCCTCAATACCAAAACCAGACAAGGACATTTCAAGCTTAGAAAACTATAGACCTATATCCCTTAAAAACATAAGAATTAAAGTATTACCAGATCAAATCTACCAATATATGAAAAAAGAATACATTATAATCAAGTGCCTTTTATCCCAGGAATGTAAGCCTGGCTCAATGTTTAAAGTGTAATTTACCATATAATATAAAGTCTCAATAGATTCAAGAAATCTATTGGACAAAATCAACATCCATTCATGATAAAAACTCTCAGCAAAACTAGGAAGAGAACTTCTTTAATCAATAAAGAGCATGTGCAAAAAACCTATAGCTAACATCACATTTAATGATGAAAGAGTAAGTTCTTTCCTCTTTTGATTGGGAAGAAAGCAAGGATGTCCAGTCTCATCACTCCACTTTTACTCACTGTGGTACTGGAAGTCTTAGCCGATGAAAAAAGGCATGAAAAGAAATAAAAGACATATAATTGAGAAAGTAAGAAATAATATTTCTTTATAGACAACATAATTTATGTAGAGTACCAAGAAATCTGCAAAGAAGTTCCTAGACCTGATAGATGAGTTTGACAAAATCACAGGATATGATATCAATGTACAGAAAGCAGTTGTATTTCTATATACTTGCAATGAACAATGCAATCCAAAGATTTTAAAGCAGTACTATTTACATTAGACATCAAGAATGAAGTACGTAGGAGTAAGTCCAGCACCTGTTTGGAGAACCTGTATACTAAAAAACTACAAAGTGATAATGAAAGACATCAAAGGAGGCTTAAATAAATAGATAGGTCTTGTTTGTGAATTGGAAGAATTGATGTGTTTTTAAGATGTCAGTTCTCTCCCCAAATTGATCTACAGATTCAGAGCAATCTCAAAATCATAGCAGAAGTTTTTGTAGATGTCAACAAGCTACTTCTAAAATTTATATGGAGAGGCAAAGGAACTAGTACAGCCAAAACAAATTATTATGACTGTATTTTGAATTGAATAAGAATGAGAATATATCAGACTTTCTGGGATTGTAAATAATAATAATATTATTATAAATAACAATGTATTTTAATTTAATAATTCATTATTTTAGATATATTTCTCTTAGTTTCAGAAAGTTTTTATGTATTCCAAAGTATTTATTTGAGATAGGTTATCAACTGGCTTGATATTTATAGTCATTAAATATTTCATAATTTATGAAACCTTTTCTTGTATGTTGTTGACATATTCGGACATGTCATTTCATTTTCACTAGTTCAATATTACTACCCTTGACTTGAGAGATTTTTTTCGTGCACATTTCTTCTCCTGCATCAAAATACTCTTAAATAGGGATTAAGTAGTATCCATCATGGAAGCAATGATTTATAAAAAATTTTCTACCAGCTTTTTACATTTTAATCTCTTGTATTCTGTGACATTTAAAAGAAGTATGCTTATGTCATGGTAATGGGAAATACATGTACAATATGTCAAGATTGTGACAGCATTACTAATATATATAACATTTGTTTTAAGACCACTTTCCTGGTGGATAACAAAAAGGTCTTTGGAATGCATCTCATGCAAGACATGGTGAAAGATGCGCTTCGGTCTTTTGTCAGTCCTCCGGTGCTCTCCCCAAAGTGAGTATCACAGGACATTGTTTTGTACAGCCTGTGTGTTCCTTAAAAGCCCAAGTTCTCTGTGTTCCTATATGGCAAAGATATAAAAACTGTTGGATTCAAGTCTCCATGTAAAAAAATATAACTCTTTTCGTTAAAATTAATTGATTTCTGCCACATGTTATTTAAATTTAAACTGAGGTTTTTTGAAGTTGATACTGGGTCCAGTATGAGAAGAAAAGTTTACAAGGATTTGTCAGAAATTCAGCAAGTTGTATTGACCCTTATTGTGTGCAAAGCACTGTGCTAAGTAGACACTTTGGGAAATAATTATAAAAAGATAAGATTTCCTGTCAATAATCTTGAGTCTAGATAGAAATAGAAAATGCTGATAATTGATCTTTAATTATATTCTGGTAGAGTCATTTCCCCAAAATTATGCCACCATAAAAAGCTGGAAAGGATCGTTTGAATTGGCCTTTTGGAAAAGAATGCCAACTTTATTGACATTTCCCTTGAGAAAAGAAGAAAGGAGATGTTATTTCTTAGGAAAGAAACCAGCATTTGTTAAGATATAGTGTATGAAATCACATATTTTAAGGAATGTTGGTGGTTCAGCATTCAATTTGTTGAATAAATTGTGCCACATTTCACATAGAACTCTGGTAGCTTCCTGTTTTAGGTTGGTTCTCCAGAAGGTGATCCTGACACAAAGATTCATGCCAGTGTAATTTAGAAAGTAACTCCAGGAGAGCTTTCAGGCTTGTAGGCGGGTGGGCACGGAAAGGAAGAAAGCCGTGTAGTGGAGTGCCTCACAGCTGGCTGTTGCTCTTCAGTCTCGGGGTCCTGTTTGACTTCGAGACAGGATGAACTGTGGCACGCCTAGTTCCTCTGTCCTCCGTTATCTCCCGGAGTGTGCTCAGGTTCGTGTCCATTGAGTCGGTGATGCCATCTAACCATCTCATCCTTTGCCGTCCCCTTCTCTCTTTGCCTGCGATCTTTCCCAGCATCGGGGTCTTTTCCAGTGAGTCAGCTCTTTCCATCAAGTGGCCAAAGTATTAGAGCTTCAGTTTCAGCAACAGTTCTTCCAGTGCATATTCAGGGTTGATTTCCTTTAGGCTTGACAAGTTTTATCTCCTTGTAGTCCAAGGGACTCTCAGGAGTCTTCTCCAGCACAACAATTGAAAGCATCAGACTTGTTTATGGTCCAATTCTCACATCTGTACATGACTACTGGTAAAAAAACCATAGCTTTGATTATATGGACTTTTGTCAGCAAAGTGATGTGTCTGCTTTTTAGGGTGCTGTTGAGGTTTTTCATAGCTTTCCCTTCCAAGGAGCATGCATCTTTTCATTTCATGGCTGTCACCGTTGGCAGTGATTTTGGAGCCCAAGAAAATCTGTCACTGTTTCCACTCTTGCTCCTTTTATTTGCCATGAAATGATGGGACTGGACGCCATGATCTTAGGTTTTTAATGTTGAGTTTTATGCCAGCCTTTTCACTGTCCTCTTGCACTTTCACCCAGAGGCTCTTTAGTTTCTTTTCACTTTCTACCATATAAGTGATATTATCTGCATATTTCAGGTTGTTGATATTTCTCCCGGCAGTCTTGATACCAGTTTTATGATTCATCCAGCCCAGTGAAGTACTCTGCATATAAGTTAAATAAGCAGGGTGACCCTATACGACCTTGTACTCCTTTTCCAATTTTGAACCAGTTCATTGTTCCTTGTATGGTTGTAACTCTTGCTTTTTGACCCTCATACTGGTTTCTCAGGAGACAGGTAAGGTGGTCTGATATCCCCATCTCTTTCAGAATTTTCCACAGTTAATTGTGATCCACACAGTCAAAGGCTTTAGTGTAATCAATAAAGAAGAAGTAGTTGTTTTTCTGGAATCCCCTTGCTTTCTTTATGATTCTACAAATGTTGGCAATATAATCTCTGGTTCCTCTGCCTTTTCTAAACCCAGCTTGTATGTGTAGAAGTTCTCAGTTCACATACTGCTGAGGCCTAGCTTGAAGGATTTTTAGCATAACCTTGCTATCATGTGAAATGAATGCAATTGTATAGTAGTTTGAACATTCTTTGGCTTTGCTCTTCTTTAGGATTGGAGTGAAATCCAACCTTTCCAATTCTGTGACCACTGCTGAGTTTTCCAAATTTGCTGACATACTGAGTGCCTCACTTTGACAGCATCATTTTTCAGGATTTTAAATAACTGAAACTCTTTGTGTATAAGATATATATATATATATATATATATATATATATATGATTTTATATATATGGGATCACATTAAATAGTCTATTTTTATCATGAACGTTTAACTATTTTTTATGGATTTTTTAAATCAAAAGTTTAATTTTAAAATATTTATAATTTTTCTACTCAAAAGTAATCATAACTTTGTATCTCAAAGTACATAGTTAATTCTTTTTAATGACTGCCAAATGTTTCATAATATGCATGTATTTTATAGAGATTACTGGGTGGGGGGCATGTATAGTTTTAATTTTGATATATGTATTAGATTGTATTCTGAAAGATTTAACAGTTTATATTTCTACTAGGAATATAAGAGAGTACAATTTTCCTTTATCCTGACCAGCAGTAGTAGGTGTTATCATTCTTTAATTTTTTGCAGTGTGTATGATATCTCATTGTCAGTTTAATTTGAACACTTAATATGATGTTTATTGGACATTTGGAATGGTTTTTCTATGAATTGCCTTTTTTTTTTTTATCCTTTACCCATGGACTTTTATTAAATGGTTTACTTTTTCAGAAAGTTTGTAACAAATCCTTGTGTATTATGAGAGGTTAATCCTTTGTGATAGACATTGAAGATTTTTTTCCTTAATTTTCTGTCACATCAAAATGTGTAAAATGCTGTTTGAATTTTGATAAGAATTACATTGAATCTGTAGATCACTTTAAGTAGTTTGGCTATTTTAACAATATTAATTCTTCCAATCCATGTGCTTAGAATATTTTTCCATTTATTTGTATCTTCTTCAGTGTCTTTTATCAGTGTCTTATAGTTTGCAGTGTGCAGGTCTTTCGCCTCCTTGGTTGAATTTATTCCTAGATGTTTTATTCTGTTTGATGCTACTGTAAATGGAATCGTTTTCTTAGTTTCTCTTTCTCATAGTTCAGTGTGACAGTTTTGTATATTGAATTTGTATGCTGCAACTTTACTGAATTCTTGTATTAGTTCTAACAGGTTTTTTTTTATAGAATCGAGAGTTTTCAATATGTAATATAGTGTGCTCTGCATATAGAAATCAGTAAAAATTACTTTTAAATTTCTGTGATTAAATGTATCATATATTCAGAATATGAATTGACAGACACCTGTACCACCATCTATTTTAAGCAAAGTTTTTATTAATTTTGTTTTTATAAATTCCATTACTGATAAGGTCATTGGCAAAATTAAGTATTTCATAAACACTCAATGTGTGAATTACTCATACATTACACTCAATGTATGAATTATTGATACATTATTACACTCATACAAACACTCAATATATTAATTGGTAAATTTTATTAATTCCCTTATTTGGTGTCTAATGTTGTCAGACACCTTTCTACGTTCTAGAGAAAAGGACACACCTGGTGACAAGGAGCTTACCTTCTAATGGGAAAGACTAAATTGTGAACAAATATATAATGTCAGGTCATAAGTACTGTATAGAAAGATAAAGAGAAGATAGTTCTCATAAATGGGATAGTTGTGAAAAGTCTCTTGGAAGTGGTGATATATGTGAATATGCTGAGAATGAGCTACGCAAAATTAGAGGATGAAGCTTACTGACAGTAAACAGTAACTGCAAGGTCTCAGGGGTGAGACTGAGCTCTAGGTATCAAGGAGCAAGGTAATTTTAATGGATTCATTTATTAGAGTTACATCTAAGGTAGCAGTTCTCAACTGTTTTTGTATTTACATTCTTAAAAGATTTTAAGGACCTGAACAGCTTTTGTTTATATGGGGCCTATTTATTGATACCTACTATTTTAGAAACTAAAACAATACTTTAAAAATGTTTCTTCTTTTTGAAAAACAGTAAACTCATTACATGTTAATAAACATATATAACATTTATAAATCACATTAACATAAATATGGGAAATAACTTATTAATTAAAATTAATGAGACAAGTGTAATTGTTTTACATTTTTGCAGCTATCTTTCAAGTCTGTCTTAGAATATAACTGAATGACTTTAACCTGCTCTGTTTTCAGTCTGTTGTAGTATTGCTTGCCATGTAGCCTCTGGAAAAGCCATTGTACAGTTACGAGAGAATGAGTGCTTTTGGCAAATCAGTGTGAATATTATTATGAAAGTAGTTATAACCTTGTGTTCCCCTCAAAAGCATCTCACCAGGGAAACCTAGGCTACATTGAGAACCAGTGACTATATTTCAAATTCTCCTCTCCCACCCCCTTTTCTTTACTCTGGTCCTAGAGGTGACCACTACATTACAGTTTATGTGTCTCACTTTTATGAATACTTGTATACTTTCCCCAAATATCAGTTCAGTTCAGTTCAGTTGCTCAGTTGTGTCCGACTCTTTGCAACCCCATGAATCGCAGCATGCCAGGCCTCCCTGTCCATCACCAACTCCCGGAGTCTACCCAAACCCATGCCCATTGAGTCGGTGATGCCATCCAGCCATCTCATTCTCTGTCATCCCCTTCTCCTCCTGCCCCGAAATATATGTGTCCCTAAATAACATCAGCTTATTTTATGGTTTTAAACTTCACATAAACTTTGTCACAGTATGTCTGTGTGTGTGTGTGTGTGTGTGTGTGTGTGTGTGTATCCTTTTGCAACATGATTTTTTCCTTCAACATTAGAATGTTGAAATTGACCACGTTTATCCAACAAATATATTTTGTTAAAATCCATACTTTGTACTGAAGTTTATTTTGTTGCTTCTCTGCATTTGAAAATATACCTTATTTCTAATTTATCACCATTATCATCAGTGCAGTAGTGAACATCTTTGAATTCTGACTCCTTTTGCACATAAAAAATAAAATTAATTGCTTATCATAGGCAAATGCATATTCAGCTTTACTAGTTTTGCAAAATTGCTTTCAAAAATAATTCAATGAATTGTGTATGCCAGCCAACAGTGTATAAGGATTCCAGGTGCCGCATAGTCTAGGCATTATCAGACTTTTTAATTTTTGACAATATAATACATGTGAAATAAGTGTCTACATCTTAATTTGTGTTTTGTCTTCTCTATTTAATAATCTTTAACACTTAGATTCCATATTGTCACGCTTAGCATTGTTCATTTAGATTTAATTATACAGTATGATCCTCATTATTTGCAGATTCTATATTTGTTAATATGCCTACTTGCTAGAATATGTTTGTTAACCTTTAAATCTTTACTCACTCTGCTCTTGCCAGTCTTCATAGACATGTGCAAAGTAGCAAAATATTCAAGTCATGCAACACTGAAGTCAAACAAGACAACTCTGTACTTTCTTGTGCCTTATAGTGTAAACTCTTTATTTGCCCCAGTTTTTATGCTTTTTGTTGGTGATTTTGTAGTTTCATGGCCTCTGAGTTGTAGTGATATGCTGTCTAGTGTTCCTGGCACAAGAAGGCTGTGGTGTGCCTTACAGAAAGATTGTGTGTTAGATAAAATTTACTCAGGCGTAAGTTCTTTGCTAATCAGTCAGCAGTGTACTTTATATATAGTGTCTTTAAAAAGAAACACACATAAACTAAGGTTAAACATTGATCAGTTGATTAAAAACATTGGGACCAGAGGCTGGAGGAACCTAATCCTGTGTTTTATCCTAGCAGCAATGTTTCAGTATTCTCTATTTCAGCATCCACAGCAAGTTTATAGAACATAATTATCACAAATACTGAGAATCAACTGTGTGTATAGCAGAGTTTATTACAAGGTAGTCATCTGTTTCTTGTTCATTATTTTTTTCTTTTTTTCATTTATTTTTATTAGTTGGAGGCTAATTACTTTACAATATTGTAGTGGTTTTTGCCATACATTGACATGAATCAGCCATGGATTTACATGTGTTCCCCATCCTGATCCCTCCTCCCACCTCCCTCTCCATCCCATCCCTCTGGGTCTTCCCAGTGCACCAGGCCTGAGCACTTGTCTCATGCATCCAACCTGGGCTGCCGATTTGTTTCACACTTGATAATATACATGTTTCAATGTTATTCTCTCAGATCATCCCACCCTCGCCTTCTCCCACAGAGTCCAAAAGTCTGTGCTATACATCTGTGTCTCTCTTTCTGTCTTGCATATGAGGTTATCGTTACCATCTTTCTAAATTCCATATATATGCCTTAGTATACTGTATTGATGTTTATCTTTCTGGCTTACTTCACTCTGTATAATGGGCTCCAGTTTCATCCATCTCATTAGAACCGATTCAAATGTATTCTTTTTAATGGCTGAGTAATATTCCATTGTGTATTTGTACCATAGCTTTTTTATCCATTCGTCTGCTGATAGGCATCTAGGTTGCTTCCATGTCCTGGCTATTATAAACAGTGCTGCGGTGAACATTGGGGTGCACGTGTCCCTTTCAGATCTGGTTTCCTTGGTGTCTGTGCCCAGGAGTCGGATTGCTGGGTCACATGTCAATTGTATTTCCAGTTTTTTAAGGAATCTCCACACTGTTCTCCATAGTGGCTGTACTAGTTTGCATTCCCACCAACAGTGTATGAGGTTCCCTTTTCTCCACACCCTTTCCAGCATTTATTGCTTGTAGACTTTTGGATAGCAGCCATCCTGACTGGCGTGTAATGGTACCTCATTGTGGTTTTGGTTTGCATTTCTCTGATAATGAGTGATGTTGAGCATCTTTTCATGTGTTTGTTAGCCATCTGTATGTCTTCTTTGGAGAAATGTCTGTTTAGCTCTTTGGCCCATTTTTTTATTGGGTCATTTATTTTTCTGGAATTGAGCTACAGGAGTTGCTTGTATATTTTTGAGATTAATCCTTTGTTTCTTTGTTTGCTATTATTTTCTCCCAATCTGAGGGCTGTCTTTTCACCTTGCTTATAGTTTCCTTTGTAGTGCAAAAGCTTTTAAGTTTAATTAGGTCCCATTTGTTTATTTTTGCTTTTATTTCCAATATTCTGGGAGGTGGATCATAGAGGATCCTGCTGTGATTTATGTCAGAGAGTGTTTTGCCTATGTTCTCCTCTAGGAGTTTTATAGTTTCTGTTCTTACATTTAGATCTTTAATCTATTTTGAGTTTATTTTTGTGTATGGTGTTAGAAGGTGTTCTAGTTTCATTCTTTTACAAGTGGTTGACCAGTTTTCCCAGCACCACTTGTTAAAGAGGTTGTCTTTTTTCCATTGTATAGTCTTGCCTCCTTTGTTGAAGATAAGGTGTCCATAGGTATGTGGATTTATCTCTGGGCTTTCTATTTTGTTCCATTGATCTATATTTCTGTCTTTGTGCCAGTATCATACTGTCTTGATGACTGTGGCTTTGTAGTAGAGCCTGAAGTCAGGCATGTTGAGTCTTCCAGTTCCATTCTTCTTTCTCAAGATTGCTTTGGCTATTCGAGGTTTTTTGTATTTCCATACAAATAGTGAAATTATTTGTTCTAGTTCTGTGAAAAATACCGTTGATAGGGATTGCATCGAATCTGTAGATTGCTTTGGGTAGTGTACTCATTTTCACAATACTGATTCTTCCAATCCATGAACATGGTATATTTCTCCATATGTTTGTGTCCTCTGATTTCTTTCATCAGTGTTTTATAGTTTTCTATGTATAGGTCTTTAGTTTCTTTAGGTAGACATATTCCTGAGTATTTTATTCTTTTTGTTGCGATGGTGAATGGTATTGTTTCCTTAATTTCTCTTTCTGTTGTTTCATTGTTAGTGTATGGGAATGCAAGGGATTTTTGTGTGTTAATTTTATATCCTGCAACTTTACTATATTCATTGATTAGCTCTAGTAATTTTCTGGTAGAGTCTTTAGGGTTTTCTATGTAGAGGATCATGTCATCTGCAAACAGTGAGAGTTTTACTTCTTCTTTTACTATCTGGATTCCTTTTATTTCTTTTTCTGCTCTGATTGCTGTGGCCAACACTTCCAAAACTATGTTGAACAATAGTGGTGAGAGTGGGCACCCTTGTCTTGTTCCTGCTTTTAGGGGGAATGCTTTCAATTTTTCATCATTGAGGATAATGTTTGCTTTGGGTTTGTCATATATAGCTTTTATTATGTTGAGGTATGTTCCTTCTATGCCTGCTTTCTGGAGAGTTTTTATCATAAATGGATGCTGAATTTTGTCAAACGCTTGTTCTGCATCTATTGAGATAATCATATGGTTTTTATCTTTCAATTTGTTAATGTGGTGTATTACATTGATTGATATGCAGATAGTAAGGAATCCTTGCATTCCTGGGATAAAGCCCACTTGGTCATGATGTATGATCTTTTTAATATGTTGTTGGATTCTGTTTGCTAGAATTTTGTTAAGGATTTTTGCATCAGTGATGTTAGCCTGTAGTTTTCTTTTTTTTGTGGCATTGGTTTTGGAATTAGGGTGATGGTGGCCTCATAGAATGAGTTTGGAAGTTTACCTTCTTCTGCAATTTTCTGGAAAAGTTTGAGTAAGATAGGTGTTAGCTTTTCTCTAAATTTTTGGTAGAATTCAGCTGTGAAGCCATCTGGTCCTGGACTTTTGTTTGCTGGAAGATTTCTGATTACAGTTTTGATTTCCATGCTTGTGATGGGTCTGTTAAGATCTTCTATTTCTTCCTGGTTCAGTTTTGGAAAGTTATACTTTTCTGAGAATTTGTCCATTTCTTCCAAGTAGTCCATTTTATTGGCATATAGCTGCTGGTAGTAGTCTCTTATGATCCTTTGTATTTCAGTGTTGTCTGTTGTGATCTCTCCATTTTCATTTCTAATTCTGTTGATTTGATTCTTCTCCCTTTGTTTCTTGATGAGTCTGGCTAACAGTTTGTCAGTTTTACCTATCTTTTCAAAAAACCAGCTTTTAGCTTTGTTGATTTTTGCTATGGTCTCTGTTTCTTTTGCATTTATTTCTGCCCTAATTTTTAAGATTTCTTTCCTTCTACTAACCCTGGGGTTCTTCATTTCTTCCTTCTCTAGTTGCTTTAGCTGTAGAGTTAGGTTATTTATTTGACTTTCTTCTTTTTTCTCGAGGTAAGCCTGTATTGCTATGAACCTTCCCCTTAGCACTGCTTTTACAGTGTCCCATAGGTTTTGCGTTGTTGTGTTTTCATTTTCATTCGTTCTATGCATATTTTGATTTCTTTTTTGATTTCTTCTATGATTTGTTGGTTATTCAGAAGCATGTTGTTTAGCCTCCATATGTTTGAAATTTTAATAGTTTTTTCCCTGTAATTGAGATCTAATTTTACTGCATTGTGGTCAGAAAAGATGACTGGAATGATTTCAATATTTTTGAATTTCCCAAGGCTAGATTTGTGGCCCAGGATGTGATCTATCCTGGAGAAGGTTCCATGTGCACTTGAGAAAAAGGTGAAATTGATTGTTTTGTGGTGAAATGTCCTATAGATATCAATTAGGTCTAGCTGGTCCATTGTGTCATTTAAAGTTTGTATTTCCTTGTTAATTTTCTGTTTAGTTGATCTATCCATAAGTGTGAGTGGAATATTAAAGTCACCCACTATTATTGTGTTATTGTTAATTTCCCCTTTCATACTTGTTAACAATTGTCTTACATATTGCAGTGCTCCTATGTTGGGTGCATATATATTTATAATTGTTACATCTTCTTCTTGGATTGAACATTTGATCATTATGTAGTGTCCTCCTTTGTCTCTTTTCACAGCCTTTATTTTAAAGTATTTTATCTGATATGAGTATTGCAACTCCTGCTTTCTTTTGGTCTTGTTCTTTTCTTTTATTATTTTTGTTGTTGTTCTTTTCTTTTAAAAGAGCTCTTTTGCATACTCTGTCTTGTAGATTTTTTTCTCTGTATTCCTCATGACATCTATTTTTGCTGTGTTGTAAGAAAGTTATTCTCTTGCTCCTCAAGGCTGTTGTGAGCATCCTTTCATTTACCAACTTTTTTAACTTAAGAAATCCTAATTTTCAGATCCAGGAAGTCCCTTTTTTTTAAGTGCTTTATTTTTGTCATCTTAAGCAATTTTCTTACCTTGGACCTTCCAGCACTTCTCTTTTGCTGCCACCTGTTTTCAGGTGTCCTGCCTGTTCTTTCTTCTGGCTGCTGCCTGCTGTGTCGTTTTCTGTCACGTGTTCATGATTCTGTTTTATCTCTGAGGTTCTGGTCAGATTGCTCAGTTGTGGCAAACACTTAGGAATAGCAAGTTGTCAGCTCCTTTTGGTGCACCAAGGAAAGTTTTTCCTCCTTCCTGTCTCCTTAGGAGCAAAGGCTGCTGCCCTCCTACCTCAGAAAAAGGGGGGGAAACACTTTCCATCTCTTCAGCTCTTGTATTTCCTCCAGGGCCAGGCAGGTAACAGATCTTCCCAGACTAAACAGGAAAGCCTTTCTCAGTTAAGCGATGCTTTTAACTGAGATAAGGAGCACCACAGGGACACTGGTTTGTGAGGATAGACAGTGAGGTGCTAGCAGGATGTCGAGGTGATAATTTTGGCCAGTGATTGGAAATGTGGGTATATCTTGAAAAAAATCAGATTCTATACAGTACTTTTTAAATAATTACTGTTGTAAGTACAGTTCACAAGGGTACCACCTGTAGGAAAATAACGAATATTAGAGTAGGATTAGAAAAAGTAGAGCTTTAGAATTTTCCCTCTTTGTTGATCTTATTCGATCCAGCACTTAATTGTTCAAGTACAAAACTAAAGGAACTGGAAATATTGCACATTTATCATGTGGCTAACAAATAGTGAAATACTGCCTAATTTAACGCTAGCACTCTTCAACTTCATGATGTATTTGTTTCCATTTTCTCATTTTTCCACCTTCCCTATGTGTTGGTAGCATCTACAGTACTTCTTTTTGTAGGCCAAATAGTTTAATTTGAATAACAAGAATATTACATTATTTTACAGGTGCTGCCTATATAATAATCACCAGGCTAAGGACTGTATTGACTCTTTTGTTACTCACTGTGTTCGGGTAAGAGCTTCAGTTTGGATCATTGTGGTGGATTGTGGCGTGAAAAATCTTCAATAGCATTAATTTGTGCTGTTTTTTCATCTAATGTTTCTGACTCATTTTCCGTGAATAAGTAGGAAATTTTTGTCTCCTCTTAGACTCAAGTGGATAACTTCATAACCTGTAGTCTTCCTGCAAGATTGTTACATGCTGAGGCACCTTCTGATGCCCTCTCACCATAACCCTTGTGGACAACAGAAACAGAATTAGCTATGACCCCCATCTAAAAAGAAAGGAGTTTACTTTTTTTTGAAAAAGGACATAAAAACTCTTCTCACCTTTGACCTTATAAATAATGAATATGGGTAACATCCCCAGGCGTTTATGTTTGTACTGCTTTAATGCGCAGGATTACGTACTGTGCTTAGTCGCTCAGATGTGCCCAACTCTTTGTGACCCCATGGACTATAGCCCATCAGGCTCTTCTGTTCATGGGGTTTCTCTAGGCAAGAATACTGGAGTGGGTTGCCATGCCCTCCTCCAGGGGATCTTTCCAATCCAGGGATGGAACCCAGGTCTCCTGCATTGCAGGCCAATTCTTTACTATCTAAGCTACCATGGAAGCCCAAGAATACTGGAGTGGATAGCCTATCCCTTCTACAGGGAATCTTCCCACACAGGAATCAGACTAGGGTCTCCTGCATTGCAAATGGATTCTTTACCAGCTGAACTACCCAGAAGCAGGACTATAGTAATTTAGATGAGATTGTAAATCTTTTCAAATCTCAAATAATTTGAAAAAAATAAAAGCTTCATAGTCGATCAAATTAATTATAAATCATTCTTAATTATAAGCTTTTTATATATCTTTTTTTACCAATTCCATTTACTAAATGTGTGTTTGTGTGTAAAGAGGAAGTGGGATAAGATAGCATGATATGATGCAAGGAAAATCAATAAAAGACCAGATTTTATTTTTATTAATTGTCATTTTATCATTATCAGGCAGATCACTTTACTTTTTTATAAACTTGCCAATCTTTAAAAAATGAAATGTTAATACTGCTTTGATACCTCTTACAGACTACTTGTTGATTAAATGAGATAATAGCTATCAAAGTATACAAATGTAAAATCATTACTATCCTTAGAGAATCTTAAAATGCATATTTCTTAAATCAGAGCATTCCTGTCTGTTGTCTGATTCATGAACTGTTACAGTATTTTATATGAGAATACTGAATAGATTAAAAACAGTGATAAAGAACCTTAGTGAACAAGTGTAAGTCACACAGTCGTGTCTGACTTTGCGACCCAATGGACTGTAGCCCACAAGGCTTGTCTATCCATGGAATTCTCCAGGCAAGAATACTGGAGTGGGTTACCATTCCCTCCTCCAGGGGATCTTCTCAACCCAGGGATTGAACCCAGGTCTCCTGCATTGCAGGTAGATTCTTTACTGTGGTTTTCTGGGTTTTAGCCATTACCTAATTATTAGGCATTCTGGTATATTTAAAGCAGTACACAGAAGTGTCTGGCTTGAACAGTATCTTTTGACTTGAAATAAGCAGAAAAGAAACTACTCTTGAATATGTGGAAAAAATATCTAAAGTTTGAAGGAATTATTTTTGCCATATGAGAGCAAGTTTTGTAAACAATCACTTTCCTCTGGCTATTAATAATTTCTAGTATTGAGTTCCTTTAAAAGAAACACCTTTGTAGTAAGTATGCATAGGCATTATTTTTCTATACAACATTTTTTCACTTAAACCTGATTTTGAAAATTTGGAATGTTAATTTTCTTTAGTATCAGCAGATTTCATATTGACAGTTAATAAATTATACTGTTAACAAATACAGTTAACAATCGTATTGTGTATTACAGCCATTCTGTAGTCTTATTCAGATCCATGGACATAACAGGGCTCGGCAGAGAGATAAACTCGGTCACATTCTTGAAGAATTTGCTACCTTGCAGGATGAGGTAAGAGCCAAAAAGAAGCCTTCCCTTCCAAAATAAGCAGTTCTTATACCTTGACTAGATTTTCAGAAACAATTCCTTAGAACAATAATTTGACTACTTAATTTTTTAATATGGTGAATTTTCTTTTCCATTGAAATGTAACAGTTACATATACCAAAGAAAAATTTACAGAAAGAAATAGAACAGTAATCTAAATAAAAAACATTTTAAATTATTATAATTAATGAATTATAAAATAGGTATAGAGCTGTAGTTATAATTAGAGTAAGTTTGCATTGTAATAAAAATATATTAGTCTTCATTTAAATGTGAGCAACAGCCACATTGATAATATAGCTATAGATCTGAAGCCAGTTATTTTTATACTGTAAAATGAATGTCTTTTTAATCTAGGAAGTGTTTAGATAAATATTATCCTTTCAGAAATGAAAGGTTTGAATGTAGATCTTACCAAAGGTGCATTTTAAAGTATGAATTCTTTCGTTGTCTGCTTGTGTGCTGTTTTTAGCTGTTACATTTTCTGTAACTCTTTCATTACCTTAGCAAGTTGATATTAACGACCTTTTGTTGTGATAGGCAGAGAAGGTTGACGCAGCCCTTCATACGATGCTGTTGAAACAGGAGCCCCACAGGCAGCATTTGGCCTGTCTAGGTACCTGGGTCCTGTACCATAACCTGCGCATTATGATACAGTATCTGCTCAGTGGCTTCGAATTGGAGCTCTACAGCATGCACGAGTATTATTACATATATTGGTAAGAGAACGATTGGAGTTAAAATTGATGGTGGGTGGGATAGATAAGATTTGTGAGAGCATCTGTAGAGTGTAATTTTAGGGTTTTTTTTTAAATTTACTGTATTTGAATTTTAGCTGTGGGACAGTTGAAGAATATCTATTGAAAATTAGAGCCAGATCATCTTAAAAATCTTAAGTGTCTTAATAGTGTACAAATACATTTTTTCTGCCATTTGAATCATTATTTTAAAATTACTGGTAAAGTGCTTAAAAGTAAATTGATTAATGGACTTTTATCTGTTTCCAAAGAGAAAAATTAACATACATTTTGCCCTGACATCAGTGATGCTAGGTACTAGCTGTGGAATGTACTTAAATGAATTAAGGTTCAAAATATGAACCAGATCTTCCTTCTGAGAAGAAATTATGGCTAAGATTATCATTGGGAGTATAACTGTTGCAAACTGACCCTGAGGATTTGTCTCAGTAGCTTTGAAGAAGTTTACAAGAGTTAATCTTCAGCAGAGTAGTTCTTAACTTTCACTTAGGGGTGAGATATATCTAGTAAGAGGATGCTTGAGAATATTTTAGACATGAAAAACCTGTCACAGAAATAAAGTAAGAAAATTGAGATCTAAAATGAATTCAGCTATCTGGCATCTTTTTGTTAGTCTAGTAAAGTATAGTAATTTAGTTGTAATTTAAAATAGAAATGACCTATTGTTACCCATCACAAACAGCTAAGTTTAGTATATTAGATCTAATTATAGTTATTCTTTTCAATTCATTTTTAAATTATGTAACTTAAAATTTAAAATATTGTATATTCCCTGAAGTCAATGCTGTGGAGGCAGGAAAATAATTATTTTCCACACCATTAACAGCATCCATGTTAGAGATGGGAATACCAGAACACCTTACCTGCCTCCTGAGAAACCTGTGTGCAGGTCAAGAAGCAACGGTTAGAACTGGACATGGGACAACAGACCTGTTCCAAATTGGGAAAGGAGTACATCAAAGCTGTGTATTGTCACCCTGTTGGTTTAACTGTATGCAGAGTACATCATGTGAAATGCCAGACTGGATCAATTACAAGCTGGAATACAGGTGGCTGAGAGAAATATCAGCAACCTCAGATATGCAGATGATACCACTCTAATGACAGAAAGTGAAGAGGAACTAAAGAGCCTCTTGAGAAGGTGAAGGAGGAGTATGAAAAAGTTGGCTTAAAATTCTACATTCGAAAATTGAAGATCTTGAGATCTGGTCCCATCACTTCATGGATTACAGATGGGGAAAAAATGGAAACAGTGGCACTTTTCTTTTCTTGGGCTCTAAAATCACTGAGGATGGTGACTGCAGCCACAAAATTAAGATATGCTTGCTTCTTTGAAAAAAAGCTATGACAAATCTAGACAGCATATTAAAAAGCAGAGACATCACTTTGCTGACAGGTTTATAGAGTCAAAGCTATGGTTTTTCCAGTAGTCATGTATAGATATCAGAGTTGGACCATAAAGAAGTCTGAAGCCCTGAAAAATTGATGCGTTCAAACTGTGGTTTGGTGAAAGACTCTTGAGAATCCCTTGGATTGCAAGGAGATAAATCCAGTCAATCCTAGAGGAAATCAACCCTGAATGAAGCAGGGCAAAGGCTAACAGTTTTGTCAAGAGAACATGCTGGTCGTAGGAAACACCCTCTTCCAACAACGCAAGAGATGACACTACACATGGATATCACCAGATAGTACTGAAATCAGATTGATTATATTCTTTGCAGCTGAAGATGGAGAAAGCTCTATACAGTCAACAAAAACAAGGCCTATAGCTGACTGGGACAAAGATCATGAGCTCCTTATTGCAAAATTCAGACTTAAATTGAAGAAAATAGGGAAAACCATCATACCATTCAGGTATGACCTAAATCGGTGCTTTATGATTGTACAGTGGAGGTGACAAATAGATTCAGGGAATTAGATCTGGTCGACAGAGTGCCTGAAGAATGTGGACGGTGATTGGTGACCAGAACCATCCCAAAGAAAAGGAAATGTAAGAAGGCAGAGTGATTGTCTGAGGAGACTTTACAAATAGCTGAGGAAAGAAGAGAAGTGAAAGGCAAAAGAGAAAGATACACTCAGCTGAATGCAAATTTCCAGAGAGTAGCAAGGAGAGATAAGCAAACCTTCCTAAGTGATCAATGCAAAGAAATAAAGGAAAACAATAGAGTGGAAAACAGTAGAGATCTCCTCAAGAAAATTGAGGACATTTCATGCAAGGATGGGCATGGTAAAGGTCAGACACAGTAAGTAACTAACAGAAGCAGAAGATACTAAGAAGAGGTGACAAGAATACATGAAAGAACTATACCAAAAAAGATCTTAGACCTAGATAACTGTGATAGTGTGGTCACTCACCTAGAGCCAGATATCCTGGACTGTGAAATCACATGGGCCTCAGGAAGCATTACTACAGAGCTGCTGGGGGTAATAAAATTCCAGCTGATCTTTTTATTTTTTTTTCAGCTGATCTTTTTAAAATCCAAAAAGATATTGCTATTCAAGTGCTTTACTCAATGTTAGCAAATTTGGAAAACTTAGCAGTGGCCAAAGGACTAGAAAAGCTCAATTGTCCTTCCAGTCCCAAAGAAGGGCAATGCCAAAGAATGTGCAAACTACCATACAGTTGCACTCATTTCACATGCTAGCAAGGAGATGCTCAAATCCTTCAAGCCAGGCTTCAGCAGTACCTCAACTGAGAACTTTTAAATGTACAGGCTAGATTTTGAAGAGGTAGCAGAACCAAAGACCAAATTGCCAAGATTTGTTGGATGATGAAAAAAGCAAAGGAATTCCAGAAAAACAACTACTCTGCTTCATTGATTATGCTGAAGCCTTTGACTGTGTGAATCACAACAAACTGGAAAATTCTTAAACAGGTGGGAGTACCAGACCACCTTACCTGTCTCCTGAGAACCCTGTATGCAGTCAAAAAGCAATTAGAACCAGACAAGGAACAATGGACTGGTTCAAAATTGGAAAAGGAGAATGTCAATACTGTGTATTGTCACCCTGCTAATTTAATTTATATGCAGAGTGCATCACGTGAAATGTCAGGATGGATGAATCACAAGCTGGAATTAAGATTGCTAGGGGAAATGTCAGCAACCTCAGATATGCAGATGATATCACTCTAATGGCAGAAAGTGAAGAGGAACTAAAGAGCCTCTTGATGAGGGTGAAAGAGGAGAGTGAAAAAGCTGCCTTAAAACTCAACATTCAAAAAACTAAGATCATGGCATCCGGTCCTATTACTTCATGGCAAATAGAAGGGGAAAATGTGAAAACAGGGACAGATTTTATTTTCTTGGGCTCCAAAATCACTGAGGATGGTGACTGCAGCCATGAAATTTGAAGATGCTTTCTCCTTGGAAGGAAAGCTACGACAAACCTAAACAGCATATTAAAAAGAGAGACATCACTTTGCCAACAAAGGTCCATATAGTCAAAGCTATGGTTTTTCCAGTGGTCATGCATGAATCTCAGAGTTGGACATTCATAAAGAATGCTGACTGCAAGCGAATTGATGCTGGGAAAGACTCTTGAGAATCCCTTGGACTGCAAGGAGATAAATCCAGCCAATCCTAAAGGAAATCAACCCTGAATATTTATTGGAAGGATTGATACTAAAACTGAAGCTCCAATATTTTGGCCACTTGATGCCAAGAGCTGACTCACTGGAAAGACCCTGATGCTGGGAAAGATTGAGAGCAGGAGGAAAAAGAGGTGATGGAGGATGACATGGTTAGATAGCATCACTGACTCAATGGACAGGTGTTTAAGCAAACTGTGGGATATCGTGAAGGACAAGGAATGAAGCCTAGTGTGCTGTAGTCCGTAGAGTCACACAGAGCTAGCGGCTGAACAGCATAACCATTAACATGGTTTTGTTGTCATGGTTGCTAGGGCTTTTAGCAGGTAATTCTTGGTTATGAAAATGAATTGAGCATTAGTATAGTTATGTGAGAACAGTATTATTTTGTATATTCTCCAACATTTATGTAGGTAACAGCTCTTACCAACAGGTGTTATAGCTACTTAGGATTTTTTTCATTAATTCATACTGTACACTCCTGTTCAAACAAGGCATTTTGTAAAGGATTGTGCTCAAGTTTTGTTGTTTGAGGCAGCTGATTAGAAGCTTTTGTGCTCTTGATTGCTCAAAATATAATTTTTATATGATCTTTGACACACAGAATTGGCAGATGAATTATATTCAGATAAATACTTGAATAGAAATTTACCTATATATTTGAGCAGATTCATTTCTTGCTAACAAAAGAAATTTTACTTCTGCTTGTAAGTATCCTGGTCTACTTTGATGTTAGTTTTTTTTTTTTTTTTTTCCTTTTTTTCTCTCTTTTCTGGACCTCAGTTTCAATGAGGAGACGGTAGTGAGTTTGATGTTAGTTTTAACTGCTGTTTAGTTTTAGTATTACAGATTGGGCTCCAGCATTTTTATAAAATATGTATTGCTGTTGATCTTCCTGAATGTGATCCCTAAAGCATGTGGATCCTAAAAATCAGTTTAAAAAAAAACAGTAATTCTTAAATTTAGCATGCATCATAATCACTTGGAAAGCAACTTGCTGGCATCTGTTCTGGCGTTCCTGGTTTAGTAGGTCTAGGGTAGGACCCCTCCCCTCCCAATCATTCGCATTTGTAACTGCTTTGCTGGTAAGACTGCTTCTGGTCCTGAGATCACAGTTGAGAACTGGTATAGGATATTAGCTCTTTGATTCTCTTTAGATAAAATTGTATATTAATTTTGATAAAGCAGTTAGTAAAAAGCTTGTTGATATATCTGATAAATGAAAGGAAAGGCTTAAATTATGCTAGCTCTCCCCTTTACTCATCTCTTCTTGGGTTAGGTAGTCAAAAGGTAGAAGGTAGCGTTAGTTCTCTATAGAAATCATCCCTTTGAGTTAAGGTAGGTTACAAACCCTCATTTTATAGTGTGATGGGGGAAAATTTCATTTTTATTTTTTACAAGGATTCTGTAATAAGTGCTTTTCTTAAATTCATTGCCAGGAATTCTTTTCTCTCCACATAATACATGCTTCTTCTAATGAGATGAAACCGTACTTTCCATATACTTTTTCTGCTCAGATTTCCTGGTTTGCTTCAGCTGCCAAGAGGCATAGCGCTCAGTTTAGCATTAAAATAAAGTGCCCAAGTCATTCCAGGTGTATCTTTTCATTTGTTTTGTTTTTTTTCTCCTGGCTGTGCTATGTGACTTACAGAATTTTAGTTCCCTGATCAGGGACTGAACACGGTCCATGAAGTAAAAGCACCCGAGTCCTAACCACTGGATGCCAGGGAGTTCTCTGGCTTTGCTTGAAAATGTTCCTTTTTAACATGTTTTAACAGTATAACCTGCCTTATAACTGTTTGAGAAATTTTTGGAATGTGTCATACAAACTTGATCATGAAATTTCTTATAAATCTTTGATTTTCATTTAATATAGTAGTGGTCCTTAATTTTATTCAAGGAATATATATTTATGTCCTAGAGTTGAACTATTTTTCTGGTCTAAGAGAAAGTAGTATTTGCCATTTTAAACTTAAAAGAATTTAGTACCTGGTGAGATAATCTGTCTCACATTTCTTTATTGAATAAGCTCAAGTAAATTATATGCTTGCATGTTTTTAATGTTTTAGAATCATTCTGTCTAATGCATGTAATTTTTGTTCTGTGTTTGTTTCCTTTAGTAATTAATAAGAAAATAAGAAATTCCTTAATAGGTTTAGGTGAAATGTGACCTATATTGATAGAGTAAAAACAATTTGCTGGACATTCATTTGATTTACTGATATATGTAATTACCAAGAAATCTTTTTTAATTGAAATATACTCGATCTATAAGTATTGTGTTAGTTTCAAGTGTATAGCATAATGATTCAGTACTTTTGCAGATTATATTTAATTATAGATCATTACATGATAATAATTCCCTGTGCTATACAGTAAATCCTTGTTGCTTATCTATTTTATGTATAATAGTTTGTATCTGTTAATCCTATACCCCTGATTTGTACCCCCTCCAAAAATCTTTTGAAAAGTTGTAAAACTCACATCATTGTGGTATATTTTCCATATTGTGTGGCAACAAGAAATTTTCCATATTGTATGGCACCAGGATAGGGAAAGTTAATTATTTGTAATGGTCATTTTTTAAAGATTTAATCTATCAATTATCTATTTGAATAATCTTGTTTTAAAACAAAAAACTTTTAAACCATTATAAAAAAAAAAATCTCTCTTTATTAGTACTAGAGCATGTTTGACCAGGCCGTCTCATTTAGACATCTATCATTAACTAACGTTTTCTTTTCATTAAGGTATCTCTCTGAATTTCTTTATGCCTGGTTGATGTCGACATTAAGTCGTGCCGATGGCTCTCAGATGGCAGAGGAAAGGATAATGGAAGAGCAGCAAAAAGGGCGTAGTAGTAAAAAAACAAAAAAAAAGAAGAAAGGTGATGTGAATTATTTTTAAACTTAAGAAATAAGTAACACTGGAATGCACTTTAATTTCATCAAATAATGGATGAATTAGTCATTATATTTTTATTCTCACCCATCTTCTCTTCCCCGGTGACTCAGCTGGTAAAGAATCCGGCTGCAGTGCGGAAAACCTGGGTTCAATCCCTGGGTTGGGAAGATCCCTGGAGAAGGGAATGGCTACCCATTTCAGTATTCTGGCCAAGAATTCCATGGACAGAGGAGCCTGGCAGGCTACAATCGATGGGGTCTCAAAGAGTCAGACACAGCTGAGCAGCTTTCACTCACTCACTCACCTTCTCTCCAGAAGACACTGGGGTAGAAACTGAGTCACAGTATTAGTGTAGAATCCTTTCGGTTTCTTTCCTTGCTTTTCTTTTACTTCTTTCCTATTTCATGTGTCAAAGGACCTTAGGACAAAAAGTAGTAACCACATGGAATAAGATAAGGAACAAGACAGCAGGAGACTTTTGATACTCTTGACAGAAGGCTGACAGCTCAGGAAGGAAGGAAGTCTGGAGTGGTGCTGTTACAGTCAAACAGAAAGATGATCATACACTGCCCAAGGACCTTGAGAAGAAAGAAATGTTTCCAGGGGACTACCCTATTAATCACTCATGGGCTGATACAGATAGACTACAGTCATTAAAAATAGTGCTTTGTGTTCCCTTCAGATTCAGCAGTTTGAGTGGGTCATTAAATGACTATACTCATGGCTTTCCTGTAATAACAAATTCTCTCTGTATTGTGACTTGAGAAAAAATTACAATTAATTTATACTGAAGTCTTACAGTTTTGAGAACACAGTTACTGTTTAACCTTAGCTCTATTTTATTATTTGTAGATTTGGGCCATAAAATTTAGCCTGTGGGAACAAACTTTTTAATATTTTAATTTGGTAAACAAGATAGAAGATTTTTTTTTAATTTAGATTTCTTCTGCAGTAATGCAAGAGGAGGAGGGAAAAGAATTTGGATAATTTTCTTTCTAATTATAGTTCGCCCATTGAGCCGAGAGATCACAATGAGCCAGGCGTATCAGAACATGTGTGCTGGAATGTTTAAAGTAAGTTGCTACATTGCTGTTTTATTATTTAACTAAAATGAACTCTCCTATGATTCTAGGTTCTAATTTAACCTTCATTTTTACTAATTGTCTGCTTAAAAATGACCTTTTATCCAAGTCTAGTGGTTTTATTAATTTGTTCAACAAATACTGAACATTTGTCATGTATCAGATGTCTTGTACTAAGTGCGTTGTGAGATACCAAGTCTAATCTGATGTGATCCTTGTCTCAAGTGCCTAGTTAATGTTAGATCAGATGACATATATGTGGCATAGATATTTTAGAAGTATGTTAGGAAAGGGGCCAGCTCCACAATGAAAGGCTTAATTTGAGCAAAGCAGGCATTTTCAGGAGATAGTAACTTGAGGAAACAGTAAAATACATAAAATAGAACATGGAATTCTGTTTGGAAAACAGGATCAGTGCTTTTCTTATAGAAATGATATATTACTTTTTCTTCCAGAGCTTTTACTTGAAGTTTTCAAAGCTGTTACAAAAGCCTTAAAAAGAAGAATGTGCATGTGGTACAATTTCACTGGGAAAATTAAAATATTAGACACTGGAACATGAATGTTTTTCATATAAAAGATGGTGCAGAATGTCAAAATGAATATTAAAACTAGTTTTTCTTTTCCTGTTCTTGATTTCTGAGCCTTGTTTTGATTTACTGTGTATAAATAGCTGTTTCTTATTTTCTGCTATTAATGAGGATGTTCACATTTTCATATTGTTATCGTCTTTCTCTCTCTCTGTACTGTAGACCATGGTAGCTTTTGACATGGATGGCAAAGTACGAAAACCCAAGTTTGAGCTTGATAGTGAACAAGTTCGATATGAGCACAGATTTGCTCCATTCAACAGTGTAATGACACCACCACCAGTGCACTATCTGCAGTTCAAGGTGAACCTGCTCCTTAGAATAATTGCAAAATATTTAGTCTCAGACCTTCTTGGAGATGTGCTGTTTGTACCTATCCATTTTGCTAAAATAGTCAAGTGAAACTATTATTGGACCAGTGAGATAAAGGGATGAAATAGCAGTTTTAAATAGTATGAATATTATTTGATTTTGTAGGGTATACCCATCACATTAACAGTTATTTAATTATGAGAATAATATGAAGTGTGGTATATAAAGGTTGAAAATTGAATAGGAAAAAACCAGGACATGCAGAGTGTTTGCTTTAGTGTCCATATGTGAATGGATAATCAATGTAGACTTCTTTAATTTAAAAAGGTATTTTAGAGTTTTTTCACATTAAACATACTTTAAATAATAGTATTTCTTCCTTTTTAGGAAATGTCTGACCTCAATAAATATAGCCCTCCTCCTCAGTCTCCAGAACTGTATGTGGCAGCTAGTAAGCACTTTCAGCAGGCAAAAATGATACTGGAAAATATCCCAAACCCAGACCATGAGGTAAGACTGCAGTCACAGTTATTCTACAGAAAGTTTGTCAGGAAGTACATCACTTACTACTGGATAAGTTTAATCATAAAATGAACCTTACAGTATTAATAAATGAAGACTGTCATGTTTCTGCTAAGTATGTCAATCTAACTTTGTCAGACTTAAAATTATATGATGAACGATGATACAAATATCTCCTTTGTGTAAATTTAGAAATCAGTGCAAAGAGAAATTAAGACATAGAACCATAAAGCTGGAAGAACAGAAATAAGACCCAGATTGATCTACAGCTCAGTAATGTTAACATTAAATTTTAAAAATTTTAATTATAGTTTACTGTATTAAAATATAATTACATAAATCTTAAACCTAAAAAATGATCTAGTCAGTTATCACAGGAAGTAAAAACAACCTTATTCCATTTGACCATTTAAAATAAAACCTATTGTTTTAAAGACTATTTTGAGTATCATTCTACAGAGCTTAGAACTTGCAAAATACAAAATATTGTTTCAGCCTTTTATGAGTTTCATTAATTTACTGTGTAACCTAATTTTATTGAAATGTATTTATTCTGTAAATGCGAGTTACCTGTAACACACAGACCATTTGGGGGGTATATCTTGATACAGCCTCCATGAAAGGTATCTTGGCAATCTCTTAAAAATCACAGGTGCCTAGGCCCTGAAATTCTGCTTCTTGGGATTTACCTTACAGATACCTGTGTACATGTGGGAAATGGTAAATATACAGATATTTTTGAGTGTGTACTATGTCCTAAGTACTCTGGTATATTCCAGCAGGGGAAAAAAAAACAGAAATCTGGACCCTTCTAGGGGCAGGGGGGTGCAGGCAGTAAGTAAATAAATAAATAGTCTGTTATAAGATCAGAAGTACTATGAAGAAAAACCTTAAAAGAGATTTTTGTTCTGAAAATAGAGATAGTGAATGCTCCAGGAGGTATGGAAGTGGACGGGATTAGACATTTTTAAATAAGTTGGCCTCTGAGCAAATCCTGGAGGAAGGTAGAGAAGCAAGTCATATGACCACCTGGGAATGGAGCCTTCTAGGCAGAGGGACCCACATGTGTAAAGGTACAGAGGGAGGAGTGTGTCTGGAGTATTTGAAGAACAGCCTAGGACTGTGTGCTGGAGTGAGGTGAACACAGGGTTGAGCTGCTGGAGAGTTTTAATGTGACCAGATCTGATTTTTGTTCTAAAGGATTACCATGCTGGCCACTGTGTTGGTAAAATAGACTGGTGAAACCAAGGATGGAAGCCAGGGAGCCAGTTAGAGGCCATGGCTATGATGCAGGTGAAAGATGGTAGTGCCAGTGGATCAGAAGTGATTGCATTCTCTCTAAATTTTAAGGTCTAGCCAGTGGTATTGACTGATAGATTGGAGGTGGAGTTAGAGAAAAAGAGGAGTCAAGGGTGGTTTTGAGGTTTTTGGCCTGAGCACCATCTGGTTGGATTGAGCTATAAGGGGAAGACTGAGGCTGGAACACATGGGGAGGCAGGGCTGGGAAGGTCAGGAGCTCAGTTTTGAACATGGCTTTTGGATGCCCAAATGGAGTAGTCATGTAGGTGAGTGGATATGTGATATGGAGCTGAGGGGCAGCACTTCCTGAACTTGAGGTAATTAATGTGTCAGGTGAGGTGAGTAAGAAGCAGGCAATGGGAATTTTTTTTTCAAGTTGCCCATTACTCCTTCTTAAAGAGAAGTGAGTATTCCATTCTGTTGTTATTCATATTTTCAGGCGAAATGTTTTAGACAAATGGTTATCAGAAATAGCAGTTAAAGGACACTTACTGCCTGCTAGGCATGAGTTTCGGTTCATAATATGTGTTAACTCAGTCCTCAAAAATCTTTGCGGGATAGGCAAATTATATTCCCATTTTTACAGATGAAGAAACTGAGGACAGAGAGGTTAGAAAACTTGCAGAGGTTTCATAGCTAGTAAGTGGCAAAACTGAACTTTGAAACTAGACAGCTTAACTCCAGAGTCTGTGCCCCAAACATTATATTGTACTGTCTTTGCAGGACTTCACAATGTAATGCTTCTTTGTTTTAATGAAAACAAGATACAGTAGTCCTTTCAAGTTTTCATGATGGTAAACTAGAGTCCTTTGTTACTAAAAGATACATGGTGGTGCTCATGTTTTGAAATTGCTTTCATTTTAATAAAATACTGACACTTATTTTGTGCCACATTCCTATTGGTATCTATAAATCAATATATTTTGACTATGAATTTTATATTTTGATAGCTTAATGTTGTTTATTATTTAGGTCAATAGAATTTTAAAGGTTGCCAAACCCAACTTTGTGGTTATGAAGTTATTGGCAGGAGGACACAAAAAGGAATCCAAGGTAAAATATATTATTCAATTATTATAAACTTCATTTTTTTTTAGTAAGCTGAAAATAAATATTACAAAAAAGTCAAAATGCCCATAAAGATGATTCTTAAAGAGATTCAGTGGCAGAAAATAAATTGGAGCTTGCCATTTTGCCTTGAAACTTACAGATTTTGTTGACTTAAAATCTCTAAAGTTTGTTCTGCCCTTACACATAAATTACTGAATGACTTGAGGTAACAAAAGAAAATGTGTGGAAACCAGCTTACGGGAGTTATTTAAAAAGTCCTCCCCCTTTAGAAAAGTGAACGCTTCAATCAGTAAACACTTCAGTGGCTCAGGAGAGGGACGATCCTGTCAGCCTCGCTTGGTTCCACTGGCGCTGTGTCAGCAGTCGGTGCAGAAGTGAGGCCAGCCGCTGAGCCGTTTCTGGTGGCGTCTGTCCATTGTATAAGACACACCTCTGTTTGTTTGCGCCCATTGCTTTTCTGTTACCCCCTTTCTTACCGCCTCTGCTTTACCAGTGACTCATTTCACTTCTCACAAGTAGCAGCCACCCTGGGACTAAAAGAAATCGCTGACCCACCTTTTCCTGTAATTTAAGTCTGTTTTCATTAAGTAGTCTCTAAAAATAGAAAACCATTGGTCAGCATGTTTTCTAATGACCTTCACAGATCCAGAGATAAGCTAAATCATTTTCTTTTCCTTGTTTCTAAAAACACAGGAGTCTAAAATTACGTCTTTATTTTGCTTACTGTCTGAATATGTATAAGATACATCAGTTGACTTTGTTTTCACAGGTTCCTCCTGAATTTGATTTCTCTGCTCACAAATATTTTCCTGTTGTGAAACTTGTTTGAGAGAAAGACTGAAAAGGTGACCAAAAGGGTGGAGTCTACTTTCAGATTCTGTTCTTAGAGGATCTATCTGTTAGTCTTACCACATAACGTGAAGTGAAATGGATTTCTTGGATAACAACCCATTATAAGGAATATTTTTAATTTGACAGCCTTATATGACGTGAATGAAAACTGCTGTTTTAAAGTGGTTTATTATGTTCCATGGATGAAACTAGTCTTATTGAATGCATTGATGAATGTTACATGGTTTTATTACAGATTTAATCATAAATCATTTTTTATGAATGAGTGAAAATAGTGTTTGTAAAGGTTAATAAATTTCTTGACAAAAAATGCACTATTGGAGATGAAAACCAATAGCACTTTGTTGGTACAAGTTAAGAATTGAAGGTGTTTACTCTTAATATTTGAGCAGTTCAAACAAATTAAAAAGTTTTAAATCAAGGGATTTAGTAAACACTCACATGGGATTTGGGCTAAATACACTTAAGGGAGGTTTGGGGGGACCTCCTAGCTATACAGGGATACTAAGTCACACAGGGATTGTGATTTTGTGTGTCACAGTATCTTAAATTATATACCTGTCAGAAGTTTTTTTAATCCTTTAACTGTTACTTTTGGCACTTTTAAAAGATTATACATCATGTTTGCTAGTGATATTATAGGATTAGGTTTAAACATGACATACCGCTTTTTATTACCACTTATTTAGTTTAACCCATGAAACATTTTCAAATGGGGCCTTTCCAGCATCCTCTGGCTCTGAAAACTGACTTAAATTCACCTGTACCTACAAGTGCCCAGTGCCAATGGCCCCAGCCTTCTTCCTTTGCTGCCAGTTCCTCCCCCATCTGCTCTGCTGTTCTGTGCCATATTGCTGTGATATCTGGGGGCCTTTCCTTTGGTCCTGCTATTAATAAGACAGTCTTGTTAGCAGAAGGAGTTACATGAGCTTTTGGCTTGGCTTAAAATGGCAACAGTTTTAGATTTCCTTTATGGTTGAAAGGGTTCTGTGTTTCAAGTATCTTAATTCTTATTTGACACCTTTCTTGCAGATGTCTTATTGAAACTTTTATTTCTGGAAATATCTTAAAGCAGCTAACCTGCATAAATCTTGCATATAGTAGAGCCAACTGTAGAGTAAGAACATTCGTGACTCCTCTCTTCTCAGCTCCTGAAGGCTCTTGTTAAAGGCTGTGTTTACCAAGAGTGGTGATAAACATTGTTAACCAGGAACAGTCGGTAAACATCCTGAAATCTCAGAATCCAGAAGTCTTAAAAAAAAAAAAAAAAAGTAGTCTGTACAAAAGAAACGAGCTATAAAAAGAGAAAGAATGTATCTGTTGCCTTCTATTTGGTTAGTTTTCTGAGAAGGAAAACACTTTCTGGCTGGTAATTTCTGATCATTTTAAACAAGAAAAATGGTAGAAAAGAGGTGACAGAAGAAAGAATTCAAAACGCAAAGAGGATAAATAAAGCAGCAAGATTTGGCAGACAGCCAAGAGCCTGAGGCAAGCTATAAGAATGTGGACCAGTGCCAACAGGAACCATGGATTAAGAGGGCGCTGCTGGCATTTTTTAACTGATGCCTAATTAGGTCAGCTGAAAATGTACATGAAAATTATTGAGCAAGGGTTCTGCCTAATTATAGAGCACCTAAGGCTGTTTTTTCAGGAGTGGCTCTCCCTAAGAGCAAAGAGTGTTCGTAAGTTTCAGCTGCAGGTTTCTAATCAGAAAAGCTGAAAGTTGCGTTTTTCACAACTTTTTAGAAATCTACCATGCAAGGTGCAAAAAAAAAAAATGATGGGGGAAATAAGACTGTCTCTCCCCTCAGAGATCTAATAACCCTAAGAATGCAGAAAAATCAAGAAGTCTTTATTATGCCCTGGGGAAAATGCAGTGTACTGGTGTAGGAGACCCACCTCACATGATTAATGGAGAAAGTCACCATCTCATCCAGGTCCCAAAGGTTAACGATGACGCACTACCTGAGCCCCTTGACAGGGACACAGATGGGCCAGGCCTGAGGTGAGAAGGTGGCAGTTGACTAAAGTATAGAGCAGGACAAGGGACTGGAGAGAGGAGCTGGAAGGAAGGGGAGACTGTTGACTGATGGTGGTGGATACTGCTGGAAAGTTTGAATCAGGTAAGCAGCAGGATCAAATCAGATCTGCTTGCTCATGATTACTGGTTCAGAAGGCTGTAGGCAGGGAAGCTTGTTAGGTGAGAAGAAATGATGGTTGGTCTTAAGGTAGTGGCAGAGGGAACAGAGATGAATGGACAAAACCCACTGAAATGTTGTGAAGTAATTAGCCTCCAACTAATAAAAAAATTTAAAAAAGAGGTACAGGACTTCGGTGAGTTTGTGGGAATCAAGGGTGATGATTCACAGGTTTTATGGCTTTGACTACTAGATGAATGTGGTGCTATTTGCTTATATAGGCAAAACAGGACACAAGGTTCAGGGATAAAGATTGTTTTAGATGTTAAGATGTCTTTTTTTCTTTCGGGCTGTGCCGCTTGCAAGGTCATAATTCCCTTACAGGGGATTAAACTCAGGCCCCTGGCAGTGGAAGCATGGAATTCTAATCACTGGACCACCAGAAAATGCCTTGTTGAGCTGTCTTTGAAAAACATCCTAGTGAGAGTGGCAAGTAGTTTGGTGTGGAGCTGAAAGGCGCATTCTTGGGTAGACATGAACTGAAGACTTAAGTGGCTGCAGAAATGAATTGTAAATAGAGGCCTGCACTGGGGGTTGCCGGAGAAGGCAATGGCACCCCACTCCAGTACTCTTGCCCGGAAAATCCCATGGATGGAGGAGCCTGGTGGGTTGCTGTCTGTGAGGTCACACGGAGTTGGACACGACTGAGCAACTTAGCAGCAGCAGCCCGTGGGGGTTGCACTTGCTCAGGGAACATGTAGAAGAGCCTGAGATTGGTCCCAAGGAAGAGTCAGGATAGCCAAGTTCTAAGAGTGGGCCAGGGAAGAGGTGGGAGAAAGGAGCAGGTAGGAAATGAAACAAAAGTGAGCACCTTAAAATCATGCTGTGCCACCCTCTGACCAAGTTTCTGTCACTGGTTTCATAAGACTCTGGCCTTCTAAGAAATCACCTTAATTACTGGTCAAAAAAGCACCCATTTAGAAAAGTTTAGGAGAGTTTTTCTCTGGCATGAAAAGGAGATTTAGCCAGAAAATAAGCAGTGCAGGGCCATATACAGCTAATAGACCTAAGATAAGGACCAAAATGGGCCCACTGGATCTGACAGGTTGCTGGCGACAATAGTCAGAACCTTCTTGAAGAGGAAGGGCAGAATTGGCACGTTGAAGTGTTAGTGAGTGGGGTGTGAAATAATGGAATCATTCTTTAGAACTGACTTCTCCACATTCATCCTTACTCCACCCTGTTCTTGGAGGAGCTGGTATGATCATAAAAGATCAACTATTCTCTGGTTAATGATAGTCTTCACTAAGCGAAACCTGGTTTGGCCACTTCATTTCTGCCCTCTCCCCTTGGCTTCTCAAGCTGCATCTTACGTTGCTTTTCCTCTGACCAACTAACCTCTTCTCTTGGACAGCTTTTCTTTATCCTCCAAGTTTCTGAAACGTTACATCTTCAGAGAATGCTCCTGTATCTCCTGGTTTAGGCCAAACCATTTAAAAGTGCTTAGCATTTTCAGTTCAGTTCAGTCACTCAGTCATGTCCGACTCTTTGTGACCACATGAGCTGCAGCATGCCTGACCTCCCTGTCCATCACCAACTCCCGGAGTCCACCCAAACCCATGTCCATTGAGTCGGTGATGCCATCCAACCATCTCATCCTTTGTCATCCCCTTCTCCTACTGCCCTCAATCTTTCCCAGCATCAGGGTGTTTTCCAATGAGTCAGTTCTTCGCATCAGGTGGCCAAAGTACTGGAGTTTCAGCTTCAGGATCAGCTTCAACATCAGTGCTTCCAATGAACACTCAGGACTGATCTCCTTTCAGATGGACTGGTTGGATCTCCTTGCATCCAAGGGACTCTCAAGAGTCTTCTCCAACACCACAGTTCAAAAGCATCAATTCTTCGGCACTCAGCTTTCTTTATAGTCCAACTCTCACATCCATATATGACTACTGGAAAAACTATAACCCTGACTACACGGAACTTTGTTGACAAAGTAATGTCTCTGCTTTTTAATATGCTGTCTAGTTTTGTCATAGCTTTTCTTCCATGGAGCAAGTGTCTTAATTTCATGGCTGCAATCACCATCTGCAGTGATTTTGGAGCTCCCCAAAATAAAGTCTCTCACTGTTTCCACTATTTCCCCACTATTTGCCATGAAGTGATGGGACCGGATGCCATGATCTGTTTTCTGAATGTTGAGCTTTAAGCCAACTTTTTAGCATTTTCAGTTGTAGTTAATTGTTTCTGTCTTCCCAGCTGTAGTATAAACTTGAGAAAAAGGCCTTCATCTTTGAGGAACCTGCTCACTCAGTTAATAGCCTGGGGGCAATTAGTTGGACAACTGAATGAAAGTTAAAATCAAAGCCTCCAGGGCAGTAGGAAGGCTCAATTTGAGACACTTGATGGTGAGAACACAGGACACTTAAGAATGCTAGGGGAGTTTTGAAGTAGGAACCTGGAAGTGGTCAGTTGGAGTCTGGTAGCCTTGCCCATAAATGGCTTGCATCAGCTGAAGAAATTGGTTGCATTGACTTAAACTATAGGAATTTTTTCTGTAGTCCTCTGCTAACAATGCCTTCTATTCTTTCCATTTAAAAAGAATCTATCGGCTTTTGGAGGGCCACATAAAGTTTATTATGCAAAACTCTGAATTTCTAAACAACTGCTAAGATACAGATGCAGTAACTGCAACCATCTGTGTAGAATTCAAACGTTTTAGGCCAAACCTTTAAGCCAAGCTTAAAGGAAAGTGTGGTGCTTTGTTTTGATCAGAGATGTGTAATCCGTTGACTTCCAGAATAACTTTTGAATGAACCCATCTCAAAAAGCCAGAGCAAGGATGTTATTATAGCAGAATTGTCCTTCACAGGGTAAAAACTGGCAGCTGTAGACTGGTGGTTAAGGTCACAGAACTACTCTTTTAAATGATATTCAGATGTGAAATAATAATGTGGCCGCTTTTTTGGTGTGAGTTAAGACGTTCAGGTGAAGGTTTGAGTTCTGGATAAAGGCAGATATGTTACATCATACTGGAAGTTCCACTGTCGTTTTACTACTAAGAGAGCCACATTAGTAAAAAGCAAGCTCTAACATCAGGAGCTCCTCCACAAAGACTCTGGTTTGCTTCTTTTTTAAAAAATATTTATTTTTAATGGTGCTGGTTGTGGCACATGGGCACTTGGTTGCTGCACATGGGCTTTGCTAGTTGTGGCCTGTGGGCTCAGTAGTTGTAGCTCACAGGCTTAGTTGTCCTGTGGCATGTGGGATCTTAGTTCCTGGAACAGGGTTAGAACCTGTGCCTCCTGCATTGGCAGGCAGACTCTTAACCATTGGACCACCAGGGAAATCCCTCTGGCTTATTTCTTAAAGCCTGAGTTTTCATCCTCATTCTTATGTGTCTATTAACATTCATTATAAAAATGCATTTGTTTCCCTAAATCTGTTTATGAGGGTTCTAAAAGGCAAAACTTCAGTTAAATGAAAAATTAGGTTACCTAGGACCACGTCTCTGATCACTCAGTCTTTATTTGAACTTTAGTCAAGTTTACCAAGCACCCCTCGCAATATTAGAATCTCTGTAGGGATATGAAGTGTAAGCCTGTGTCACTCAACTCAGGATTTTTAGTCTACTTTAAAACATTTAATTTTATTCTAAGGAGTAAGGATTAAAAAAAAAAAAAAAACAGGTATTTGTCCCAGGGCCTTGGTGTATAAAAAAGTCATTAAGTTTATATATAGTTTACAGATGAGAATGTCTCAAGTCATGTCTCTTCCCAGAGATGAGTTTCACAGGCACATCAACAAGCACAGTGCATGGGAAGAGACCTACTTCTGGGGAATCCTTCAGTGTGTACATTACCAGAACCTTACAAACCTAGTTGTTAAGAAGAGTGACTTAGTTAGTACCCTTAAGAAAGTGTTGCCCTCTGAGCTGAAATAGAACACAAACATATAAATACACAAGATAAGCCATTTCCCCAACTTTCTAATACTAATATTTTCAAAATCTAAGATGACAATGTGAAAAAAATATTAGTATAACCCAGAGTTAATGGAAACTTTAAAATTAAATATATATTTTCAAACTCATTTCAATGGCAAGTGTTAGAAGTGAACTGAGTCTCTTATAAACTATCCTTAATCTATAATCATTAGTAAAGATTACCATCTCTATTAATGATTATTGTTATTAATCATTAATAAAGATTACTTTATAATCTTTTAAGCTAAAATACATAATGAGAATAGACCAGTTTCCCCTGGACCTTAAAAGACCCTGAAATTACAATTCTCTTCCACCATTCCAAGTTCTGTAATGAATAGATAACCACCAAGTAAAACAATTATGCCAGTTATCAACCTAGTTATTTAATGACACCACAATGACTTAAACAGGGAATGTTTTTTCAAATTCCATCACACAAAAGTATGCTAGGTGCAATGATTAGAGTATTCATGAAATCTAATCCAAAGCTGCTATGGCAATCTTCATCTGCAGGAAAAAAGATCAAATTAATCATCATTCCTTGTCTACACACCATTTGAAAATATAGAGGAGGGTGTGAATCAGTTTATTAAAAATTGGACTAGCTGCTGATTTTAGATGAACCCAAGACCACGTTGTTTGATAATCTACTTGATGCTTATTACACAGGTTTTATTTTTTAAATAGCTGTGGCATCTCTAGATTGTTCCTTGGAATAGTTGATCCCAAGGGAAGCCGACAGCAATAAAGCATGACTGCCTGAAGAAACACCTAAAGTACACACCTGAACAAACAGCTTTCAGGTGCCTCTGTACAGGGAAATTAAATCATGATTATTTTTTATTTATATCAGCATCTCATTCCACAGAAAGGTTTAATTAATAAGGCAACCAACCATCCTTAATCCACAGTTTACAAGCTGATTCCTTAGGGTTTCAACAGTAGATGAAGGGAAAACTGAAAACAGTTTTAAAACCTGAACAGAGTTTCATTTCTCAGCAACTCTAGGCACACTGATTAAACATGAGATGAATAAAGGCTAATATGCAAAGACATCAACCCTAAGACTGATTGAGACTTAGACACTGGACAAGGACCTAGATGAGTATCTTATAAAGCTACTTTCACACCCTTCAGTTGCCTTTTCTGGGTGGAAAGTTATAATCTTAATGATTAGGTAGGAAAAATACCACACAGCATTCAAGTTGGAGATCATAACCTGAATGCAGACCAGGCCCTGCCCCTCAGTGGCAGCAGGAGTCCACAGCTGGCGGCCAGGCAGGCACTCTGGCTGGGACTGGAGAAGCTTCAGAAGTCCTCTGGGCCCCAGTCTCTTCTCTCTTAATCAGGGGGTTATGTCACATGACCTGAAGCCCCTGCATCTCAAGCCCTATGACTCAGAATGCTGATTTAATAAGCATCACCACCCACTTAACCCTGTAGGGAGCCTTTCTAAAGGTCACTAATGTGAGTCTGCCAGTCATTCACAAGTCTAACAAGAGCCTGTTTATTTGCAAAGTTAAGAACCAACTTAAACCTGATGTCACTATTAAGCAAATTAGGATGAGTCATTTTCAAATTAACTTTTGGTTTTTAAATCAGTTTGTGATATGGTCCTTTACCACAAGGTACATGTGTAAACTGAAAAAGACAACTACTGTGTTTTTTTGACTTTCTAAACTTTCCAAATCTGTATGCTGTATGTCTCCTTCCTCATCAAATTTCTCTTCTCTTCTTCTAGCAGTGAAGTAGGCAGTTTGTCCACAGCACACCCAGCCACAGTGCGGTACCGCCCTCTCTGCCACACGTGCCCAAGGTCAGCCCCGCTTTGGCCCCCGATGTGTCAGAAGTCTAATCCACACTGGCTTTTCTTGGTAATGCTTTGCCCACACACACTAAGCAAGGCAAGTATAGATCACAGGTATTCAAATTACAAGTCACTTATAAGCATTTTGTACATTAATGACAAGGGTTATTGTACAAGTAGCAGTCTTTTAAAAAATCCTCACACAAAACACCTCTGTGTTTAGACTTGTTTAACACCGTTGCTAGTGATGTTTATGTTAACAGTCAGTGCTCTAGGCCACTGATTGTCAGAACCAGAAGTGAGCACAGAAGAATAAACCAAAAATCACTCAGTGCCGACTGCAGGGCTGGTTCCTGTCTCAGCACTGCACGTGGCGAAGAGAATGACTCCACGTGGTGAAGAGAATGACTCCAGAGGGAACTGAAGACCAGCTCTGCAAGTATGGGAGTCCCCTTCACATCAAAGGTTACACTTCACAATATGAATCCTGCTGTTGCCGCACTTGAAGGAGAACCTGTGTTCTATTTCTGGTGTTGCTCTTCTTATGAAATACCTATTAGCCAACAAATTTCAACAATTTTGACATCTCAATATAAACACTTCAAAAATACCTCTAAAACACTGTCTCAAAGACAATCTCATTTTCCTACATTGTAAATACAAACTCCACAATAATCATCTTTAGATATTTTACTTAGTACATTTCACAGTATTCAATCCCTCGTGACTATTGTAGTGATCTCTGTTCGATTCTGACACAAAAGAATGTGATTCCAGTTTGATTCAGAGTGTGTGATTCCTCTTTTCACGCTGATCAAGTAAATTTACTGTGTCTCCTTTCTGATTTTCAGCATTAAGAACTAAAAAGGAGAGAAAGAAAACAAAATGTTCTAGTATTAAACATTTTGAGAAACCAGCCCAGGCAGGGCCCATTTGACTTGTGTCTATAGAGAGGACTGTCTCCCAGGGTAACATCATAATGTGGAACTTCATTGCTAATCAAGGACAAGATAGCAAGAGTCCGTATGTACAGCCAACAAGGTACCGTGAACTGTGAAACAGTGTAATGATGTTCTACAGAATGGACAGTATGAAATGTGCTCATAGAATTTGTGACATGATCATGACCCTCATGCGCTGCATGAATCTGTTTCCTGCACCTCCAAAAGGAAGCACACTGCCTCCTAAAAGCCATTCACAGATCAGGTGAGCTTCTGTGCCTCCAAAGCTCTTCCTTTACAGAATGGACGTCTACATGTGGTTTCCACCCTCTTTATCCTACGACACCCAAACGCTGTAAAAAGACACGTCACAAATATATCCTAAACCCAAGATCCTCATTTACAACTACTGCACATCTTAATGATTTTATTAAATAACTGACTGTCTTAAGTTCTCTAATAAAAGTTGGGACTAATGCCTTTTTCTTCTAATTTCCCTGGAGAAGACAGGGTCTGAAACCATCCTGATGACATAATTTTAAAATGACATTTCTTCAACCTAAAATTCTTTCTTAAAAGAGCTGACAGAACCATTTCTCTACTTTGCTCACCTCCTCAATTTGTTTAAAAACCTTAGCAGGTACAAGGTCAAATCCTTAGAAGGACACCTGGGTGTAAAGGATGAAAGATCCCAAGGCTTCATTGCAGAGTCACACACCTAACTTGTATTTGCTTAAAATTCTGACTCCTAACATGTTCATCTTTTACATTAAAAATAATTAGCTAAAGAGTCTATGAAAATAATTTAAAAATGAACTTAAGACTTTCAATTTTAGAAACCCCAAGCAACTCTGCCAATTGTAGTAAGTGACATGCTGGATAAAATACGAAAGACTTTTTAAGGATGCACTGCTGAATCAAATTGAACTTTCTACCAAACAACTGGCCAAAACACTTAAAAAATTATCAGTGCTATAAGTGATAAAGACAGAGGGTTCCAGGTTAAAAGACACTAAAGAGCTATGATGATAAATGCAATGTATGATTCTGGATTAGATCTTGAATCAGAAAGGGGTTAATAGTTGGACAATTCAAGAAATCTGAATAATGTCTATAGATAATAGCATTATGTGACTATTAAATGTCTTCATTTTGATAACTGTACTATGGTTACATAAGATGTTAACACTCGGGGTACCTGGATGAAGGTTTGTGGAAATTCTTACTAGTTTTGTTTAAATTATTTCAAAATGAAAAGTGAAAATAAAATTAATAAAGCATTAAAATGCATTGCCTACAAACACTAACAGGAAGATCAAAAATGGAGTGGAAATATTAACAACTGAAGCTAATAAGCATCAATGCCAGCTTTTGTCCTGAGGACTTTTGCTGAAGGCTGAAGACTCCGAGCTCCCCTCACAGCTTCAAAAGGCCCTAAACACGAGGGCTCCCCTCAAGGTGGGGAGTGAAGAAAGGGATGCCCATATAAAGGTGAACCCTAAAGTTTCACATCCTTGACTTAGAAGCAACAGGAAACAAACCTGCAATGAAAAGTCTCATGTGGTTAAAAAGAGCATTTTTAACCACATGAGATGATCGTGCAGGTGCATAATTCAAACTCTCATTTTTCCATGTGATCCCCAAAAATCCTCAAGGTGACAACCTACTTTATTAAAGCAGTTGTGAGTTTGCAGTACCCTCCTTGGGACTGGCAGAGGCAAACAACCTTCTCTCTGTGACTCGGTTCTCAAAGACTTCCCACAGATGAAGTTCCAAGGAAAGTAGTAAGGCTCACAGTGAAGCACAAAATACACAAACAAGGTATGTGAGGAGAATCAGCAGAAATGAAATGAAACCCCGCAAGTTTTCAGATACTACAACTGGAAGACAAGGCATATGAAATAATGTTGACGGAGAAATTGAAAGCATGAGCAAGGAATAAGGACCCATAAAGAATGGCCAAGTAGTAAAACAGAGCAAAGAAGGCATAGATGAAAGAAAAATTTTTGAATTGGAAGATATTTCTGAGGAAATTATTCTCAACACAGATCAGAGAAGCAGAAATGCAAAATATGAAAAAGAGGACATGAGACATGAATAGATTGAAAAGATCTAATACACTTCTAATCTGAATTCAAGGAGGAGCCAAAAAGGAAAGAAGCATTATTCAAAGAGATGTTGGCTTGAATTTTCCAGAGAAAGTAGACTGGCTAGATTAAAAAAAGAAAAAAAAAGCTGCTATACTTGGAACAATGTGGTACACTGTGAATCAAGAGAGAAACCAATAGAACAGAAATAGAAAATCCAAAAATCAGAACCAAGTACATATGAAAATCCAGTGTTTGATGATGGTAGCACTGCAAATCACTGACTATGAGATGGTGATCTGAGATGGTGTTGGGCCAACTGCAAACACTTTCGGAAAAAGAAAACGACCCACATCTCATGCCCATACACTTGAAAACATTTAGAGTGAGTCACATGAATCAAGAGATGTAAATTATGAAAATAGAGGATTCTGGAAAGATGGCAGAAAGAGTGGCAGTTTTTGAACCTCTCAGAGTCCTTATATAAAGCAACTACTAAATTTAAAAACTCAAAAACTAGAGACCATTTACAGCAAAACTAGATGAGCAGGAGTCCTGCAGACCCCAAAATACACGCAGTCAAAAGTAATCCATGGACAGCAAACCATACACTCGCAATATCTGGAAAGAAAACAGAGGGAAGCAATGGAGCCTCTGATGGACCCGAGAACAACAGAAACCCTACCAACCAACAGGTTACGCCGGAAAGCACCTGGGCCAGTGGAGGAGCTGCAGCTGGGAGGGGCAGTCTCTGCTACTCCCACAGCAGGTGCCCGTGGAAGACAAAGGAGCAGGCGGAGGTCCCTGAGACACGCTGGCAGCAGCTCCTCTTTGGGTTCTTCCCAGGCAGAGCCCCTCACAGAGAAAAGGCACTGTATGGAGTGAAGCGGTGGCTAAGCGGGACGAGAGACTAAGGAACCAATGGTTCAGAGAGAAGTGGGGCAAACCTCACTGGCCAAAGAAGGTGGGACGATGTGAACTTCAAAAAAGATTATAAATGCAACTGAATGAAACCCATCAAAAAGGCTTAAAAGTTTATATTTTCAAATGGTCACCTTCAAAAGGTCAAAGGAAATAATTCCTTATTGTGAAAACTGGTAAAGAGAAAGAAGCATTTATCCTGCCTATGCTATATGAACAATACCATGACTTTTCTATTTATAAAATATTTCAATTAAATGAAATAGGAATGGCTGAATTAAAACACCGCCTCCAGATATCAGCTAGTGATCTGCATGAAATAAACAGGGAGGAAAGAACACACTAAACCAAACCATGACTAGAACCGTGAATACACAATCGACACTCCCCAGACTGTGATCAAACAGCAATGGCTGGCTGGATGAATGGATGGATGGAAGAAGGGAGAGAAGACTTGTAAATTGAGACATAAACTCATATCAAATATAAGAAAATGGGCAAGACTAAACTATGGCATCCAGGGATGCCCACTTGAGTGATAAACCCATAAAGAAATTCAAGAAAATGCCGAATGAAAAGGTGAGGACAGGTATTGCATACAGGGAAGGAAGATGCTGGGACAGGAAGGGCAACAAAGAAGGAACTTCCTGGAGCCCAGTTCTGTTTCTTGATCAGGAAGGCGGGGTGCAGTTACAAAATGTTTAACTTCTAACAACTCGCTTGTTTTGTGTGTTTTTTGAATCTGATTTACTTCATAAAACCAAAAGAAAAATCTGAAAAGTATACTGAACAACAACAAAAAAAAGGGTGAATTCAACTCTAAATGAGAAAACTGTGACTCCATATCTGTAGGCAAGAAAAGACATAAAATTTTTTGAAACTTTCACATGGCAAAAAACCATAATCAAAATCAAGATAAACTGCTAGGTAGTATTGGCAATCCACCTCACAGATAAAGGCCAACCTCCCAGCATGTAAAGAGCTCTTAAAAACTGAGAAAGAAACAGCAAGAGTTTGATGGAAGAACGAACGTTAAGAAAGGAAACCTTGAGTCTACAGTGAAACTAACACAAGGGAGAGAGAGTATGTGTGCCTGTGTGAGTGTGCAAATGTATACACACTGGGGGTGAGCGAGTCCTTAAAGAATGACAGCTGATCAATGTTGGAACGACCATCCAGACAATGGCTTTCAATGGACAACAAAGTCACACCACTGCACAGCACCCCCTCTGGATGACAAGCTAGTTACACAGGGAAAATGGACCTTTGTGGCAGAGAGACCTCATGGGTACCACCTTAACCAAGGATCAGCCTGCCACACCGTGCCTCCTGGTGTGAAGCTAGAAGAACACAACTGCAGCTATTTTAAAAAAAAAAAATGTTCAACCAGAATCCAATGACAAGGAGACAAATCCAGAATCTGACCATCCCACAGGCCTGGACTCTTCAAAAGTTCAAAATAACAGTAACACAAAGTAACACGGAGTGCTACTATAAAAACTTGCCTGTGTACACATCACGGCATTTTGACTGGTGCTATGAAATGATCGTGCAGTGATCTACCATTTTGAAGGGAAATTCCTAAACTTCACTGAAGCATATCCGCACTGACCCCTGAGGGGCTAATGCCCATGTTCATGTATGCAGACTTTCTGAAAGGTCCTTGTTGTGACTTCCTGAAACCATCACCTCTCTCCACTGCCCCTACACTCCAAGGCTTCCGGAGAAAACAGTATTCTAATGAGGGATTACTTACAACATTACTGTTGGGATTCAGTATACAGTCATACCAAAAGTGAAGGACCACAATCAGACATGAAAGGTGACCCCCACCACCACCACCATTGTTAATTACCATTTCTGTTTTTATCATTCCCCGCAAGGGCTGCCTGCTTGTCTGTTTCAGATTCTGCCTCATTCTCATCCATGTTGTAGTCATCATCAGCTCCCAGTTTCTGCTGATTTCTCCCTGAAAAATTAGCACAGAGCCACAAAACATAAGCTACATCATTTCTCTCTCAATGCCATGGGAACACCAGAGCCCAGGTGCTAGGGTTATCCCAACCCTGGTTTAACAATCAGCTCTTTCTGCTTCCTCTCCGGAAATGACAGGGACACATGTGCTTGTTCCTGGTGCAAAGACCATGCAGGATTTCTCTACTTATGTATGCCCCATTCCAACTCTGAATCTATTTAAAACATGGCCCTAAATAAAGAGCTTCATTCCAGGCTGGAGTCAGGGTAACTAGTTCACCAAACCAAAATTCCAGTTTTTTAAAGAGATAATCAACTCAAGATTAAAGGAAGGTGTAACTATTTGCAAACAGGTTTCTGGTTAAAGGAGGTATCTGCTTAAAATGGTTCACTGCCCTGAGAGGAGGAAATGGAATGGCTATTGTGAGTCAAAGGGTAAAATTTTTCCATCAAACATACAGAATTAGCTCATTTATCACTGCATTCATCCCCAGAGAGAAGAGCAACCAGAAAAGATCAGGACAGGATGCAATCAAGAGACATGCTCAGAGGATTACTGTAAACATTTCATATCTGTATAAACAAGATCTTCTGTTTAAAAAGCATGCCTGGAAAAGTCAGTTCTAGTTCTGTATCCCGGCGCTAACTGCCTGGAGAGGAAACAATGCCCAGGCCTGTGTGCCGTGTGGCTTTATCCTGCTAATCAGACCGTTACAGGTGACCTTAAACAAGGTGTGACTCACAGGCCCTCGCAGTAGCTCAGGCCTACTGGCAGCTGTTACACCCTGTGACCTACTGCTGAGGAAGCTGAAACTAGACTGCCACTCTGATCAGCCCCCAGAGTGTCTTTTCTTTTTTTCCTCCCCAATTATTTAACTGAAAACTTGTGAGAACACACTCTTCAGAAAATCGGGGTAACTTCTGCCAGTAAGTCCTATCCCCGCCTTCTGTCACTTTATCAGGCTCAGCACACAGGTGTCTTCTAAGTGCCCCTGGCTTAGCTAGGATTAAAATGTTTTCCGTCTTTCAGGGACCAAGATACATCCCAGAATATTCTGCTCATCTCAGTTTCCCACACTTTTCTTTAAAAAAGAGAAGTCAACCAAACCAGGAAGGTGAGATTCCCATGTCACTTTTGTTTTCCTGCAACGCTCAAACACGCATGACCCTCCATCTATCCGATCCTTCCATCTGTCTTTCCTCCCTCCTTCGGCTCACCAGGTACTGCCAGTGAGACGGCAGGAGGAGGTGAAGGGACAAGGAAAACGTGTGGGGTCTGCCTGCCAGGCGACCTATGTGGACTCTACGCTCAGCTCCCATCCAAGGTCTTCTGCCTGGCAAGCCCCCTAGGCTCCCAGTGAATATGATTTCTACAAGTTCCAAGTGCTAGGAGGGCCTGGCCCTTCTGTCTTGTCTCCTGCCTGACAATGGACCAAACAGACAGAACGGACTACCAGATGGCGCCCTGCAGGTCGGGCACCTTCACGGCCGCCCATTCTGCATCGGGAAGGACGTGGGCTGGCTGGCGCCTGGTGCAGAGGACTGAGCGGGCAGTCCAGGGAGCCTCTCACCCACCTTCCTCGTCGGCGTCCTGCCCCTCCTCCTGTCCATCGCGGATGACGAGCTGGTCCCGTTCGGGGCCCTCCGCTTCTTGATTCTCCTGGCTGGCCAGCAGGGCGGCTGGGGCCTGTGCGATTTGACCCAGCTCTCTGGGCTCTCCATTGCCTTTTCCGCCCACTTGTTCGTCTCCTTCCACCGCCTGCTCTGGGCCTGGCTCCTTTGGCAGCGCCAGGCTGTCCCTCTGAGGCTCCTCGTCGCTGACGACCTGAATCTCCTTGGTTTCCTCTGGGCACAGGACACAGTTTGCTGTGACCTCACCATACAGAACAGAAATCCTCAGACCACTCAATTCCCAGAGCCTTCCCAAGGACTGTGGGTGGACGGGGCAGCCGATCATGTATGCCATGGCCTAGCAGATGGCATCACTGACTCAATGGACTCACTCCAGGAGACGGTGAAAGACAGAGAAGCCTGTTGTGCAGCGGTCCGTGGGGTTGCAAAGAATTGGACAAAACTGAGCAACTTAACAGCAGCAGACTCCAAGCCTCTCTGTGCGTGGAGTATATCTTCAGAACCATGAGAAAGAGGAAATGGTTCAGAAAACAAATCCAGACCAAGTCATCTGGATTGAGCGCATCCTCCAAGTGGAGGAGTCTGTAATGCCAGGTTTATCTGATCGCCCTACTTGAGGCCAGAACCTGGGAGCCAGTGACAGCCACCCAGGACTCAGCCACATCCCCTTAACTAAACAGTTCCACCACTGTCCTGAATAAAGGCACACCTAGACCTGCCTTTACCAAGCTGCCAAAGAATGAGGAAGTTTACAAGGGTGGGACATCAGGAAGGCAGATAAAAGCCCTGTGGCCCCGAGTCCAGGTGCCCAGAGAGACACTCACTGCCACATGCAGCCCCACTACTGGGCTCCCCACAAGCAGCGCGCTCCGCTGTCTGTATGGACTGGGGGCAGGAGCTGCCGCTGTGCTTTTTGTTGGCACAGGGCCCTGAGACAGCACGTCACTGGCAAGCTTCACTTACCCTTCTCATCTCGTCTCTTCAGATCGAAAGCCACCTCGGAGCTAGGGGCTGGTGTCTGGGGCTCCCTGTGGCTGGGCACATTTCCTCTCGCTTCTGGCACCTCTGCCTGGGGCAGGCCTGCCTCCTGCGGCCTGGGCTGGGGCTCACCGGGGGCTCGGGGCTGAAACAGGAACACAGGTGGTCAGGGCAGCAGCTCTGTGACCATGAACCTTCAATAACCCTGAGCAGTGCAATGGACCACTGCATCCTTCTGATGAACAAGAACACGGAAACCCTGACTAATGCCATACCCTACCCTGGTCGTGCCCTACCTGGCATAAAGCAGAGATCTGAGCTTGGGCCCATATCTCCCAGAAAAAAAACTTTTAGTAATGGATTAACAAGTAGGCAGAAGGTCAACAAGTAAAGAGAAGGCTTGAACAACATGACAAACCACCCAAGCAGACATCTATAGAGACCCAACCCAACAAGAGCAAAATACACACAAACGTGTATTCTTCTCAAGGGCACATGGACTGCTGTCCAGGACAGACAGATGCTAGGCCACAAAACGAACCTCAGCAAATGTTAAATGACTGAAATCATACAGTGTATGGCCACCAATCACAATGGAATGAAATTATAAGTCAGGAACAGAATGAAGTTTTCTGAGAAATTCACAAATATTTGGAAATTAGACAATACACTCCTAAATACCCAGTGGGTCAAGGAAATCACAAGGAAAACTAGAAAATACCTTGAGAAAAATTAAAATGAAAACACAACACACCAAACTTCTGGAAGGCAACTAAAGCAGTGCTTAAAGGGGAATTTTCAGGCCTATCTCAAGAAAAAAGACAGATCTCAAGTCACTAACCTAATCTCCCACCTTGAGATACTTGAAAAAAGAAGAAAAACCTAAACCTAAAGCAGGGAAGGATATAGTAAAGATTAGAACAGGAATTAATGACATATGTAAAAGAAAAACAATAAAGAAAATCAACAAAACCAAAAGTTAGTTCCTTGAAAGATGAACAAATTTGACAAGCTTTAGCCAGATTAATTTAAAACAATTTCAAATTACTAACATCAAAAAGAGGATAACACTACCAACCCTTACACAAATAAAAAAATTGTATTATAAGGAAATACTAAGAACTGTTTGCCAACAAGTTTGATAACTTAGATAAAACAGACAAGTTCCTAGGAAGACACATACTACCAAAACTCATTCAAGAAGTAGAAAATCTGAGCAGATTGTAACAAGAGACTGAAGTGCTAACTTACAAATTTCCCCCTAAAAAAGCCCAGTTACAAATGGCTCCCGTGGTAAATTCTACCAAACATTTAATACTAAATCTTCCCAAACTCTTCCAAAAACAGAATAGAAAGGAATACTCCCCAACTCATTCTATGAGCCCAATAATGACCCTGATACCTAAGCCTGACAAAGACATTATAAGAAAATAAAACTGTAGAACTAATATGAATATAGACCCCCAAATCATCAACAAAATACTACTAAATTAAATCAAGTGACATACAAAAGGATTACACACTATGGTCAAGTAGGATCTTCCTCATCAATGCCAACGCTTAACATCAAAAGTCAATTAATATAATACTATGTCAATAGTGTAAAGCATAAAAAACATACGATCATTCTAGTAGATGTAGAAAAAACATTGGCAAAATTCAACAGCTTTTCTTCATAAAAACACTCAACAAATTATGAATAGAGGGTAACTTCCTCAACTTGATAATGTGCATCTATGAAAAATACATAGGCATACCATGAATATATCACAGGTTCAGTTTCAAACCACTGGAAAGAGGTGAATATCACAATAAAGTGAGTCACACCAATTTCCTGATTTCCCAGTACGTATAAAAGCTATGTTTACACTATTCTGTAGTCTATCAGGTGTGCAATAGCACTATGTTTAAAAAAAATGTACTACCTTAGTTAAAAAATACTTTATTTTCTAAAAATACCAAAAAATTACAAGAGTAACATCAAGACCCCTGCTCATAGATTCCTATAACAAATATAATAATAATGAAAAAGTCTGAAATATTTTAAGAATTACCAAAATGTGACAAAGAGACAAGAAGTGAGCAAATGCTGTTGGAAAAAAAGGAAGCCAATATATCTGCTCAACACACATTTGCCACAATCCTTCAATGTGTAAAAAAGACAAACATCTGTGAAGCACAATAAAATGAGGTATGCTTACACAGTTAACATCAGACTTAAGAGTGAAAGAGTTAAAAGCTTTCCCCCTATGATCATAAAGAAGACAAGGATGTCTATCCTCACCACTTTAACATTTAACATTATACTGGAGGTTCTAGCTAGGGATATTAGGCGATAAAAGAAATAAAAGGCATCCAGATTGGAAAAGAAGATGCGAAACTACCTCTGTTTTTAGATGACATAATCCTGTATTCAGAAAATCCTAAGGAATCACAAAAAATACTATTTGAACTAATAAAGTTCAGAAAGGCTGATACAAAACCAATATAAAAAATGAATTATCTACACACTAGCAATAAACAGTTGAAAATGAAATTAAGGAAACAATTCCATTTATAACAACATCACACATACTTAGAAATAAATTGAACAAAAGAAGTGCAAGAATTCTGAAAACCACAAAACATAATTGAAAAGATTTTTAAAGGACTTAAAAGAAATGGAAAGAAATCCCACATTCACACATCAGAAGACAGGATGTTAAGAGGGCAACACTTCCCAAAGGGATTTACAGACTATAATCTCTGTCCAAATCCCAGCTGGCTTGAAGACACTGAGAAGTAGATCCAAAAATCTGTATAAAAAGTCATCCAGTGCAGAATAGCCAAAATAATTTTGAAAAAGGACAAAGTTGGAGCAGTCAAAGCTGCTGATTTCAAAGTTTATTACAAAAATACAGTAATCCAGACTACGTAGTGCGGACATAAGGATAGAAAAAGAGATCAAAGGAACAGATGGAGAGTCCAAAAACAGACCCTCATCTTTACAGTAAACTGATTTTTCTGACAAGGATGTCAAGGCAACTTAGTGGCGAAAAGAATCATTTTTTTTTCCTTTCCCAACAAATGGTGTTGAGACAACTGGATAGCCACACGCAAGATAATAAAGTTGAACCACTACCTCACATCATATGCAGATTAACTCAATATGAATCACAGGACTAAACAGAAGAACTAAATGCTAAGAACTTTACAAGTCTCAGGAGAAAAAACAGGAGTAAATATTCATGATGCTAGATTAGGCAAAGCAGTTTTAGATATGACACCCATAGAACAAACAACAAAATAGATAAACTAGACTTAAAATTAGTAACTTCTCTACTTCAAAGAACACCATCAAGAAAGTGAAATGATAACTCACAGAATGGGAAAAAATATTTGCAAATCATACACTCAATATCTCTATATGAATATATAAAGAACTCTAACAACTCAATAATAAAAATAACTCAATTTCAAAATGGACAAAGGATACAATTTACAATTTCTCCAAAGAGAAATTACAAACAGCCAACAAAGTTACATGAAAAGATATTCAATATCATCAACTATTGGGAAATGCAAATCAAAGCCACAATGAGATAGCACTGCATACCTACTAGAATGGTTATAATGAAAAAGACAAATGTAATAACAAGAGTTGGCAAGGATGTGGAAAAACTAGTACCCTCATAAACTGTTGGCAGGAATGTAGAAGGGTATGATCACTTTCCGAAACAGTATGGCAGTTTCTCAATATATTGCGGAGAGTTACCACATGATCCAACAATTCCACTCCTAGGTATATACCTAGAAGTAATGAAAGCCTATGTTCACACAGGCTCATGTGCATGAGCCTTCACAGCAGCATTATTCATAGTAGCCAAAAAGTGGAAATAACCCAAATGCCCATCAACTGACAAATAAACAAAATACAGTATAGTCATACAATGGAATATTATTCAGCCATATAAAGGAAGGAAGTACTCATACATGCTACAACACGGATGAATCCTGAAAGCTGTATGAAAATAACTGATAAATGTTATTGTCAGTCATAAATAAATGTCCAGATAAGGCAAATCTATAAGGCAGAAAATAGATCACAGCTCATCTAAGGCTCTAGGAACTGGAAGTAAAAGGGGAGTGAGCTAATGGATATGGCATTTCTTTTGGGTATTATGAAAAGGTTCTAAAATTGACTGTGATGATGACTGTATCACAGTGTGATGATGAGGACTTCCCATTTGTGAATATACTAAAACCACTGAACAGTAAATATTACATAGATGACTCTATGGTAGGTGAAATATATCTCAATAAAATGGCTATATTTAAAACAAAGACCCCCCAGAAGGCTGTGAGCAGCACTTCCATAGGCTGTGCTTACATAGGCGGCAGTCTGACAGCGTGGCTCAGATCAGCTCCATCACTGACCAGGCGCGCTGACCTTGGGACAGTATTTGACCACCTCCATGGACCTTGGCGCCCTCAAAACAGGAAAACAAAAATAACCCTCTCCTAGGGTGGCTGTGAGCTTTAAATGAAGCCTGGAGCACAGAGGCTGGGTTCAGAGGCCAGCATACTGAGTCAGAGGCCCCACACCCTGGGACCAGGCTGTTGACTCTCAGGGAACTTGAGCAAACCGGACAGCAGATGCCTGCAGAGAGGGCAGGAAGACCTCTGGGAGATTCTGGCAGAAAAAGGCAGGACTACCTGCTGGCTTTGGTCCTTCTGTTCACTGAGATCTCGGGAAGGCAGGGCCTCAGTCCCCTTTCTGGTGACTTCTTGTATTCGCTCTTCACACTGCTCCTTCACCTCTTTCATCTGACTGATGCACTGGTTCCTGTGAAGGTGGGAGAAAGCAAAGAAAAGGACAGCTGTTCAGAGACACTATTTAAGCTTGGCCCTGCTGTGACGGTGAAATCCAATCCCCAGACAGACACAGTCATCTCTTTCTTGCTTCCTGCACTTCATCTGAAAAAGACACTGAGTCAGGGCAACAGTATGTTATTAAATGACATGAAAACTGGAGTCAACTGAAACTTCAAAAAAATACGTCATATTGTTCTAAAATAAATGACTTATCTGGTTAAAAAAAATTTTTAATATAATCTGTGGCATAATGAAAAATATATATATGTGTGGTCTTTGTCCCCAGCTATTGGCACAGAGCTCCTACAACCCTTGGCGTTTCCTGAGTAACAGTGTCTTCCGCTATGCATAATGAGCCCCTCCACACCATACCTGAGTTTATACTAAGGAGCTGACTGACTGGGAGGAGCCTACACAGCTTCAGGATGGGGGCTGGTGGCAACGGCAGCCAACTGTAGAATGAGAGGGTTGGAACTCACAGCCCCATTTTCTAGGAAGAAGGGAGAGACTGGAGACTGAGTTCAATCATATGGCCATTCAACCAGTCACGCCTATGTAATAAAACCTCAGATAAGCACCCTAGATCATGAGGCTTGGCGAGCTTCCCATTTGGTGAACATCTCTGTGAACCAGTAAGGAGGCAACCCAACTCTAACAGAAGCTCCTGCCTAACCCCTACCTCCACCCCAGGCCTTGCCTCATGAGTCCCTACCATTCCACTCTTGCTAAGTTGTATCCTTTATAATAAAACTGCAATTGTAAGCACAGAACTTTCCTGAGTTCTAGAGAATTATTTATCCTGAGGGGGTTGTGGGGAGCCCTGAATCTGTAGCTAGCCACGTAAAAAGCACATGTGGCCTGGGGCCACGAGAACTTACGGCTAGCATCCAAAGGAGGGGCAGTCTTGCGGGACTGAACCCCATAACGTGGGGTTTGTGCTAACTCTTGGTGGTGTCAAAACTGAATTGGACTTCCATTTGGGGAAGACAGAATAGATGTATTTTTCACTATTCCTTCACTAAGCACAATTTGAACTCTGGAAATTATATTTTCAACAAACAGAAGAAGACTATGAAAGATGGGAGTGATGAAGGCAGACAGTTAGGGACCTCAGGATCTAGAACAACACAGTGGGGTCCCTGGAGAGTACACAGAAAGTCTGCGTTTCCACCCCACTCTGACACTAGCGAGGTCCCCCTCCCTCTCCCCAGGCAGTGATGTCACTGAAGTGATGTCAGTGAAGAGCCAGCCTTTCACCACCAACTGCTTAGAGGTGTCAAAGATCACTCATCTTATCAAGAACCAGGAAGATCTTAAATTGAATGGAGAGAGACAACCAACAGATACCAAACCAACATGACAGAGGAGTTGAAATGATCTGACAGATTTTAAAGCAGTCACTTCATTAAAAATGTTTCAATGAGTAATTAAAACATGCTTGGAACAAATGAAAAATTTAATCGTTTCATCAAGGAAATAGAAATTCTCAGGAAAGAAGAGAAGATATAAAGAAGAACCAAATGGAAACTTAATGCCATAAGTAAAATGTTAAAACTCAGAGTAGGTAAAGAACCAATGAACTGGAAGATACAACAGACATTACCCAATCTAAACAGAGAAGAAACAGACTGAGGGGAGAAAAAGGACAAAGCTTCATGGATCTACCTGACAATTACAAAGGACCTAACATTCACGTCATCAGAATCTGTGTAAAAGGCTTTCTCAGCAGGTCCACATAACTAGTCACTTTCACACTCATCCTTAAGATACGACTCTTAACTTGCTACCCTCCATGACCATATGATACAATCTGCCCTGCCCAGGTCACTCTGACCTCGCCAGGTTCTTTCTCTCCTAATTATCTCCTCATCTTCCTTCCCAGCTCCTTATTGCTTAGGACTCAATTCTCAATAGCCTCTCCTAAGAAGTCTTGTTTGGAGGGGTAACAGATAAGCATTAATGAAAATGATCTAGGTTAAAAAAACAATATTTAAAGAGATAGGCACCTTCAAAAAGTACGTAAGTTAGCTTCAGGTTTGGCTAGGTGAAACAAAAAGGCCAAAAGATAGCAGTTTATATTTTCCTCACATAAAAATAGATCAGGGTTAGTATGGCAGCTTGGAGTCATCAAAAATTCAGGTTTTTCTTTTGGTTTTACAATCCTAGCACTGATTTCTATCCCCCATGATTACCTCATGACCCAGGATGGCTACAAGCAGTCCAGCCATCTTGTGTGAAGCCCAGGCAACAGGAAGGAAGGAGGAAAAAAGGTAAAGAAAAGGGATGTGCACTGAACTATCCTCATATTCAGAAGTCTTCCTGTAAGTCCCTCCCCACAATTTCCTTTCCCCACTGGCCAGAACTTAATCACCTGGCCATACCTAACTGCAAGGAGGGACTGGGAATGTAGTATTTTTCTGGTAAAATGATAAATGGATGGATAAGCACTGACTGTGCCACTGAGAGCTTCAAAATGTTTTGAGTTACAAAACATTGATAAAATAATTGAAGAGTATCCCAGGTTAAGAACACAACCAATTACATACTATTATGTTAATTTACATGGATTAGAGTTGAAGATAGCAGTATAAATTTATGTTTAATTTAAATACAGATAGACACATACACAAATATTTATCAATATATAACACAATAGTATACACACATATATATCTCTTTGCTCCATCATCTGAGAGGACCTAATAGCAATGATATCCTAGTAGCAAAAAGCACACCTAGTACCCAGATCTTGATTTCTAAAATACCATTCTCCAATAAAGAGAACAAGGACTCCTTGGAGAAATGGTTGACTGGATGATTCTAGGACTGGGACAAGAAATATATGAAAATAATTCTGAAGTATCTTTTGGTGCCAGATTACAAAAAAGTAATTTAAAAGGGGGCTGGGACTGTTTATAATAGCCAGGATGTGGAAGCAACCTAGATGTCCATCAGCAGACGAATGAATAAGGAAGCTGTGGTACATATACACTATGGAATATTACTCAGCCATTAAAAAGAATTCCTTTGAATCAGTTCTAATGAGATGGATGAAACTGGAGCCCATTATAGAGAGTGAAGTAAGCCAGAAAGATAAAGACCAATACAGTATACTAATGCATTTATATGGAATTTAAAAAGATGGTAACAATAACCCTATATGCAAAACAGAAAAAGAGACACAGAAGTACAGAACAGACATTTAGACTCTGTGGGAGAAGGCAAGGGTGGGATGTTCAGAGAGAACAGCATTGAAACAAGTATACTATCAAGGGTGAAACAGATCACCAGCCCAGGTTGGATACATGAGACAAGTACTCAGGGCTGGTACACTGGGAAGACCCAGAGGGATGGGATGGGGAGGGAGCCGGGAGGAGGGATCGGGATGGGGAACACATGTAAATTCATGACTGATTCATGTCAATGTGTGGCAAAAACCACTACAATACTGTAAAGTAATTAGCCTCCAACTAATAAAAATAAATGGAAAAAAAAAAAGAAAGTAAGTTAAAAAAAAAAGGGGGGGGGGCGAGGCTGGGAAGAGAAACCCACAATATCACAAATATGTCAACTGGATAAAGGAACTAACTGAAAAAGTTCCCAATGGCCAAAACTGAAAAATTTAAGAAAAATAAATAAATCAGTATTGGATTATAACGTAAGTATAAAATAAACATCCACTAATCCATACTAATATCAATCATTAGACAAACAAGAAGAGTCACATCTCCTGTGCAGGAAAACTTCATGTGGACACTCCACCTTTAGGGAAGTGGAGCATAATTTCCCAATCTTTAAGCATGGTGAACTTTTTCCAAAGATGAAAGGAGAAAAAACAGAGTAACTTTACAATGAAAAAAAACCTGATAAACATGACCTCAATCAGACACTGAACAGGGATAAGTCACAATGATGCATGTACCCTTGATGTGAAGCCATGAGAATGGCATTTCACCTCTGTGGCCTTCCCCTCAAAAACGGGCTGCCCTTGTCTCACCATGAGAAAAAACATGAGTTACATCCCAATCGAAGGACTTTCTACAAAACACCTGGACAGCACTCCTCAAAACTATCAAGATCATAAAAAAATAAGTAAAGCCTGATAAAACATGATAAATACAGCATAATTACCACACTCTCTGCCTGGCATATAAGAAAAAACCTATAAATGAGTCATGCCATGATTTGTGTGCCTTTTTATTAGTGAATCTCAGTTTTCATGCTGACATGTTAGACTCCTTTTATGTTATGTAATCCAGGAAGTAATTATATAAGCTTAGATTAAAACAACTATGCAACTTATTACTTTGTATAAGGATTAAAACAACTATGCAACTTGTTAAGGTGTATAAGACTTGTGGACTTTGCTAATTTAATAATGCCACTTGTAAAGTTAGGTTACACCTAATTAAACAAATAAATTCTTGAAAGTTAAAAAAAAGTAAAGCCTGAGAAACTATCACAGCCAAGAAAAGCCTAGGGAAACATAACAGATCAATGTAACGTATACCTGGAACAGAGAAAGGACAAAACTAGGGAGAAACTGAAGAAACACTGAGTAGAGATGAACTTCAAGATAAAAATAAGGCAAATATATTGGGTAATCAATCACGACAGGTGCTTCACGAACGTGAAATGTGAACAACAGGAATCTGGTGTGGGTTGTACAGGAGCTTCCCGTACTGTCTCTACAATAAGGCTGTAAATCTAAAGCTGTTCAAAAATTTTTAATTTATTTTTAAAAATTAAAAATTGAATTGGAGACATCCGACTGGTGTCAGAAAGTTATTATTGGGACAAATAATCTAATTCAGCCTGAACTCCCAATTAGACATTTCAAGACATCACTTCAGCTCCCTGCCTGGAATTTATTTTACGAATATTTCAAGTGTCAGAGCTATAAAGTAACTGAATTACCCACTTGTACAAATAAGAAAGACAGAAATAAACCATGTAGGTGAGAGTGTGGAGCAAAGGGAACCCTCGTACCCTACTGGAGAAGGAAATGGCAACCCACTCCTGTATTCTTGCCTGGAGAATCCCATGGACAAGAAGCCTGGTGGGCTACAGTCCATGGGGTCACAAGGATATGACTGAGTGACTAACACTCATACCCTATTGGTGAGAATATAAATTGGTGCAGCCACTACAGAAAACAGTATGGTGGTTTCTCAAAAAACTAAAACGAGAATTACCATATGACCAATTTTACAGAAAAAAACAAACCATTAATTCAAAAAGACACATGCACCCCAATGTTCAAGTCAGCATTATTTACAATTGCCAAGATACGGAAGCAACCTCAGTGTCCATAAATAGATGAATAGATAAAAAGTGCGATACATATATGTGTGTGTGCACACACACAGGAATACTACTCAATAATAAAAACAATGAAATTTTATCATCTTCAGCATATGGATGGACTTGGAGGGCATTATGCTAACTGAAATAAGTCAGAGAAAGACAAATACCGTATGATACCACTTCTATGTTGAATCTAAAAAATACAACAAGCGACTGAATATAATATAAAAAGAAGCAGACTCATAAACTAGTTACCAGTGGGAGAGGGAGAGGCAGAGGGGAAATATAGGAGAAATATAGTGGGGAGAGAGAGGTACAAACTATTGGGTATAAATAGGTATATATTGTACAACACAGGGAATCTAGCCACTATTCTGTAATAACTATAAATGGAAACAGTTGGATTATAATCCAACTCTACAATTATAAAAATTGTATATTTTTTTATTTAAAATTATTCCCAATATAAGAATACAGAAAATACCAAAGAGAGAGAGAAGAATGTGAGGATTCCAGGAGTAGTTTTGTTATACCTTTGTTTGGAGTTTCAGACAGAGAAGCAAGGGTGAATGGGGTCAAAAAGCACTGTAAGACAGAATGGCTGGAAATTATTCAAAATTGATAAAAAAGAAAAAAAGATCTCAACAGACTTGAAAAAATAAGTATTTCCCCAAAAAAAGAAAGAGCAATTAAATAAATACATATACACATACATACAAATAAGGAAGCTAGGAGGTGATCAGACCGACCGTGACCAGGGTCAGAGAGACAGAAAGTGGTAAGGCTGAACTCAGAAACCAGACTTGGGGCTCCCTGACTAAGCAGGGCTCTCTCTATCCCCTGGCTGCCTCTTTGGAACTGCAGGTATTTCAGAGCCAAGTGTAACTGTACTCAACCTCTAACTCTTGTAACAACCCTTTAGTTCAAAGGACTTACTGGGTCTCAGAGTACCACACACAGAAGGGCAACAGAATTGCAGGAAAAAAGGGGAGACAGAGCATCTGACCTTGGACAGCAATACAGAGATCAAGGAAAGACCTGGGGAAACATTCATGGAAATAAAGTTCACATGAACATGCAAGCCACAGGAGGTGGACAAGTGCACAGTAGCCTAAACGGAACAAACAAAAAGATGTCTGTGTAAGGAAAGAACAAAATGTGTGCAATGCATTGTGATCAAACAACCTCCCAGAAGCTCAGGATTGGCAAGGAGCAGATGCACAGCCATTTCCAAACCTATAAATCTACAAAAGGCAAGTACTGTTCTCACCTGCTCTCAGCCCTTCCAAAGTCAAGTACAAAGAGTCTTGCACAAGATCATGGCATCCGGTCCCATCACTTCATGGCAAACAGAAGGGGAAAACACAGAAGCAGTGACACATTTTATTTTCTTGGGCTCCAAAATCACAGGATGGTGACTGCAGCCATGAAATAAAAAGATGCCTGCTCCTCGGAAGGAAAGCTATGACAAACCTAGACAATGTATTAAAAAGATAAATATCACTTTGCCAACAAAGGTCTGGATAGTCAAAGCTATGGTTTTTCCAGTGATCAAGCACGGATGTAAGATTCAGACCAGTGAAGAAGGTTGAGCACTGAAGAACTCTTGCTTTCAAACTGTGGTGCTGGAGAAGATGCTAGAGAGCTCCCTGGACTGCAAGGAGAGCAAAACAGTCAATCCTAAAGGAAATCAATGCTGAATATTCACTGGAAGTTCTGTTACTGAAGCTGATAAAGCTCCAATACCTTGGCCACCTAATGTGAAGAGCTGACTCATTATAAAAGACCCTCATGCTGGGAAAGATTAAAGGCAAAAGGAGAAGGGAGTGGCAGAGGATGAGATGGTTGGATGGCATCACTAACTCAATGGACATGAATGGGAGCAAACACTGGGAGAGAGCGGAGGACAGAGGAGCCTAGAATGCTACAGTCCATGAGGTCACAAAGAGTCAGACACAACTTAGCGAACTGAACAATAACAACACATCAAAGAAAAAAGAGGACTGGGGTCATGGGCAGCTGGTTGTCTCTGAATCCCAAATTTCCTGTGTCTGGAGTATACTGTTTCTACGAAGGAAAAGGGAGAGAAAAGTAAACAGACTATAACTTTATTCTCTACCCTCTAAATTGGTTTTTACTATCTTACTAAGGGGTTTAGCCAAACGTTTTAAATGTTTATTGTTTTGACCACCAAAGTACTCTGATATATATAAGTATAGAGTTTTTATATGCTACTAAAGTCATTAGCTTAAAACAAACTATCCTAACTATATGCTGGAGATCTAATGTATGGCACAGAGACTACAGTTAATAATAATGCATTTTATACTTGTAATTTGCTAGATCTTAAGTGTTCTCACCATACACATAAAGGTAGAGACAGGGGGTTATGGATGATTGTGGGCATCATTTCACAGTGTATAGGTACATCAAAATATCATGCTTTTATGTCTTAAATACATGCAATGATTATTTGTCAACCATAACTTAATAAGTTAAAAAAAAAAAACCTCCATTCTCACTGTAAAAATTTGGAAAGACACTTAAAAGCCTCAAGAAAACAAAATGTCCACAATACCAATGCCCAGTGATAAATTACATTAATATTATACCAAACTCCTTAAAGTCTATGATTTTGACTTAGGTCACATCTGAGCACTTTTGGAACACATTTTTAAAGGCTTTTGATTACTGATTTACTAGAACACCTGCACTTTACAGAGGTCTCAGTTATGTATTTTAAGGTACATGGAGTTAGTCATTTCCTGCTAAGGAGAACTGCCCTCTTGCACGATGGCTAACAGCCCCTGGGCAGTGCACACTTGATGTGGACAAACTTACAGGTCGTAGGAGAACTTCCTCTCCAGGTTGGTCTGGTTCTTCTGAAACTGGAGGACATCCTGTTGCAGCCTGCCGTAATTCTTCTGCAGGGCCTTTAACTGGTCTAAACCAAGAGGAGCACACGAAATGACTGGGGTCGCCGACATGGCCATCCCGAGCACAGGAGACACACCAACCCCACCAGGGGAACCCAAGGGGCCGGGGCAGCGAAACAAGGCGGGCGAAGAGGAAGTATGAGGGCCCCGCGCCAGGAATGTCCCCACCCTGATCCGGGAAGCAGCCCAGAAGGTGTGTGACCCCATAGGAACCAGCACCCTGATTCCTTCCCACACATTTCTCCTAGATGTCCTTTTGACCTCCAGCCCTTACAACGCATCACGAGCTCCTACCACCTGTTTCCCTCCTAGACATCATAAACTCTGAACTGCTCACCACGCTGCTCTTGGCAGCTCCATGGCCTTCAGTCTGAAAAATCGACTCCGGCACCTGGTCAGACCAGCAGCCTCTCCTACATCATCCCTTCTCCCCCCACCCTCAGCTACCAGGCTACCTGCCAGCACCCTTCTCCTGTCATTTGCTCACAGCCCAGTTATTCTCTGAGGCCCCCTGTGCATCTCACCCAGTCCCCCTGCTTGGGAAACAACAGCTTTCTTTGAGGAGATCCATCAGCCCCAGGGCTGCAGCCCTGGCTCGTCAAAGCTCTGCAGAAACAGCAGCAGCTCACTGACCAGCAGCCCAGTTGGGGGCAGAAGGAAAAAGTGCCACAGAGGTGACCACAGAAGGGGCTGCGGGCAGCGACGAGGGCCTGGGACGCAGCCCTGGACAGACACCTGGCTCCCCAGGGCTGGCCTCACAGCTCGGGACCTGCAAGGTTCGGGCGGCGGGGAAAGGGGAGACGGGTGTGTTGGGGGGAGTGGTTTAAAATTTTTAAAAAGTGAGAGACACCCTGTACTGCAACATGGATCCATCACAAAAGCATGTGACACACTTGAAAAGACAAAACTAGGCAGGAGAGAATGTTTCACTGGGTGCCTGAGGCCAAAGTGAGGGCAGTGGGGGGGAAGGAATTCCTGGAGTGGGACATGAGCTATGTCTTGACTTCATGTCAAAATACACTGAAAGGTACACTACAAAGGGTGAATTTTATTGTGTATAAATTATACTTTGATAAACCTAAAAAAAAAAATAAATTTTGTATCAAACCAAGCCCAGGGCGATGGAATACTGCTCAGCAATAAAAAGGAATGGACTATTTATTGCAGCCCCAACAGCATGGATGAGTTTCAAGATAACTATGCCGAGTGAAAGCAGGTTCACAAAAAAGGGTATATGCCATCTGATTCCATACATACAAAATCATAAAAATTACAGACTAATCTAGAGGGACAGAGAGCAGAGCAGACGGGGCCTGGGGAGGACTATCAAGGGGCCCAAAGAAGCTTCCTGGGGTGACAGATATGTTCGCTGTGTTGATATCATGGTGGTTTCCTGAAGAGCCACTTATGTCAAAACGAGTGGGACTGCACTTTAAATATGTGCAGGGGACTTCCCTGGTGGTCCAGTGGTTGAGAATCCACCTTCCAATGCAGGGGACGCAGGTTCAATCTCGAGTTGAGGAACTACGATACCACATGCCATGCATGGGGCAACTAAGTCCATGTGCCACAGCTAGAGAAACCTTGCAGGCTATAACAAAGACCCAGTGCGGCCAAAATAATTAAATGTGTGTAGTTTATTATATGTAAATCATGCCTGATTAAAGCTGCTTAAAATACTAAGTATAAGAAAGGCTGCAGGCGGTATGCCATACTTGAGGACAGACCAGCAGGTCGTCAACTCTGAGAAACCATGGCAGTCAACTAACCCATTTAACTTAGCGTAACTCTGCGTTTCCCCTATAAATATTCTTAGAAGCTGGTTTGGAATTAGAATTCTAGACCAGCACTGCTGAAAAGGACAATAATAAGCCACACAGATCATTTAAAATTCCCGAGAACCACATTTTTAAAAAGTAAATAAAACCAGGTGAAATTAAGTTTAATAATATATTTCATTTAACCCAACAGATCCAAAATATGATCATGGCAACATAGAATTAATGTAAAAAAATATGAATGAGACATTTTATACTCTTTTTTTTTTAATACTAAGTCTTTGAAACCTGGTGTGTATTTTACAGTTATAGCACATCTCAATTCAGATGTTAAAGAGGAATTGGGATTCTTGATCTGAATATATACAGTTATATATATATATATATATATATATGCATATTATATATACATAATATATACAGTTAAAATAATGTTGGTATAAGCGAGTTGTCCTAAAGATACTTAAGCTTCCCAATAACTGAGTCAAGTATCAGTTTTAATTTTAAATTGCAGAAAAGTACACAAAAATTAAAACTCCAGTTGTTCTGTCCCATGAGCCACATCACAAATGTTTACTGCCCACACGAGTCCCACATAGTGGGTCTCAGGGCTAGTATTCTGGAGCCCAGTTCTAGATTGATCTTCCCGTCTTAGAGGTGGAAACTGAGGCTGAAGGCGCTGAGTTTCCTAACTAGGGGCACAGGCGAGATCAGGGTCAGGTTAAGGATCACAGGACCCCTTGCTCCCTTCACCAGGTTGTAAGGCTGCAGGGGACCCTCTGGTCACACTACAAGAGGGGCTCACCCCCTCCCCACCTTCCCCACTGCTGCAGAAGGGCCCAAAGAAAAACAAACTCTGGCTGCCAAACTGAGTGAGAGCAGCAAAAATATGGAATTAAACTGGGCTGCATCACTTTTATATAAATTTCATGAAGAAAATCTGAATTCAGGATAATCCAGTGAAAAGAGCATACATATATCATATATACATAATATGTATATATATAAAACGGATTACACATGTATCATATATATATTTCTTAATGTATCACAAAATGAGAACCTGAAATCTCCTCAAAATAGCTTGCAACGTATTCAGTAACACTGTAAAAAGGTAAAGAGATACAGTTGGCAAAAAGAATAAAGATTACTCAATTACTCCAACACTACCCATCATTACGGCTTCCCTGGTGGCTCAGTCGGTAAAGAATGTGCCTGCAATGCAGGAGACCTGGGTTTGATCCCCAGGTCAGCAAAATCCCCTGGAGAAGGGAATGGCTACCCATTCCAGGATTCTTGCCTGTAGAATCCCACGGACACAGGAGCCTGGCGGGCTACAGTCCATGGCGTTGCAAAGAGTTGGACGAGATTAAGCAACTAACACTTTCACCTTCTACCCATCACCATATTTCGATAAGAGACCCCAGAATAGGATGGAGGAAAGGTGGGTTTTTCCTAACAAACCTGACATCTGGGGTAAAGTGGGGAGTGGAACTCACCTTGCAAGGTTCTGATGAGCCTCTCGCCGGTGGTGATGTTATTCACTAAAACGGCCTGCAAAGAAGATAAACATATAAAATGAAACACTGACAACCTGACAACTTAGAAGAGCCCTGACGAGACGTGACTGCGGGAGAAAGGCTGGGAAGTAGCCCCTGGCGACCCCCCGGGATGAACTTGGGCCCGGGGAGGAGCAGTATCGGTGTCCCAGCACCAGCCTGCAGCCCAGGCAAGGGGGGCGGCTCCTCTGGCTGTCTCCACTCCATGCCCGCAGGAACAGCAACCCCACAGTAACTGCCATCTTTCTCTGGGGGAATCAGGCACGGTCCGTCTCAACCAGAAATTAAACTGGCTGGGGGCGGGTGTTCGGCGACCGCTCCACCTGTGTTATTAGTCAAAGCTGTGGTTTTTCCAGTAGTCATGTATGGATGTGAGAGTTGGACCATAAAGGCGGTTGAGTGCCGAGGTACAGATGCTTTTAAACTGTGGTGTTGAAGACTCTTGAAAGTCCCTGGACTGCAAGGAGATGAAACCAGTCCATCCTAAAGGAAATCAACCCTGAATACTCATTGGAAGGTCTGATGCCTGAAGCTCCAATACTTTGGCCACCTGATGTGAAGAGCCGACTCACTGGAAAAGACTGATGCTGGAAAAGACTGAAGGCAAAAGGAGAAGGCAGCAGAGGATGAAATAGTTAGATAGCATCACCGACTCAATGGACATGCATTGAGCCAACTCCGGGAGATAGTGAAGGACAAGGAGGCCTGGCATGCTACAGTCCACGGGATTGCAAAGAATCAGACACGACGGAGCGACCAAACACCACCATCTGTGAAGCCTCCTGATCCTTTCTAACTTCCAACATTCCTCCTTCCATCCAGACTGCAAGCTCAGGGGATGGAGGGATTCACCCCCAGCTAGCTACACAATGTTGGGACTGCCCACAACAGAGGACAAAGAAGCAACGGAGGCCTCAGGCAAACAATGAAAAACACAAAAAAGAAGAAACATGACCGCGGGGCTCAGTGTAACCAGCAGCCTGTACACAGGCGCAGAGTCACCACCCTCAGGGGGCCCCAGGGCCCACACTCTCAGCAGAACACAACCCCACGGTGGGGGATAGGAAACTGAGGCACCAGTGGCTTCAGAGACTCGAGGTCACGTGGCCTTCTCAACAGCAAACAGGCAAAGCCCAAGTCCGAGCCTGGCAGGCCTGCCCCAGAGGTGAAGCTCTTCCTCACTGCATGCCTGCCAAACCGGGATCTGACCCCAGCAGGACTGCGATCCAGTGACAAATGGGGACCCAAACCCCAGCAGGACAGCGATCCCGTGATCCAGCGACTGTACGCGGTGCTGCCCCCTGAAGAAGAGGTGACATCAAACACCAGTGTGCATCACACAGGTATATAAGTGATGTTTTGTACACAGAGCCAAGTACTGGGCCACAAGACGAAAGTTTCTTACTGTGTCATAATCAACAAAGTTTGTCGACCTGCTGGCCATTACCTGGAGACCGGCTTCTGCCCCATTCCTGGGTAAAGGAGGACGACGACGCCCTCCCGGCGCCCTTCTGTGCTTCCATTTCCTGTTGGATCTCTGTCCAGCCCTCAGTCTTTCCTTGTCCTGGACTGGGCTTTCTAGAGGAAGGTGTTTATGAATACAGGGATGCACACCTAGAAACAAAATCTGGCCAAATGATTCAGGAGGTCTGGCACAACAGGAAACAAGTCACAGTGATACCATCTGTACAATTAATCTATCAGGGAGGGAACATGACAACCATGGCCCCTGACCTTCTAGGTGGGCCAGCGGGGAGTTATATTCACACAGCTCATAGCTCCTGCTCCTCTCAGAAAAGGCTTGCACATGTTCTATTAAAATGGCAAGAGATGGCCCCAAGGCCCCACAGTCCCACTTCGGGATATATACTCAGAACACAAAGCAGAACCTTGAAGAGATATCTGCATCCAAGTTCACAGCAGCACCCCTCACAACAGTCAAGAACTGAAGTAACCCTGGTGTCCCTCAGTGGATGAGGATAAAGGAAATGCAACATATACAAACAATGGAATAGTACACAGCCTTTAAAAAGAAAGAATGTCACATGCTACAACATGTGCGAACCTTGAGGACATGCTAAGCCTGTGACCAAGTACAGACACTATGTTGAGAAAAGCATGGAAATTTCTTTAAAAACTAGAAATAGAAATACCATGCAACCTAGCAATCCCACTCATGGGCATGTATCTAGAGAAAACTATAATTCAAAAAGATATACGCACTCCATTACACACTGTAGCACTATTTACCCGACCAGGACATGGAAGCAACCTCAATGTCTAGCAACAGAGGAATGAATAAAAAAGAGGTGATACATATACACCATGTAATATCGCTCAGCAATAAAAGAGAACAAAGTAAGGCCATTTGCAGCAACCTGGATGGACCTAGAGATTGATATTGAGTGAAGTAAATCAGACAATGAAAGACAAATATCATATGATATGGCTTATATGTAGAATCTAAACAAAGAGGTGCTGTTTTTCAGATGTTAAGTCATGTCTGACTCCTTGTGACCCAATGGATTGCAGCACACCAGGCTCCCCTTCTCCCAGTCCTTCACTATCTCCCAGAGTTTGCTCAGATTCATGTCCACTGTGTCAGTGATGCTATCTGACCATTTCATTCTCTGCTACCCCTTTTCCATTTGCCCTCAATCTTTCACAGCATCAAGGTCTTTACCAGTGAGTTAGCTCTTCCCATCAGGTGGCCAAAAGCATTGGGAGGGATAACCTGGGAGACTGAGACTGACGTATACACACTGCTATATATAAAACAGGTAATAACAACCTGCTCTACAGCCTAGGGAACTCCACTCAATACTCTGTAATGGCTTATGTGGAAACAAATCTTTAAAAAAAAGAGTGGCTATATGTGTATGTATAACTGATTCACATTACTATATACCTAAAATTAACACAACACCGTAAATTTTAAAAAAATTAAAAAAAAAAAAAATGCGGCACATACATACAATGGGATGGTACACTACACACCCCTTAAAAAGAATGTCACATGTCACTACGTAGGGGAACCCTGAGAACGTCACGCTAAGCTAATCAAAAATGGGCGAGCACCATATGATTCTATTTATATGCACAGTGCCTAAAGCAGACAAAGTCATGAAAACATAAAGCAGAAAGGTGGCTGCCAAGGGCGAGGGGTGAAGTAGGTTGGACAGACTAGTGTTTAATGGGCATAGAGTCTCCGTGTTGCAAGATGAAAAAGTTCCAGATATTTCCTGCACAACAATGTGAATATATTTAACACAGCTGAACTGCACCCTTAAATCTCTACCCTGCATAAGTAACAAAACCACCTTCCCTTTGAATATCAGTGATGAAAGAGGACAGGAAAAGAAAAGATGCACTTAAAAGATTATATGCTGATAATCTCAGAAGCCAACCTCTCCTGGGCAAATCATTTCTATAGCAATTACAGCAATCTGACTTGCCCCTTCTTCACTCACTACCCTTAGTTCCACCCAAAAAAAAAAGTCCTTATTAGAGTTTGCAACTGCCTGAGGGTTTAGGAATTGTTGCAATTTGATATATCTGAAGATATTTCTGTCTCCCACGTGACTTTATTCTTCCATAGAAAATATATTTTAGTTATCTCACCCAACCTACTTCCTGATGCATGGAAAAACAGTCTCCATTTAAGTAAACGAGAAAAGGATCATAAAACACCACTGAGAGCTTTATGTATGCAGTTTTATATTTACTGAAAATCTTGCTGAATCACTTTCAGGAAAACTATGAAAATGCTTTTAGTTTTTTGAGGGGTTCAAAATAAAGGGGAAAAAACCACCAGCATTAAACAAAATTATGTTTAAATCAATTACGTATTGAACCCTAAACAGCCCAGATGATTTTCGCATTTTGGTAAAGCGTGACTTTAGGGGAGCTGGACTTCCTGGTCTGTGTGACCTGTTTCCTGGGAATTCTCAGAAGCAGACAAGGAGGCAGTAAGTGCCGTCAAAATTCAATTAGACACTAGCTCAGAAGGCCTTGGAATGAATCGCCCATAAATCAACGTATCATAGCTATTCTATTCCAGAAACAAGTATAATTGATAAAACTATTTCTCCATTAGTTTCCTAAGAAAATAACCTCAACATTTCATAGTAAATTTTCAAAGCAATAAATCTACAACAGCTTACCATGTTCTGAAAACCTGAAACACACACACTAGGATGGTGACAAGTTAAAGAAACAAACAAAAGGAAAATAACAAGCAAACAAAACTGACAAGGATGTGAAGAAACTGGAAACCTCCCAGCCAGTTGATGAGAATGCAAAATGGTGAAGTCGCTGCAGAAAACAATTTGGCAGCTCCTCAAAAAGCTGAACAGGGGCTTCCCAGGTGGCTCAGCAGGAAAGAACCCACCTGCAATGCAGGAGACTTGGCAAGAGATTCGAGTATATTCTCTGGGTTGGGAAGATCCCCTGGAGAAGGGAATGGCTACCCACTCCAGTATTCCTGCCTGGAGAATCCCATGGACGGAGGAGCCTGGCGGGCTACAGTCCACGGGGTCACAAAGCGTCAGACACAACTGAGCAGAGCACACAGCCTGCACAACAATGAAGACCCAGCACAGACAAAAATAAATAAGTAAAAATAGGGGGAAAAGCTAAATAGTTATTATACAACCCAGAAATTCTCCTCCTAGGGTATATACCCATGGAGTCTGTCCATGGAATTCTCCAGGCAAGAATACTGGAGTGGGTTGCCATTCCCTTCTCCAGGGGATCTTCCTGACTCCGGGACTGAACCTGGATCTCCTGCATTGCAGGCAGATTCTTTACCACCATCTGAGCTACCAGGGAAGCCCAGGTGTATACCCAAGAGAACAGAAAACACATGTCTACACAAAAATTGTCCACGAAAGTTCACAGCAGAATTGTTCTTCACAGCCAAAAATGTGGCAAGAACCCAAACGTCCAAGTGATGAATTAATAAATAAAAGTGGTCTGTCCATATGATGGAATATTATTCACTCATAAAAAGAAATGAAGGAACTTCCCTGGTGGGCCAGTGGCTAAGACTTGCACTCCCAATGCAGGGGGCCTGGGTTCACTCCCTGGTCAGGGAACTAGATCCCACATGCCACAAGTAAAGATCCTGCATGCCACAACTAAGACCCGGTGCAGCCAAACAAATAAACAAATAGATATTTTTAAAAGAAAGAAATAAATTAAGTACTGACACACTCTAAAATGTTATATGCCCAGAACAGGCATACCCATAGAGGAAGAAGGTAAATTAGCGGTTACTGGGGGGCTAGAGGAAGGGAGGAAGGGGTGAGGAGTAACAGCCCACAGGCCCACATTCCTTCTTGGGATGATTAAAACTTTCTGGAACTAGAGAGTTTGCACAACATTAGTATGCTTGCACAACACTGTGCGTATGTGAAAAACCACTGACCTGCACACTTTAAAATGATTAAAATGTGTGTGCTTTATGTTATGTGAATCTATCCCACTTAAAAGAAATAGATGAAATTAAATATTAACATTTCATCTACATATAGCCGAACTGTCATTTCAAGATGTAATCAACATAACAGTATTAATGAGATATTTTACTCTTTTTCTTTTACTCTAACACACTTTTACGCTTAAAGTGCATCTCAGTTGGGACTTCTCGGCGCTCAGCAGCCACCTGTCCGTGGAGACAGCACAGTCCCGGAGCAGGAGGGGAGCAGAGTGCGCCAGCATCAGGTAAGTGCCAGTCAGTTATTATTTATTTACGGCATCTTGACAGGATCACACACTCACACCAGCACCATTCACCACCACACAGACAAGCTGCCGCCCAGACACTTCAAGCTTATGGTGCCTGTGGGCGCCCTGAACACGCGTGTTCTCAGAGAAACCACGGCACAAGCAGCGAGGTGACACATCCAGTCCAAAACCCTACAGCTGACGTAAGCCACTGTTGTGATTTAAAGCATCACGTGCAGAAATATGAACACTGGCTGAATAGCTGATGCTAAGAAATGATTGGGACTTTGGTTAGGGTAGTTACGAGAAAGAGATGATCCCACATTTTAGAGATACACATTGAAACAAGAACTATTCAAACAGCATGAGGTATGGTCACTGAATGTTGGACATTGAGGGTCCATTAGATCACTCTCTCTACTTCTCATGTTGAAACTTTCTATGATTAGTCCACACATGGTACACACTAATATTAGTCACTAAGTCACATCCAACTCTTTTGGACCTGGTAGACTGCTGAAGGCCAGGCTTCCCTGTTCTTCACTATCTCCCGTATTCCCTCAAACTCATGTCCATTGAGTCGGTGATGCCATCCAACCATCTCATCCTCTGTCACCCCCTTCTCCTGCCTGCAATCTTTCCCAGTATCAGGGTCTTTTCCAATGAGGCAGCTCTTCTCATCAGGTGGCCAAAGTATTGGAGTTTCAGCTTCAGCATCAGCCCTTCTTGTGGCATGGGCCAATAATTAAAACTGAAAGCAAAGTTAAGAACAAATCCTTTTTTAAACTTTTTAAGTACAAGCCTGATTTTAGTGGTAAAGAAAGATGAGTCAGATGATGCTGAGATGAAATTAACTTTTTTTTTTTTTGCCACACCTCACAGCTTGCAGGATCTCAGTTCTCTGACCAGGGATCGAACCCAGGTCATCACAGTGAAAGTTCCTAGTCTTAACTACTGGACCTTCAGGGAATCCTGGAACTTTCGTTTTCTGAGTGGAATCTAGGGAGGTTCAAGATCTTCTAGAGGTATAGATACTTCCTGTTTGTTACTTCTTACCTGTGGCCCTCTGTATCTGAGGGTGCCACACTCTCAATTGGTTGAACCCAGGATGTGAGGGCTGGCTGCATGTAGCCACTTGATACACACCGCCTGAGCACTGTGAAGATTGGCATCCACAGGGCCGTGCGGGAACCAAACCTCCGTGGACACCCAGGGATGAATCAAATTTCAGTTCCCCAACTGAGCTGTCTTATCACAGTATATACAGCTCCGCCAACAATTTATCAACTATCATAAGGGATTCTGAGGCGCATAAAGTGATAAAAGAGAGGAAGGAGAAAGAAATAAGTAGAGAGATTGAGAGCAACTAAAAGAAGATAGGGGAGGGTGGAAATTTTTTTTGAAGAAAATAAAAAGACGTGGAAGGAGATGGAAGGTTCTATGGATTCTGGTTTCAGATCTGCTACAAATTTGCTTTATCTCTGGACACCTCACGTGACTTCTCCTGGCCCCAGGTTCCACGACTGGAACCTACCAGAGGGACCTGCGACATTTAATGGGAGCACACCATGCGCACGTGAAGGTGGGGCAATTCTTTATTTCACAGGGTCTCCTCATGGCAGCATGTTCAGCAGCCCTGCTCCCCTCACCCCTCCCAAAACCGGCAGCACCCTCACCCCTGCAGTGGGCGTCACCAGCCGAAAAGAGCCCTGCCCCCGACACTTCCAAATGGCCCAGGGCAGAGGCAGGAGGTTTCACCAGTGAAGCCATTCTGCTCTGCAGAAGAAATCCTGCACAGCCAGGCCCATGTGAAAACCTACCCGGACCCCACCTCTCCACCACAGGCCTCTGCCGAAAACCACAGCCCAGAGAGGCTCCAGGACAGCGGGCAGGAGGCAAGCACCAGGAGGAGGCTGCACTTCCCCGTGAGCGAGGCATGAAGAGATGCCACCCAGAGAAACTGCCGACTAACTAAGGGAGACGGATACTCATCCACATCTCACGCGCATCCAGAGGTGGCAGGGCCACTGAAAGGCCCCAGGACTCGGCACACCCGATCCGCCTGTGCAACGTGGGGTCTGCACACCGCTGCCCCGGCTCCCCCAGCAATGGGGAGGCCAAGCAGGCCCCCCCAAAAAGAGACGGGGAGAGGTGTGCAGGGGCAGGTGGGCTGCAGAAGGCGGCTGAGTCCAGACCACAGGGAGGAGCCGAGAGACAGACGCACAAGTTAAGGCCAAGACCTACTCTCGGGGGTTTCAGAGACCCAGGTCACTACACGGTGTGAGAACTCGGGTTATTCAAGGTCCAGAAATGGTTTAAGGGCACATGCGGAAGGGATAAGTGAGTGCACACGTGCGCGTGTGGGAGACGTGGTGGAAGAATGAGCGTGCTGAGTGAAACGGCCAGACACCAGGGCACAAACACCGTGTGATCCTGCTGAGGGGCGCTGTGAGCAGCCGCGTCCAGATACGGAAGGCAGAGCCACGGATGCCACAGCGGGGAGCGGGGACAGTCAGTGCTTCCCATGGACAGAACCTCAGGCGGGCAGACGAGAGAGCTCCGCGTGGGACGCTGGTGACAGTCGCGTGACGATGAGAATGCACTTGATGCCGGTGAACTGCACGCTGAAAAATCGTTAAAACGGTTGTTCTTAGATTAACTACATGGCAACCCACCCCAGTATTCTGCCTGGGAAATCCCATGGACAGAGGAGCCTGGCAGGCTACAGTCCACAGGGGTCCAAAGAGCTGGACAAGAATAAGCAGTGAACACTTTCACTTTTTCTTTCAAAGCAGGACAAATGGCTAGGCTTCTTCACATTTGTTGCCTCCTTTTCAAGAGACAGAATCTTCCACAGGAGGCAACTCATAGAAACCACTGCCGCTATGACTGAAGGGAGCAGCCGTCACCTCAGGTCCAAACAGCACACAGGAACAGGAGCCACGCGGCCTGGGGCTCCCACCACCCAATGAAACCTCTTCTACGCGTCACTTATGACAGGAAAGTCCTAGAAACACAGAATATCTTCATGCCACATCCCTCAAATAACGCTTTCCAGAGCCTCCTCAGGCCCCACATCACCCGGCAACAGAGGATCAACCTGCGTCTCAGAGGCCACCTCGATGCGGACACAGGTCACACAGGCGAGTGACAACATGGGGCCAAGGCACATGGAACGGGAGCCGGCCTCCCTCCACCTCCTACTGCCTCTTCTATTGAAGCGTTTCTCTTCCTGGACACAGAACAGCTCATGTGTTGCCAAGTCCCCTCATCCTTCTTTCCACTTCACTTCTTTGTTAGGTCAGGACTGACACAGGAAGTGTATTTCCACCACAAAGGAAAGAAACGTAACTCAAACGATATTCTTTGCACTATAATGGTGTTAAGTCGCTCAAGTTATGTCCTACACTGCGACTCTACGGACTGTAGCCTGCCAGGCTCCTCTGTCCACAGAATTCTCCAGGCAAGAAAACTGGAGTGGGTAGTCATTCCCTTCTCCAGGGGATCATCCAGTGTCAGTTTACATATATTAACAAATTAGTGAAAAATCTCAACATGTCGTAGCAGATATATGACTGCAAGAAATCAACCTAGAAAGAATGTCACAGACAAAACTATGGAAAAGGAAACCACTTCTCTCACTTTCGGCAAGTGAAAATGAACACAACGGCAGGAAGCTCAACCTTCCCTGAACAAAGTGCTACTCGGTAATTCAGGGCCTTCCAGATTCTTCCTCCAACCATCTCAGATATTAGGAAATTAGTACCTCAACTGCCTTTAGGACCACCACGTGGCTATGGGGCAACAACTAGTCAGGAGGCCACCCAAGTTTTTAGTAAGTCTTCAGACTCACAAACATTAAGTGGCTTTCTGACAACAAAATAAAAGAATGAACTGAGCCACTCTGTGCCATTCTTAATAGAGTTGACACAGATCTTTACAACAGTAGCTCTGTTAACTTTTGCCAAAACTAACTAAAACCTGAGGCTCTGTTTCCAGTGAGACCCCTTAAAAATCTGTTTTGTATGTACACATATATACGTCTGTACAAAGAAAACAGTATTTCACTGGATGCTTGTGTGAGGATGATCTATACCCAGACAAATGTGGTGGTTTAAAAATAACCCCTCAAGTTCCTGACACTGCCCCCCAGAATGGAGTCTAACTTCTACCCCTTCCACCTGGTCTGGCCGTAGTGACTTGCTCCTAACGAATGTGTAAGAAGTGACCCTGAGCACTTCTGAGGCCTGGCCAGTGAAAGGTGTAGGGGGTTGATTAGTGTAACCCCGAATTTATGTCCACCCAGAACATGGCAATGAACCTGTTAACAACCTCGTTTAGAATCAGGGTCTGAACAGATTTAAGTGAGTTGTAATAACGTCGGGGGGAGGCGGGTGGGGGGGGGGATGGGCCCCAAATCAGAAAGACTAAAGGGAAGAGATGAAGAGACACAGACAGACACAGAGGGAAGACGGAGGCAGAGACTGGAGCAGCGTGCCTGCAGGTCAGGAGAGGCCAGAATCTGCCAGCAAACACAAGAAGCCACAAGCGCCAAGGCTCCCAAGAGCCTTCGAGGGAGCATGGCCCTGCTGACACCCAGATTTTGGACCTGGACTCTCCAGAACAATGAAGGAATACATTTTCATTTTAAGGCATCCAGTTTATGGTATCTGTCTTGGCAGCTCTGGGAAACTCCTGCAAAAGATTATAGCTTCCTCCCCTTCATTGCTGGGATCCTCACCCGGGAAGCCCAGCTTCCATACTTCAAGGAAGCCCCAAGCCATGTGGAAAGTCTCGTGGTGCCGTGGCCTCACAAGACCCCTCTGAAGTCTCAGTTCCCTGACCGCGACACATGAGTGAAGGAACGTTCAGGCGACTCCACCTCAAGCCTTCAAAGCACCCCGGATGTAGAGTGTGGAGTAGAACAAGCTGTTCCCTCTAGGCCCTCCCAAAGGGCTAGTTGTGAACAAAATAAATGTCTGTCATGGTTTTAAACCACTGTGTTTGGGGGCAATTTGTTATCCAACAATAAATAATAGGACAACACATATATGTATAATCCTATTCACCTGACTCAAACACAGATCTTCAAAACATGGTCCCTTATGCCAATCAGATGTCAAGGCATTCTACAAAGGTCCCTTCAGCAAATATTTATGAAGAATCCTCTTATCTGGAAGTACACCCCTGCCTTCCTTCCTAAGGTAAGGTCCCTCAACATCCCTAAGATAACAATGCAGAATGAGCCAAGAGTTCCTGGGTCCCTTTAAATGGTGTGCAAAAACTAGGAATGTTCAAACATGTTTACGGTTTAAAGAAGCCACCTTATCTACAATGTTCATGACACAATACCTTAATAAAAGTTTGAACACAATCATAATTTATAAATGCTACAAATAGATGGGGAAACGGTGGAAATGGTGACAGACTTTATTTTGGGAGGCTTCAAAATCACTGCAGATGGTGACTGCAGCCATGAAATTAAAAGACGCTTACTCCTTGAAAGAAAAGTTATGACCAACCTAGACAACATATTAAAAAGCAGAGGAATTATTTTGCCAACAAAGGACCATCTAGTCAAAGCTATGGTTTTTCCAGTACTCATATATGGATGTGAGAGTTGGACTATAAAGAAGGCTGAGCGCTGAAGAATCGATGCTTTTAAACTGTGGTGTTGGAGAAGACTCTTGAGAATCCCTTGGACTGCAAGGAAATCTAACCAGTCCATCCTAAAGATCAGTCCTGAATATTCATTGGAAGGACTTATATTGAAGCTGAAACTCTAATACTTTGGTCACCTGATGCAAAGAACTGACTCATGTGAAGAGACCCTGATGCTGGGAGGGATTGAAGGCGGAAAGAGAAGGGATAACAGAGGATGAGATGGTTGGATGGCATCGCCGACTCAACAGACATGAGTCTGAGTAGGCTCTGGGAGTTGGTGATGGACACAGAGGCTTGGCAAGCTGCAGTCCATGGGGTCGCAAAGAGTCGAACACGACTGAGCTACTGGGCTGAACTGAAAGTGTAGTATTTTTTTTTTAAAGGTTCTCAGTGGTTAATCTCCAAATGATGGAATTACAGGTGATTTTTATATTTTCATAATTATCTTTTAAAATATTTTTATATTTTCATAATTTTTATATTTTCATGATTCCCAACCCAGGGATTGAACCCTGGTCTCCTGCACTGGAGGGAGGTTCTTCACTGCTGAGCCACCAGGGAAACCTAATTGTCTATAATAAAAATATTTTGATAACTAAGAAAAAGACAACTTCTTTGAAAGTTACTGAAGGCTGATGTATACAATCATTTTTTTTTTTTTAAACAAAGCTGAATATCCCTACTAATAACATACAACTCAGGAAATGAGTTTCTACCCAGTTATATAAATACACATGAACTTGTGTAATTCATTTATGCAATCAAACTGAATTAACCACACCTGAAAGGGCAGTCCACTCCAGTATTCTCGCCTAGAGAATCCCATGAACAGAGGAGCCTGGCAGGCTACAGTCCATGGGGTTGGAAGAGTCAGACATGACTTAGCAACTAAACCACCATTCACACAACAGGAATGCAGAAAAGAAGGAAAATGAAAATGACAATCCAATCTCCAAGGATCAGCTTAAGTCTCATCGGAAGCATTTACCATCAACCAATCAGAGTCTGTGGAATTTGGTTCAAATCGCCAAGACAGGGAACCTGACTGACCAGCCGCAGCCCTGGGAATGGGTACACTTCACTGACCCAGGCTTGTCTCTGCTTCCAACAGGCTACGGCTCATGAAAATGGAACAAGCCAGGAAAGCGTAAGAGGAAAAAGTAACAGGACCACATTGGTGAGCAAGGTGGAAACAGATAATAAAAATGTAATAACACCATTGAGCAATTCAACTTTTAAGTTTACCTCAAAAACTCTTTTGACCATGACCCACAATGACAAATTTTATACAGTGCAAACATTCACATATGTATTATCTTTAATACATACACTGACACAATGGTTTCACCAAAGAATATAAAACAATATAATATACTCTAATATTTTAAAATTTTTAATGTGGATCATAGCCAGTAAATTATTACTCCCAGCTCATTAATGGGTCCCCAAACTGTAGTCAGAAATGTACTGCAAGCTTAGAGAAACTCACACGTGTCAAGGGAGCCCTCAGAAGCAGCTAGTTCGCTGCAACAGCCAACACTAGAAACAGCTGATGGGCCCAGTGCAGAGGAGGGTAAACTGCAGTACATTTATACAAAGAAATAGGCACAGTGGTAATAATGGATAAACTAGATCTATATACCAATAGCCCCTTCATGGATCACAGCCATGTCACACTGAAGGGGCCTGTACAACTCAACGAAGCCATGAGCCATGCCATGCAGGGCCACCAAGATGAGCAGGTTACAGTGGAGAGTTCTGACAAAACGTGGTCCACTGGAGGAGGGAATGGCAAACCACTCCAGTATTCCTGCTTCAAGAACTCCATGAATAGTATGAGAAGGCAAAAAGATACGACACTGGAAGATGAGCCCCCCAGGCCAGAAGGTGTCCAGTATGCTACTGGGGCAGAGCGGAGAGCGACTACTAACAGCTCCAGAAAGAATGAAGTGGCTGGGCCAAAGCGGAAACAGTGTTCAGTTGTGGATGTGTCTGGTGGTGAAAGTCAAGACTGAAGCTGTAAAGAACAATATTTCGTAGGAACCTGGAACGTTAGGTCCATGAAACAAGGTAAATTGGACATGGTCAAGCAAGAGACAGCAAGAGTGAACACTGACATCTTGGGATCAGTAAACTAAAATGGGTTGCAATAGGCAAATTTAATTCAATTGACCATTGTATCTATTAGTACGGGTAAGAGATCCTTAGGAGAAATGGAGTAGCCCTCATAATCGATAAAAGAGTCTGAAATGTAGTACTTGAGTGCAATCTCAAAAATGACAAAATGACCTCAGTTCATTTCCAAGGCAAACCATTCAACATCATAGTAATCCAAATCTATGCCCCAACCATTGACACAAAAGAAGCTGAAGTTGACTGGTTCCATGAAGACCTACAAGACCTCTTGGAACTAACACCAAAAAAAGATGTTCCTTTCATCACAGGAGATTGGAATGCAAAAGTAGAAGAGACACCTGGAGTAACAAGCAAGTTTGGCATGGAATACAAAATGAAGCAGGGCAAAGACTGACAGAGTTTTGCCAAGAGAACATACTGGTCACAGCAAACATACTCTTTCAACAACAAAAGAGATGACACCACACGTGGATATCACCAAAATCAGATTGATTATATTCTTTGCAGCCAAAGATGGAGAAGCTCTATAAAGTAAACAAAAACGAGACCTGGAGCTGACTGTGGCTCAGGCCATGAGCTCCTTATTGCAAAATTCAGACTTAAATTGAACAAAGACAGGAAAGCCACTAGACCATTCAGGTATGACCTAAAGCAAATTCTTTATAATTATGCAACGTAAGTGACAAATTGATCCAAGGTATTAGATCTGGTAGACAGAGGGCTTGAGGAACCATGGATGGAAGCTTGTTAACAATGTACAGGAGGTGGGGACCAAAACCACTCCAAAGGAAAAGAAAAGCAAGAAGGCAAAGTGGTTGTCTGAGGAGGCATTACAAGTGGCTGAAGAAAGAAAACAAGTGAAAAGCAAGGGAGAAAGGCAAAGATATACCCAACTGAATACAGAGGTCCAGAGAATAGCAAGGAGAGATAAGAAGGCCTTCTTAAATGAACAATGGATAGAGGAAAACAACAGAATGGAAAGACCAGCGATTTCTTAAAAAAAAAACCAGTGATATCAAGGAAACATTTCATACAAGGATGTGCACAATAAAAGACAGAAAGAGTAAGGACCTAACAAAAGCAGAAGAGAGTAAGAAGAAGTGGCAAGAATACACAGAAGAACTATACAAAAAATTGTCTTAATGACCCAGATAACCACGATGGTGTGGTCACTCACCTACAGCTAGACATACTGGAGTGTGGACCTTAAGAAGCACTGCTATCAGTAAAGCTAGTGGAGGTGACAGAATTCCAGCTGTTTTTAAAATTCTAAAAGATGACGCTGTGTGAAAGTGCTGCACTCAATATGCCAGCAAATTTGGAAGACTCAGCAGTGGCCACAGGACTGGAAAAGGTCAGTTTTCATTCCAATCTCAAAGAAGGGCAATGCCAAAGAATGTTCAAAAAGAAAAAAAAAAAAAAGATTAAAAACAAAATATAGAAAGGCCAGAGGCTCAGAGTAAAAGGTAATTCTTCCTAAGGGAAAAAAAGTCAGATTTTCAGGTAATAACAGATACACACAGGGGTGGAGAGGCAGGCAGAAAGGCACACAAAACATTCTTTTTCCTCCCTCCCTGTAGAAGGGAAATCTTGCTCAGGCTGGTTTAGTTAGGCGCTGACAAACCACTAAACCAGCACGGTCCTTCCCACCTTGCCCGGTGCAGTCCAGACCTGATGGAGCAGAACTCTGGTCTCTGCCGGGTCCCCCTTCTCAGTACAACACTCCCCAGGGCCCATCAACACGCCTCCTTCCTCACCCAGCAGAGGCCTGGGTGTCAGAGACCACTCCACACCCCCTGAAAATCCCACATGGAGTTTCTGCCAACTTCATCCCTTAAGAATAAACCCTATGTCCTCCCAAAATGTACTGCAAGAAGTTAAGCTTGTGAGAAATAGCAAGGTCCTATTCTACACAGTTGAAGAGGATTTCGGGAGCACACACAGCGTCACCCACATATAAGAAAAATGAGGCAGTACCCTCCTACAACAGCATTAAAACTGGAACAATTCAGAGAAGAAACAGACATTTGTGACTATGAGAACGTACTCTTCAGATTTTTTAAAAAAAGTATTCCTCACCCTTCAAACCAGTCACATAGGAGAAGTCTGAGGCCCTGTTTAGAAATGATTCATTATCTGGTAACTAGTAGGACTTTAAATAGACTTGGCTCATCTAAGCCACGTGCCTCTCTCTGTGAAATGCTTGATTTACTGGAAGGCAGTCATATCTTGAGATGTGTTATCTTGAAAATGGACTTGATTTTAGTACAAACTAGTAGCCAGGTCTTCAAAGAAATAAATGGTCATGAGTCTGCTGCCCTTTAGAAAAGAAGATATTAGTAACGCATACCATTACACAATGTAACAAACAGGAAACCGGAGTCACACAGTCCCAAGCAAGCCAGAAAAAGCAAGACACACAAAGCTGCTCTCATTAGCAGGAAGTCCCTTCTAAAATCTGTGCAGGGTCTAGTATTTTTTAAACATCAAACCCAGCACTTTCGGATCCCCTACTTTCTTCATGTGTATTTAGCAGGAGGTCTGCATCTCCTCTCCCTGTGGGATACTCATGGGCACAGCGCTGTTCCTTTTGAGATACAAGCATCCAGCTCACACTTGGCACAGAGGAGGTACTTAACACAAATTTGCAGAGAGTAAGAAAACAAGGTTAACAGGAGGATGAACCTGATGCTTACACAGTTCTTTGGCATTTCTCCCTTTTATCACCACTTCAAAAGATTTTCCAACAAGCTCACCCAGGGACTACCAGCAAGATGGGGAAACGCCCAAAGCTTGAGCGAGAGGCTCATCCCACATCTGAACAGCCATGTTCTTTCACATGCAGTTTTGCACATGCAGTTTCTTTGCCCTTCCCGTCTGTTCTGTGTTTCCAATTCCAGCTCATCCTTGAACACTCTACTTAATTTCACTTCTTGATGACACCTCCCCGCCCCAGTCAACAGAATTCACTCCTTCTAAGGGCTTCCCTGGTGACTCAGTGGTAAAGAACCCGCCTGCCAATGTAGGAGACCTGGGTTCCATCCCTAGGTCAGGAAGATTCCCTGGAGAAGGAAATGGGAAATCACTCCAGTATTCTTCCCTGGGAAATCTCATGCACAGAGGAGTCTGGTGGACTACAGTCCATGGGGTTGCCAAGAGTTGGACATGACTGAGTGACTAAACAACAACTCACATAAACACACAGCTGCTTATCCTCCCATTGAGCAGAATTCAACAGGGTATAAATGGCATTCAGGACAGAATTAAGAGGAAAATCAAGTGGGTCTTGCCTTTTCGTCCTGGTACAACTTGTTGACGCTCTCCATCTGAAAGTTGTGGCTGGACTGGATTTTGTCCAGCTGCTCCCGCTGCTTTTCCAGCTCCCCCTGGAACTCATTCTTCTTCATCTCCACGGCCCCTCGCTCCGCAGCCGCCCTGCGGACCCTGCCTTCCAGCTCCACAATCCGCGTCTGCAAGGACACCGCAGCATAAGGACCATGTGAAGCTATCCTCAGACCAGACCGCCCCGTTCCCTCAGGAAGACCACCCCACAGCCCCCAGCCGGGGTCAAGTGTGTTCACGGTGTACCCATTCACACATGGTGTGTGTCCAGGGCTAGATCTTCTAGGTGAGTGGTGCAGATGCTCCCACAGGCTATTCTAGAGGCTATTCACTTCTCTGAGCATCTGTGCGTCTACTGTGTGTCTCCATGGAAACATCATCACACTCCTCACAGGGACTCTGCCAGGCTTGCCTGAGGCAGGTATAGGCACACCTCATTTTACTGAGCTTCACAAGTCTTGTATTTTTTAGAAATTGAAGGTAGGCGGCAATCCTGCATGGAACAAGTGCGACAGCACCATTTTTTCCAACAGCATTTGCTCACTCCATATCTCTGTATCACATTTTGGTAATTCTCATAATATTTCAATTTTTTCATTATTATTATATTTGTTGTGACGATCTGAGATCATGATCTTTGAAGTTACCAAGGCTCCCTGAATGCTTAGATGATGGTCAGCATTTTTTAGCAGTATTTTTAAGTTAAGGTATGTACTTTTTTTTAAGATATAACACTACTGAACACTTTAATAGAGTACAGTATAGTATAAATATAACCTTTTATGCTCTGATAAAACAAAAACTCACATGACTTGTTTTACTGCACTATTTGCTTTATTGCAACAGTCTGGAACTCAATCTGTGATATGGCCAAGGTCTGCCATAAAATGGTCTGTACATAAAATGCTTTATGCTTTACCTGGCGTGAGCTGGCGCTCAAATATTTAGTTTCTTTTCCTCACTGACACAGCACTTAAACACTCTTTATAAGACACAATTTCTGAAACAGATTGAGTTCTCTGGACACCAAAACCCCATCTGCCCAGAAAACAGGGGTCCAGGGGAAACTCAGACAAAACCGCTACAACTGCGTGGGGCAAGCAGCAGAGGAGTCCAGAAACACTCCTTGGGACGGGCTTCCTGAGGACTCAAGCTCTGCCACCAGGAAGACTGGGTTGGAGTCCCAGCTCCCCTTGTCCTTTCTCTGTGAAGTGGGGTGGGGAACAAGATCCTAGCCTGACAGAGTACAAAAGAAGGTAATGTATGCAACATACTCTTAAAGAAACAGTATTCTGATACCTGTTAAAATGATAAGGAAAACTTGATTCAAGGCTGCTGCAACAGGGGTCATGACTATTGCAGTTGAGAGAGAAACTGTTCTCAATTCTGAGTACAGTAGAGACAGCTGAGGATTTACAGCCAAAGAGCAGAGAGAAGGGGTTGGTGGGTGGAAAAGTACCAAGAGGGTAGGGGGAGTCTTGCTAAAGACAGCCCCATCAATGATAACGCATGAGGAGCTTGCTTGGGCATCAGGGGTGGAGGACTGAGTTAGCAGGATTCTCTGCTGAGCCTGGGCTAGGCAGGCCAAAAACAGGATGGGGGCCAGGACTGAGGCCTTCTCAAGAAAGGGGATCCTCAAAGCCTGACGGAACCGTGGTCAAGGAGAGTCCTGGCCGTCGCTCAGTACTGCTGGTCCACAACGGGTGGCAATAAATAGGAAAGATAAAGTTATTAAATATCAGTAAATGATGCTCGTCAAGACTGGTACCTCTAAATACATTTCTCACACCCGCTCTCCATATACACTGCCCACACCACTCGGGTACTGAATGTGGAACGGAGGACCAGACGGGCTGTGGGCAGGGTACTTAAGTTGTTTTTCCAGAACCAGCCCCAAAGGCCTGACTAAAAATTGTTAGCTTACAGAAGGGCAGACAGGCATCTCCCGGCAGCAAGCCTAAGAAGTCACAAGGGGGTCCTCTCCCACCCAAGAGCAGGGCTGGTGTGGGGCCAGGCCTGAGGCTGGGCGGTGGGCCCTGCAGAACATGCGTTACTGTGCACAAAGCCTCAGGGGCCGATAAACCGCGAACTCCTCAGAATCCAGCACCCAGCAGCTCTAAATACTCTGTGACATCCACACAAGCAGGACCAAGAGAACACCTGGAGATCCACGCTCCGGGAGCTGGCGATCCAGTAGTTGAAGCCCAGGACAATGATACAGGCCACCAGGGCAGCCAGCACGAGCGGTGGTGACTTCATGCTCCGACGTCCGTTTCCCAATCCCATCATCTCAAGGGCCGGGCTGAGAACCTGCCGAGTAAGAACAGACACACAGGCCTCAGTACTAGGGCTGCCATGCCCCGGACTTTCCACATCCATCATCACAACCAGCAGGAAGGCGGCCTGCCCCGAAACAGGGGCTGGTGTTTCCTCCTTGAAATGCGGCGCTGGCGGCAGAGAGGACTGTACACAGCACACCGGACCAGGTGATATGTGCCCCGGGCAGTGCGGCTAGGTCCCTGGGACAGGCCTGTGGGAGTGGGCCCCGTCACAGAAACCCATCACACAGGCTCAACACCGTGGGCAGGTCATAATTTCTCTTACACCTCAGTTTTCCCATCTGAAATATGGGGATAACTATAGTTTCTACCTCCCAGGACAATTTGAGAAATCACCATCTCTGTAAGCAGTTAATAGCAAATATTAGTGCTTCTACATCACATTAGAACAACTAGAACGACTCCAGGGACTTGCCTGGTTGTCCAGTGGTTGGGACTTCACCTTCCAATGCAAAGGGTGAGGGTTCCATCCCTGGTCAGGGAGCTAGGATCGCACATGCCTGACCACCAAAAAAACCCAGACATGGAACAGAAGCAAAAGACTTTGAAAATAGTCCACATCAAAAAGTCTTTTAAAAATGAAAGAAAGACTCCCTTTCTCATCACTCCCCAAAGAAGTCTTTTTGATCTGATTCCTAACAAGAGGAGGGATTTCTATCCTTTGATAGAATTGTCAGTGACACCCAATTATTGACATTCCCTGAGCCCAGCAGGAAAGCCTCCTGGAGGCGTGTGAAGCCAGGACCCGAAGTGCCCCGACTGCCTCAGAAAGAAGCATTGGCCCGGCTTCCTTTGAACACTGTTCCCTCCCTTCTGAGCCCGTATCTGTGCAGCACAGCCAAGTCAGGAGGAGACTTCAAGGGCTGCAGGGAGCATCAAACTTCTGGAAAGAAACAGAAATACAGCCGACAAGGAAGGAGCCGTGTTTTTGCTCCTGGGCTTCAATCCCAAGCCCGGTCTGGCTGGATCCCAGCCCTGCTCCAGGAAGGGTAAGGTTAGTGGACTGTTCCAAACGGCTTTCGCTGAGCCAGATCAACAGGGCCTTATCAGAAGGAAGGCAATGCACACATTACACTTAATAACGGTCTCCCTCACAACAGATATGCTTTTATGCCAAGTGAGGCCAGCAATGGAGGACGGGGAAGAGGTGGTGAGGGCAGAAGGGGAGAAGGAAACGTGGGAGGAGGGGAAGAGACAGCACCAGGGACTCAGCTTCGAGGTGAAGTTCCTGCAGGTGAGGACACAGGAGAGCCGAGAGCCAGCCCTCCCCCAATGGTACCTATAGCTGAGTCATGTCCCTGGGAGACATCCTCTCTCTCTAGGTAAGGGTGTGGGAGCTGAGAAGGGGATATAAGAGCAATCTAGTGGAAATCACCTAAAACAAAGCACTCCCAGAATTCCCACGCATAGAACTGAGGGCTGAGTCCAGCCTCCACTGACCGGTGCCTTCTTCACCAGCTTCTGGTCTCTTGGGACAAAAGAGGAAAAAAAGTTTTAAATTTAACTGTCAGTTGCTATCAGCAAGCACTGTATGTACTAACAGAGAGTGATGCTCAGAAATACTAAAGTTCCAGAAAATTCTATGGATCTGCTAAAAATGCATCTCCACTGCTTTATCATGTTTTTGATCACGAAAACAGTCTTTCTTTAAAAAAAAAAAAAAAAAAAAAATATATATATATATATATATATAAGATTACAAATATAATTGGGGAGAAAAATCACACACAGTGAAGTGTAAAATTAAAATTAAAAGTCCTCCTCTTTCTACTCCACTGGCTATTCCTTCTATTCCAGCTGCTCTTAACCCTCAAAAGGCATTAAAATAACCTGGGACATTTCTTAAATTACCGACAAGTAGGCCCACTCCTCCTTTCTCTATGAAATAGTTTACCCGTAATTTTTGGCTATTGTTGGTGCTTTCAAAATAATCTAATCTCATCACTCTTTCATTGTTTCTAGATTTTGCTTTATTTTGAAAGACATTTCCTACTTTAAGTCTAGATATACATTTACCCATATCTCCTCTCAACATACCTATGGGTTTCATATTTATATTTAAATCTTTCATCCATTTGGAATTTCTTTTTGACCTAAGAAGTACAGAAATACAAAGAAAACTTTTTTTTTTTTGAATGGCCAGCCAGTTCTCTGAGCACCCTCTTATGGAATAATTATTTTCACTCAGTTCTCTGAAAGGCCATCTTTGTCATATGCTTAAACCCTTAACAATACCCTTTTAGAAGGGATCCTCACTTGATCTTTTGTTATGCCTGCAGATGTATGTCAGGTTGGTGTACTGTAACTTTGAAAACAATGTAACTTAATTCTCACTTCAAGGAAGTATACAGATCATCATTTAACATTCTCCTTCCTTTAGCCAGTCAAAAAGTTTAGTTAACAGCTGTGACAGGACAGGCTGTCGTGCTAGCAACAGGAAGCCAGGGCAGCATTAAGAGAACAAACTCAGAACCCAATGGCCAGAGTCAGATTTGGCTCCACCTCTTAAGAACCACAGAACCCTGACTGTCTTCCTCAGAGAGTTTAAATGAGGACTATAGACCAGAAAAGATAAGAGAAGTGCCTAGACCACAACTGACACATAGTTTAAGTGGCTCAGGGAATGCTATCATATTAGAGGCTTCCCTGGTGGCTCAGACAGTAAAGAATCTGCCTGTAATGTGGGAGACCTGGGTTCGATCCCTGGGTCAGGAAGATCCTCTGGAGAAGGGAATGGCACTCCCACTCCAGTATTCTTGCCTGGAAAATCCCATGGACAGAGGAGCCTGGTGGGCTACAGTCCATGGGGTTGCAAAGAGTCGGACATGACTGAGCAACTAACACTAACTAATCATTATTAGAGATGGAAAGATGAGTAACAAATCATTTCCAGATCTGGCCTTTTCTGCACTTTATAAGAAAAAGGTGAAGAACGTTTTCCTTTTTTATAGGAAGCAGCCATTGGTGCTCCTCCCTCAACTCTGCTGTCCACTGAAGCAGCAGTCACTGCCATCACCTGGGCGGACTCTCAGATGCTGCTGCAGCAGCAGACGTCCTAGACTAGGACCCTACTATGCAAGAGAGAGGTTCCAGGAACCTCTGAGTGCAGTCTCAGAGGCCCCTCGCCTGACCCAGCACTCGGCAGGTCAGTCGGTGTGCAGAAGCCCAGAGGACACAATAAGGGGTGCCCTGGGCTCCCAACGGACAGAGGGCTGCCCAGGTAAGATGACCATGAAGGAGAAAGGGCCAACAGTGACCCTTCACCCTGCAACGTGCCTCACCCAGGACTTCCAGGATTGCAGAAACACTGCTGCCCAAGACGAAGGGAGTCAGGGCTGGGAAAATGCCAAAGCCTGATGAAGACTAAGGGCAGGCACTCAAAGTCAGGGTTGTCAAATGTTTCAAAGGCTCTCCTCTCCTCCACTTTAGAATTTATACAGACTGGGGGTGATGGAAGTGGGTCAGAGACAGTCTGTCAAACAGATTAACAGTCATAATTTAGGCTTCAGAATGTTTTGTCTTATATTTGATTATAGTCACTTGACATACTGAAAAAGATTAACCTAAATCAGCTAAACTCTGTGAAATTCCAGGTGTATCTGCATTAAATGTTTCTTGGTGAGTTGGAAGAGTCGTTTTAAAAAAAATGACTGGCTTAATTAAGAAATTCAATCTACTGGTTAAAATTATTGCTGCCTTTTAAGCAAAAATTTTATAAGAGAACACAGACCTTTTTTGTTTTAAGAAGAAGCATAAGAAAATGGGCAACTGGTTAAATACATGAGCCCTTTGAACTTCCTAGTTAAATAATCTTTCCGTTTCCTCATTTTCACATAGAGGTTTTTAATCATATAGGCAAATACACAAGCAATCAGATCAGATTGACTTGTTTGACCAATGTTATCACTGCAGGAACAATACAGCTTCTCCAAACAATGTGGGAGCTGCACCTTTATTCCTTCTCAGAAGAAAGGGCCTTACCAGGTGGGCGGAGGGCCAGAGCCGGAAGTGCCCTGAATGAAGCCGGAAGTGCCCTGGATGGAGTTCGGAAGCCACCTCAGTGAGCGAACAGATCGGAGGACGCCTCACTTAGCGCTGAGGTCTCAGGAGTTGGTCACCAGCATTTTTTTGGAAGGTTCAAAGATATTCCACCCCACCCAAAGAATGTCTCCAAGGCAGGAGTCAGCATACTGAGGCCTAGAGCCATTAGCAGCCTATTGTGTAAATAAGGTTTTAGTGAACACGGCCTCGCCCAGCCCTTGAAGTACTGCCCACAGCTGCTTTCTGCCTACCAGGCAGAGTTGAACTATTAACATGGGGATTTACTCATAGAGTTAGAATGAAGACTGAAGCAGTTAGATGTATTATTATCTGGCCTCTCTGGGGAAATGTGTAAACTCCTGTCTTAAATTCTTTTAAAAACTTACTAGGAAGTATACAGTTCTACTCCCACTTTCCCAACCCTAAACTTTCCCCCAATTCTAGAATCTAATAGTTTAGAAATAAAAACCTTTAACAGCATGGTAACTACAATAATACCATATCACATATCAGAAAGCTGTGAGAGTAGATCTTAGAAATTCATCATAAGAAAAAAATTTTGTAACTATGTTCAATGATGATAACTAGATTTATTGTGGTTAGCATTTCGCAAAGTATACAAATAATGGATCTTTACAATGTATACCTGAAACTAATATGTGATGTCAGTTATGCTCAATAAAATGTTTTAAAAAGAAAAAAATGTCAAAATTCATGTGCATATTTAGTGCTATGGAGTGAAAATACCAAAGAGTGAGATGGATGAGTGAAAATGAATGAGGAGAACCAATTCCATTGTGTTTCTTCCAGCACTTGACTTTCTGCAGAAGGGCCAACTCCCCTGTGGATGACATGGCTACATGATAGCAAGTGTTCCCAAATTCCTCCTCTTGTTCGGAGTTGGCAAGCTGCAGCCTCAGGGCAGAATCCTGCCAGCCACCTGTCTTTGTACACTGTCTAAAAGCTCAGGTTTCAAGCTTTTTAATTGAGGAAGAAAAAAAAAACAAAGAATAATATTTCATGACATGAGAAGTACATGGAATTAAAATCTCACTGACATAAATAAAGGTCTGATGGGACACAGCCGTCACCATTCATTTATATATTGTCATGGCTGTCAGGCTACGAGAATTGTGTAGCTATGACACAATCCACTGAGCCTGCAGAACCTAAAATACCATCTGGCTCTTTACAGAAAACGTTTGCCAACACCTGCTGTAGTTCAATGGTTCTCAAAGTATGGTCCCTGGACCAGCAGCATCAGCATCACATGATTATAGTTCTCCAGGTGATGCTGATACAGGTCAAGATTGAGAACTGTGCCCTCCAGAGCTCACTGGACAGGTCTGAAGAGTGCCTCTTGTTCTGGTCGCACTCAATTTATTCTTAAGAAGCAGAAAGGCATGTTGAAGAGGGTGTGTTGTTTATCTTTGGGGAAACATTTCTATGCTGTTTAAACATTTCCATAGTGTTTAAGGTTGAGTTTGGATTCCCCAAACTTCCTTGGCTTTTGGCTACAGTCCACCAGGCTCCTCTGTCCATGGGATTCTCCAGGCAAGAATACTGGAGTGGGTTGCCATTTCCTCCTCCAGAGGAGATCGTCCCAACCCAGGGATAGAAATTGGGTCTCCTGCACTGCAGGCAGATTTTTTACCATCTGAGCCACCAGGGAAGCCCCAATCAGAATGAAGTGATCACTAATTCCAGAGCAACATGGCTTCTACAGGACCCTCCCTCACTGATACAGAAAACAGAGAGGAAAAATAAGGTATCATCTACCTGCTGCATGGATATAAACGATGGAGAGCATTTTGATGGGCTAGACCCTCCAGTTCTGGCAGCATCGGAATCAGAGAAATAGCTTAAAATTTTTTTTCTAAAATCATTAGTATATTAAAATTGTGTCCAAGAATTCACCAAGGCAATACTTTTAAAAACTAGTAATAGCAAATGAGCCATCTTGAAATTCCAGCCCAGCTGAGCCTCAAAAGACTGCAGTCCAGTCAACTCACAGAACCAGAAGCAATAACTAAATGATGGTTTTAAGCTTGCAAAGCTGATCTGTTATGGAGCAACAAATGATCAAAACTTAAACTGTTACATAACAAATGATCAAAACTTAAACTGTTACATGAACAAAGTTACAAAATTGTAATGTTCATATCCTATTTTTGTCGAAAAATTTAAAAAATATACTCAATAAATCAATACATATTTCTATAATAGAAAATGTACAGCAAATGTTTATAAGGAAAGATATTTACAAGTTGGAATAGGAGAGGAGGAAGTAGAGAGGAACAGAAAGACTTCATTTTTTGCTTTGTATCTTTTTTTCCCTCAAGGAGCCTATCTTTAATGCAAAAGCCAAAGAGTAACAATAAAAAATTAAGATGCTAGGAAGATATACAACGGTAACATTAGCAAGTTTTGAAGTTGTATTTCTAGCATTCCCAGATGAAATCACAGTATTTTACAGCTTCCTCTAAAACAAAACAACGATGCCATATGTATGCATTCTGAAGCAGAAAAACAAATTGAACTCATTCAAATACATTCCCAGCTCTCTTCTGTGCTGGCCCCCACCACTGGGGGCACTAAGAAACCTCAGGTTCCTGTCTTGAGCCTGGGCAGGAAACTGAGAGGAAATTCAGGGCAGCCCATTTCTGACCTGGTGACAGGGTGGTTCCTCATCTCCTCCCAATCTCCTGGGCTCCCCTGTGAAGCCTTATCCCTGTCTTCTAAGGCTAGTGTGAAAATTAAATAAGAGTACTTGTCACCAAGCAAATATTAACTGAAAAGAACTGCTTGGTATTAACCTTTTAAAGTCTCAGTTTACTCATTTTAAAAAAAATGGGGAGTGCAATCAATTATACCTGCATTCACAGGGTTCTTCTGAGAATCAAAGGAAAGAATTACCTGAGGCTGAAGTGAGAGAAACAGCTGTCTACCGGCAGGGCGTATGCAGCCCAGAAGGTGTAAAAGATGCTCCACCTGGGCTGGGGGAAAAATCCTAGAAGTTACATTTATTTTTGTCCAAAAAGTAGAATAGCAACTACATTTAGTAATGTAAATATTACACCAACAAGTTAAGTATATTATGTGTACACTAATTACTTTACACTGTGTTACACTATACTAATTATACTACCATGAAATACTAACAGTGCTAGTAAAAGCAGGGACTGTCTGCACCCTCACAAAGTCCCTTTGTCAAAAGGGTCACCTGTCACCAGCCCTCTGAGGTCCCTGACTAACTCCTCTGACTGGGCAAGCACATAATGAGATAGATGCACAAATTAAAACTAAGCTAAACCTCAGAGGATATGAAGCTTTAAGGTTCCCATAAAAAGCACAGATTAAAGCTATACTAATAAACGCAAGCACAGGTGAACTTAAGCTGGGGGTTAGGAATGCACTTCCCACCCTGAGTCAGCTTCATCTGAGCGACATCACCAAGTAAAAACAAGGATGATGTACTCAGACCTAACAAGATCCAGACAAAAAAACCTCAAAATTCAAGGAGTATTTGAAAGACGGTTTTACCTCCACAATGAACAATGAACCCAGCCCTAAATGTATACTGGATCTTGAGCTACAACATTAGCACATGTAGATTAATTTATAATTAAGTAACAAACACACAGAGGAGTGCTAAAAACTGGTCTTAAATGAGGTACAATTGACATTATGGTGGACTAGTTTTAGATGTTAAAATTTTGTTTTACTAACAAGAATGAGCAAAAAAGCTTGGAAACCACAGCAAACTATTTCATTATACAGTAATTTTACATGTGTGTTCTTCCTGTCTGGCACTAGCTAATCATCAAAATCTTAGAGGAAGTTTTATTAATGCAGTCTTGAAAGAGAATAAGATCACAATGTAAAAATCTGAGAAGGCGTACATTTTCTTTCCTGAAAGTGGGGGACATTTCTTTGTGAAGCAAAATAGGCTCTCGGGGAATTTTGGAAATAATCCTTAAACTTCAAGCCAAGTCTCTCTTTCAATGTAATTTCATCAGTAACTTGAAAAAGTCTAGAAAGCAGCCACACTCTAAGACCATCTTGGGGGAGCAAGTGAAACGCCATTCACACTTTGTTAGGGTGAAAGCCCCCATGGCGTAGCAGGCAAAGAATCTACCTGTCAGGAGACCCCCTGGAGGAGAACACGACAACTCTCTGCAGCATTCTTGGAGTGGACAGAGCCTGGCGGGCTGGTGGGCTGCAAAGAGTCAGACAAGACTGAGCGACTAAGCACAAAGGTTTATCAAGACCATTCCTTCTACTTTTGTGAAGTTTTAGAAATAATGTTAACCACGTTTTTCTTTTAAACAAAAAGAAAAGTGATTTTGTTTCTTATCCCAGTTACAGATGTTATTTCCCATTTCAAGTCATTAAAAAAGAAATCAATCTTTTCCTAAGGCAATTTACTATTTTTTTCCCTACAGAAAACAATAATACAACTGAATTAAAGCCCCAAGCACAGGGCCTCTCCTCCAGTCCCTGCCTCCCCTCACAGCCCCTCCTGGACCACTCACCACTCCAGGACTGTCTAAAAGCAGGGCCACACTACCTCATGTTCCCTTCCACTACACTGCCAGTGATGGGATCCGACCCTCTGCCCAGCATGGTGAGTGGAAAGCGACACCCCACCTTCCAACTCTTCCCACACAGGCAGTTTCCCCAGGCTCTGCCAGGCTATCCTTTGTGCTTCATTGAAATGCAGAAAGCTGGCCTGCAACGTTCACGAGGTCAGCAGTTCCCTCCTGGCTGGGGGAAGGGCCATATAAATGGACTGAAGCTGGCCCTGGGCCTGACACGGTCAACCATTCTCACTGCTGTTCAGCCCCACTCCTGAAAAAACCAATATAAAGGCAAAATCTTTTCATTCCCCCATCAATAACTGGACCAGCAATTGGAAAACAAATGGCATCCGTATTTTCTAATAGCAATGTTCCCAAATCCTGACCTCCACCCCTCACCCCCAGCATTCCTTACTCTCTCTCCTCCTTGGTCTTTCACTTTTGAGCAAAACCAATGGTGAGAAAAGGTGATATCTTCACAGGAGAAGAAAATATGTCTTGAAGTGTTGTTTTCTTTAAACATCCTAAGAATTCAATGTCTTTTCACCACTGACACCTTAAAAATTGAGTTCTGACCTAAAAAACGCAAGTCTTAGCAAGCTACTGGTTTCCATTTACAAATAAACTTATTCTTCACAGTAGCCTGCACTTACCTTAATCTTCTCTAACATAGGGAGAAGGAGCTATGGATGGATGCACTAGGAGACCCACAAGTACCAACAAGGGATTCAACTTCTCAGACCCCATACTACAGAAAAATTCAGAAATACTAAAACTGCCTAAATATGAGTCAATCTCGTGGCCAGGAGACAGAGAGTCACCGTAAAGCTGTTAAACATGTAATCAGGCTACTAGACTATCTTACTCTGCCCCTAGTAATGTCTCTCAATATTTGCATTATTAGGGCAATTGGACCTTGGAGACCACAAACCAGCCAAAGGAAATCTCAAAGCCGTGAAAGTCACACAAGTTTGGCTTTGCATATTTGGAAACCGGCTATCTCAAGCATCCCCACGACTTGCCGAATACAATGATTCTAAAATTCCGCTAAAACGAACACTCATCGAAACAGGTATTTTGCATATTTTGTTTTACTGAAAGACAATCATTAAAAATACTAAGTAGGGTGTGCCATATAGAGTATGTAAACCCGAGAGACTATTTTTACGGCAGAGCAGAAGTTTAGTGGATCCTCCACGCCGCCAAAGCTGGGAAATACAGGTACAGAAGGAACCCGGAGCATCCCTGAGACGGGATTCGGAAGAGGTCGGGCAGCTCGCAGACCGAGGAGCCGGTGTCAAGCTCACCTGCCAGGACGCGGCCGCTGCCAACGTGGGCACCGCGGCGGCGGCCCGGGCGGAGGGGGAAAGAGACGAGCGGCGCGGCCAGCCCGCCCTCCCCGCGTGCCGATCACGCCCGCACCGCTGCCACGAGCGCCACTTCGGGGATGCTCGCTTTTGACTCTGGATGCCGACGCGCGTGACACAGCTAAGAACAAAAAGAAAGGCCCCGCATCGCCCCAGACTGCCCTCCTCAGGGGAGCCCAGCAACGGAGAGGAGCCCGGGAGGCGGAACCCGGCGGGTCGGGGCGGCCCGGGGAAGGAGGCTCCGGGGCGGGGAGGTGCGGGGCCGGCCTCGAGCCCACTCCGGTAAAAGGCTGCGGCCCGGGCGCCAGCCGGGGAGGGCGGGTGTTTCCGGGGCCCGGCGCGGGGTCCTTGGGCGCGGGCCCGGGGCCGTGGAGGAACAAGGAGAGAGAAGGGGGCCAGGGCGACCGGGGGAGGGCAGCCAGGCACGCGCGCCGCCTACTCACCTCCTGCCGCGGCTCCGGCGGTAGCTCGGCGCTGCAGGGGCCCGGCTCCCTGCTCGCCCGGGCCGCTCTCCCACCGCCGCCGGCCTCGTGCTCCCGTCCGCCCGGGGCAGCGTCCAGCGCCGCCGCGTTCGCGGCCTCCGCAGCGGCGAGTCCCCGCCTCTGGCCAGCGCCCGCGGCGCGCGGAGGAGACGGCCTCGGGAGCGCGAGGAGGCGAGGCCGGGACCGCGCCCGGACTCCCGGCCCCGCGGTGCGCGCGCCCTGGCCCGCGGCCGCCGAGCGGCGGGAGCTGGAAAAGCCTGGTCGCGCCCCCCTCTCAGCCTCCTCCCCAGCTCCTCACCGGAGGCTCCCGGCGCGCCTTCGGGACTGAGCCCCGACAGACCAGCAGAGCGGTCTCGATGCTTTCGCAGGAGGTGAGAAGCGGCGGCGGCGAGAAGGGCCCCGGGAGACCGCCCTCCCCACCCCGCAACGTCCCCCACCTCCGGCCCGGAGGAATTTTCCGGAACCCAGAGCCGACCACACCCATCGTCACACTCCTGGTCTTGCTCACGTCTCCTCTGGTCTTGCTCACGTAGTCCTGGCCGAAACTGCCCAGGATAGAGGGGCCAAGGAGAAACAGGTATTTGGGGGATCTATACTCACAAATTTGTCCTTTTTCTTCCACCAGCCCTCCCCAGGTGGGCTTGATCTCCTGGGCTGTTGTCTCTCGGCGCTCCTTTGTTGAGCGTTGGGACACTCCACCAGTGTGCAGCAGAGGAAACCGGAAGGCTCTTGGGTGCTGCCCAAGCGGGATCCTCTAGGACTTTCTCAGTATGGAGCCTGGAAATCTGAGTTTTAAGCAGCACACAGGTGGCCTTCTGGCACACGGAAGTTTGAGAAGCACTCTTGAGCCACACCTACCCGAGAAGATGCCACAAGATTAGTAACATATAGACTAACCGTATGAGAAATGGAGTATTTCCTGCCATATCAGTAAATAAGACTGTCATAGTCATCAGCAGTTGCAGCCTGCCAACATGAGCGTGTGTTCTAAGGGAACACAGGAAGAATACCAGCAGACTTCGGACGCTCCCTGCAGTGAGCCCAAGGGAACTTGGGAGGTGAAAACACAGAATACTGGCCCCGTAGCTGAGATGCATATAGAAAAATTATTTCAGTGCGCTGAGACTCTTGCATTGTCTCATTCACAGAAAAGTACAAACTTCCTTAACGTGGGGTATCTGCTTTCTTTAATTAACAATAATCTTCTGATGTTCCAACTAGCTGCCCTTCCTTGCAGAACTTCTATAAAACCTGGCTCTTCCTCTCACCTTCTTACAACAGTTGTCTCAGAGTCACTTGAGATACTGTCTCCTGGTCTTGAACTCCCCAGATGCCCACCAAATAAAACGTAACTCTTGACTCTTAGGTTGTGAATATATTTTAAGTTGACCTCTAACAGAAAATCATAAAGCAATGATTCTTAACCCTGGTAGCATGGGCCAGATGTTCGAATTATCTGGGAGATTTTAAAGTATCTAGATACCAGGGTCCCACCTCTAGAGTTCTGAGTCTGAACATTAGTATTTTTGTTTTAAAGCTTCTCAGATTGAACATGTGGCCAGGATTGAGAACAATTTTCCTACAATCATCTCTTTTTGAACCTACCTAGCTCTAGTATCTGAGAAAAGAACCCCCTGGCTCACCCCTCCCAAACCCCAATTCCAAAAGACAAATGGGAACACACACAAGCCCTCACAGTCAAAACTGGTTTCAACCAGAACAGATTCCCCTTCAAAAAGTTAAGGTTCCTTACTACCACCTGAGCATGCATCTCTTTAACAGCAGTTATGAGAGGTTTTATGAGTCAAAACCTGAGTCATGAGCTGACAATAATAACCCCTTCAAAATGATATTCTAATATATTCCAAAATGATGTTTTCATTGCCCAATGTTAGACTGCCACCTGGTCAAACTAAGTGTTTGAAAGCTGTGTGTGTGTTGACCATCAGCCCTGGCTCATCCTTGGTCTTGACTTGCAACTCTTGCCTCTGATTCCCCACCCACCTTCAGTGGCCATAGTCAGGGTTTTAGAACAGGCGCAGTATCTTCCCTTATTGCTCTTTTTGGTTCTCCTAGTTACACTTTTCCTTCTTAGACTGTGAACCATAACTTCCATCTCATTTGCCTCTAAGTATGTTCCCATTAGTGTCTGTGATTTATCAACAGCTAATTAGTCAGTGACTAAGCCAGTGATTCTTAAACACTTTATAGAAGAGGTCCATATGTCTAGGTACTAGGGAAGCTGGCTAAATTAACTACATCTTTACTGAGAGGGAATCATCCTTTCCAAGTTTCATGGGGATCTTTAAGGCAAAATTTGGAATTAAAGAGTAGTTCTTAAAGTTCTTTAAAGATGCACTATTTATATATGCAGTGTTGCATATGTGAATTTGGATTTACATTGCTTATAAAGCGCTCTTCTATTTCCTCAAGGCTTCTCATCCTGAATGTTTAACCTGATCAGTTGCTCGGCGTAAAATTTAAGTGCATAGATTTTGATTAAATAAGGGCTTCCCTGGTAGCTCAGATGGTAAAGAATCTGCCTGCCATATAGGAGATCAGGGTTTGATCTCCAAGTCGGGAAGATCCCCTAGAGGAGGGAATGGCAACCCACTCCAGTATTCTTGCCTGTAGAATTCCATGAACAGACCTTGGGGTCACAAAGAGTTGGACCCGACTGAGCAACTAACACTTTCATTTTCAATGATTAAATAATATGCGAGGGGCTGTTGTGGTTGGTTGCAGTGTGCCTCAGTGTGTTGTCTGTTTAGCTTTCTTTCCTTCACTGGCTACGTTCATCTAGGAACCTACCTCCTACTCTCCAAGGGATACAGCCATAGTTGGACTGTCAGTCAAAGTGACGTCCTCTCTAACTCAAGGAATAGACCATTGTATCAGTTTTCTATTTGCTGCCATAACAAATTATCACAAACCTAGAGGGCTTCCCTGGTGACTCAGAGGTAAAGAATCTGCCTGCCAATGCAGGAGATGCAAGTTTGATACCTGGGTCAGGAAGATCTCCTGGAAAAGGAAATGGCAACCCACTCCAGTATTCCTGTCTGGGAGATCCCATGGACAAAGGAGTCTGATGGGCTACCATCCATGGGGTTGAAAAGAATTAGACACAACTTAGGAACAACTAAGTTGTTAACGACAACAACAGAGTTAAGATGACACAGTTCTGTTGGTCAAAAATCTCACTGAGCTAAAACCAAGGTGTCAGAGGGGAAGTGTTCCTTTATGGAGACTCTCAGGAAGATCAATTGCATTGCTTTTTCTGGCTTTTAGAGATTGCTTCCATTCCCAGAGCATAACCCCCTTCTTTCCTTTTACAAACAAGCAATCTTCAAAATCAGTAGCACCTTTCTAATCCTGCTTCCATAGTCAAATCTCTCAGATCCAGCTGAGAAGCTTTTTTCACTTCTGAGAACGCATGTGATTGCATGGGTCCCACCCAAACAATCCAAGATAATGTCTGTGGCTCAACCCCTAATTTAATCACATATGCAAATTCTCTTTTGCCATTTAAGGTAACATTTACCGGTTTCAGGGATTAAGACATGAACATCTTGAGAGGCCATTATTCTGTCTACTACAGACCCCTACCCTCAGCTGATTCATTACACTCTATTCCTGGGGATAAGCAAAGTGATGACCCAAAGACTAAAAATGATCCGTGTGCACTTATGTCAATAATGGTACCCATCATTTTTGGCATGCAGATCTGTGGGGCTGGTTCCTATGCTCCTCAAAACCTGACTTTTCTTCAGTTTATCCTGCAATCCTGAGGCTTTCCCCATAGCTAGAATTTGCTAGAAATAAATGTAATACATAATAGAACAACAGTGTGGAATCAGTTTCAGAGTTCTTGGTCACAAACAAAAGAGCCTTTGTAAATCTTAAGGAAAAGAAGTTGATTGGACAAAGGTCAGGGTCTCAGGGAGTCAATGGTGAGAATCAGTGAATTCATATAAATTGATTTTCAGTCAGTTTGGAAAACCTAGATGCTGCAGTGGGCTAAGCAGCAGAAATCACTGCAAAAGTGACACAGAAGATAGAGTGAGTTTAGTATATATGCCACACTGCAGCATCTGTAGGAAATATGCCCTCCAACTTACCCCACTTGTTTACAACATTGCTCAAGATACAAAGTGTCCAGAGGGAGCTTCCAGTTAGAGGGATTTGGTTCTATGCCCATCTACCAGGCTCACTGGCACAACTCTGGTTTCTGTAGCTGGACATGGCCACTAATTCCACAAAAGGAAATTGAGGTAATGCCTAAAAAAGAGGATTCTGGCAGACAAATAATCAGCAAATGTCCCCCACAAATATCCTAAGAGAAATTCAAAGAGCTGTGGAGCAAGCAGAATTCATGTCTGTCTAGGAAAATCAGGAAAGACTGAACAGAAAATGGGTGTAGGACAGGCTGTCCAACAGAAATAGATTTCAAACCACATATATAATTTAAAAATTTCCAGTAGCTGCATTAGAAAAGTAAAAAGCAAGCGAAAATAATGTTCATGTATTTTATTTAACCCACTATATTCAATGTATGATCATTTTAACAAAAAGGCAAAATGGTGGTCTAATGAGGCCTTACAAATAGCTGAGAAAAGAAGAGAAGGTAAAGACAAAGGAGAAAAGGAAAGATATACCCATTTGAATGCAGAGTTCCAAAGAATAGCAAGGAGAGATAAGAAAGCCTTCCTCAGGGATCAATGCAAAGAAATAGAGGAAAACAATAGAATGGGAAAGACTAGAGATCTTGTCAAGAAAATTAGAGATACAAAGGGAACATTTCATGCAAAGATGAGCACAATAAAGGACAGAAATGGTATGGACCTAACAGAAGCAGAACATATTAAGAAAAGGTAGCAAGAATACACAGAATACACAGAACAGATCTTCATAATCCGGATACCCACGATGGTGGATCACTCACCTATAGCCAGACATCCTGGAATGTGAAGTCAAGTGGGCCTTAGGAAGCATCACTATGAGAAAGCTAGTGAAGGTGATGAAATTCCTGTTGAGCTATTTCAAATCCTAAAAGATGATGCTATGAAAGTGTTGCATTCAATATACCACCAAATCTGGAAAATTCAGCAGTGGTCACAGGACTGGAAAAAGTCATTTTCATTCCAATCCCTAAGAAAGGCAATCCCAAAGAATGCTCAAACTAACACACAACTGCACTCATCTCACAGACTAGCAAAGTAATGCTCAAAATTCTCCAAGCCAGATTTCAACAGTACGTGAACCGTGAACTTCCAGATGTTCAAGCTGGATTTTAAAAAGGCAGAGGAACCAGAGATCAAATTCCAACATCCACTGGATCATCGAAAAAGCAAGGGAGTTCCAGAAATATATCTACTTTTGCTTTATTGACTATGCCAAAGCCTTTGACTGTGTGGGTCACAATAAACTGTGGAAAATTCTGAAAGAGATGGGAATGTCAGACCACCTGACCTGCCTCTTCCGAAATCTGTATTGCAGGTCAGGAAACAACAGTTAAAACTGGACATGGAGCAACAGACTGGTTCCAAATAGGAAAAGGAGTACGTCTAGGCTGCCTATTGTCACCCTGCTTGTTTAACGTATATGCAGAGTACATCATGAGAAACGCTGGGCTGGAGGAAGCACAAGCTGGAATTAAGTTTGCCAGGAGAAATATCAATAACTTCAGATATGCAGATGACACCACCCTTATGGCAGAAAGCAAAGAAGAACTAAAGAGCCTCTTGATGAAAGTGAAAGAGAGTGAAAAAGTTGGCTTAAAGCTCCACATTGAGAAAACTAAGATCATGGCATCTGGTTCCATCACTTCATGGCAAGTAGATGGGGAAACAGTAGAAACAGTGTCTGACTTTATTTTGGGGGGGCTCCAGAATCACTGCAGATGGTAACTGCAGGCATGAAATTAAAAGACACTTGCTCCATGGAAGAAAAGCTATGACCAACCTAGGCAGCATATTAAAAAGCAGAGACATTACTTTACCAACAAAGGTCCATCTAGTCAAAGCTATGGTTTTTCCAGTAGTCATGTGTGGATATGAGAGTTGGACTCTAAAGAAAGCTGAGTTCTGAAGAATTGACGCTTTTGAACTGTGGTGTTAGAGAAGACTCTTGAGAGTCCGTTGGACAGCAAGGAGATCCAACCAGTCCATCCTAAAGGAAAGCAGTCCTGAATATTCATTGGAAGGACTGATGCTGAAGCTGACACTCCAATCCTTTGGCCACCTGATGCAAAGAACCAGCTCATTTGAAAAGATCCTGATGCTGGGAAGGATTGAGAGCAGGAGGAGAAGGGGATGACAGAGGATGAGATGGTTGGATGGCATCACCGCCTCAATGGACCTGAGTTTGAGTAATCTCCAGGAGTTGGTGATGGACAGGGAGGCCTGGCGTGCTGCAGTTCGTGGGGTTGCAAAGAGTCGGACACAACTAAGCGACTGAACTGAACAGAATGGGACATTTTACATGTGATAAAACATTTAACAGAAAATAAATACACTGCTTCAGTGTTTTTAATTTTTATTTATTTATTTTTGACTGCTCTGGGTCTTTGTTGCTGCCTGCCATTTTCTCATTGTGGTGGCTTCTCTTGTGTAGAGGGCCGGCTCTAGTGCATGGGTTCAGTGTCCATGGAATGCAGGATCTTCCCGGAGCAAGGACCATCCCATGTCCCCTGCGCTGGCAGGTGGATTCTTAACCACAGGGCCATCAGGGAAGTCCGCTTTTTTTTTTGTTTATTTCAATATGAAAATAAACATGAAGAAGTCAGTTTCTCCTTGGCACCAGCCACATTTCAAATGCTCAATAGCTACATGTGGCTAGTGGCTACAACATTAGACAAGGAAGGTGTAGAAGGGTGGTGTATCCACTTGGATCTTATCTAGAGAGAGACAAAGTACACAGTAATTTAAACAGGGTAAGTTTAAATATAAATATTCTTTAACATTGCATCACAAGAGTCTGGCCGGTAAAAAGCAAAGAGAACTATAACTAATATAGAAACGGGGCTTCCCTGGTGGTCCAGGGGTTAAGAGTCCACCTTGCAATGCTAGGGACACCAGTTCAATCCCTGGTCTGGGATGACTCCACATGCAGCAGAGCAACCAGGCCCATGCGCCACAACTCCTGAAGCCTGCTCGCCTAGAACCTGTGCTCTGTGCAACAAGAGAAGACACCGCAAAGAGAAGTCCGCACCTGACATCAAAGAAGAGCCCCCCTCGCCACAGCTAGAGAAAGCCCGTGTGCAGCAACAAAGATTCACCACAGCAAAGAAATACCAATCTAACTAATAAATAAACCTTTAAAAAAAAATACAAGAATGGAAGGTATTCTGAGGAGCTGTTATCATCTGCTCTCAGATCTGCCTGTCTCTCCGCCGACCACATGAATAAGATTGAGACCTCTGTGGAGAGGGCTGTGGCTCCCTGAGTGGCAGAGAAATTGCTATGTTGTCAGTAGAACTTGCTGAAAATCTGCCCTCCAGAACTTTCTAGAAATCACCTTCTGAGCTGCCCAGGAAAGCTATTCATGGGTTGGTTTCTCACTGGAGGTGCTCTTACAAAACTGCTCCAGGTGCCCAGGGAAGCTGCAGTTGCTTGGTACTTGTGCTGCAGAGGCTGGGTGCTGCAGGAGTCTGGAACAGGCCTGGAAGGGTGGAGAAGCACTCCAGCGTGACAAGACTCAAAAGAGAAAAGAGTGAAGTAGAACAACAGGGGACTAGTTCAGCTTGGGGAGTCGGTGTAGATGGGAGGGCAGAAAAGAAATGTAAGATAGAAAGGTAGACCCAGGGATTCTACCTTAGATGCAACAAGCCATTCTATGCGTATTGTAATTTTCCCCAACTACCAGTCTGGTCACATCACCCCTCCCTTTAATAACTGCCCACAGCTTTTCCTGGCTCATATAGAATCTTAGCATTCTAGGCTATGTGTCCAAATTTCCTCAAACCAAGCCAGGCTGCTCTCCTGCATTCCCCATAGACCAGCTTTACTCTGCTATTCTGCCTAGAAGGTCCCTGTTCCCCCTTCTCTTTCTTACAACTCAGAACCAACTCGTGTTCCCCATCAAACACGAAAGGAGCCTTGACTTCCTTGATGGAACTCCAGAGAGTCCCCAAGAACACTGTCACAAGTCTAGAGGGACACTGAGGTCCCAGTAGCAACATGAAAGAGCTCCGTATACCCCAAATCAACTGGAGATGAGGCCCGAATCCCCTGCATTGGCTCCAGAGCCATTCCGCATTCCCCATCAAACACGACAAGTGGCTTGACTTCCTTTAGGCAACACCAGAGATTCCCCGCGAACACTGTCCCAAGCCTAGAGGAACACCAAGTTCAGCACAGCATCTCAAGAAAAGCTCGTGTACCCCAAATAATCTCGAGATGAGAGCTGATTCCCTGGCTTCGACTCAAGAGGAATGCCAACTTTCCACAAGCACCTCAAGAGAAGGCTTCTCTCAGCTATAGGTATGTGAGAGGTAACCTGAGATTGCTGGGGTTTTATCTTTTATAAAAGTGGCAGCCCTGTGTGGGCAGAAGGGCTTTTATTGATCATCTGAAACCTCTGAAAGCCCAGCTGACTGTCATACAAAGGAAGGTAGGGATCATCTTTATTCTAAGGGTGCTGTGCTTAGTCACTCGGTTGTGTCCATCTCTATGTGACCCCATGGACAGAGTAGCCTTGTGGGCTACAGTCCATGGGATTCTCCAGGCAAGATTACTGGAGTGGGTTGCCATGTCCTCCTCCAGGGGATCTTCCCAACCCAGGGATCAAACCCAGGTCTCCCACATTACAGGCAGATTCTTTACTATTTGAGCCTCCAGGGAAGCAGATGCCTCTTTTTGAATAACTGTCTTCAGCCTCCTGTATTGACTGGAGCTGTAAAAGACTGTGATTATAGCCTCATACTGTCAAGAAGCTTAATATGATTTGAAGTTGAGAAGGAAACATCAGTTTTTAGTAGCCTGGGCAATACTGAGCAAAGTCGTGGAAAGATTCCTGAATGGGTTGAGAGCCCGACAACATACTTTAAAGCTGATACTCTTAAAAAAAAAAAAAAAAAAGAATAAGAAAAAAAAAAGCTGATGCTCTTCCAGGACTTCTTTTATGGTTTCCTTGACTTGGTGTGATGTACCTGTTACGGCGTGACCCAAATGCAAAGGATTATGGGAGACCCAGCTGGAGGGGCAGAGCAGGGGGCCAGGCAATGCCCACTGAGCAGATGAGAAGTGCCCGAGCTAAGGGTATACTGAAATCTGGAGGCCAGCCTGAAGGCATGAAGTCTGGTATATATAAAACAACACCCTAGCCCAGGATATACGGGAACAGTGCTGTGTGTTTTTGGCACCAAGACGCAGTGTTCAAGAAAAGGAGGTTCTGCTTCATGAATGCTTGTATGCCTTTGGTTCTCAAAAGTCCTTTCAAAAGACTGCTGAGGTAGGTTAGTTCTCTAACCTTGAGAGGTATGTCTAGAGTGAGGGACTCACAGTTTGTTTTAACTTTGCAGCAATGGTAAGAATACTTGAAAACTTACAAACTTGAGAAGTTGGCTGGCTCAATAACTCATCCACTATTGCTTATTTTTCAGTGATGTTTGAGGATTTCTTTAAAATACAGTTTGAAATGTCAATTATATTTCATTGATTTCTGCTTTAAAAAAGTTTTTTTTAAATTTACTTATTTGGCTGTGCCAAGTCTTAGTTGTGGCACATGGGATCTTTAATCTTTGTTGGGGCATATGGGATCTAGCTCCCCAACCAGGTGTCAAACCCGGGCCCCATGCATTGGGAGCATGGAATCTTAGCCACTGAACCACCAGGGAAGTCACTCTGCCTTTTGTTTTCTGTGAATTCTCTTTTTGCATACAAATATGTGCTTGAGCAGGGTTTTCCAGGTGGCACTAGTGGTGAAGAACCCACCTGCCAACACAGGAGATGTAAGAGACCTGGGTTCAATCCCTGGGTCGGGAAGATACTCTGGAGGAGGACATGGCAACCCACTCCAGTATTCTTGCCTGGAGAATCCCCATGGACAGAGGAGCCTGGAGGGCTAAGTCCATGGGGTCGCAAAGAGACACGACTCAAGCAACTTAGCAGAGCACGCACATGTGCTTAAGCACTGGGGAAGACAGTATATGCATCCAGTCCTGCGTCTTAGTTTTGTTCATATCCCTACTGACTTACCACCTTACCACATCTGTCAAGTTCTCCACACCCAGCAAGATCTTATCCCAACTTGTGTTAATAACCACTTTGTTTCCTCTAGGGTGACACAGTGAGGTCACACCCTTGTGGGTATGGGAAAGGTCCTGGGCAGCGCGTCCACTCCATGAGTGAGACTTCAAATTGCAGTTTGGGGGCTCTTGCTTGTAATCTCAGGCCGCAAACTGACATCTTCATCACTTTGCACGCAAAAAGGCAGCTCTGGTTTTACTTTAACACTTTTACCACACTATTGATTTTATCTTGCAATTCATAAGATTTCATTAAACCCCAGGCAGCTGGCCAGGTCTTCAGGGGCTCAAGAATTCCAAGACCCACTCCTTCTTTTATCTAAAGTGCTGCCTGATGAGCTGTGCTTAAGGGCAAGCATGGAATCTGGGCAGTGCCCAGGCAGATCACAAGTAAGATCAGAGGACTGCTCTGCTGCTTCTGAAGCCTGAACAAGACTTCTTCCATTTTAATTTCCCTCACAGTGGGTAAGTCTCTTTGGTCTGGAGCAGTGGTTCTCAGTTGAGGGTAGTATCCTGCATGGAGGGAGCATTTGGAAATGTAAGGAGACTTTTTTTGTGCTAAATTATATTTTACATACAATGTTGTGTCAATTTAACATGTGCAACATGTTAATATGATTCACTTGTGTATTGTAATATGATTTCCACTGTAGCAATTCGTAGCACCTCGACAATGTTTTGTAATTATCATTTCTTTTTAGTAGTTGAAATAATGAAGTTCAGTCTCTTAGCAAGTTTGTGATTGTAATCAGTTTTATTTATAATTCTGTTTTTTAACAATGACTTGGAGGGGTTGGGGAGCCATCTGCTATTGACCTTTAGTTGAGGATCCTACCCAGCAAAAAATGATCTGCCTGCAATGCAGGAGATACCAGAGATGTGAGTCCGACCCCTGGGTTGGGAAGATCCCCTGGAGGAGGGCATGGCAACCCACTCTGGTATTCTTTCCAGGAAAATCCCATAGATGGAGGAGCCTGGCAGGCTATCATCCATAGGGTTGCAAAGAGTCGGACATGACTGAAGCGACCGAGCATGCACGCAGCGCAGTGCCAATAGTGTACCCACCCTGTCAGCTGAGAAACACTGGTCTCTGATGATCCAGTGAGCAATGCAAGGCTAGTCACCCTCTGAAAGGAACGCCTGGAAAAAACCTTTCTTCCCTGTAAGGTTCCACTCTATGCAATGTGAAGTTTAAGCCCATAAAGGGAGCTTTGCTTTGTTTATCATTTTAGGATTAGGTTCAGCTGCTAGTGACAAGAAACCCAAATAATAGTGGCTTAAACCCACAAAGCTTTATTCTCTCACAGGTAAGTCTTCAAGTAGATGGTCTTGGCTGAACTGAAAGGCCTGCAGAGTCTGAAGGGACTTGGGCTCCACTGCTCCTAGGGGTGGCCTTCATCTACATGGTCCAGGACAGCTGTTTAAGCTGAAGCTGTCACTTCCTCATTCCATCCAGATGAAGGAGAAAAGGAGAAAGGAAAGTTTGTTCTTTTCCTTTGAGAATACCTCTCAAGAGTTGCATATGACATTTCTGACCACCTTCCTTGGCCAAAACTTTGTCTCATGTCCATTGCTAGTAGCCAGGTAGCTGGGAAATAGAGGCTTCCATTCTGGTTAGCCATGACCCCAGATGTAGGTACCATTTCTAAAAAAGAAAAGGAAGAAGGGTTTAGCAATAGCAATCAGTTCTTCCATTCCTTCTAAGGCAGATTACCTACATCCTGAGAGTGAAGCCCCAGTGTGTTATTAAAGCTGGATTTCAGTGCTCCAGCCTTGACTGAGTAGGGAAAGAAAAAAGTATTGACTTGCCTTGGCCCTAAAATTCCTTGACACTCCTCTCATTGAGACCATAGGCTGTGTCTCCTCCCCATAAAACAGTGGGGGTTTATGACTGCTCCAGCAAATAGAGTACAGCACAAATGATGTCATACAAGGTGACGTAGCTGCCTCTGGGTCTCTCCAGAATGTTCACTGTTACGCTCCAGCCATCACGCTGTGGGGGAGCCCAGGGCACGTGGAGAGGCCACGTGTGGGTGTGTGGCTGGGACCCCAGCTGTGGTCTCAGCCGACAGCTCCCAGAAATTGCCGTGCACATGGAGGAAGCTCCAGATAACTCCCCCTCAACCCCAGAGTCAACCGCTTCTGTGATCTGAATGTGCCCCCCACCAGATACCTAACTCCTGGGGTGATGTTAGAAGGAGATGAGGCTATTAGGAGCGATGGCCCATATATAGAGAGACCCCAGAAAGCTCCCTTCTCCTTCCACCATTGGAGGACACGGTGAGAGGTCAGCGGTCTGCAGCCGGGAAGCAGGATCTCACCAGAACCTGACCATGTAGGCCCCTGATCCTCTGACCTCCAGCACCCTGAGAAAGAAATTAATGTTGTCTGTAAGCCCCCCAGTCTGTGGTATTGTGTTACAGAGGCTTGAATGGACTAAGACAGCCTTTGGCTTTTCCATCTGACTCTGACTGCAGGAGGGACTCTGCATGTCAGTCAGTCAGTTCAGTCGCTCAGTTGTGTCTGACTCTTTGCGACCCCATGGCCTGCAGCACACCAGGCTTCCATGTCCATCACTAACTCCCAGAGTTTACTCAAACTCATGTCCATTGTGTCAGTGATGCCATCCAACCATCTCATCCTCTGTCATCCCTTTCTCCTCCAGCCTTCAATCTTTCCCAGCATCAGGGTCTCTTCAGATGAGTCAGTTCTTTGCATCACGTGGCCAAAGTATTGGAGTTTCAGCTTCAGCATCAGTCCTTCCAATGAATATTCAGGACTGATCTCCTTTAGGATGGGCTGGTTGCATCTCCTTGCAGTCCAAGGGACTCTCAAGACCCTGCACGAGAAGTGCCCAACTGCATCCAGTCAGCATAGGGGCTTTAGGAAGGATCACGGAATGTATATTTTCTCAAGCCCCTGCATTTGAGGTGGTTGGTTATGCAGCAATGGATAATCAGCACAGCCCACAGAACACTGACACTTCAGTATTGACTGGTTTTCCAGCACCTTCCTGAGGTTGGCAAGTGGAAATCAATCAGGGGAGACATCAAGGACACAGTAAATCAGGGCCCGGCGGGGCATGATGGGGATAGAGGTGGAGATTGCAGGAAGAGAGGATGTCGCTTACAAAGCAATGCAGCTGCTCTTCATCACCAAGGGCATCTTCTTCCTCTGTCAGTTTTGGTGGCGCTAGTTCATCACACAGTACATCCGGAGAAACCATATGATGTGAATCAAAAAGTTGGAAACTGGGAGCCAAAGAAAAGGAGGAAAATGCATTGTGTGCCAAGGGGCTATAATTGGAAGTAGAGAAAGAAAGGAATCCTAAAAGCTAAATTATATTGTCCATTGTATATATTTACACCACATCTATTTTATCCATTCATCTATTGATAGCCATTTAGGTTCCTCTCATATCCTGGCTATTGTGAAAAAGGCTGCAATGAATATAGGGGTACATATATCTTTTTGAACTAGTATTTTTGCTTTCTTTGGAAAAATACTCAGAATTGCTGAATCATACTGGTTTTCATACTGACTGCACCAATTTACATTCCCAGCAACAGTGCACAAGTGTTCCCTTTTCTCTACATCCTTGCCAACATCTGTTACTTGTGGTCTTTTTTAAATAACCATTCTGTGTAGTGGGCTTCCCAGGAGGGTCAGTGGTAAAGAATCCACTTGCCAATGCAGGAGATGCAGAGACGTGGGTTCAATCTCTGGGTCAGAAAGATCCCCAGGAGGAGGAAATGACAACCCACTCCAGTATTCTTGCCTGAACAGCCCCATGGACGGAGGAGCCTGGTGGGCTACAGTCCATGGGGTCACAAAGAGTTGGACATGAATGAGCGACTGAGCTTGAATGCATGCATTCTGAGAAGTATGAGGTAATATCTCATTGTGGTTTTGATCTGGATTTCCCTGATCATGAATAATGTTGAGCATCTTTCCATGTGCCTTTTGGCCATTTGGGAAAATGTCTATTCAAATTCTCCATTTTTTAAATTAGGTTGTTTGTTTTTTCTGAAGTTGAGTTCTATGAAGTCTTGTATCTTTTGGATATTAACCCCTTATCAGATGTATCATTTTCAAGTATCTTCTCCCATTCAGTAGCAGCCTTTCCACCCTGTTAATAGTTTCCTTTGCTGTGCATAAGTTTTTTAGTTTGATGTAGTCCCATTTTATTTTTTATTTGTTTTTCTTACTTGAGACACATCCAAAAAAAAAAAAATGTTGCTCAGACCAATGTCAAAGAGCATACTACCTATGTTTTATTCTAATTTTATGGTTTCAGGTCTTATATTCAAGTCTTTAATCCATCTTAAGTTTGTTTCTGTACATTATGTGAGAAAGTAGTCCAGTTTGATTCTTCTGCATGTAGCTGTCCAGTGTTCCCAGCGCCATTTATTGAAGAGTGTTTTTCCCATTGTTTAATCTTGCCTCCTTTACCCTAGATTAATTGACCATGTAAGTGTGGGTTCATTTTGGGGTTCTTTATTGATCTATGTGTCTGTTTTTGTGCCAGTGCCATGCTTTTTTGATCACTATAGTTTTATACTATAGCTTGAAATAAGATAGAATACCTCCAGCTTGGTTCTTCTTCCTGAAGAACTTTTTTGCTTATTCAAGCTCAGGACCACAAAACTTTCAGTAGATACACTTAAAAATTATTGATGACCCCAAAGAGTTTTCCATCATGTGAGTTCCACTATGAATATTTTAGAAATTAAAAAAATTTATTACTTTATTTAAAAACCATAAATTCATTACATGTTAATATAAATAATAAAATACAACCCACTGTGTGTGAAGTGTCACCTGGCATTCTTCACATGACTTTGTGGGAAATGAGGTTCAGAGGACCAGCTTGAATGTTGACACCTCTGCCTACTCTTCTAACTGTGGCTTACCAACTGCCCTTTGTCTCCTCCTCAAGAATCTCCTGTTTTCTGTGAGCACCTGTGACACCATGACAAGCTAACTTATATCCTTCCGAGAAGAGAAGAACAGCTCTTCACAGTTGTTGACATAACCTCTAACTGGGACTCAGCCTGTTTTTTCAGTCACTGTCATGTTTGACTCTTTTGTGACACCATCGACTGTAGCCTGCCAGGCTCTTCTGTCCGTGGGATTTCCCAGGCAAGAATACTGGAGTGGATTGCCATTTCCTTCTCCGGGTGATCTTCCTGACCCAGTGATTGAACCCATGTCTCCTGCATTGGCAGGACTAAGCAATCAGGGAAGCCCTGAGACTCAGCATACTTTCCATTTTAATGTGGCAATAGACTTCACTATATTCACAGTACCCATGACTTTGTAACCAAGAGAAAATACAGATACTTTGACAACATATCATAATTGTATCAAATGTCTCTAAATAACATTTATGCATGACAACTATTTGAAATCAAAGTACTTGATCTTGTTGATGCATTAAATAAGCACATGTATTACTATATCATTTGTTATATATATTACTACATGTTTGTTTTTTAATATATTAACAACTATATTTTAATATGATTGCTTTTTTTTTCATTTTACTTTCATGCATTTAACATTTTTATTCTGAGAATGGGTTCATAGGCTCCCAATTTAGGCACTCTGTTTATTGCCTGAGGCTCTGTATAGCACAGGAAAACCAGAAGTAAAAAACATTTCAATTATGGGTCTTTGAATTTCCCAAGCCCCAGTACCAGGATGAAATGGAGGGATGCATGCTTGTTGAAAGAGATTTAGAAGAAATGCCTTGAAAGAAGTAAAGCCTTCTGTACCTGAACCTAGAGCTTCAGGGTTGGGGGGAGGGGATTGGGCACAGGGGTGAGACCGATGAAGTCTGGATGGGGGTACAGAATCTGAAGGGTGGATTGTACCTCCAGAGGCTATCAGCTTTCTCTTGACATCCAGGAGGCCTCATGGGGGCTTCTTCAGGCCCTCAGCCCACATGCTCTCCATCTAAGTGATCCTCAGAACTGCCTCACCTCAGTCTACCTTCTCAGAGGCTGGCTAGGGCCGCCTTCCCCCACAGCCAGAAGCCCCCAGGCTATACCTTTTCAGCCACCAAATTGTGTTCAATTCCCAACAATCCACTTCTCCCTCTTCCGATAGCCCAAGATGCAATCCTGTGAATTGTAGGGTGGAGCTAAGCCCTTGAGGGATGGGGCACTATGGAACAGAAGGTCTCCTGACCTATATTTTGGGTCATCCTTGTTTGGGTGGGGTGAAACAGAACCATCTTAAGATTTCCCTCTGGGTTAGAGAAAAACTCTACCATTCACAAGAGAGGAAAGAGGTATGGAGGTGAGTAGTAATTTTCCCAAGAGTTACTGTCTCCCTGTTTTTCAAGTCTATGAGCTGGGAAATGCAGAGTTGCCATTTTAGCCAGCCTGACGTGTCTGTGACCCAGATCCGTGGTTGTGTGCAAGCGCGCGATCTCCCTCTTTGTTAGTGCCGATTTCAGCAGTGTGCTCCTATTGCTAGGGTAATGAGCCGGGGAACCTTCACAAGCTGGCCAGGAAGAGCAACCTTCACAAGAGAAAGGATAAATCAGGGCTGTGCTATGCTCAGTCACTCAATGCATCTTACTCTGCGAATCCATGGACTATAACTCTCCAGGTTCCTATGTCCATGGGTTTCCTAGGCAAGAATATTGGAGTGGATTGCCATTTCCTCCTCCAGGGGACCTTCCTGACCCAGGGATGGAACTCAAATCTCTTGCGTCTCCTGCATTGGCACTGCGCCACCTGGGTAGCAAATCAGGGCTACAGTTTGACAATTGAAAAGGAGTAGAGTCAAGAGACATGAAAATTTGAAATAATGATGGGAGAAACACAGCAGTGGGGCCAGCTTAACCCAGGGGAGGAGAAGGGGCACATTTTAGAAGGCTCGGAAATAACTTTTCCTACTCCCAACTGTCTCTCTGAAAAAGCCAAACTGTCCTGGCATCTAACTTTGCAACATTTGTACTGTATCTCCTTGTGTGTTTACTTGGTCCTCTCTCTAATGTGTATGTATTTATTTTTTTGCTTTGTTTTCGTTTCTAGCAGAATCCTAGTTCCCTGACCAGTGATCGAACCAGTGCTCCATGCAGTGGAAGACATGGAGTCCCAACCATTGGACCGTCAAGGAAGTGTCATGTGTGTGTGAAAATGAACGTGTTAGTCGCTCAGTCATGTCCAGCTCTTTGCCACCCATGGACTGTAGCCCACCAGGTGACTCTGTCTGTGGAATTCTCCAGGCAAGAATATTGGAGTGGGTTGCCATTCCTTTCTCCAGGGAATCTTCTCAACCAAGTGATTGAACCCGGGTCTCCTGCATTGCACGCAGATTATTTAATGTCTGAGCCATGTATTTTTAAGTAAACTCACCAGAGATGAAAAATACATATATCAAGACAGTAAGATGTGAAAATTGAGTTTTTAAAAAAGATATTTCTCTTTTCCACCACCAGAATAGAGTATCATTCACATATGGATGGATCATCTAGAAAGGTGCACATATGGCAAAGAGGGAAGTGGGGGAGAGAGTGAAGGGGGGTTGCTGAAGATGGGCTTGCAAATTGCCTAAGATTCCAGGATGAGTGATAAAGGGAAAAAGTCACTGAGAACGCTGGCAACACGAAACGCTGACGAGGATGTGGAGCAACAGGATCGCTCAGTCACTGCTGGAGGGAATGCAAAATGGAACAACCACTTGGAAGACAGTTTGGTGGTTTCTTACAAAACTATATATCCTTCCCATAGGATGCAGCCACTGTGCTCCTTGGTATTTACTAAGAGAAGTTTAAATCTTATAATCACACAAAACTTGCACATGAATATTTGCAGAAATTTTGCTCATAATTGCTAAAACTTGGCAGCAACGAAGCTGTCCTTCAGTTGTGAAATAGTGAGTGGACAAGGAATTTCCTGGTGGTTCAGTGGTTAGGGTTCTGTGTTTCCACTGCGGAGGGCACAGGTTCTATCCCTGTTGGGGGAACCAAGATCCAACATGCTGTGTGGTGCAGCCAAACAAAACAAAAGAAAATAGTAAATACATAAGCAGTGGTACATCCAGACAATGGAATATTATTCAGCACTGAAAAATAATGAGCTATCACACCATGGAAAGACATGAAGGAAGCTTAAATGCCTATTACTAAATGAAATAAGTCAGTCTAAAAAAGGTTACATATGGTGCAGCTATGGAGAGAGTAAAAAAAAAATCAGTGGTTGACAGGGATTGGGTTTGGGATAGGATTAATAGGTGAGAAACAGGATTTTTAGGGTAGTGAAAATATTCTGTAATGGTGGATACATGTCATTACACATTTTTTGAAAAATCCATGGGATGTATAATACCCAGAGTGAACCCTAAGGTAAACTATGGACTTTAGACATGATGTGTTAATGTAGGTGCATCAGTTGTAACAAATGTATCACACTGATGGGACTTAACAGCCCCATAGTCTCCCCATAGAGGAGACTGTGCTTGGGGTGGGAGTGGGGTGAGGAGGAAGTATATGGGAAACTCTGTTGTTGTTTAGTTGCTGAATTGTGACCCCCATGGACTGTAGCCCACCAGGCTCATCTGTCCATGGAATTTTCTAGTAAAAAATATTGGAGTGAGTTGTCCTTTCCTTCTCCAGGGGATCGTCCCAACCTAGGGATGAAACCCACGTCTCCTGCATTGACAGGTGGATTCTTTATTGTGGAGCCACCAGGGAAACACACAGAAAACTTTACTTTCTTCTCAATTTTACTGTGAACCTAAAACTGCTCTTTAAAACAAAGTCTTAAAAAATGATTTTAAAATGGTAGATTGTATTCTTAAAGTTAAAATGTTACTTAATCATGTTTCATCTTATATAAATTATTAATACATGTTTGTATTAGTTTGTAAGCACTGCTGTAGCAGAGACATTACTTTGTCAACAAAGGTCCATCTAGTGAAGGCTATGGTTTTTCCAGTGGTCATGTATGGATGTGAGAGTTGGACTATAAAGAAAGCTGAGCGCAGAAAAATTGATGCTTTTGAACTGTGGTGTTGGAGAAGACTCTTGAGAGTCTCTTGGACTGCAAAGAGATCCAACCAGTCCATCCTAAAGGAGATCAGTCCTGGGTGTTCATTGGAGGGACTGATGCCGAAGCTGAAACTCCAGTACTTTGGCCACCTGATGCAAAGAGCTGACTCACTGGAAAAGACCCTGATGTTGGGAAAGGTTGAGGGCAGGAGGAGAAGGGGACGACAGAGGATGAGATGGTTGGATGGCATCACCAACTCAATGGACATGAGTTTGGGTGGACTCTGGGAGTTTGTGATGGACAGGGAGGCCTGGCGTACTGCGGTTCATGGGATTGCAAAGAGTCGGACATGACTGAGCGACTGAACTGAACTGAACAGACCAGGTGGCTTAAACAACAGAAGTTTATTTTGGAGGCTGAAAGTCTGAGCTCAAGATGTCAGCAAGGCTGGTTTCCCTAGAAGCCCCTATCCTTGACTTATAGATGCTGTCGTCTCCACATGATCTTCCCTCTGTACCCTGACCTAATCTCCTGTTTTTATAAAGACAGTGATGCTAGATTAGGGCCCACCCAATAGCCTGATTTTCACTTAATCACCATTTTCAAGATTGTCTTCAAATACAGTACATTCTGAGGTGCTTGGCGTGAGGACTTCAACATAATCAATTCTGAGAGGATACAATTCAGACCATAGCATGTTTGTAAAATAAAGCTATTTTGTTACTTGTAAGCAGTTTTCTAAAAATGGTTGTGGCAACACATAGAATTAAATAGACACAATTCCTTCACTTCATACTAAAACAAGGAGTTGCTAGCTCTGCTCTTTTAAATAAATAGCAAAATTTTGAAAAGAACACAGACCTAGAAATCTGATAAATACCACCACAAACATCTGTGACAATAGCTAACAATTCCCAGTGATTACTATCTGTCATACCTTGAGTTAAATCCTTATTTGCTCCCTGCAACAATTCCATGAAATTGATACTATTGTTACTCTATGTTACAAGTGAGTGTAGGCTTAGAAGTGAAGTGACTGGCTCCAGTCACAAAAGTGGGAGAGGGAAGGTTGAACCCCAGGTGCCCCAGACTCCAGGAGCCAGACTAGTGGCCATTGTGCATTCCTGCATGTAATTCACACTCTGATGGTGCTTCAGGTTCATAGACACCAGCAAGAGCCTTTCTGACCGAGGTCTCTTGGTGACCAGAAAGCATGAATTCAGGTCAGGTCTGTGCTTCCTGATGCAAGCCTGGACCACCATTCCACAGCATGATATTCTTTTCCTATGTGCCAAAAAGTGGTGTTTACATGAGGTAGAAAAGAAGTTTTGGTAGATCAGTTTCTTGTATGGAATATTTCAGTACAGTGAAATACACAGACACTTCCTGGGTTGACAAAAGCATTTAACTGTGTAACCACAAACCCTATTAAGATATAGAATATTACTGTCAGGACTTCCCTGGTTGTCCAGTGGTTAAGAATCCACCTTCCAATGCAGGGCACGGAGGTTTGATCCCTGACTGGGGAACTAAGATCCCACATGCTCCAGGGCAACTAAGCTGGCACGCTCTCTGTAGCCTGTGCATCACAACTCCAGACCTGTGTACCACAACTAAAGAGAAACCCGCGTGTCACAGTGAATAACCGGGCTCTGCAACTACAACTCGACACAGCCAAATAAACAAAAAAAGGTATAGTACTCTCAAAAAATAAATGCATAAATGAAGTTCTAAAAAAAATGCATAAAATGCATAAAAATGCATTAAAAAAGTTCTAAAACCCGACAATTCTCCCCACCAAAAGAAAGAAAGATATAGAATATTACTGCCACAGAAATTTCCCCCATGTAACCCTTGCCCATAGCAGTCAGGGAACCACGGCTCTTAATTTTTTTGCACTTGGGTTTTTTCCCCCCCACGGGCCTTTAAGTCATTTGTCAGTATCATCAAACTCCTTCAAAGTTTAGTGGTGCTGGGGATTGAGGTAAAAAGAGACGGAAATCTGCACTTCTCAGTCTGTGTTTGGTTTTTTCTTTCTTTTTTTTTTTAATCTACAGAAGCTGATTATTCTGAATACTTTAACTTTACATAGAACGAAAGAGCCACCCCCAAGAAAATGACTAGAAAGGGCAGAGTCAGCCACCATTAATTATCAGCCCTCTCCAAAACACCATCATCCAGCGCAGGCTCTGCTTTGCTCAGGACAGCCAGCAGCTCCTACCCTATCTCGCCTGCCTGTCTCCTTCATCAGGAGTAGCTTCTTATTCCCTGTAGCCTTCTGGAGGTAAGGAAAGAGTTATGGAGCCTGTCACCTGGGGTGCCTGTTTGAAAAGTCAATATTAATATTGGGTCCAATCCTTAGGAATATTGATTTCATGGCTAGAACGATGCCTAGAAAATCTAGATTCTAAATGAGAATCCTATGTCACTACTCTATGCTTTGAGAAATGCCACCTTGGGAGTGAAGGAGATAAAGTCTGATGCTATTTTGACAACACTCAGGTCTGAGAGAATCTTCCATCACACCCCCCCCCCCCCCCACACACACACAGAGTCAAGGGGTGTGTTAGTTTCCTGAGGCAGCCCTTACTAATGACCACGAACTGGGTGGCTTAAAAAAAACAGAAGCAGAGACTTACTTGGTGGTCCAGTGGTTAAGAATCCACCTTCCAATGTAAGGGACACTGGTTTGATCCCTGGTCAGGGAACTAAGATCCCACATGCTGGAATTAAGACCCAGTAAAGCCAAAAATAAACAAGCAACTGTTAAAAAGACTAATACAGTAAGCAAGAACACACTGTTTCACAGTTCTGGAAGCTAGAGGTCTGAATTCAAGTTGTGGGCAGGGCTATGCTTTCTCTGAAGACTCTGAAAGTCAGTTATTCTTAATATACTTCACTGTACTAGCTAAAAAAGCAAAAATAAATCATATGATCACCTCAACAGATGGAGAAAAAGTATTTGACAAAACCCAGCGTTCATTTCTTATAAAAACTCTCAGCAAATTAAGAGTAAAAGGGCACTTCCGTCGAATACAGGGCATCTGCCGAAAACCTGCCTGTTATCAGTAAATGGTGAAAGATTGAATATTTTCCCCCTAAGATCAGGAATAGGACAGGGATGTCTCACCACTTTTATTTAACATTGTACTAGGGGTATACAACTGGACAAGAAAAATAAATAAAATGCATCCAGACTAGAAAAGAACAAGTAAAACTGTCTTTATTTTCAAACATGTGCATCTATCAGAGCATTCCATCAGAAAATCAAATGGAATTTGAAAAAAGAAGCAAACAAAAAACTTCTAGAACCAAGAATTTGGCCATTTCTTTAAAAGTTAAACATAAATCTACAATATGATCTAGCTATTCTAGTCCTAGATATTTAACCCCCTAGAAGGGAATATTTATCCATACAAAGATTGTACATAAATGTTCACAGTTGCTTTGTTTTGTAATAGTCCAAAATGGGAAACTACCTCCATCAGTGGTTAAGTGGATAAGAAAGAATAATATATTTACCTAGTAGAATAATACTCAGCAATAAAAAGGAACGAACTATTGACACATGCAATATGGATCAATCTCAAAATAATTTTTCTGAGTAAAAACCAGACAAAAAGAGTACTAAATATTGTATGACCCCACATGTATTTTAAAAGTCTACATTTTTAGAATGGAATTGTAGAAAGGTGATCAAAAGGTACAAACTTGCAGTTACAAGATAAATAATTACCAAGGATGTAATGTATAGCACGACTATAGTTAACATTGCTCTGTGATATATAGAAAAGTTTTTAAGAAAGTAAATCTTAAGAGCTCTCATTTCATCAAAGTAAAATATCTGTTTCTTTTTTGGTTTCTCTTTTTATTGTAATAGATCTATGTGGAATGATGATGTTAACTAAACTTAAAGAGTTAATCATTTCACAACATATGTAAATGAAACCATTACACTGTACACCTTGATGAAATAAAATTTAGATTTTAAGACAGGACAAAATTAAATAAAAATTAAATATAAAATTCTCTCCAGGTGTTTATTTGCACCTCCTCCCTCCCTAATGTGCAAGGTGTATCTGTACTTCACATTAACCAGGGAGAGACTGCTCAACAGTAAAGATCATTTTTTTTTTAAACTTTCTTCAATTCCTTAAAGAATAGTGTTCTTTCCCAGCTCTGTGGAGGATCATGGTGACTTGCTGCTGGTTTTATAGGTGCTTACCTGGAATATGTATCCTTGGTGAACTTCATATAAAATATCAGAATGTCATTTTTTATTGGAATATAATTGCTTTACAATATTGTGTTAGTCTCTGCTGTACAATGAAGTGAATCAGCAAAATGTACACATACACCTCCTCCCTCTGGGGCCTCCCTCCATCCTCAGCATGTCATTTTGACGTGTGATCCTTTGTCTGGAAAATGCTTTCAACACCTAACAGGAGGAACAGTTCTCAGGGCTTTCTGAGACTCTACTTTCCAGGTTATAATCCTCAGTTCGGTTCAAATAAAATTTCATTTCTTCCTCTTAACTTGATAGTTAATTTAATTTTCATCAATAGCCTTAAATTTATACAGTGATGTATATCAACTCTAAATCATTAGATGGTGGAGGGAGTCTAGAAAATGCAGTCTAATTTATGGACAAAAGCACATCATTGGTTGCTTGGGGTTGAAGAGTGGGTGGGGAGGGCCAGGAGGGTCTTTTAAACATTCAGGTGAAAATTAAATTAAATTAAAAAACAAACACTGGCGCGAACTATGGAAAAGTCCTAGAGGACATTCAGAGATGTGATTAGAGGTAATGTCATTCAAGAAAAAGGTTTGTCTTTCTCAGCATTTTCTTATCCTGACATGTTTATTAAGGAGGATGCTAAAAGCTAAGGCAATTATAGTAATAATAATGATGGGTGTGTTTGTTAAAAGCAGATAATTTGTAGACAAAATGGAAAATGAAAAATGAAGTCTCTCCTTCATGAATTTCTTCCTAAAATAAAATTCTGCCTTATTAAAGTGGAAGCACAGATTTTGGAAAGTAAACTAGCAATCTTTACTTTTTTGGGAGAAATATCAATAACCTCAGATATGGAGATGACACCACCCTTATGGCAGAAAGTGAAGAAGAACTAAAGAGCCTCTTGATGACAGTGAAAGAGGAGAGTGAAAAAGTTGGCTTAAGGCTCAACATTCAGAAAACGAAGATCATGGCATCCGGTCCCATCACTTCATGGCAAATAGATGGGGAAACAGTGGAAACAGTAGCTGACTTTATTTTTTTGGGCTCCAAAATCACTGCAGATGGTGATTGCAGCCATGAAATTAAAAGACGCTTATTCCTTGGAAGGAAAGTTATGACCAACCTAGACAGCATATTGAAAAGCAGAGACATTAGTTTGCCAAAAAAGGTCCATCTGGTCAAGGCTATGGTTTTTCCAGTGTTCATGTATGGATGTGAGAGCTGGACTATAAAGAAAGCTGAGCACCGAAGAATTGATGCTTTTGAACTGTGGTGTTGGAGAAGACTCTTGAGAGTCCCTTGGACTGCAAGGAGATCCAACCAGTCCATCCTAAAGGAGATCAGTCCTGGGTGTTCATTGGAAGGACTGATGTTGAAGCTGAAACTCCAGTACTTTGGCCACCTCATGAGAAGAACTAACTCATTGGAAAAGACCCTGATGCTGGGAAAGATTGAGGGCAGGAGGAGAAGGAGACGACAGAGGATGAGGTGGTTGGATGGTATCACTGACACAATGGACATGGGTTTGGGTGGACTGAGGGAGTTGGTGATGGACAGGGAGGCCTGGCGTGCTATGGTTCATGGGGTGGCAAAGAGCCGGACACAACTGAGCGACTGAACTGAACTGAACTGAATCTTTGCTTTGTGGTATATGTATCTTCTAGGAGATGCTTAATAAAAACAAGGACTTCCCTGGCGGTCTGTGCTTCCACTGCAGGAAGCATGGGTTTGATTCCTGGTCAGGGAACTAAGATGCCTACCTAAAGCTGTGTGGTGTGGCCAAAAATTAAAAAAATAATTTTTTTGGATAAATTTTTTAAATTAAAAAAATAGGAAGATAATTCTTATAAATTCCTTGTAATTATAATGCATCTTAATGAAACGTTAGAACTTGAACATTCAAATATTTTAAGTATCTATTTCAAAAGAGAGATGTGATTAGGCTATCTGTGTCTAATGGTGCTTATTGAGGTTGGTTCCTACTCTCTCACAAACACCGCATGATAGAGACTTATCCTTCTTGATGGTCACATTTTAAAGGAAGGGCTCCCTTTGAGAAAGACATTCCTGGATTATAGAAGATACATATACTTCTCAAAGGCATGGGAGGAAGGACTTACACTTGCAAGTTTTCTAAAGTAAATACTCTTAAGAAAAGGGAGGTCAGGGGGCTCATTAGGTCTTGGCAGGAACAAATAGTAAGTTTGTCTGGCAGCCTGAGTTTTCCCAAGCAGGAAATTAGAGGAGCTGTGTCAACCCAGGGACACAGCTGCAGGCCACTAGGGCCACGTTAGAGTTTGGTCATGTCCCTTTGTGTTGGAAAGTGGATGGAGTCTTTCGTGCTGAGAGTTTTGCAATTCCCAACCCCAATGTCAGTTATACACTTTAAATGTGTACAGTGTACTGTCTGCCAGTTATACCTCAATATGACTGCCTTAAAAAAGAAAATACAATATTGTAAAGTAATTAGCCTCCAACAAATAAAAACAAATGAAAAAAAAAGAAAGCGTCATTATAAATCACCTCTACTTCAGTGAAAAGAAAGGAAAATAAAGAAGTCTTCTTGTTGACTGAGATCTCAGATGGAGGAGGGAACCAGAAATTCAGCATCTGTCTTCTTTTTTTTAATTTTTGAAATTTTTTGGCTGCACTGTGTCTTTGTTGCCGTGCCCAGGCTTTCTCTAATTTTTGTGCATGAGCTTCTTTTTATGGTGGTTTTTCTTATTGGGGTGTGTAGGCTCTAGGCGTTCAGGCTTCAGTAGTTGTGGCACATGAGCTCAGTGGTTGTGGCACATGGACTTAGCTGCTTTGAGATATGTGGAATCTTCCTGGACCAGGGATTGAACCTGTGATCCCCTGCATTGGCAGGTGGTCTCATCCATTGCGCCACCAGGGAAGTCCCAGCCTCTCTCTTGATAAAGGGTTTCTTGGCTTTGGGACCAGATGTGATCACAGCATGGTATTAAACAATACGTTGCTCAGACACAACCTTTTCTAACATTCTCAGAAATAACTTAGTGTCTTTTGAAAAACCAATAGCCTCAGGATCCAAACCTTGGTTTAAACTGATTTGACAGAAAATTTGATTTTTTTTTTTTTTTGCTTACCAAAATGCAAAATTTGCAATATTTCCTGATAATTTGCTCTGGAAAGTTAGCATAAACTGTACTTTAAGAAGTGGCATAAGTGTTTTTGGATTTTATTTTTTGAATCATTCACGTGAATCACACACTAAATATGTATACAGTGAAAAGTACCCCATGTTGCTCTTCATCCAACCAGCTCCCAACCTGCAAGAAGGTAATAACTGTCATTTGTTTTTTGTATATCCTTCTAGGTCTTTTATGTACATGCTTTATTCTATTTTTTACCGTTGATCACTTTGTCTACCATTATGCCAATATCATGATGTTCTAAACAGTAAAGCTTTATAATATTTCTTGAAATCATGCACTGTTAGTTTCTTCTTTACCAGACTTGTTTTGGCTCTTCTAGGATCCTTGCATCTCCATTTGAATTTTAGAATCAATTTAGAATTAGGAAAAAAGCATGCTGAGATTTGGATTGGAATTGCATTGAATAAATACACACACACACTCTTTCTTCTCTATATACCAAATGAAGAATGGTACTCATAAGAGTTTTAGAAATTATTTTAAGTTAAATTCAAAAGATAGCAAAAGATAATACATTCATACTATACCAAACTCCAAATACAGCGAAAAGTATGTCCTATCACCCTCTCCCTCACCCCAATTCCTAGTTATTCAGTTTTTGTCCCTAAAGGAACTCTCTGTTACCAGTTTCTTGGGAATGTTTCTGTGTTTATTCTGGTCATATCTGCATCCTCTTCATCCTTGTCCCCCACCTCTTCAGCACAAATGGGAACACAGCAACCACACGGTCCTGCTCCCCACTTTTAACCATGTCCAGTGTGTTCTGGGCTTGTTCCCCGTCAGCGCATATGACTCTGCTCCATTCTTTTTCATGGCGGCATGGTCCTGAGCTCAGAGCTTCAAAGCCACGTATTTATGTGATTCATCCTTCGATTGCTTAGCTCTGGAGTTTATGTTGACACTGGCCAGGTATCAGCTCAGTGTCACTTTTCTATTACACCCCATCTTCTTGTTGACTCGTGGGTCAAGAGATCATGAATTTACTGAGGGCAGGAACTCCAATCTCCATTGCTGTCTCCCCCAGCACGGCAACGTTCTGAATTGCAGATACAAAGATCACAGCACAAGGCTGACATCCAACCAGCGTCAGCTCTGCAGAAGTGAGCAACAAGTACTCAGCAAGAATCAACATCCTTTTGACCAGTGAGAAGTTGGTATCATATGGACAAACTCTGCATACTTGAAAGGCTGCTCTGAGGTCTGTGCTAACACCCCTCTGTTTGGGGTTCATTTACATGGGGTGTTTGTCTTCTAGAATTTCCTCATAGCATCCTTTAGAAAGGAATTTGGAAGTTGTGGAAAAATCAATATGGGCAGCCACCAAAGGGCAAAAAGTCAACTGTAGTTATTCACGGTCTTTTTAACAATCAAGTCATGACTGCGCTGGGGCTGGGGAGGAGAGAAAACAGGTTTGTGTGAAGCATTTTCTATAGCAGAGCTCAATTGACCTGACACAGAGGGCTAGGTCACTTCTCCCCTTGAGCCCCTTCTTGGGGAGTGTGTGCCTTTGTTGGGAGCCAGCTGGGCCCCCAAACACTGGCAGTGTCCTTTTGGGCAGAGTGATGGAGCAGCTGCCCATTCATAAAGAAAACTGGCTCTTTCCATGACAACCAATGTTAACTTGACTCTGTTGAGATATCTGAGTGGCCCGTGGGTCTCCTGGTCTGGCTGCAATCAGGCCTGTGGCTTTTAATTGAAACAGACACGACTTGGGTCAGCTTCCCACTGGAGTTGGGACCCTGGAAGCTAAGGAACCTCTGAGTGAGGCAGGGTAGTTTTATAAGTCTCTTTTAAAATGATTTTGAAACTGTGTGTGTCTGTAAGATTTGTGCTGTGCTTATTTGCTCAGTTGTGTCCAACTCTTTGCAACCCCATAGACAGTAGCCCACCAGGCTCCTCTGTCCAGCAGAATTCTCCAGGCAAGGATACTAGAGTGGGTTGCCATCCTCTCCTCCAGGGGATCTTCCCAACCCAGGGAGCGAACTCAGGTTTCCAACATTGCAGACTGATTCTTTACTGACTGAGTCACCAAGGAAGCCCAGGAATACTCAAATGGGTAGCCTATCCCTTCTCCAGGGAATCGTCCCAACCCAGGAATTGAACCTGTGTCTCCTGCCTTGCAGGAGGATTCTTTACCAGCTGAGATCTAGCCTGGAGCAAAGAGCTGAGTTCAGTTTGTGACTTATTTTCTTGGTGGTAAGCTTTATATGTTGTTTAGCTCTTGCCTTTATTTTATTACTTCATTAAGTAGCTGTCACAAGAACAGGGACCATTTCCTTCATATTTGGAGTCTTGTTTTTACTTGATACCTCTAGACACATGTCCACTTAGAGATAAAGAGCTTTGAGAATTATAAAGTATGGACCGTTTATATATATATATATATATGTATGTATGTATGTATCCTGCATTGTGTTCCAACAACACAAGAGAAGACTCTACACATAGACATCACCAGATGGCCAACACTGAAATCAGATTGATTATATTCTTTGTAGCCAGAGATGGAGAAGCTCTATACAGTCAGCAAAAAGACTGGGAGCTGACTGTGGCTCAGATCATTAACCCTTATTGCCAAATTCAGACTTAAACTGAGGAAAGTAGGGGAAACCACTAGACCATTCAGGAATGACCTAAATCAAACCCCTTATGATTATACAGTGGAGGTGACAAATAGATTTAAGGGATTAGATCTGATAGACAAAGTGCCTGATGAACTATGAATGGAAGTTTGTGACATTGTACAGGAGACAGGGATCAAGACCGTCCCCAAGAAAGAGAAATGCAAAAAAGCAAAATGACTGTCTGAGGAGGCCTTACAAATAGCTGTGAAAAGAAGAGAAGCAAAAAGCAAAAGAGAAAAGGAAAGATATTCCCATTTGAATGGAGAGTTCCAAAGAACAGTAAGGAGAGATAAGAAAGCCTCCCTCAGTGATCAATGCAAAGAAATAGAGGAAAACAATAGAATGGGAAAGACTAGAGATCTCTTCAAGAAAATTAGAGATACCAAGGGAACATTTCGTGCAAAGATGGGCTCAATAAAGGACAGAAATGATATGGACCTAACAGAAGCAGAAGAAATTAAGAAGAGGTGGCAAGAATACACAAAACTATACAAAACATATCTTCATGACCCAGATAATCATGATGGCGCAATCACTCACCTAGAGCCAGACATCCTAGAATGTGAAGTCAAGTGGGCCTTAGGAAGCATCACCACAAACAAAGCTAGTGGAGGTGATGGAATTTCAGCTGAGCTATTTCAGATCCTGAAAGATGATGCTGTGAAGTGCTTCACTCAGTATGTCAGCAAATTTGAAAAACTTAGCAGTGGCCACAGAACTGGAAAAGGTCAGTTTTCATTCCAATCCCTAAGAAAGGCAATCTCAAGAATGCTCAAACTCACACAATTGCACTCATCTCACATGCTAGTAAAGTAATGCTCAAAATTCTCCAAGCCAGGCTTCAGCAATATTTGAACCGTGAACTTCCAGATGTTCAAGCTGGTTTTAGAAAAGGCAGAGAAACCAGAGCTCAAATGCCAACATCCGTGGGATCATTATAAAAGCCAGAGAGTGCCAGAAAAACATCTATTCCTGCTTTATTGACTATGCCAAAGCCTTTAACTGTGTGGATCACAATAAACTGTGGAAAATTCTGAAAGAGATGGGAATACCAGACCACCTGACCTGCCTCTTGAGAAATCTGTATGCAGGTCAGGAAGCAACAGTTAGAACTGGACATGGAACAACAGACTGGTTCCAAATAGGAAAAGGCTCTGTATTGTCACCCTGCTTATTTAACTTATATGCAGAATACATCACAAGCAATGCTGGACTGGAGGGAGCACAAGCTGGTATCAAGATTGCTGGGAGAAATATCAATAACCTCCGATACACAGATGACTCCACTCTTATGGCAGAAAGTGAAGAAGGACTAAAGAGCCTCTTGATGAAAGTGAAAGAGGAGAGTGAAAAAGTTGTCTTGAAGCTCAACACTCAGAAAACTAAGATCATGACATCTAGTCCCATTACTTCATTGCAAATAGATGGGGAAACAGTGGAAACAGTGTCTGACTTTATTTTTGGGGGGCTCCAAAATCACTACAGATGGTGATTGCAGCCATGAAATTAAAAGACCCTTACTCTTTGGCAGGAAAGTTATGACCAATCTAGACAGCATATTAAAAAGTCAGAGACCTTACTTTGCCAACAAAGGTCCGTCTAGTCAAGGCTATGGTTTTTCCAGTGGTCATGCATGGATGTGAGAGTTGGACTATGAAGAAAGCTGAGCACTGAAGAATTGATGCTTTTGAACTGTGGCATTGGAGAAGACTCTTGAGAGTCCCTTGAACTGCAAAGAGACCCAACCAGTCCATCCTAAAGGAGATCAGTCCTGAATGTTCACTGGAAGGACTGATGTTGAAGCTGAAACTCCAATACTTTGACCACTTCATGCGAAGAGCTAACTCATTTGAAAAGATCCTGATGCTGGGCAAGATTGAAGGCTGGAGGAGAAAGGGACAACAGAGGATGAGATAGTTGGATGGTACCACAGACTCAATGGTCATGAGTTTGGGTAAACTCGAGGAGTTGGTGATGGACAGGGAGGCCTGGCATGCTGCAATCCATAGGGTTCCAAAGAGTTGGACATGACTGAGGGACTGAACTGAACTGATTGTGTGTGTATAGCTCACCCATACTGTGTGTGTGCATGTGGGTCTCACCTTCTGTTTACTTTACCAGTTCATAAAAGAAAAATATTTTAATACCAGAGAGTAGAAGAGTAGGAAGATGATTATTTATCTCAGGAAAAAAACTGTCATTTTCCCTCCATGAAAACTAATTTCTTTATTTTTCCCATTGTGCAGATGATGAACAAATGATCTGTGATGGATCAACTTCAGAACATGCATTGTTCTCTGCAATGCATTATTCTTCATTATGGAGATCATATGATCTGATTTCACTGTACACAGAGGGCACACAACAACTAGCAAAAATAGATCATTTAAGAAGGGGAGCAGAACACATTATCCCTAAATATGGCTCTGAATTGGCATGTGGGTTATTTTGGGCTGAAGGCAATCTTGATCTAGAGAACTCAAGAAACACTTTTATCTCTCCCTTAATGATTTAAAAGTTACCAAGTACAAGTTCATACTGACCCCTATAGGAGAGGCCAATCAATCAGGAAATTAGGTGTTGGGACAAGGAATAGTGACTTTATTCAGAAAGCCAGCAGACAGAGAAGATGGTGGACTAATGTCCTAAAGAACCATCTTGCCCAGGTTTGGATGCTAATTTCTTTTATAGAGCAAAGAAGGGGTGGTGAGGAGGTAAAATAAAAAAGGCAGTAAGCTGTTGCAAATATTTCCTGATTCTGGGCAGACTTCAGAGGGGATGTGTTAATTTTTTCATGCCTGCAGCCACTCTCAGGTGGGTCTGGTCAGGATGTTTCTTGTAAGCGAAACAGTTGTTATAGTTTAAGCTCAGGCAAGAGAGCCGGGTTCACACAGATGAGCCATTATGTATACATTAAGCTGTAGCAGCATCCCTTTAGTGATTAACTTGTAGTGAAGAAATAGAATACAAAGGTTAAAGTAAAAGAAAGAGATCCAATATGGGGTCAGATTTGTTCTTCCCTATTACATATTTAGATAGGGAGGCCTCCTTCTTAACTTAAGAGGAAGTACTCTTACTAGAGATAACTGTCATCTGAAAAACTTGTCTGGATGCAGGGAGAACATCTAATTACCAAACGTCAGCTCTACTTTTTGTCCTGTGAATGACCCTCCTTCCCTTTGAAGCCCCAGACCCCTGTCCCATCCTCTAGCTCAGGACAGCATATAAGCCCCAGCTTGCCCTTGGGTCTAACAGTATCACGGAACTCCCATATCTATGTAATCAAGTTGGTTTTTCTCCTTTATGTCCTATGTCAATTTAACTAATAAGCCAGTCAAAAGAACCTAGAAGGGTAAAGGAAAAGTTTTCCTTCCCTGCATCTGGACAGTCTATAATAAACCCTTTGGGAAGTGGCAGAGAAAAATCTTTAAGATAAATCGTGCATTCATCCATTCATTAAACAATCATGAATCCCTGTGTTAGGAACTATGTTCTTTGTTGGGGTCACAGAGAAGAAAAAGGGATGCTTTTTGCCTTCAAGGGGCTCACATTCTCATGATTTACAATACAGCCGGATGAGTACCAAAAGACAGGTTTTAAGAATTTCAGAGGTGTCTGACTCAACGTGGGAAAAGGGAATTGTAAGAACAGGTGATACCTGAATTTTGAAAGTAGGTGAACAAAGTTGTCCTTCCCAGGTGGCTAAAGTGGTAAAGAATTCACCTGCCAATGCAGTAGCCGTAGGTTTGATCCCTGGGTTGCAAATATCCCTTGGAGAAAGAAAAGACAAGGCACTTCAGTTTTCTTGCCTGGGAAATCCCACGGACAGAGGAGCCTGGCAGGTTACAGTCCATGGGGTCACGAAAACATCGGACATAATTTAGGACTAAACAGCAACAACAAACAAGGTTTGGGGCTGGTGTGGGAGGCAGAGGGGCCATTCAAAGACACACAGGTGGGCAGAAAAGAACCAACCTGTGTATTACATGTGGGAATAATGATCCCTGCTGGGGATTCATAAATAGCCTCTATGGAGACACATGCTCATATTAGTGAGATTTTGAGTAACTAAAAAGAAATAGGGACTTCCCTGGTGGTCCAGTGGTTTAAACACAGAGCTTTTACTACCAAAGGTCTGGGTTTAGTCCTTGGTTGTCAAACTAATATCCTGCAAGCCATGTGGTATGGGCAAAAAATTTTTTTAAAAAGAAGAAAAGGAAATGGAGGTATGGGTTTTTTCCTTGCTGCTGTATATTCCAATGGTTATTAAATTGCATATACTTGAGTAGGATCAGTCCTGCAAAACTAGGCATTGTCTCCCACAATCAAGGCATAATCTGCTGAATGATTTCTTTAGCATAAAACCAATTTTCTCCCAAACGCAAAAGACACACTAAACTAAATGAGCTCAACAAAAAGATCTCAGTGGGGAATTTTCTCATTATTTGTTTTACAGATGGTGAAGGTTACTTCTGTGAGCCAAACATTTAAAATTATTTTTAAAAGAACCTTGTCCTGAGTCACACAGGGTATCTTCAAATAGAGGTTTCATATTCATATTCATCGAATATGGATATGAACAAAATTCATATTCAAGTGAGCCCTGATGCATAGCAGAAAATCAGACAAACATTCATCTAAATAACTAATGTTTAGGACCTGACTGAGAATCTGTAGCATCAATTTGGCTTTTACCCATTAGAAATGGGAAAGTCTTCAAGTGAGCATTTATCTTTCTGAAAACTGTAATCTTTAGAAAGATAATAATGTACTTTATTGTTATAAAAAGTGATACTACCCTTTTGGACTTGATCATGTCTCTCCTGCATGAATGTTTCCCATATTTACAAGTCCACTCTATATCTGGGGTGATGTACACACTTGGCTGCTTCCTCACCAGGCCAAAACCTGAGCCTCAAAGCCCTGAGCTCCCCAGGGGTGGGGAGTAATGTGATTGCAGGTGGTTGGCTAGAATCAAGGCAGAAAAAATGTCTGTGCTTGTCAGCAATTGCTGGGGAACAAGTGACAGATGACAGCTAGCTAGTGACAGCTAGCTCAGGGACAGGGGTATTATTGGAAGGGATTCACCATACATTTTGCCAGACCCCCAGGAGCTCTGACCACACAGGAGAGAAGTCCATTCACACATGCTCTTTCACTTCTCTTTTATCCAGGTCTGCTCCATCTCCTCTGAGTTTTAAAGCAGGTTTAATTCACACACCATAAAATTCACCCTTTTAAAGGATGCTCAGTCGTGTCTGACCGCTGGTGACCCCATGGGAAGGTCACTTTCCTTGTGGCTCAGCTGATAAAGATCCATCTGCAATGCAGGAGACCTGGGTTCAATCCGCGGGTTGGAAAGAGCCCCTGAAGAAGAGAAAGGCTACCCACTCCAGTATTCTGGCCTGGAGAATTCCATGGACTGTATAGTCCATGGGGTTGCAAACAGTCAGACACGACTGACTGACTTTCACTTTCACTTTCAAAAGATGCTATTTGTTGGGCTTCCCTGGTGACTCAGGGGGTAAAGAATCTCCCTGCAATGTGGGAGACCTGGATTCAATCCCTGAGTGGAGAAGATACCCTGCAGAAAGGAATGGCAACCCACTCCAGTATTCTTGCCTGGAGAACCCCATGGACAGAGGAGCCTGGTGGGCTACATTCCATGGGGTTGCAAAGAGTCAGACACAACTGAGCAACTACACTAATACTACTATTTGTTTCTTTAGTATATCTCAGACTTTCAAAACTGTAACTACTATCTAATTTCCAAACATTTCATACTCATTAGCATTCACCGCTTATTCCCCCTCTTCTCAGCCCCTGGAAACCATGAGTTGTCATACTTTCTGAATGTCTATATGGATTTGCCTATTCTGGATACTTAATATAAATGAGTGGCTATGTGGCTTTTTACTAATATGACTGGCTTCTTTCACTTAGCATGTTTTCAAGGTTCATCCATATTGTAACATCTGTACTTTGTCCTTTCTGTGGCTGGAGAATATTCCTTTGTATGGATATTTCACAATTTATTTATCCATTCACCAGGTGATGGGCCTTTCCACCCCCGCCCCCTACTTGTTGGCTATTGTGAATAATGCTTCTATGAACATTTGTGTACAAGTTTTTAAGTCAACATATGTTTTAATTTCTTTTGGTATAAACCTAGGACTGGAATTGTTGAGTCATATGATAACTTGATACTTAACTTTTTGAGGAACTTCTAAATTGTTTTCTAAAGTGGCTACACCATGTTATATTCCTATCAATAGCATATATTCTTGTAAGCACTTGTCATTGTCTGTCTTTTGTATTTTAACCTCCTTGTGGTTTTTATTTGCCTTTACCTAGTGACTAGTATGGTCAGTTGGGTATGTTCTTTAGAGAACTATCTATTCATATTGTTTGTTTATTTTTTCAGTTGAGTTATTTGACTTTTTATTTTGTTGTTGTTCAGTCACTAAGTCATGCCCAAATCTTTGTGACCCCATGGACTGCAGCACACCAGGATTTTCTGTCCTTCACTATCTCCTGGAGTTTGCTCAAACTCATGTCCATTGAGTCAGTGATGTCATCCAACCATCTCATCCTCTGTCATCCCCTTCTCCTCCTGCCATCAATCTTTCCCAGCAGTTGTAAAATTTATTTATATATATCCTAGAGAAACATCCCTTATCAGAAAGATACATGCTTTCCAAATAATTTCCTTCATCCTGTAGATTACAGGTCATTTAAAAAATTTGATCTTGATGATATACTTTGAAGTACAAAAAAAGTTTTAATTTTTCTGAAGTCCAATTTATCTGGTTTTTGTGGTTTATTTTTAATTTGGGCTTTTGGTATCATATCTGAGAAACCACTGTGTGAACCAAGGTCATTAAGATTTACTCATACATTTTCTTTGTATGATTTTAGTTCTTATATGTAATTCCATGATCCATTTGGAGTTAATTTTTGTATATGGTGTGAGGTAGGGTCCCAACTTCATTCTTTTCCATATGGATACCCAGTTGTCTCAGCACCATTTGTTGAAATGATTTCTCCACTGAATTGTCTTGGCACTCTTGTAGAAAATTCATTGAACATAATGTGAATCTGGACTGCAATTCTGTTCCATTCATTCATTTGTGTATTCTTATGCCAGTATTACTCTGTCTTTTTTACTCTTGTTTGTAGTAAATTTTGAAGTTGGGGAATGCATTTTCTCCAATTTTGTTATTTTTTAAGATTGTTTAGGCTATTGTGGGGCCCTTGCAATATCATATATATTTTAGTATTAGCGTTTCAATTTCTGCAAAGAAGCGAGGTAGGATTTCAATAAGGATTGTGTTGAAGCTCTGTATCAATTTGGGAATATTATTGTCTTAATAATATTGTCTTCCAATTAATGAACATGGAGTATCTTTTCCTTTATTTAGGTCTTCTTTGTTTCCCTTCAAAAAATATTTTATAGCTTTCAGTGTATACCTTGCAATTATTTTATTAAATTTATTCCTGAGTATTTTATTCTTTTGATGCTGTTGTAAGTGGAATTTCATTTCCAGATTGTTCATCTTAGTGTACAGTATGCAATTGATTTTTGCTTATCGTTCTTGTATCTTGCTACCTTCTAAACTTATGTATTAATTCTAATGGTGTTTGAGGATTCCTTGGGATTTTTTATATATAAGATCTTGTCTTCTGTGAATTAGGGATAGTTTAATATATATTTTTTCCAATCTGAATGCCTCTTATTTCTTTTCCTTGTCTAATTGTCCTGGCTAGAACCTCCATTACAATACTGAATAAAAGTGGCAAGAACAGACATCTTTGTCATTCCTGATATCAGGGGGAAGTGTTTCCATCTTTCATCATTAAGGATGGTATTAGCTATGGGCTTCTTTTTTTTTTTTTTTAACTTGGGCTTTCTCTATCTCCTCTGCCCCTTCATGATCTCAGCTCGTTTTTGTGTTCTGTAGTACCAACCTGGCCCTGAACTTGCCTGATCTTTCAGTTGAAGGCCTCATCATCTTCTTACTTCTTGTTTCTCTCCAATTCTAGAAAAAACAAATATAATTGACTCAGCCAGGTCTAGGGGTTGGTTTCTTTTTGGTCCAAACTGCTGGGGTTAGGTAGAGGGCTGGGGCAGGCAACACACACGTGGCCCCTGAGGCCTGCATCTAGGAAGATGAATTCGTCCCAGTTTTCCCAGACTTTCCCAGTTTCAGCACTGACAGTGTCTCCCAAATTAAAATGGTTGGTTACTCTGTACCTCTCTCTCAGCAACACCTGTGTGGACATAGGTCTGTTGTGGGTCATTTAAAAGCAGGAGAGTGGATTGGGAGGTAACCATGGACACGTTTGGCACAATGTTTTCACTCTCAGAGTAAATCAGATTGATAAGTGAGTTCAAAACTGCAGTCCCAGTAGTACTATGAATCCTCTTTGGGCACTGAGTACCCAGGCTATGATAGAAGACACTTGTAGCCACGGTCCTTGGGAGAACCCAACTCACAAAACAGAAAGAAGTACTGTGCACAAAATACCTAGCACCGTGGGCTGCAATCCAGCAGCAGCTGGCCAGACTCAGTTGTTTCAATCAGCCAGCAGGGCAGTTCTGTAAAATGTGTGTTTGCACACTTCTCAGGGCTGCTCAGGGTTGGTGCCACCTGTCATTCCGTGCCTCTCTACACACGAAGATCATCTGCCTGATCCTGGAAGGTATCTGACTTTGTGGCCCCTGACCTAAAGAGAACTGTTACACAACTCCTTCTTCAGGTGCTGAGAGAAAGAAAGATTGCATCCAGGAGTTGAGAACAGCTCCAGTTGCCAAAAGATCACTTATATGTTGAAAAATACTGAGTATAATAAAGTGCATGATGTGATTGGTTAGTTAATAATACTTAACTAGATACCATCAGTACTTAAAGGGGAATTCCAAGGAAAAATAAGAATTGGGATCAATGGAAGTAGTTAGAAAATTATTAAATCCTTGGAGATTTGGACGTCAGTGGAAGCAAACCCTGAGATGAGAATCTGAGAGTGAGCAGTTCAAGGGAAAGTGATCCCAGGCAACCCTGTAGTAATAGGAGCCTGACTCAGGGAAGGAAGTCAGTAAGAGGCAAATTGGCTCAGTGCTCTGGGGAAGTCTGGACAAGGCTGCAGGACAGAGCGTCATAGCTACTCTGGAAGCTAGGGGAGAAGGTTGGGGCATTTTTTCACCAACTCCTGTCAGCCGCTGGTTGACGGCTGTTCCCTGGGGGCATAAAATCCCTGACACCTCCAGCCTGTCCCAAAGAAAGCCCTGAAGCAAACAGAAGCAGCTGCTGGGAGTTGAAATTCAGGCCACATTCTCTGGCCCGGTGCCTGCTGAGGGCAGGGTTATGGCGGCCTCTCCCACACACATGGTCTACTGTCACCACAGCACCCACTTCTGACAGAGATGCCACATGTCTGTCCCGAGAGCCAGATGATTTGGAATATTAGATTTTGTCAGTCGGCATCCTTGGCTGTGAACACCAGTGTTGCCTCTAGCTGAGGAAAACCGAAAAGGAACTTATTATTGAGTATTCGGTGGCTCACAGGCTCTCTGAGAGGTGGGGGGACGGGAGCGATGGCCACACCACAGGCTGTCCCAGGAGAGATGCCGCTGTCCTGCTGCAGGCCAGAATTGTACCTCACAGAGCCGCTGGTCAACGTCCCTCACCACTGTCCTGGGTGGAAACACATGAAGACCACCCAAAGGAGAACAAACAGAGGCCGCAGCAAGCGTGAACTGCAGCCGGGGAGTCCACACCTTCACTTGCACTTGGCAGAGGCTCAGGGCGGCAGGCAGTGGGGAAGCTTGAGGTGAGTCCCGTGGTGCCTGTAGGGCCTCCAATAAGACTGCTTAGAAGGGCACATGTGGCTTTCTTGGGATGGTCCTGACTTGAGAGCAGAAGCAAAAATTAAAGAAGCTGGCAGGCCTTCCCTGGTGGTCTGATTTAGGGGAGACAGCAGTGAGCAGTCCTGAAGGGAGATCTTCGATTACTACTCAGGAATTGAACCTGAGGAGTGTGGATGAAAACCAGCAACACTAGCCAGCAGAACACCAGGGATAGAGGCTAGAAGCAAAGCGGCCCTGGCTCTTTCCCCCATTTGAAAGCAAGAATGTTTCAAGGAGGCAAAAACTATAAAGACAGGTAAGTTTATTGTGAAAACAGAAAGTTTATTGTTACAGACATGGCACAACGCATGGGAGAGCGTACAGAGAAACAGGTTGCTTATTTAAGACAGAAGCAAGGCAGAAATACACACCTGAGGACGAGAGCAGTAAAGAGGCGATTTAAATCACTTATATAGGTAGGGCCCCATCCCTTTTTGACCCCCAAGAAGCCTTCCTGCGCATGTGCAGACAGGGGAGCCTTCCTTGACCTCAGAAGTGGACACCTTATCTCTTTGCTTTAGCAGATCTCCGCTTTTGCCACTAGCTTTGTCCTTGGAGCATCTGGGTGAAACAAAGCTTGAATTTTACTCCACTTGACCAACAGCAGTATACGACCCAAGCCCTGCTATCTCCTACCTCAATCGAGTGGTTAAGACTTCACATTCCAATGCAGGGGACACGGGTTCGATCCCTGGTGGGGAAGATCCCCCATGCTATGGGGCAACTAAGCCCGGGCCCCCACAACTACTGAGCCTGTGCTCCGCAACAAAAGAAACCACAGCAATGAGAAACTAGCGCCCTGCAACTAGAGAGTAGCTCCCCCTCGCTGCAACTAGAGAAGGTCCACACACAGCAACAAAGACCCAGCCCAGACAAAAATAAATAAATACGTTAATAAGAAGCTGGTCGTTACTGACCAAGTCCTCACTGTCCTGTGGTTTGGCTTTCCTGGCAAACCAGAGGTTGTGGGTCCAGTTTTACATATGGGCTGATCATCGTCCATTTGAATCTTTAGTCTTTCAACCCCAAAGTCAGATGCCTCTGGGGTCAACCTCTCCTAGAATCCACATAGCACCTGCGTCCTCAGGTTGCTGTACTTTATTACTGGTTTGGGTTCTTGGATCAATAGAAATTGACAAGAGGACAGATGAGAAATTCATGCAAGGCTTCACTGGAACTCCTGCTGCAGCAGGAGAGAGCGAGAACAAGCAACAGATGCTCCTTGACCTGCGGGGAGAGCGGGTCCCTGAAAGGAGTGAGGGGAGGCGGGGTCGGTGGGTGGGGCAGGAGGTGGGTGGGGCCCAGGTGGTCGGCCCACCCACTTGCTTGTTGGCTCTGGATGCAGGGATCATGTGCAGGACCCTGATTTTGCTCCCCACACCTCAGAAGTGGCAGTTGCATTTTGGTCTTTTTGTATCTTGTGGGTTAAAATTTCCCCAACTGCACATGCATGCCACTATTTTTAGCCTCTTAGAGTTTCTTTGTAGTTTGCCTCAAGGAGACATTTGTCTAGGTGCAAGCACAGCAGCACAGGGTTTGGGGTGCCTGGTCCCAAGCTGTTTCGCTTTGAATGGACTCTCTGCTCTTGACTGGAGAGCCCAGATCAGAGGCCTGAGCTGCAGGGGGCACCTAGCTCTTTCCTGGAGGCAGGGATTCAAGACCCTGGGCAGCCACACAGCATGACCAGCATCCTCCACACGAGTATGTTAGTGACCAGAGAGTCCCAACACTTTGGAGGCTGGGACTCAGCATCAATGGGTTTCTTGGATTGATGGATACAAAGAGACATGCTTTCTGTGTACCTATTCCTCCAGGGGGTGAAACTTAAACCTCTTCTTCCAGAGAAAGTACAGAAAGTTTAAAGAAACGTAAGAATATCCTCATGATGTCTCCACACACACACAAAAGCCATTGTTATCATTTCGACATAAATGTATTTCTTTGGTCTTTTTTTTTTTTAACATGGTTGAGTTCACTCTGAATACAATTTCACATTCTGCTTTTTAAGTCAATTTCATAAGCATTTAGCCACTTCCTACAAGTCTTTGTATACACCATTTCATGACTTCAAACTATTTTATTGTGTGACTATATGTATGTAATTCTTATAGTTATTCCCAGAATGCTGGCTATTCAGATTGTCTCTCATTTCTGTTGCTATTATGAGTATAAATCCTGTCTTTGTTTCTAAGTGGGATAGAGTTTTAGAAGGGAATTATTAAGCACAAGTCATGAATAGTTTTGCTTTTCTTAACCTGTAGGCCACAAGACTGTTTGCAAGGACAGATGGATGAAATGCATTTGACGGTCTTTGTACCATGTGCTCTCTATTTCTGTACCAACAGCTTTCACCAGGAGAGAGGATCAGAGTAACTGAGGACACTGTAAGGACATAAACATTCAAAAAGAAAAGGCTTTCTGAACAAGTGTCCTGGGATGGCTTCCGGCTTTGGATTATGCTATGAATGGTTCATTACCGGATGAAGCACACTGCAAGCGTATGTGAGGGAAGATTTTTTGCTAGCTTACGGTGTGAAAAGAGAGCAGACACTCATCCTGATTCTCTGCTTTCAGAGGAATCAGAAGGAGTACAAAGAGTGGTTCTTCCCTCCGAGCACATGGCTGGTAGCTTTCCTCTCTGCACCTGTCCGGGGTGCCAAGACTGAAACGACTACAAGGTTTTATGGGGGAGAAGCAGAGAAACTCTAGTGACTTGTCATTTACCCCAGAGTTAACGGGGAAGGTGGCTTCACCCTACCAGAGACCTTTCTTCTTTACCAGTGGTTCTCAAAGTGTGTTCCTGGATGAGGCTTCAGCATCAGAAACTACAGTTGACCCTTGAACAATGTGGGGATTAGGGGCACAGACCCCTGAGGAGTTAAAAATCTCCAAATAACTTTATGGTCAGTCCTTCAAATCGAGAGTTCCAAGTCCACAAATTCAACCATCCACACATCCTGTTAACCTCAGATGGTATAGTACTATAGTACATATTCAGGGAAAAATATCTGCATATAAGCGAACTCATGCATTTCAAGCTCATTTTGTTCTGGGGTTAACTGTAATTAGAAATTCAAATTCCCAGACCTTACTCCAGACCTACTGGATCAGAAACTCTGGGGATGGGACAGCAGTCTGTTTTAACGGGCACTCAGGGTGATTCTGATAAATCCTGAAGCCTGAGAAATACTGCTTCATATTTACCAGTTTGAATAGAAATAACATTCTCATAACTGACCTATAGATTCTGCCTGGAGGCGGAGGGAGGTGGAGATCCTCCCTACACTCTGGTCTTATTGCATGCTCTCTGTCTCTCCTTAGGAGGAGGGCATGGCAACTCCAGGATTCTTGCCTAGAGAATCCCATGGACAGAGGAGCCTGGTGGACCACAGTCCATAGAGTTGCAAAGAGTTGGACACAACTGAAGTGACGGAGCACAAATGCACGCACCCCTCCTTAGATGATCACACTTAGCAAAGAAAAGAGTATAAGCCCCTGTTTTTTATGGACCTTCTTTCTCACAAACAAGTATAAATCTCTTCTTTAAAACTAGAAGATAACCTCTAACCAGCAAAGCACTTGCTATCTAGAAATAAGGCTAAAGACAAGCCTCAGTGAACTTACATTCTTTCCGCTCAGTCATTGCTCAGTAAGAACTTGCCTGCTCCTAATGAACTTGTAGGTTTTACTTCTTTTTTTTTTTTACTGCACATTTAGAGACCAATTATGTAATTGAGTTATTTCAAGCACTTGTGAATTATTTCTTAGAAAAAATTACAAAATGGTACTGTGAAAATCAATGACAGTCACCAAGTAGTATCTGCTGTAATTGAATCAGCAATGAACTCTGGAAGACTTTCCTTAAAGGTGCATTGGATTCTGTACAGGAGAAAATCTTTTCCTCTATCCTCATATGTTCACTGATTAGGGCCTGCAAATTAAACTGACAATAAGTAAATGAACGGGAGAAAAGATTTATTTCATGTGCATGTGGGGAGCCTCACAGAAAGGAAGTGAAAACCCTACGAAGAAATTAAGTCTGGGAGACAGGGAAACCTGGCGTGCTGCAGTCCATGGGGTTACAAAGAGCAATTGAACTGACTGACTGGGAAATTTTATACCATTTTAACAAACAGGCAATAAGTTGTGGAGAAGTGACAAAGCAAAGGAAAACGCTTTGGCTTCTAGGGCTAGTAAATTGTGGGATGGTAAATATATGGGAGACATGAATGGGAGATAATGGTTATTTAGCATGATTTGTTATGCGAACTCAAGTCAGCAGCTGTCTCTAGTGATGATTCATCTCCTTTTCCTAGAACAAAAGAGGGAAGGAAGGATAGAGAGGGAAATGTTTTGCCTGCTTCTAGGCAGAAAGGAGAAGGGCAGAGAATACCTCTTGCATCTGTTATTTCTCAATCGCCTCAGCTCCAAGTAATCTTTATGCCAAAGTGGAATAAAAAATTGGGGGGTTGCCATATTCTGATCTTCATCAATGCAAAGGCTATAAAAAATCCACTTGTGGTATTGATGTTAGAACTTTTCACTGTTCTCTTGCTACTGAAGAATAACATGTTAAAAAGTGATTCCCCCCACCCCACCCCGTGAAAACTCAGGTGTCTAATAATGAGAAAACAGCAGAGAAACCCAGATTAGGTTTCTTTAACTGGTTAGTGCTCCTCATGATGGTCAAGGTCATGAAAAACAAGGAAAGATCGAGAACCAGACGCAGACCAGAGGAGACGGAGGAGACATGATGGTTAAGTGCAATGTGGGGTCTGGATGGGATCCTACAACATTAATGGAAAAACTGGTGGAATGTGAGTTAAATGTGGGGTTGAGTTAATACTCGTGTGCCAATGTTAGTTTCTTTGTTTTGACAAATGTACCACAGTAATGTAAGATGTTCAGCAGTATATGAACTGCAAACTTCACATACTATACAAACTGGATTTAGAAAAGGCAGAGGAACCAGAGATCAAATTGCCAACATTCTTTGGATCATGTAGAAAGCAAGGGAATTCCAGAAAAACAACTACCACTGCTTCACTTACTACATTAAAGCCTTTGACTGTGTGGGTCACAACAAACTGGAAATTATTTAGAGATGGGAGTACCAGACTACCCTGCCTGTCTCCTGAGAAATCTGTATGCAGGTCAAGAAGCAACAGTTAGAACAGAACATGAAACAACTGACTGATTCAAAATTGGGAAAAGAGAATGACAAGGCTGTATACTGTCACCCTGATTATTTAACTTCTGCGTAGATACATCACGGGAAATGCCAGGCTGAATGAATCACAAGCTGGAATCAAGATTGCCAGGAGGAATATCAATAATCTCAGATATGCAGATGTGTGATAAGTTGTGTCAGTCGTGTCCAACTCTTTGCAACCCTATGGACTGTAACCCACCAGGCTTCTCTGTCCATGGGATACTCCAGGCAGGAATTGTCATTTCCTTCTCCAGGGAATCTTCCCAACTCAGGGATTGAACCTGTATCTTTTATGTTTCCTGCACTTGCAGGTGGGTTCTTTACCACTATCACCATGTGGGAAGCCCAGAGATATGCAGGTGATACCACTCTAATGGTAGAGCCTCTTCATGAGGTTGAAAGAGTCTTCTTGAAAAAGTCTTCTTGAAACTCAACATAAAAAAAAAACCAAACTAAGATTATGGCATCTTGTCCCATCACTTCATGGCAAATAGAAGAGGGAAAAGTGGAAGCAGTGACAAATTTTCTTATCTTAGGTTCCAAAATCACTGTGGACAGTGACTACAGCCTTAAAATGAAAAGATGCTTACTCTTGGAAAGAAAGATATGAAAAATCTAGACTGTGTATTAAAGAACAGAGACATCACTTTGCAGACAAAGGTCTGTGTAGTTAAAGCTATGGTTTCTCCAGTAGTCATGTACAGATATAAGAGTTAGGCCATGAAGAGGGCTGAGAGCCAAAGAATTGATGCTTTCAAATTGTGGTGCTGGAGAAGACTCTTAAGAGTCCCTTGGACTACAAGATCAAACCAGTCAATCTTCAAGGAAATCAACCCTGAATATTTATTGGAAGGACTGATGTTGAAGCTCCAATACTTTGGCCACCTGATGTGAAGAACTGACTCATTGGAACAGATCCGGATGCTGGGAAAGACTGCAAGCAAAAGGAGAAGGGGGTGCAGAAGATGAAATGGTTTGCATTACTGACTCAGTGGACATGAATTTGAGCAAAGTCTGAGAGGTAGAGGAGCCTGGCACGCTGTAGTCCATGGGGTAGCAAGAAGTTGTACATGACTTAGTGACAGAACAACAAAAACAAATGTAAGATGATATCAGGGGAAATGAAAATGGATTGTATGGAAGAAAATTTTGTACAATTTGTGCAATACTCCTATAAATCTAATATTATTTCAAAACAGAATTTATTTTAAAAATGCTATGGTAAATTATATTTAACAGTTAGATTATGGTTTCTAAACTTCAGTTATTTATGTACAATCATGAGTTTGATTTTTGCTATGTATTTGCACCATCTGTAATATAATAAATATATATTTGATCTCTGCCCACAATTCCTGGCATAGAGCTCCCAAAGCCCTTGTAATTTTCTGAATTACAGGGGTGAAAGGAGCAACTTTTGTTATATTATTTGGTCTTAATTCCTGGTTTCTGACATAGAGCTCCTAAGACTCTTAGAATTTCAGAAGCCGAGGGTGTCTCTGTCCTAATTAGGTGACTCTTGCAGGTGTGGCTGTCCAGGAGCTGGTCATCAAAGGAACCAATCATGTAATTAAAAGATTGAAACTTCTGGAACTTCTCTGATGGTCTAGTGGTTAAGAATCCTCCTTGCAATGCAGGAGATGCAGGTTTGATCCCTGGTCAGGGAACTAAGATCCCACTTGCTACAGAGCAACTATGCCCGCTCACCATGTAGAAAAATCCAGAACGACACAATGAAGATCCCACATACCTCAACTAAGACCTGAGGCAGCCAAATTAATCAATAAATATTATAAAAAGGAAACTTCCCATCTCATTTCTCCCTACCCTCTACCTCCAGGGAGGGGAGAGGGGCTGGAGATCCAGTACATCATTGGTGACCCCAAAATGACAGGGTTTGCAGAGCGTCTGGCTTGGTGAACACTGATATTCTGGGAGGTGGCAATCCTGGAGAGGACACAGGAGTTCCCCAGGCCTTCCCCATACCCTGCCCCATGCAATTCTTCCTGAGCTGCATTTTATGTAATAAACCAATAATAATAAATGTTTCATTGAGGTCTGTGAGCCATTCAAGCAAATTATTGACCTTGGGTCTCAGGAAGCCCCAGTTTATAGCTAGCAAGTCAGAAGTACGGGCGGGTCAGATATACAGTTGGGGTCTGAAGTGGGGGCAGTCTTGTGGGACTGAGCTTTGACCTGGTCAGGTCTGCACTAACTGGATAGTGTCAGTGAAAGTGAAAATCGCTCAGTTGTGTCTGACTCTGCGACCCCATACTGTCCATGGAATTCTCCAGGCCAGAATAGTGGAGTGGGTAGCCTTTCCCTTCTCCAGGGAATCTTCCCAACCCAGAGATCAAACCCAGGTCTCCTGCATTTGTGGCTGGATTCTTTGACAGCTGAGCCACAAGGGAAGCCCAAGAATACTGAAGTGGGTAGCCTATCCCTTCTCCAGGGGATCTTCCCAACCCAGGAATCGAATCAGGGTCTTCTGCATCACAAGCAGATTCTTTACCAACTGAGCTATCAGGGAAGCCCAGGATAGTGTCAGAATTGAATTAAATTGCAGGACACCTGGGATGCCTCAGGTGATGCTAGTGGTAAGGAATCTGCCTGCCAATGCTGGAGATGCAAGAGTTGAGGGTTCCATCCCAGGGTCGTGAAGATCTTTTGGAGGAGGAAATGGCAACCCACTCCAGTATTCTTGCCTGGAGAATCCCACGGACAGAGGAGCTTGGCGGGCTGCAGTACATGAGGCTGCAAAGAGTCAGACGTGACTGAAGTGACTTAGCACACAGGACACCCTGTCAGAGTCTGCTGAGAACTGCAGAATTGCTTGGTGTGGAAAACCCACACTTTCGGTGTCAGAAGTTTGGTGAGTAGAGGAGGGTTTTTTCTTTTACCATCTATACTAATATTATCTACAAACTGAATATTTAAAAATAATGTAAGTATGAATATCGTTGTGTGGGGTCATTTCCTATGACCTCAATATAGTGGTATATGTTTAACGTGTTATTTAAATATTTTTCTAATACACTTTAGAAAGGTGAGTCTTGTCTGGTTCTTTGTCTCCTGGAATCCAGACATGATGTCATGAGTTCTGTTGATTTTTCCAGCACACGCCTCAGTACCTTGGCATTGCTCTCTCATGGAGTGGTAAGCTGTGCCCATACTTCTTTGCCTGGGAAGCTTCCCCTGTCCTTCATCTCTCAGCTTAGACCTAACTTCCTCGGGGAAGAGCCTTGCATCTTCCTGCCTAGCCTCTTGAAGCCTTGGGTAGCTCTCCTTTCCAGCACTTGACACCAGTGTCTATTACTTGTCACAACAACTCTCTGCCCATTTCATATATCCTCCTCTGCCCCCAAACAATCAAGCCTCAGAAGCAACACCAGTTCCTAAGTTCTGCTCTTCCTGGAGTCTCCTGGAAGCTCAGCATCCCCTGGCAGAGGCAGCTGCAAGGTGGCACTGTGGTATCCGTGGTGGGAAGGTGGGTGGGTGGGGACACAATGACCCATATATAAGGGAAAGATGCAGGTTAAGTGCATGGCAGAGGGGGTCAGAAAAGAACTGGATTTTCTCATTCCAGGAGAAGGGAAGGGGTAAAGAAGGAGGTGAGGAGATCTATATGCCACCCAGGCATGAAGATTCTTTGGTGTTGAAAGCAGTTAAGAAAAAGCAGATAGAAGAGAAACTCTCTACCCTTCCCCCCTACCAGCAAGGACAGGAGGATTTCTAATATGGAGACAATTTTAAATGCTTATCAGATCAGAAGCAGCACCAGAGGAACTGAGATAATAAACCTTGCAACCTAGCCATCTTATCTCCCATGAGTTTCCCCATATTTACCTTCTTAAGATTTGCCACTCCAGAAGCTCAAAGTCCCTTCCTCTTGTCTTGTCACTTCTCTATAAATGTATTTTTCTTTTGTCCAGCTGCTGTATAAGCCAGGTTCTAACCAGCCCTTTGAGTTACTCATCACTGAGTGCTTCAGGGTATACCTGTGATGTATGTGTTAATAAACCTGTTAATTTTCTCCTACACATCTGTTCTTTGTCAATTTAATTTACAAGACCTTAGTCAATGAACCTCAGGTGGGAAGTGAAAAAAATTCATTCCCTCCTCTACAGAAATGTGGAAGAGAATGAGAATGTCTTGGGTCTGACTACTTGGGAGGATTATAACTTGGAAAAGGAGAAGAGATAAATGATATCAAGGAAGATATTCAGAGGTGAAAAACCTGGTGAGGTTATCCAGCTTGTATTTGTCAAAGAGAAAGACATGTTCTTAATAAATACACAATTTATAGCTTCCATGCATTATAACAGTTCTATAGTGTATAGGTTGTGAAGAAAGTGAAATTATGGAGTAAATTAAAATATTCTGGTATCTGATTCTAATTAGGGATGTCACCCATTCAAGATGGATTGGAAGGTGCCCTGAATAAAGGTTTGAACATCCAGGAATGAAAGGCAAACCCATTACTGATAACACAGCCAGCTCATAAAGGGCTGGTATATTCACTAGGAATCAGAAACCCATGACCTGGAACAATCAGTTCAGTTTAGTCGCTCAGTTATGTCCGACTCTGCAACCCCATAAACCACAGCATGCCAGGCCTACCTGTCCATCACCCACTCCCAGAGTTTACCCAAACTCATGTCCACTGAGTTGGTGATGCCATCTAACCATCTCATCCTCTGTCGTCCCCTTCTCCTCCTGCCTACAATCTTTCCTGACATCAGGGTCTTTTCAAATGAGTCAGCTCTTTGCATGAGGTGGCCAAAATATTGGAGTTTCAGCTTCAACATCAGTCCTTCCAATGAACACCCAGGGCTAATTTCCTTTAGGATGGACTGGTTGGATCTCCTTGCAGTCCAAGGGACTCTCAAGGGACTCTGACAGAATGTGGTTCACTGGAGAAGGGAATGGCAAATCACTTCAGTATTCTTGCCTTGAGAACAGTGTGAAAAGGCAAAAAGATAGGACACTGAAGGATGAACTCCCTAGGTTGGTAGGTGCCCAATATGCTACTAGAGATCAGTGGAGAAATAACTCCAGAAAGAATGAAGGGATGGAGCCAAAGAAAAAACAACACCCAGTTGAGGATGTGACTGGTGATAGACGCAAGGTCCAATGCTGTAAAGAGCAATATTGCATGGGAACCTGGAATGTTAGGTCCACGTTCAGTTTGGTTCAGTTGCTCAGTTGTGTCTGACTCTTTGTGACCCCATGAACTGCAGCATATCAGGCCTCCCTGTCCATCACCCACTCCCAGAGTCCACCCAAACCCATGTCCATTGAGTTGATGATGCCATCCAACCATCTCATCCTCTGTTGTCCCCTTCTCCTCCTGCTCTCAATCTTTCCCAGTATCAGAGTCTTTTCCAATGAGTCAGCTCTTCGCATCAGGTGGCCAAAGTATTGGAGTTTCAGCTTCAACATCAGTCCTTCCAATGAACACCCAGGACTGATCTTCTTTAAGATGGACTGGTTGGATCTCCTTGCAGTTCAAGGGACTCTCAAGAGTCTTCTCCAACACCACAGTTCAAAAGAATCAAGTCTTTGGTGCTTAGCTTCTTTATAGTCCAACTCTCACATCCATACATGACCACCGGAAAAACCATAGCCTTGATTAGATGGAGCTTTGTTGGCAAAGTGATGTCTCTGCTCTTTAATATGCTGTCTAGGTTGGTCATAACTTTCCTTCCAAGAAGTAAGCATCTTTTAATTTCATGGCTGCAATCACCATCTGCAGTGATTTTGGAGCCTAGAAAAATAAAGTCAGCCACTGTTTCCACAGTTTCACCATGAATCAAGGCAAATTGGAAGTGATCAAACAGGAAATGGCAAGAGTGAATGTCAACATTCTAGGAATCAGTGAACTAAGATGGACTGGAATGGGTGAATTTAACTCAGATGACCATTATATCTACTACTGTGGGCAGGAATCCCTTAGAAGAAATGGAGTAGTCATCATGGTCAATGAAAGAGTCCGAAATGCACTACTTGGATGCAATCTCAAAAACGACAGAATGATCTCTGTTCATTTCCAAGGCAAATCATTTAATATCACGGTAATCCAGTCTATGCCCCAACCAGTAACGCTGAAGAAGCTGAAGTTGAATGGTTCTATGAAGACCTACAAGACCTTTTAGAACTAACACCCAAAAAAGATGTCCTTTTCATTATAGAGGAATGCAAAAGTAGGAAGTCAAGAAACACCTGGAATAACAGGCAAATTTGGCCTTGGAGTACAGAATGAAGCAGGGCAAAGGCTAATAGAGTTTTGCCAAAAGAATGCACTGGACATAGCAAACACCCTCTTCCAACAACACAAGAGAAGACTTTCCACAAGGACATCACCAGATGGTCAACACTGAAATCAGACTGATTATAGTCTTTGCAGCCAAAGATGGAGAAGCTCTATACAGTCAGCAAAAACAAGACCGGGAGCAGACTGTGGCTCAGATCATGAACTCCTTATTGCCAAGTTCAGACTTAAATTGAAGAAAATAGGGAAAACCACTAGACCATTCAGGTATGAGCTAAATCAAATCCCTTATGACTATACAGTGGAAGTGAGAAATAGATTTAAGGGACTAGATCTGATAGACAAAGTGCCTGATGAACTATGGACGGAGGTTCATGACATTGTACAGGAGACAGGGATCAAGACCATCCCCAAGAAAAAGAAATGCAAAAAAGCAAAATGGCTGTCTGAGGAGGCCTTACAAATAGCTAAGAAAAGAAGAGAAGCAAAAAGCAAAGAAGAAAAGGAAAGATATACCCATTTGAATGCAGAGTTCCAAAGAATAGCAAGGAGAAATATGAAAGCCTTCCTCAGCAATCAATGCAAAGAAATAGAGGAAAACAATAGAATGGGAAATACTAGAGATCTCTTCAAGAAAATTAGAGATACCAAGGGAACATTTTGTGCAAAGATGGGCTCAATAAAGGACAGAAATGGTATGGACCTAACAGAAGCAGAAGATATTAAGAGGTGGCAAGAATACACAGAAGAACTATACATAAAAGATGTTAATGACCCAGATAATCACGATGGTGTCATCACTCACCTAGAGCCTGACATCCGGGAAAGTAAAGTCAAGTGGGCCTTAGGAAGCATCACTATGAACAAAGCTAGTGGAGGTGATGGAATTCCAGTTGAGCTATTCCAAATTCTAAAAGATGATGCTGTGAAAGTGCTTCACTCAATATGTCAGCAAATATGGAAAACTCAGCAGTGACCACAGGACTGGAAAAGTCAGTTTTCATTCCAACCCCTAAGAAAGGCAATCCCAAAGAATGCTCAAACTATTGCCTAATTGCACTCATCTCACATGCTAGTAGAGTAATGCTCAAAATTCTCCAAGCCAGGCTTCAACAATACGTGAACCATGAACTTCCAGATGTTCAAGCTGGTTTTAGAAAAGGCAGAAGAACCAGAGATCAAATTGCCAACATCTACTGGATCATCAAAAAAGCAAGAGAGTTCCAGAATAACGTCTTTTTCTGCTTTATTGACTATGTCAAAGCCTTCAACTGTGTGGATCACAATAAACTGTGGAAAATTCTGAAAGAGATGGGAATACCAGACCACCTGACCTGCCTCTTGAGAAATCTGCATTCAGGTTAGGAAGCAACAGTTAGAACTGGACATGGAACAACAGACTGGTTCCAAATAGGAAAAGGAGTATGTCAAGTCTGTATATTGTCACTCTGCTTATTTAACTTATATGCAGAGTACATCATGAGAAACGCTGGGCTGGATGAAGCACAAGCTGAAATCAAAATTGCTGGGAGAAATATTAATAACCTCAGATACGCAGATGACACCACCCTTATGGCAGAAAGTAAAGAAGAACTAAAGAACTTCTTGATGAAAGTGAAAGAGGAGAGTGAAAAAGTTGGCTTAAAGCTCAACACTCAGAAAACGAAGATCATGGCATCTGGTCCCATCACTTCATGGCAAATAGATGGGGAAACTGTGGAAACAGTGGCTGACTTTATTTTGGGGGGCTCCAAAATCACTGAAGATGGTGATTGCAGCCATGAAATTAAAAGACACTTACTCCTTGGAATGAAAGTTATGACCAAACTAGACAGCATATTAAAAAACAGAGACATTACTTTGCCAACATCTAGTCAAGGCTGTGGTTTTTCTAGTAGCCATGTATGGATGTGAGAGCTGGACCTGGAACAACAGAAGTTTATTAAGTCACACATTGTGCTCCTGTGGAGAAGTAAGAGGTGCTTGTCTATTAGTGCAGAGTGGCATGTACACAGCTGCCATGGTGTGATGGATGGAGGTGTGCCGTTGTATGTGTGTGGCATGTGAGAAAGTGGGTCAGAGGAGAGAGTGACATGTGTGAATGGGCATGAGTGCTAGAAGAGTTCACAGAGGCAGTAATGCTGCATAAAACCACCCCAAAACTCAGCTTGCAATAGCAATAGTGATTTTTTTCACTCGTGATTTGCAAGTCAGTGGGAGCGTCTTCTCCAGGTTTTTCATCTACTTTGGACCTGTGGCTACCCCAGGACATGTTCTCATGGCAAATGGCAGGAACGCAAGAGGAGAGATGGAAACACACAATGCCCCTAAGGCTTGACTGGGAACCATCTCCATACCACTTCCGGCCACATGTCATTCATTGGCTGGAATGTCCTCATGGTCAAACCTAGCATCCCCAGGATGAAGTATACTCTGCTCCTCTAGTGGTAGGTGGGGCAAAGTCAAATAGCAAAGGGAGTGGGTGCAGAACTTCAGCCTGGGGTCAGGGAGAGTGGGAAAATGGGATCAGCGATATCACCTAGGGTGGTGATGCCTGAGTTGGGTTTTATCCTGTGAAGGGTAAACAGGATATTTTTATGAATTCCATTTCATGTTTCAGGCTGGAGTCATTACGGGTTGCCTCACATGCCCTTTATCAAATTTCTGATCCAGGTGTGAGAGAAGGGAAATCAGACCCCTTGCTGTCTTCTAGCTGAAACCTTATTTCTTAGTCTTTCTCTGCACAGTCTTCAAAGGAGGTCCTTGTGTGAGGTTCCACTGGGCAGTCTTTTGCTTTTTGTTCAGCCTGGATATTGCAAAGGTGAATTGAGGAGAGAGGCCGGGGTAATTGTGACCTTTAGGAGGAAGATGACTTGTGCTGTTGTGAAATATCTTTGTCTTCACGAGGCAGCCCGTGGTCCTCTCTGGGAGTCAGTTTTAAAGGGCCCTGTTTGTTAGTGTCTCTGGCCCTGCAGAAGAATTTTGTGTCTACAGGTACCTCAATTTCCATTCAGTTTTATTGAGAAATAATTGACATAGAGCATTGTGTAAGAAATCCCACGGACAGAGGAGTCTGGCAGGCTACAGTCCATGGGGTCACAAAGAGTCAGACACAACTGAGCAACTAACACACGCATTGTGTAAGTTTAAGCTGTAACATGATACACACACACACATATATATTCACCAAAATAAGTTAGGTTAACACCCATCACCTCACAGAGTTACAATTTTTTCCTTGAAAACTTTTAAGATCTACTCTCTTGGCAGTTTTTAAGTATGCAAGAGCGTATGATTAACTATAGTCACCATGCTGTACATTACATTTGCAGAACTTACTTATCTTAAACTGGAAGTTTGTACCTTTTGATCACCTTCATTCATTTCACCCCTTTCTCACCCCTACTTTGGCAACCACCAATCTGTTCTCGGAATCTATAAGCTTGTTTTCTTAGATTCTACATATAAGTGTGATCATAGGTATTAATCTTCCCAGCTGACTTATTTCACATAGGCTGCCTATGTCTCCTCTTCACCATGCTTCTGCTTGGCAGCTGCGTGCCGGCTCTCAGTTCCTTTGGGGTGCTAATCTTGTCCCCGCCCTAGGACTTTTGCACTGGCTGTTCCCTCTGCCTGAAACGTGGACTCCTTGGGTTTTTGCATAACTGGGCCCTTCTTGTTATCAAAGCTCAGTTTAAACATTTCTTTTTAATGAGTTCCCCTAGTCACCAAACCAAAAACAGCACCCAGGGTCCATCCCCTCTTGCCGTTTATCTCTTTATCAATTAGCAGTCTCACCGTCTGCTATTTTTGCATATGTGTTTATGTGTACATTTATATGTGTATTGTTATGTCCATCCTGGAGTGTAGAGACATGGTTTATACCCCAGCACGTGGCACAAAGCCTATCATATATGACTTAGCACACATCTTTCTAATGACTAAATAATCTCAAGGACCCTCAATTCAATAAAACTATATTTTCCTCTTCTTTGAGGAGGAAATGTACTTATAGTTTGTGATTTCTTTTTTTGGTCTCTTGTGCAAAAAGTCATTGCTCACATAGAATCACAGAATAATACTCCATGTTCTCATTTTTCATCCTTTACATATAACCTATACAATTATTGCAATTTTGAGCTAGAGTCCAATAGAATCTTTCAGAGAGGTTAAAAAACTAATTCTAAAGTTTATATGGAAGATGTCAGAATGGGGAAAATGTTATAGGAAGAGCAAAAGTAATTTTGAAGATGAAGAATAGTAAACTAAGATCTATGTATAATTTGTGTACCTACAACATTAGAAACATCTTAAATGGCATTGGAACTGCTTAAAAAATTATGGAACATCTAGCATTATGAAATACCATGAAGTTATGACTATAAAAGAAACAGCTCTGCTGATATGGAATAGTCTCTAGATGCTAAAAATGAGTGATATGTGATGTATGAATTTATATGCAGACCAAGCATTTAAGTCATCAAATGACATCAGATGACATAATATTTGCTTATTCTTCACTGCTGAGAACACAGAGTTTGAAAAGGCTTGATTCAAGTTCTCTGCTCCCATTGGAGATGCAAAGGTACAGGCCATGTCTTTTTACCAAAAACAGTCAGGAGGCAGGGAATGACTTTGAACATGTGAGAACTGAATGTGATTAGGCTTACATGTGGCAAAGATTCCTCTGGCTGACATGTGGACAATAGATTAGAGGGAATTACAAAAGGATTAGAAATGATACCAGGAAAGCAATCACAGTAACCCAGAAGAGAGAGAAATGGTGACTGGCAATATGGAAGCGCTGGGGCCTGGCTGCTCACTACTGGAAAGCCGATACTCGAGGAGCTAGGTTGGAGGAAAGGAAACTGCTTTACTCCAGAGGCTCGCACCTGGTGGGAGAAGAGGCTCATGTCTGAAGGCCAATTCCCCACTGACGATCAGTGGGCAAGAATTTTTAAAGGGGAGTCTGGGGGCACATAGACAGGGCAAGGCCATGCAGAAATAGCAGAGGCAGCTCCAACAGTCGTCTTGAATTGGTGGATGGTGGTCTGACCAGCATCATCTTGATTGTCCTGAGTACAGTTATTTTCGGTTCCATGGTTGGTTTGTTCCCATTTCTCTGAGGCCAGTTCTTGGAATTGTGATAGCTCATGCCATGGCTACAGTCTGGTTATCACGTATTTAACTTCTTCCATCTGGTAGGGGTTTCAGTATCTATAAGACAGCTCACAGGATATGGCTCAGAATATTATGTATAGCCTTTGAGAAGGAACAAAATGTCCTTGACTTTAATGACTAAACAACTGTGATTTAGTCTTGTTGAACTGTTTTCCTTTGCTTCTGCATTTTCTCACTTCTCTGATTAAATTTACTCTTTGACCAGAGTTTTTCTACAGACCAAAGGCAGGCGGAGGACATTGGAAGGAAGGACCATAGGTCCTACTCTGTTTCAGAGGTGCTGGTAAAGATGGAAAGAAATGGATGGATTTGAAAAATATTTATGAGTAAAACAGTAAGGACCTGGTGGTAGATACTGGGGAGTGGGGAGCATGAGGAGCATCAGAGTGACTCCCAGGCACTTTCAAACATGTTCCTGCCTTCAAAGAATTTCCAGTAATTAAACCAATACAGTAACAGCTGAAATTAGCCTCCTTTGGGGCTTTTTTTAGTGGGTGATTGCTGATCTCTCTTTCTTCACTGGGCCAGCCCCTTGCATCCTCAGCACCCTCATCTTCATCTTTGATTCTGCATCAGCACCTGGCTCAATGCTTGGCTTGTGGTCAGCAACACAGCCTTGTGGAATGAGTGCCGGTGACCATGGCACTTGCCAAGTGTTTAGAACCTTGTAACCAATTTGTCAAATAGAGTGGATTCAACACTGGAAGAATTGAATCAATTACTCTTTTTGAAAGTGGATCAATAAAAGGATAAGCAATTAGATGTGAGATGTGGTATAATAACTGATGGCCTGATACAAACAAATTTAATTCAAAAGAGCAGAGCCAACATCATTGTAGGACTAAAGTTTATTGCTCCTGTTCCTTATAACTGTGGTGCCTCTGCTAGGAACACTCTCCTTCCTGGGTCGTCAAATACTTGGAAAATGTTCACTGACTTTTTTGAGATGAGGCTTCATTTCCAGGCAGCATCTCATGATCCATCCAAATCAGGAGAACTTCAGTGATGGCATTCACACTGGCTGCACCTGTCTGCACCCAGCTGTCCCCTCTAAGGACAGGGACCTGGCTTGGTTCTTTTTGCCCCCTAAAATCCATTAGAATCCTCTCATTTTGTCTAAAATTCTCTTGAGATCAAAGTGATTGTGATTATAAGGATTGTAAGATAAAAAAAGGAACAAGCAAGAATGATCACTAAGTGACGATTAAATAAGTGGTGGAAAATATTAATTAGTCAAATGTTACCAAGGACCACAAAACACAGTTTATTCAAGTTAGGGGCAGCATGGTTTAGGAAGAAAAAGTATTGAACTTTGGACTCAGAAATTCCACTGTTGACCCTTGATTTTTCTCTTTGCAGGAGTTTTGATTTCTCATCTACTAAAGGTCTGGGGAGGGAGTTGGGCCACATTTGTAAGGTTCTTTCTAATTCCAAAGAGTCAGGGTAGCAAGTTGCATGTTGGGAGGTCTGAGTCCTCATTCTATTCATCCATCAAAGATTATAGCCAAGGAATTCCCTGGTGGTCCAGGGTTAGGACTCCGTAGGACTCCGTGTTTCCACTGCAGGGGGCATGGGTTTGATCCCTGGTCCAGAAACTAAGATCTCGTATGCCATGTACAATGGCCAAGGGAAAAAAAAGATTATAACCAGACACTGTGCCAGGCCTGGCAGCAAAATGATGACTAAGAGTGTTTTGTCCTTTCTGCTTACAGCCCAGTGGAGCAGATGGGCAGTGCAGAGAGAAGACCCCACTGTGGGTACCTCCAGGGGACACGTGGAGTCCATGCTTCGTTGGGACTCCATGCTCCTCTCTCTGGTTTTGCCCCTGGCCTTTATGCCTTGCACAGAGGACTGTTCTTGAAAGAGTTGTTGGTGAGTAAATGAAGAAGTGAACTGTCAAGATGGAGATATTCTGGAAGCAGGAATGAGGGGTCCCTGATACAGTCTTAGTCCAGGAGCTAAGGTGGAGGAGAGGTGAAAAAGGCTTTCCAGGGGTATTAATAAGTAGGATTAGCTGGTGAAATGTGTGTGGGATGAAGCTTGTAGGCAGAAGAGATGGTGGAAGCCAGGTGGAGAGACAGCTGGTGGAGGGGTCCAGCGACCAGGGCGTAATGTGAGAGTCAGGGATGGGAGAAGTGGGAAGAAAGAGAGGCCTCAGGTTCCACTTGAGACCCAAGACTTCCTCCAGTAGGTGGAAGTTTCAACCCCGAGCAAGAGTTAGGTTTGCTTTTCAAATAGCCCACCCTTTTCCCACCGTGTGGAATGTTGATGTGATGTAGACAAGAAAGGGCTAGAAGGCTGTTCGTAGAAGGCTGTGCTGGGTGAGAGCTATGGGATCAGAAAAATTAGGGTAGAGGTCAGAGAAGTATTTCAAAGGTGAAACGGACTGAAGTTGTATTATGTGGATGTGGAGAGTGAGGGAGAGTGGGTTTAGAGTCCCCACCAAGTGTGACTTGGGTGACAGATTGCGATGGTAACTGAGTTCAGAAAAGAGGCGGGAGAGCAGGCAGAGAGGAAGAGTGGCCTGATGTAGCCTGAAGCGCCCCCGGGCAGGTGTGAGGAGGCCACCCAGAAGATAAGGCTGCAGACACAAATCTGAGAGGTGTCAGAGAATCGCTGGTTCTGGAACCATGAGAAGAGCATGGTCCCTCGGGAGAGTGGACAGAGACAAAGGCGGATCTTCCCCACTTAGAGCATCAGGGTGATTGTGGCGCCCAGGGAGCAGCCAGACTGCAGATTTTAGCTGGAGGGGAGTCACTGAGAAGACAAATTTGGAAGACTAGATGATTGATGGGGAGGACATGGGTTCTAGAATGGGGATGTGGATAGGATTTGAGCCTGTTTAGAGACTGTAGGAAAGAGGTATTTTTTTAACAACATATGACAGGTGGATCTAGGCCCAAACAAGCATGACTGATGGCCTTAGGGACACAGGTAGGCTAGGGAGACCTGGACAGGGTCAGACTCGGGAAAAGCCATGGCAGGGAGTGAACCTGCAGATCCCAAGGTCTATAACACTGAAACAAGACAAAGACATGGTTGAAAAAACTGCTGTGGTATTTTTTCAAACAATGCTGGGAATCACTTTCCTAGACTGATGCTATCATTTATTAACAAAGTGAATCACTTTGGAGAGGAAAGAGAAGAGTCCAAGTCAAGACAACAGGCATAAACAGCAACTGTTTCACATCAACTGGGATGCACTGTTATTTTAATTTGAGATCACTATTATTGGCTTTGTAAAGTAATCAGGGGAAATTTTCTATTACTTTGGTTATATAAATATCTGTTTCACATTTGACGATTCCCTAAGGGTCACCGCAGCAAAGGTGTCCCTTCTTCTATATTAAAATTGGGAATATTGTCTTGAAAAAACTCTTAAATAGAAATACAGATCTGCAAAGAGTTGGTCTTGTCTTTGAAATCTTACTCTATGAGTATGTGCGAAAATTTATTAATATTTTGATAACATCTTTTTCATAGGGTACAAAAATTCCTAGGTAACAAGAGCAGGAAGAGACAGAGAAAGACAGATACTATATGATATGAACTTTCAGGTTGAATCCTCAGTGAATGCTTGGATTTTTTAATTGAAGTATAGTTGTTTTCTAAGATTGCATTAGTTTCTGGTGTGCAGCAAAGAGATTCAGTTATTTTTTCAGACTGTATTCCATTATAGGTTATTGGATATTGAACATAATTCTCTGTGCTATATACTGTAAATTCTTGTTGCTTATCTATTGTATATATAGTAGTTTGTATCTGTTAATCCTGTGCCCCTAATTTTTCCCTTCTTCCCTCTCTCTTCCCTCTGGTAATCATGCGTGTTTCCTATATCTGTGAATCTGTTTCTGTTTTGTATATGGATTCATTTGTATTATTTTTTAGATTGGACATTTAAGTGATATCATATAGTATTTGTCCTTCTCTTTCAGACTTATTTAACTAAGTATAGTATTTTCAAAGCCCATCCACACAAATGGCAATATGTCATTCCTTTTTCATGGTTCAGTAATATTCTACTGTGTATGTATTCCACTTCTTCTTAAGATAATTGTCTGTTGATGGACTCTTGGGCTATTTCCATGTCTTGGCTATTGTAAATAGTGATGCCCTAAACTTTGGGGTGCACATACCTATTCAAATTAGAATTTTTGTTTTCTTCTGGGTATATATCTAGGAGTGAGATCACTGGGTACATATCATGTGGTAGTTCTATATTTAATTTTTTAAGGAACCTCTATATTATTCTCCATAGTGACCACGCCAATTTACATACTCCAATTTACATACATACACCAATTTACATACAGTGTAGGAGGATTCCCTTTTCCTTATCCCCTCTTGGCAATTATTATTTTTAGACTTCTGATGATAGCCATTCTGACTGGTGTGAGATGATACCTCATTGTGGTTTTGATTTGCAATTCTCTAATAACTAGCAATGTTGAGCATCTTTTTATGTCCCTGGTGGCCATTTGAATGACTTTTTGGAAAGAATGTGCATTTAGATCCTCTGCCCACATTTTGGTTGGTTGCTTGTTTTTTTCAATATTGAGTGTATGAACTCTTTGGGTTTTTATGTGGTAAATCCTTGGTTAGGTATGGGGTGATTTTATATAGTTATTTTAAATTAACTTTTAATTTTGGAGTAGTTTTAGATTTATTGAAAAGTTGTAAGGATGGCGCAAAGTGTTCTCATAAGCACCTCATCTCCTTTTCTCTGTTGTTAGCATCTTATGTTCCCATGGTGCATTTATCAAAATTAAATAGCCAATGTTGATATATTATTATAACTAGACTGCACACTTTATTTAGATTTCATTACATACTTATAGTGTTCTTTTTCTGTTCTAGGATCACATTTAGTATACATTACTTTTGGTCATCATGACTCCCTAGGCTCCTCTTGGCTGTGATAGTTTCTCAGACTTTTCCTGTTCTAATGACCTTGACAGTTTTGTGGAGGATTGGTCAGGCGTTTTGTAGAATATGTCTCCATTTGAGTTTGTTGATGCTTTTCTCATGGTTATATGATGGTTATAACTTTTTGGAAAGAACACCACAGAGGCGAAATGCCATTCTCACGGCCAATCCTACCGAGGGCATGTGCTCCCAATATAATGCATCACTTGATCACCTGGCTGAGGTCATGATTCCAAGTCTCTCCATAGCAAAGTTACTCTTTGTTTCTCTCCCCTTTTCCAAAGTGTATTCTTTGGAAATGAGTCATTAAGTGGAGCCCACACTCAAGCGACAGGGCTTCCCTGATAACTCAGCTGGTAAAGAAACGCCTGCAATGCAGGAGACCTCGGTTCAATTCCTGGGTCAGGAAGATCTTCTGGAGAAGGAATAGGCTACCCACTCCAGTATTCTTGGGCTTCCCTCGTGGCTCAGTCAGTAAAGAATCCACCTGCAATGTGGGAGACCTGGGTTTGATCCCTGTGTTGGAAAAAATCCCCTGGAGGGGGGCAACCCACTCCAGTACTCTTGCCTGGAGAATCCCCATGGACAGAGGAGCCTGGAGGGCTTCAGTCCACGGGGTCGCAAAGAGTCGGACACGACTGAATGACTAAGCATCGTACAACACACTTGTTGTTGTACGTGAGACGTGAGCCCTACCACTGAGGACAGAATTTTCCTTTTGAAAAAAATGGGTTTTATTTTTAAGATTTACTTACTTCTTTATATTTTTGGCTGTGATGGGTCTTCATTGCTGCTTGTGGGCTTTCTATAGTTGTTGCAAGCAAGGGCTACTCTCTAGTTGTAGTGCTCCGGCTTCTCACTGTGGTAACTTCTCTTATTTCAGAGCACAGGCGCTAGAGCCTGCGGGCTTCAGTAGTTGCAGTGCGGGCTTAGTGGCTCCATGGCATGTGGGATTCTCCCAGACCAGGGATGGAACCCATGTCCCTTGACAGGTGGATTCTTAACCACTCTTTCACCAGGGAAGCCCCAAGGACAGGGTTTCCACAAAAATTATTTGGAGTTTTGCTGCACAGGGGATTTGTCCCATTTATTTATTCAATCACCTATCTATGCCAATATGGATTCAAGGACATTTGTTTTGTACTTTGGGTTTTAATCCATACTATGTTGCTTTTTTTTTTTTTTTTAAGCTTTGGCCATTGGGAGCTCTTTCTGTTGGTTCCTATGTCCCTTTGACATACCCACATTGGTTTGATTTTTGAGCACTTTCCTTTTGGCATTGCAAGGTACTCCAGGCTCATCGTCTGTATTTCCTGCCCTGGCCCCAGAACCAGCCATTTCTCAGAGTCTTAGATTCCTTTCATTGGAGAATGGGCTTAGAAACCAAGATTTGTGCACTGGGTGTTCCTGTTGGTACTGAGGTGTCATGGTTCTTAGACCTCTCACTGGACAGAGCTAGGTAATACATGTACAGGTACTAACCTACATTTTTTTGTTGTTGTTCAGTCACTAAGTCTTCTCCGACTCCTTGTGACCCTATGAACTGCAGCATACCAGGCTTTCCTGTCCTTCACTATCTCCGGGAGATTGCTCAAACTCATGTCCATTGAGTTGGTGATGCCATCCAACCATCTCATCCTCTGTCACCCTCTTCTCTTTTTACCTTCAATCTTCCCCAGCATGATGGTCTTCTCCAATGAGTTGGCTCTTCAGCCCACAGTTACCTAATTATTTCTGTATCTAGCCATCCGTATATACAAGGCTAAATATGATTTCATAATGATGTCTGCCTGTAATCCAATATCACATGGTTCATTCTATCTTCACGAGGGTGATTTTTAATAAATGAAAGGATGAAAGTGAGAGGGGAAAACAGAGGCGGTCAATGCAGACTTAGATAATACTGAACTAGAGGAGAATATATTCAGTTAATCACAGAACTGAAAGTAACCTTGGAGAATATGTCACCCAACTTGTTCACGTAACTATGAGAAAACGGATCCAAAGATATGAATTGTTCAGGGTCCAGAGCCAGTTAGCAGCAGAGGAAAATCTGTTGACCCTGAAGACAGTCCCTTTTACACCATCTTTTGCTCACTGTCTCATTGGCTAGGCACTTTTCTGTGGAGGGCCAAAGACTAAGGAAGTGCAGAAAGGTTTCACACATTGGTGACAACCTCAGTTTTTATCATATGCAAGGACTGTCCCACAAGTGATCCATGTGATGCAGACAGTCTCTTCCTTGGAGAAGTTCTGAGCTTGTGAATTAATACTAAAATAATGAGTTTAAAGAGCTAAAATAATGAGTTTAGAGAGTTCTGGGCACATTGAAGGGTAAGGGGTTATTTGTGCTATGCCGGCAGGTCAGGCTGAATTTGACAGGGTAGGATTCTGCAGATGAAATCCAGACCCAGGGAAACTGGAGAATTCCCCGAGGGTGGGTTGTGGAAAAAGCAGATCGCACGTATCTTGTACGTGACACAGCCTCTCTTTCCCCACAAGATGAGAGCTTGCTGGTGCCCTCAACTAGAGTCTCGGTAGTTTTTGCTTTGCCCTGCATTTTGCGAGCTGGAGTGGAAAGCATTTCTGTTTTCCTTTTCTCTTTCCAAGATGAGTTCCTTGGCATGACGGCCAAACGAGATGTTTTCGGGGCCTTCTCACTGATTGGGTCCCCAAGCTCTCTTGTCATGCTCCCAACTTAACCTGGGGTTCTGGGAAATGGGAAGTCCTGGGAAAGAAGTTGGGCTTTGGGGAGCAAGATGTTCTAGGAAGATATGTAGAGTTACTTCTTGGGAGACCCCTGATGGGAGTTGGCTGGTGGAACTTACCTTCTTAGAGTGGGTGGAAGAGCTAAGCTAACCCAGGCATGCACTGGCTGTTGTTGCTGCTGCTAAGTTGCTTCAGTCGTGTCCGACTCTGTGCGACCCCATAGACGGCAGCCCACCAGGCTCCCCCGTTCCTGGGATTCTCCAGGCAAGAGGACTGGAGTGGGGTGCCGTTGCCTTTTCCAGTCACGCACTGAGCCAGTTCCCAACTCAAATTTAGGTTCTTATCATCAGCCACTAGGTGGCAATAGCATGCAGGGGAATGTATCCAACTTCCAACCTTCAGATTATTCTTTTCACAGATGTGGAAACTTTAAGAATCTTTTTAAAAATGTTAAAGTTAATGAGTATAACTCTATGGCTGATTCGTGTTAATGTATGACAAAACCCACTGAAATGTTGTGAAGTAATTGGCCTCCAACTAATAAAATTTTAAAAAAAATAAAAAAATAAAATTAAAAAAAAATGTTAAAGTTGAACAAACTTGTTTGAAGCAGAGGCATTCATAGCATCATGAAATCACTAAAACATAAGCTCAATGTGTTAAAAGATCTATTTTTTCCAAAACATTATTTACTTATAACATCATACATAAATCAGTGAGACAATATTAAACGTATGAGATTAATAGCATGAACGCTTTCAATATTCTGATCATTAATTTTTTTATTTGTTGTGATTCATTTTCATATTTCTGTACTATTATAAAGAATATAAATGGGACAGTTAAAATGTCTATGTAAATACCTGAATATACTTTAGGGAAAAATAGATTGTTAGCAATTCCTTAATGCTCTTTTTCCTCTGTACATCTGGTTGAAGATGGCTAGTGGAACTTCTCGATTTACTGCTGTTCTGGTCAAAAGAATCACGCAGACTGAACTGGAATGTCAGCCCAGTATGGAACCTCTGGTGGAGAAAACCTGAGTGGCTTGTTATGAATCAGGTGCCTACCCTCAGTCCAAACAACTGAGCCCAGGGCAAATATGGCTGCAGTGAGAGGGTTGATGGGAATCGAGCAAATATCTACTATTGGGTCATCACGGATATACATTTATATTTATTTTACCAGTCTCCTGCTAAAGATTGATTTTAACTTTCTGATTTTGTTCAAGAGCAATCATTCTATTATCACATTGTCTTTGTTACTCTTCCTAAAATTCTGTTGAAAAACATTTCTAGAAGTAAGATTTCTGGGATAACAAGAATTTTCATTCTTTTGCTTTTAAAACTTTCACTTGGGAATAATTTCAAACTTACATAAAAGTTGCATGAATAAAAAGGGAAAAGGAAAAGTTGCATGAATAAGAAGAGGCTGAAGAACACTTGTATGCTCTTCATTCAGATTCACCTAATGTTAACATTTTACTCTTAAATATTCAGTGTATATTTTCTAAAAATGCAGAGACTCTCTTATATAGCTACAGTAAATTTACCTTTGGTAAAATACTTTCACTGAATCTCTTGCCTATACTCCAGTCTTAGATATTAACTCACTTGACTCACTTATTGCGTCAGTAACTCAGATGTTGACTCATTTATGCCTATAAAGTTTTAAAAGCTTTTTCTCCAGTACAGGATCTGTGTTAGGATCATGCATTATATTTAGTTGCCATATCTCTTTAACCTCCTTTAATCTGAAACATTTCCACAGTCTTTCTGTGTATTTACAACCTTAACATTTCAAAAGAATAGAAGTTATCCTAACCCTTTAAGAGAGCAGCCTGCTCCTCATGGATCTGTTTGGTGTTTCTTCATGATTAGATTCAGATTATGCATTCTTGTGTCCTTTTCAGGGCATCACGTCTGGAGGCACACCATGTCCATCTGTCCTTCACTGTGATGTTAATTGTGATCATCTGGTGAAAGTCTTCTCTTATTTCTCCACTGTGTAGTGACTACTACTATTTTCCCTTGGAATTACTGAGCAAGTTGTGTAGAGACATTCTAATATCCAGCTCCTCATCAAAATTTCTCCCTCAATATAGTGTTAATATGATTCTTCCCAAACCAGTCATTATAATGATGGCTGTAGAATGATAACTCAGCACCAGCACTATGTCCCCATTGTTCAGTTGGCAACTGGCATTCTACTGTAAGGAAGAGCTCCCTTTTTGGTCATTTGTTAATAATGGATACAGATCCCTCAGTTTCCATTTTTTCCCCTAATGGTTTGTGATTCATTACCGTAATCAATTATTTTAGTGCTCAGGTTGTCCCAGACTTGGCCAGTGAAAGACGCTTTGAGTAGGCTGCCTCCATCATTTTTTAGGGTGCTTTCCTACTTTCTGGCATGATAAGATATTCCAGACTCATCACGTATCCATCCATCCACCCTACCCCAGACCTGGAATTGGTTATTTTACCAAGGAGCCCTGCTCCTTTTTTTTGGTTTGTATTACAGAACAATATCTGAGTGCTAGGTATGCTCACTGATACTGGGGTGTTTTTATTGCTTAGCTCTGCAAGAGTCAGAACCAGGAAATATATGTGTGTATGGTATATATACATATAATATACATGCAGACATACTTACCTACATGACTATGCACATGTGCGAGTGTCATGCATATGGTCACTTCTCCTTTCTTTCCATCGTTATGTTCTATACAGTTGCCACAAACACTGAATTAGAAAATACTAAACCATTGCTAAGAGGGCAAATACAGGGGTGTGCCAAGTTGTGCTTAGTCACTCAGTCGTGTCCAACTCTTCCACGGACTGTAGCCCATCAGGCTCCTCCGTCCATGGGGATTTTCCAGGCAAGAATACTGGAGTGGCTTGCCATGCCCTCCTCCAGGGGATCTTCCAAACCCAGGGATCGAACCCAGGCAAATTCTTTACTGTCTGAGCTACCAGTGACTACGGCTTGTTGAAATCGCACCAAGAGCCTAACCACACGCTTCAGATGACAGTATCCACAATAGGTGAACTCTAACTGTGCAAAGTAGAAAATTGGCAGCTGCTTGTTCAATCTGCAGTGACTCTGCAAACAACAAACTTGCTCTGTTGCATGATCGATCCCCTTTTAGAACCAGCCTGGTATGCATCTGTTTTCCAGGCCACATGCACTGCACTGTGTAATTGTGTTCCTGCAAGCCTCTGGTCACATTTTTGTCAACTGATCAATACATAACTTTGTTTTGTATGTGTTTATTTAAAGACAACTTATTTAGTATATATTGTTGACTCATTGACATTAAATTCATGGCCAATAGCATGGTATTTCCATGCCTCAGCTAGGTTTGTCTTATAAATATATTTCTCCATAAATCACGTCACAGCTTCCTTGTGCTTGGGAACATTAAACAGCTCTTCAGCACTACACTTGGGGGCCGTGTTAACAGCAACATCACCAACAGAAAGCATCAGAAATGGGGAAGATGTGGCACTGAAGAGCCTGCAAAACAGGCATTTGGTTACAGAAGGACAGTTGCAACAGGAACAAGCTTGAGAGCACTGCCTCCTCCTACCTCAGGTGGGAACGTGAGTGTCAAGATGACTCAAATTTTTTGCCACTCTGTACATGTCTGCGAATGACCCCAGACTGGCACATGTATTGACTTTAGTGAGTAGAAGAACCCTCCAATAATGAGGATTAACAACATAGTTTGGAAATCATGAGACCCCATAGATACTCCGATTCCAGTCTGTACCCCTAAGGTTCTTTCTGACCCTCCAGAAGCCCCCTTTGTATCTGTAGGTCCTCCCTTCCACAGCAGGAATCCTGGCTGCCAAAGTATTAATACATTTACAATTTTACTCAACCTTAAAACACGTCTAAAAAGTTTTAGGACTCCGCTGGAGGCTCATGGTGAAGAATCCAACTGCCGATGCAAGAGACACAGGTTTGGTGACTGGTCCAGGAAGATCCCACATGTTATGGAGCAACCAAGCCCATGTGCCAAAACTACTGAGCCTGTGCTCTGGAACCTGGAATCTGCAGCTACTCAGCGCATACCCCTAGAGCCTGTGCTCCACAACAAGAGAACTCACAGCAATGAGAAGCCCAAATACTGCAATGAAGAGTAGCCCCGGCTCGCCGCAACTGGAGAAAAGCCCAGAAGCAATGAAGACCAAGCACAGCCAATAAATAAATAAAACTATATATATGTATATATATATATATATAATAGCTTTAGAATTGTTTCTAATATACCACTGCAAAAACAGATCTACTCAGAAGAACCACTCTGCCTAATCTGTTTTTCTGTGTTGGGTTACTTCTTTCTCTTTCTCTCCTTCAGGAATTACGTTCATTTGATAAACTATTGGGTTTATTTTTTTCCCCCAGTTTCCTTTAGTTTATACATTTTCCTCTCTCATCTTTGTTAATTTTGTTTCGTGAACACAAGGAACATTAATATGTTTCCGAAAGTCAGAACTATACAAAGAAGGAAGAGAGTGCTGTTACTCCCCTTCATATCCCTCAGCTCTTACCTCTTGAAGGCAATTAACTTTATTATTAGTGAGTGAACAACAGCAGCAAAATGCCTGGGTGCTACGTTTTTGGCAGGGTGGTAGGAGGCAGCCTCTAAATAAGGTCACCACATCTTCAGTCTAAAGCCTCCTGAATGACGTTGTTCTAACAGCCCTGAGGCTGTTTAGCACAATAGGTTTTGTTGTCTTCCTTTTCTTCCTTTCTGGTTTCTATTCACGTGTGTTCCAAATGCTTTAATCAATGTCACCAGAAGGCCTGGTTCATTACCATTCTCTGCCTCTATGACATGATGAATAGTTTGCTTTTCCAAGATCACAAAGTCTATTTCTATTTTCAGAGACAGTAACCTGATTATTTGTTTTGTTTTTGGACCTGATAAGAGACCCCACTTCCTTTTAAAGTGACCTTTTTTTCCTTAGTAATCACTTCTTAATAGAAGGCACATGAATTCAAAACTATTATGCTTACTTTCATCATCAGATTGTATCATTTGACAATAATTTTCCCTTGATATTTGCAGATTATTATTTGATTATCTCACAATCCTGATTGTGTTACATATTCTTTTAATGAAACTCCATGTGTATCTGCAGCCCCTAATCTTATTTTGTTATATGATTCAGGCTGATTTTATTACCATTCTAGAAGCAGATACAAATTAGAGGGAAATTAGGAACAAAATTGGTACAACAGGTTCTCAATTTCATGATGCATTAAACTCAGAGGCAATTGATCGCTAGTGGGAGAAGATCAAGGGAGGGCAATTATAAGTGAAGGCCCTGGAAGAGAGGATTTTATCTTTAATGTCCAGAATAAAGGAAAGCATTTATTCACTACTCTGAATAGGAATTGACTTCATGGGCCTCATTTTCACTAGTGAAGTTTATTGACTATTCGTGAATTGATTTTAAAGAGTTTACTTTTAAAGCAGTCTGGCACATAGGACCTAGTATGTGACACTACAGAGTTAGTGGTCACATTTGAAACTTCCTTGGAGAAGGAAATGGCTATCTACACCAGTATTATTGCCTGGAAAATCCCATGGAGGAGGAACCTGGTAGGCTACAGTCCATGGGGTCGCAAAGAGTCGGACATGACTGAGCAACTTCACTTTCACTTTCAGTTTTCACTAGGGGAGGTCCAGTTCCATAGAGATGCTTTCATTTATTCTTTCAACAAAATAACTAGGATTATTTTATTCATCCCACAAATAATTATTGAGTATTTATCATGTGTCAACAAGTGTTCTAGGCACTGGAGACATGAGAGTAAACGGAATAACAAGATTCCTGCTGGGAAATACAGACCAATAAGTATCAAAACGTGAAAAAACATTATATAAAGTTCTAGTAAACTATAGTTGTATGATTATACATTATATACTAAGCAGAGGTGGTGTGTGAGAGAGGGATGGGGTGGAGAGTGCTAAGTTGGGGCTTTGGAAACGAAGAGGGAGCAGCCAGGTAAAATTCAAGGGGATGCATTCTGGGCAGAGAGGGCTCAGTATCAAGATTCCAAGGCAGGAAGGGACTTAGTGAGTTGAAAGGACTAAAAGAAGGCAGTGTGGCTAGATGGCAGTGGCTGAGGGGAGCTGGGCTTGAGACGAGGTCATAGGGTGTGGAGGCATCAGAAAACTAGAGCTCTGTGGGCTCTTAGCTATACCCCTCTCACCAACTTGATGGACATGTGTTTGAGTAAACTCGGGAGTTTGTGATGGACAGGGAGGCCTGGCGTGCTGCGATTCATGGGGTCGCAAAGAGTCGGACACAACTGAGCGACTGAACTGAACTGAACTGAGCTGAGCTATACCCCTCACTGTTGACACTGCCGAGCACTTGCCCTGTAACCATCCATCCCCACTTCTTCCTTTTCTAACAGAACTACAATTTTGTTTGGGGCTGCATTGTACCCAATTAAAAATGTTTCATTTCCAAGAATCCCTTGCAGCTAGAGGTGGTCACATTACATGGTTCTGATTAATAGTCTGTATCTAGGATTCTTGTAGAAACAGCTTCCCTTCCTGTGCAAAGAAGGAAACTTCTAGAAGATAGTTTTAATTTTTTCCTGTTCTTCTGCTTGAAACATCAATGCAATGCCCATGGGTATAGCAGCCCTCTTGAAACCATCTGAATGAAAAACACAGTTAAAGACTAAAATAAGGGAAGCACAGGAGTCTAAGAGACTGATATCTTAGTTCTGATGACATCTGTCCATCTCATCAGGTGCGATGAACAAAATATTCTTTTAGGGTGCTGGCATGTAAGCGTTCTCTTACTTATAGCCAAACACAATCCTCAATCAAATAATACAGCATAGGAAAAACCAATGGTCTAGGGAAATAGGAGGAATTTTGGCAAAAATAAATCCAGTGATGATGGTAATCCCAAAAAGAAGACAAGCTAGTCTCGCACAATTGCTACATACCATCCTGAAATTTGCTCCCAAATATGACAGAAGCCAAAACCAAGAGGAAATTTCTCAATACTACTGTTAACACTATTCACAACACAGGGCAAAGGTACACACTCACGGCATAGCTAGCTCACGTTTCCTAAGTGTAGACTGTATGCCAGGCCCTCCTGTAAGCACTTTACATTGAACTGAACATTTAAGCTTCAGAATGGCCTTTATGATTATTATCTGTATTTCGCAAATGAAGACATTAATATCTAGAGAGCTTACATGGCTCACCAAAGTTCAAAAAGCCAGTATTTCAACCTGAGCGGTCTTATCACAGAGCTGCATATTAATCATATTTTACAGAAATCTTATAAGTCTGATATATTATCTTTTTTTTTAACTTTGGTAAAGGGTCTGCTCAAATCTTTTCTTATTTCTAAAAATTGGGTTGCTCATCTACTTAATTATTGCCTATGTGCTCTTCAAAGTTAAAGCACTGACAGTTGAACACCCCAGAGAGAGAGTTGAAGGTAACAATGGATTGGCATCTTCAAAGACCAGAAGGAGAATCACTTCTAACCTAGAAGTCTACATTCAGGGAAAATATCCTTTAAATGTGAAAGGAAAATAGAGATTTTTTTGACAAACAAAAAAAAAAAAAAAAGAGAGAGAGAAAATGCACAGCTAGCATACTCACTTTAAAGAAAATATTAGATTGTCCTCAAGGCACAAGGAAAATTAAACAAGACGGAAGGCTGGAGATACAGAAAGAAATGAAGAACAATATGAAAGGTGAATATGTAGGTAAACCTAAATGCATATTAGCCATATAAAACTTTGTGAAATAATATCTTGTAGAGATGGCCACGTGTGTGTGTGTGTGTGTGTGTGTGTGTGTGTAGCCACTAAGATCTGGGCCAGAGGCACTCTTCCATGGGCCTTGCACTCTGGCCTTCTTCCTGCCATGCCTTAAGGTAAGGAATCCATAGGGTACATGCCCACCTGGAGCTTATGTCTCTCTACTTAGAGCACAGTTTGGGTGCCCGGGACCTCAAAATTCCCCACACACATGGATCTGATCCTCCTTCCAGGTCTGTGTGGTGTGGCCCCTATTCTCCCTGGCTCCATCCTCCCAGGAACAGACCACATTTCCAGTGCACACCTGAGGACCTAGGAGAGAATACACGGAGGCTGTTTGTAGCAGGAAGTCACAGAGCTGATAGTCCGTACACACACGTGTGAGGCCTCCCAGTGTTGGAGGTAGAAGTGGGACGAGGAGCTGGGGGTGGGAGGAGGAGGAGTGTAACTGCGGACCAGGAAACAGAAGCTAGCTCCTTTGTGCCATAATATTCTAGCAGGGAACGCTGAGGAGTCCTGAATTCAAATTCAGAATTATGAGTTCCATCTGGTTTTCTAGATTGGCATTACTGATAAATGTAGGAAAATAGCATAAATTTTGCTCAACAATTTGTTGGCATGATTTATTTTTTAAATGATCTAGATACATAGGGTATGGGTTTCCCTGTGTACTCATCCAAATCTTAAAAATGTTATGGAGTGGGCATCTCCCTATAGAATTAAAATACATGAAATCAAAAGCACATAAGTTGGGATGGAGGTAAATGGAGTTAGAGGGTCCTAAAGTAATAACATATGTGAGACATGAAAGAAGTAACATTCATTAGTTCTAAGTTAAAGACGTTTGCTGTCATATCTAGGATATCCACTGAAAAAATAGGAAGATACTATATCATAAAAGGAAATAGAGGAAAAGAAACGAGTAAGAAAAAATATTTACCCAACCCAAAAGTAGACAAGAAAGTCAAGAAAAAGTCATATAGTTTAGGTGGGAAAAGTGGAGGGCAAATAATAAGATGTAAAACTGTGTATATTGTTGTTGTTTTGTCATTAAGTCATGTCCAACTCCTTGTGACACCATGGACTGCAGCACGCCAGGCTCCTCTGTTATATTGTTCATGGGGTTCTCGTGGCAAGAATACTGGAGTGGATTGCATTTTCTCCTCCAGTGGACCACATTTTGTCAGAATTCTTCACTATGATCCATCTGCTTGGGTGGCCCTGCATAGCATGGCTCATGGCTTGAGTTACTCAAATCCCTACACCACAACAAAGCTGGAATCCATGAAGCGAAAACTGTGTATATCAACACTTAAATAGATGTGAATTGAATAACTACCTCAATTAAAAGCCAGAGATTGTCAGTATGGATAAAAAAACTCCACTGACCTGCTGCTTACAAGAGACATAATCTAATTATGAGAATACACAAAGGTTAACTGTAAAAGGATGGGAAAAGATATACCATTGAAACATTTAGTAATAGAAAGTTGTTATAGCTATCAAAATATCAGACAAAGTCAATTTTGTTTATTTATTTTATCATTTCATTTTTTATTTTTAAATTTAAAATTTATTTTTATTGGAGTATAGTTGATTTACAGTGTTTTGTTACTTTCAGACAACACAAATTTTAAGGTAAGAAGCATGATTAAAGATAAAGAGTATTATTTATCATTAAAGTTTGGTTTATCAAGAAGATAAAACATTTATAAATTGTATGCCCTGAATAGCAGAGTCTTACATATGAAGAAAAAATTTAATAGAACTAAAAGTAAAAGCAAAATCCTATTTAATCAAGATGGAAGACTTAAATGTATCCCTCCTCTCAAACTGATAAGCAAAATCAGTAGACCTACTGAAAGACATGATTAACAAATTTGACATAACTGATATAAATAAAAACCTATACCCAACAATTATGGGATATACATTCTCCTCAAGTACACATGAAACCATATCAAAATTAACTATGTGCTAGCCCATAAAGCACATTTCATAACAAGCAAATCATACAAATCATGTTCTCTGATCACAGTGGAGTTAAGCTAGAAATCAATAACAAAATGATAATGGAAAATATCCATATATTTAAGGACTAAAGTTATAATTCTGAATAGTTATTTAAAAGCAATACACCTTAAAAAATATAAATGAAAGCCATACACATGAATAACCTTAAATAATTCAAAGATATATTGGAAATTAGAAACTATCCTTTTTTTTCTAACTTATGCTTAAATAGTTGATTTTCAGCTTTTCTTCTTTTCTAATATGTGCATTCAGGTCTATAATTTTCCCTCTAAGCATACCTTTCAGCTGCTGTACAACTTTTTTGGATATCTTATCAAATGTAAATAGCAATCCTAGTGGATTGTAGACTTAAATATGAAAGATAAACCATAAAACCCAGCAATCCCACTCCTGGGCATACACACTGAGGAAACCAGAACTGAAAGAGACATGTGCACCCCAATGTTCATCGCAGCACTGTTTATAATAGCCAGGACATGGAAGCAACCTAGATGCCCATCGGCTGACAAATGGGTAAGAAAGCTATGGTACATATACACCATGGAATATTACTCAGCCATTAAAAAGAATACATTTGAATCAGTTCTAATGAGATGGATGAAACTGGAGCCCATTATACAGAGTGAAGTAAGCCAGAAAGATAAACACCAATACAGTATACTAATGCATATATATGGAATTTAGAAAGATGGTAACGATAACCCTATATTCAAGACAGAAAAAGAGACACAGATGTATAGAACAGACTTTTGGACTCTATGGGAGAAGGCGAGAGTGGGATGATCTGAGAGAACAGCATCGAAACATGTATATTATCAAGTGTGAAACAGATCGCCAGTCCAGATTGGATGCATGAGACAAGTGCTCGGGGCTGGTGCACTGGGATGACCCAGAGGGATGGGATGGGGAGGGAGGTTGGGGGGGGTTCAGGATGGGGAATACATGTAAATCCATGGCTGATTCATGTCAATGTATGGCAACAACCACTACAATATTGTAAAGTAATTAGCCTCCAACTAATAAAAATAAATGAAAAAAAAAAAAACACCATAAGGCTTTGACAAGATAACATAGCTGCATGATCTTTGTATAAGCAAAGAATTCTCCAATAGGATTAGCTGCAGAGGAAAAGATTAATCAACTGAATATATTAGAATTAGGAAATCAATTATCAAAAGGTATCACTAAGAATATAAAAAAGCAATACACTTAATTGGTGAAGATATTTGAAATACATATAACAAAGAACTCATAATCAGAATATATAAAGATTTCCTACAAATCAATTAGGAATAAAGGACAACACAGTCATGAAACAGACATGAAATTTGAATAGCAACTTACACAAGAACATATCTAACTGGCCAAAAAACATATGAAAAGGTGTTCACCTCACTTATAAGGAGAGTATAATAATATAATGAAAATACAATAATAAAAATACAATGAGCTATCATTGTATCTACTTGAATGACTAAAGTTTAAAGGAACAAAAATAAAGTTCTATAGAGCAATGAGAATCCTCATAATCTGCTGGTAGAATAGTAAATTGGTACAACCAGTTTGCAGAAATGTTTGGCATTATCTACTGAACTTGAATGTATTCAGGCCCTGTAATTCAGCAATATGCACATAATATGCACCCAAGAGAAATACATGCACATTCATATCAGAAGGTAGAAATATGACTGTTCATAGCAACAGTTTTGCATGACAAATTTCCCACATCACAATGACCTCTGATTAAGGCACGAAATCTGTCAATTTATAGTGTTGCTTTGTACCCCTCTGCCCGCAATGTGGGAGACCTGGGTTCGGTCCCTGGGTTGGGAAGGTCCCCTGGAGAAGGGAAAGGCTACCCACTTCAGTATTCTGGCCTGGAGAATTCCATGGACTATGGTAGTTCAGTTCAGTTCAGTCGCTCAGTCGTGTCTGGCTCTTTGCGACCCCATGAACCACAGCGCGCCAGGCCTCCCTGTCTATCACCAATTCCCGGAGTTGATCCAAACCCAAGTCCATTGAGTTGGTGATGCCATCCAACCATCTCATCCTCTGCTGTCCCCTTCTCCTCCTGCCCTCAATCTTTCCCAGCATCAGGGTCTTTTCAAATGAGTCAGCTCTTCACATCAGGTGGCCAAAGTATTGGAGTTTCAGCTTCAACACCAGTCCTTCCAATGAACACCCAGGACTGATCTCCTTTAGGATGGAATGGTTGGATATCCTTGCAGTCCAAGGGACTCTCAAGAGTCTTCCCCAACACCACAGTTCAAAAGCATCAGTTCTCCGGTGCTCAGTTTTCTTTATAGTCCAACTCTCACATCGGCTGTTCATGGGGGAGCAAAGAGTTGGACACTACTAAGCGACCTTCACTTTCACTTTTGTACCCATAGTTACAAGAACTTTCAGGGTAATTTGTACCAACTTATCAGCATTGTTTTTTGATAAGAGTGTTATTGATGATTGACACCTGTTTGGATGAGACTACCAGAATCTGCTTACAGAAGAGGGATATGTCTACTTGACCAGCAAAATGCAAACAGGAATGTCTGAGACTCCATTTCATGCTCACTGATTGTAAAGTGTTCCATGCACACATTGCTTCTAGATAGCAGAGAAACAGTGTGCCCAGTATAGTCCTTATAGAGGCAGGCAAAACAAAACAACAACAACAAAAAAAAACCAAGCAAAAAACAGAGAAGATGGCTAGAGCCTGGGTCTACTCTCTCTGGACCCCTTGCTGTTGTCCGTGATGCTTTTGCTGTATTGAATCCCTTTCCTGCAATAAACCCTAGACTGGCAAAAATTCTCATTTTGCATCATGTGCATTTTCTCTAACAATCAAAAGCTGTTTAAATGCCACTATTATTGCAACCCACTCCAGTATTCTTGCCTGGAGAATCCCATGGACAGAGGAGCCTAGAGGGTTACAGTCCATGGGGTCACAAAAAGTTGGACACGACTGAGCAACTAAGTGCATTATTGCAATAGCGTTTTTGTCAGAGCCCCGAACTGCAAATGACCCAGCATGGATAAAGAAGTTAGGTTATATTCATCCAACTGAGCACTAAAGAACAAAAAATATTAACAAATCCTGTTACATACAAAACATGTAAGAAGCTGTTCCCTTCTCCAGGGGAACCTCCCAGCCCAGGGATCAAACCCAGGTCTCCCACATTGCAGGTGGATTCTTTACCAGCTGAGCCTCAGGGAAGCCCAAGAATACTGGAGTGGGTAGCCTATCCCTTCTCCAGTGGATCTTCCTCATCCAGGATTTGAACTGGGGTCTCCTGCATTGCAGGTGGATTCTTTACCTGCTGAGCTACCAGGGAAACCCATTACACACAAAACATGGGCGAACCTTACAAGCATAATCTTGAAAGAAGCCAGATACAAGAAAATCCATACCGTATGTTTACATTTGTATAAAATAGTGCAAAAACAAGCAAAGCTAATCCATGGTAAATATTGGTTGACTTTGGAGGGAAGGAGTGGGATAATGATAAGGAGAGGGCAAGAGATGGCTTGCTGACAGTGTTCTATAACCTAGGTGGTGTTTCCATGGGTGTGTTCAGTTTGTTATTATTCATCAAGGTTTGGATTTTCTGTGTGATAATATACTTCAGAAAACACGTTTGTTGAAAAACAAAACAGTGATAAGTCTACATTGCTATTTAAAAAGGGAGAAAAAGACGGGGAATTCTCTTGTGGTCAGTGATTGGGACTCTGCACCTTAACTGCCAAGGATGCAGGTTCGATTCCTGGTTGGGGAACTAAGATCCCACAAGCTGTGCAGTGTGGCCAAAAAAGAAAAAGAGAGAGAGAAAGATTTCTTTGGTCAACTTAGGAGGTAACTAGAACATCATCTCTTTAATCCGGATATCGGCAGCTAAAGGGGAAATCTTAAGCAATGAATCACCTCTCTTGTGCAATTTTTCAGTGTAACTAAATAGCCCTAATTGATGGGGGGAAAGTTTTTCTTACAAATTATTCCCAATTAATAAATTTAGAATAAATGATAGAATTAGAAAATCAGCAAATGAGTAAATTGTAATGAAATAATCTAGTCAAAGATTTTTGTATTAGTTATCTCTTGTTGTGTAACACATTACCCCCCAAACGTAGCAATTTAATACAACCATTTTTTTATGTCACAGCTTCCTTGGGTCTGGAATCTGAGTGTGGTTTAAATGGATGCCCCTGACTCAGGCTTTCCCATGAGGTTGCAGTCAAGGATTCAGCTGGGACTGCAGTAGTCTCAACCCTTGGTAAGCGGAGAATGTGCTTCCAAGCTCACGCTTGCGGCTGTTGGCACAGCTCAGGTCCCTGCTGGCAGATGTCCAGAGATGTCAGTTATTTGCCACAGGGACCTCTTCATAAAGCATCTCAGAATATAACAGCTGGTTTTCCCAGGAGCTAGCAAGTGAGTGAGAGCAAGAGAGAGAATTCAAGATAATGTGCACAGTTTCTTGAAACAATGTCAAAGTGACATACCATCACCTCTGCTGGGTTCTGTTAATAGAAACAGTCATAAGTCCAGCCTACACTCAAGGCAAGGGTGTAAATTTACACAAGGATGTAAATACCAAAGAGGTGGGGATCACCGGGAGCCTCATAGAGGACGCCTACCATTGTCATCAGTGGATGGAAACCACTGGATGAAGGGCTGATGGGGAACTTCATCATCAGAGGCACCACCACCTGAATTCACTCCTCAATCTATTATAAAGGGACAACCAGCTATTATTTGCCTTCTGTTGTGAAGCAATCTGAAACTAGACAGTACTCCTGATGAAGACCCCCTCTATTTTGAACTAAAATATGATTTTAAAAAATAGTGCAAAAAATGCACTGCTATATATAAAATAGGTTAACTAATAAGAACCTACCGTATAGCACAGGGAACTTTACTCAGTACTCTGTAATGGTGTACATGAGAAAAGAACCTTAAAAAGGAGTGAATATATGCATATGTATAAACTGATTCACTTTGCTCTACACCTGAAACTAACACAACATTGTCAATCAACTAAACTCCAACAACTTTTTTTTAAATAGTGTAAAAATGAAAACTATAGAATAATTTTGGCTTCCCTGATGACTCAGCGGTGAAGAATCTGCCTGCCAATGCAGGAGGTGCAGGTTCAACCAGTGGGTCAGGAAGATCCCCTGGAGAAGGAAATGGCAATCCAGTCCAGTGTTCTTGCCTGGGAAATCCTATGGATGGAGGAGCCTGGTGGGCTACAGTCCATGGGGTCGCAAAAAAAGAGTTGGACTTAGTGACCAAACAACAATACAGACAAATTTCACCTACATACAGGCACATTTTCTAAGTAATATAATAGGAAATAGAATCCAGGTATGTTTTAATATCCATATACTCATATACAAATATTATTAAAAATTTAATTGCTCACTATTATTTCTTATGCTCCCTCTGAGTTCTTGCTAAAGTACATATTCTACTAGTAGTTTTTCAGTAAGAGATTGTGGATAGTAAGTGATTTTAGCTCTCATACATATTAAAATGTATTTATTTTTATACCTACTCTTTAAAAAGAGTTTAGCTGGTTAGATAATTCCAGATTATTGTTTTTCCTCAGGATTCTGAGTATATGACACCATCACCTTCTGACATCTTCTATTAATGAAAGTTCCACTATTGATTTGTTATTTCTTTGTATGTTATCCATCTTCTCTCTTATGCAGATAATATTTTCCTTTCTGGCTTAATGCTCTAATTTTGCTACAGTGTTTCTAGTATAGATTTATTTTTATTTTCTTGCTAATCACTCAGTGAGATTTTTCAATTAAAGATTTCACATGCTTCTTCATTTCTGGAAAATGATGTCATTTATTTTCAAGCATCATTTCTTTTCCAGTCTCCCTATATTCTTCTGCAACTTACATTGGATATATTTCTGAACTTCTAACTCTACACTCTATTACTTTTAACTTCTTTCATAGCCTTCTCCTTTATCTTACTGTGCTATGAAGCTTCTCTCTAGTGTTATCTTCCAACTCATTAATCCTCTCTCTTTAAATTATCTAGTATGACACTGAGGTAATTTATTGAGGGTTATCACTATTATGATTTTATTTTCAAAGACAATATTTTTTCCCAAGATTTCCAATTTGTTCTTTTTCAAATTTTGTTCTTGCTTCATAAATGCTAGGTCCTTCCTCATGTTTTCGAGCAGTTAGCGTGTTATTTTTTAAGTCCTCAGAATGATCTCTATAACTTCAGTTGCCAATTCTTCCATTTGTTGAATTTACTATTTTTATGATAATGGACTTCTTCATATGCCTAAAATATTTTAAGGGCTATTCTTGCTTGGGAGTTTACCTTCATATGCACTCTTCTTTTCATACGATTTAAATTACCTCAGCCCTGGTCCAGATGGGTTTCACCAGTCCAAACCAGGCATTATATTAGCAGACGAATTTTATTTATTTATTTATTTATTACTCCATAATAATGGTTTAATATTGAACCTTACATGCATATTTTATAGACTCAGTTCCTATTTTCCACGGGGCTGCTTCTTCTTTGCTTTTCATGTATAAATTCACTGTTCTCAAAAGGAAGATCTCTATCCAAGATGTTTTAATGAACTACATATTTCATTTAAGGAGGTGATAGTGTTTTTGGGTAATCAACTTGAGGATAAATGACCAGAGACTTATGAACTAGAGGTGGGGAAAGAGGATGCGGCAACTGCTGGCTCCCCACAAATCTCTTCTCGCTGTCATTCTTAATGTCTACAAGCTCATTCAAAACGCAGCGCTTCCACTTCACAAGCCCCTTGTAAAATTTCCATTCCAGATCCCTTAGATCCATGAATTGTTTTGCTGAAAAGAATCATATTTTCAAAGAATCACACAATGGCCTTATTTAACCCTCAGTTACTTAGAGATGCTTCATGAACAGAATGAACCTTTGATGAATTCAAGTCCCCTTCTCCCTTGTGTTTCTGAACTTTCTGAAGAAAGCTGGTTCTGAAGTTTTGTAAATTAAGGGGGAACCTATATTGTTCATCTCATCTAAAGCCGTCCTCCACGTGGGGAATAGAGAGGGCCTGGCTAGGGCTGGAGTGGACCCTGCGGGGCCATCACAAGTAGAGGTGTCTCCTCTGGTGTGAATCAAGAGACCAGAGTACAGAGGTCTACAGGGCATAGGAAAGGACCCTAATGTGTGGTTAAGGTGAGTGGAAAGACTGATCGCAGTACATTTGTTAGTATCATTTCTCCCAAGACACTAGTGTGAGCCCTGAGTATAAAGGGGCAGTGGTTTAGATAGAATCTGGTTGTTTTCCCTTCACTTTCGGGACCTGCTGGCTTAGGGCATCATTAGTAGTTTCAACCTCTTCATGGAGGCAATGAACCATGGAAAACTCAAGCCAACATCTACTACGCAGTCCCCTCCTCAGAAGCCATTGCCCTTTCCCTTCCCTTCAATTCTTTTCATGGCTAGTAAGGATGTGTTCATGGCTAAAAACAAAAAGAACAATAAAAAAGCAAGATCTTAGGCAGGGGCTTGGGTGTAAAACCTGAGGTCAAAGAGCAAATAGGAGTGTAAGGAATAGCAGGAGAACAGGAGAAAATAGGTCAAGCAAACAAGCAGGTGGGCTGGTCTGTTTCTCGTGGGTGACTCTAGCATTTTCTCTGTATGGTGATATTTGAGCAGGTCACCTATGGCCGAGATACTGCCCCTGCCCCAGTCAGGCCCCCATCCCTGGGAAAGGTTTGCGTCTCCCCAGGTCTGCGGGATAGGAGGTCTGTATAAATATTCTACACATGCCTGAAGTAGGAGACAGGGGCCAGGGGCTGTTCTTTGATTCAGATCTGGCCACAGTGTTCAACATCCTGTCCTAGGGCCCAGTTGCCAAGGTTGAGGGAATTTGACAAGATCTCAGCAGGCCTGGAATAGCAGGAAGGGCAGGGATATTTGGTGAGGTCATTCAGTTCAGTTCAGTCACTCAGTCGTGTCTGACTCTTTGAGACCCCATGAACCGCAGCATACCAGGCCTCTCTGTCCATCACCAGCTCCCGGAGTCCACCCAAAACTCATATCCATTGAGTTGGTGATGCCATCCAGCCATCTCATCCTCTGTCGTCCCCCTCTCCTCCTGCCCTCAATCTTTCCCAGCATCAGGGTCTTTTCAAATGAGTCAGCTCTTCGCATCAGGTGGCCAAAGTATTGGAGTTTCAGCTTCAACATCAGTCCTTCCAGTGGACACCCAGGACTTCAGGATGGACTGGTTGGATCTCCTTGCAGCCCAAGGGACTCTCAAGAGCTGAGGTCATAGAATGCGTGATATTGATTAGTGAAGAGCTTTATGTCGTGATCTATGGTGGACACTATGGGTTGGTTCACTCTATACCGAGTATAATCCTTTTCAGCCTTCCACTCCTCAGAAAGTGGGAAGCTAGGATCTCTACTGACCAGCATTCCTTGTAGTAATGGGTGGCTATTGGATACAATTCTGGCCAAGAATATGTGGGAGAGAAGGGATGAGAAGGGATGTTCTGAGGAAGTATTGCTTTCCTATTAAAAGAGGACAGAAGTAGCCAGTGTGGCTCTTTCTCTTAGCTCCCCTTCCTCCCTGAAATGTATCCGTAGCACCTGGAGGTATATACAATTTTAGCCATGAAGACAAAAACCACACACAAAAAGATGGGGAGCGTGGGTTCTTGACAACACCAGAAAGCATTGCTCTTGCCCTTGTCTGCCTCCAGATGGAAAAATTTTAAAAAACTCATTTGATTTTTTTGTTATTTTCCATAAAACACATGTCTAGTCTACATAGTCCTATAGGATTTATCCGGAGCCAGAGCAAGAGAAGCTCATGTGATAAGAGAAGAAGAAAATGTCAGCACCCACACCCTTTTCCTGCCCTGGTTCTTGGAGCTAGTAAGGGTGTGTTCTATAATATTCATTTGTATATCAGGAGTCCTAAAGTTCTCCTGGACTGAGAAAGATTTAGGGACTGGCTGGCTGATACAATAATAGCAATACCAAGTAATATAGAACAGCAAAAGATGAACTGTTACAATTAAACCTAAGTAATTACTGGGTATTCCTCATATGGATGCCTACTTGGCTTCATGTGTATTCCTTGAATAGACAGGCCATGTCTCAGAGATTCTGCCTCCAAGATCTCAGGAAAGGAATTCATGGAGGCAGAAGAGAGATGTTAACACAGAGTCTGAAAGGGCAGATGAGAGAACTCCAGAGGAAAGGACAATTAGGCACCTATGGGTGGCAAAGCTGTAAATGTTTCAGACCTATCAAACATTCAAAGCCTTCAGCACTTCTTTAGTAGGCATTTTGCAAATTCTTATTGATTCTCAGTACTTTCTATGCTTTTTAGTCTCTGGGCATACCTCACTTATGTACTTTTGTGGACTATCTACATTCCTACAGTTTTCCTAATTTCTACTCTGCCTGGTCTCCATAGCATACTAAATGTGACTCTGCAAAGGAATTTGAGACCTGAATTAGGTTCTGTCAAGACATCAATGCAGGGAATTACAGCGAAGATTCTTCCAGCATCTTGGACCAAACATGATCAGAGTACTCAATACATTTCTTTAAATGTGTTCCTTCAGACACTACTTTTAATAGAACAATGGAGGTGCCAAAATATTTGCTGGTTTTGAGTCAAGAACTTACTTCAGAGGGTCTCAAATATTTTATCATTGATTTAACGTATTTTTATAGCTACAGAGAATAACAAGATATTACTTTCCTTGCTTACATAACGAAAATGGAAATCTTAAGAAGACACCCTATCCTTGCTAAAAGTAACCATTGCATGTTTTATAACATTTTAAACTTTCTCTGTATGGTCTTTGGCTTTATATGGGTACATCCCTATTCAAAACTCAGATAAGGCTCACTTAGAGTTCATTCACTCAGAGCTCTCTCACACTCTCCGTTAAAAAAAAAAAGGAGGAAAGGAAGGAAGGAAGAAAAAGAAGAAAGAGAAAAGAAAGAAGAAAAAAAATCAGATATGAAGTTTCTTTTTGTTGTTTGTGTCCTGTTGATAGCCCTGATAGAGATGCAATAATAACGAAAGGATAAACATTTGTGAAAAAAATATTTTTAAAACCCTCCAATTACAATTGAGGTAAAATACTTAAGAAACAAAAGCCATTGCTCCATAGATACTTGACTTATTCCTCAACCCGGAAATGATGGAGTCCATGTTTAACTGGCTCACTTTATAAATGTTTAAATGCTGAGCCTCAGGAGCACAGCCTGTCAGGGGTGAATCTGAGACGTGGCCCTCAGAGTTTGATTCCCTGCTCTCTATTTCCCCCATCCCTGTGGACAGCGGGTGCATCAGCCCTGAACCTCAGAACTGCACGGCTCCCTTGGATCAAGGACTCTAGGAACCAAGGTGCAATTTGCAGTCAGAGTCCACTCGTTTTCTTCCACATGGCCTCATCTGTTTAGATTACCTGGATCGATGAGGAAGTATGTAGGGGCTTTATCTTCAAAGATAAACTTCTCTGGCGAGACGCAGGGAATGCCCAGCCGACACAGTATCTTGGTGCTCTGAATCTTCTTCCGTATGGTGACCACTGACACGGATTTGGACTGATTGATGAGAATCTCGTAAGGAAAAGTGTGCACGGGAGGAGGGATCCCAAACTCAGAGATTCTCTGCTGGGATTTGGAGAGTCTCTCCACGGGGGAGAGGGACCTGGGAAGCAAGCTGCGGTGCAGAAGCTCAGTCATAGACTCCGGCCGCTCTTCTCTTCTCACTACCTTGCACGTGAAAACAGGTAAGGAGTCATCTGCTCTCCCGTCAGTCCCCCTGGTTCCGTTCAGGAAATGCTTTTGACTGAGCATTCTCTGTGCTTCACCAGGTGAAATACAGTGTATTTTCAGGAGATTCAGTTTCTTGTTCTCCTTATTAAAATTCTCAACAAATGCATATAATTCTGGCAGCTGTAGAAAAAAAAAAGTGGGGAACCAGGAGATTGATCAAAATGTCATTGTCTGGTAGACTCAAAAGTCCTAGATCAAATAGGGCAACGATCCTACAAACAGAAACATCTATCTTTGAAAGATAACTTTGCCTAACTAACTAAACAAAATCAATCGTGGGTCGAACTTGTTGAATTCAGAAGGTTGACAGAGGGTCGAATCACAGATTGAGTCCCAAAAGGGTATTATTTTGACACATTGTTAAATCCTGTGAACTCAAACGAGCCCATTAGACTTGGATTCTAATGTCTTTAAGATCTTTCCTACTTTAAAATTCTATGAGTGATTAGGGAGAGAGACTGCTGTGGGCGTTGGTGACCTCTGTTTTGAGTAAGGCTATATTTCTTTCTCTCTTTCCTGCGAGCTCAACAGCAAAGAATCCGCCTGTAATGAAGAAGATGGGGTTTGATCCCCGGGTTGGGAAGATCCCCTGGAGAGGGAAATGGCAACCCATTCCAGTTTTCTTGCCTGAGAAATCCCATGGACAGAGGAGCTTGGCGGGCTACATTCCATGGATTCGCAAGAGTCAGACACGACTGAGCAACTCAAGAACAACAACATATCTCTTTTGAAGGAAGAAAGGGAGCTGAGCTAATCTAAATATCAAAACCTCACCCCGATATCCCAAGGGCTCGAATATTCAGGAATGCCAAGCAAAGGAAGGTGTAATTGTCCTTATTCACTGGAATATTTTACCAAAGCACATGGGTTTGTGGAGTGTTTAACAATGGTTGTTGGCAGAAAAGATAGTAAGTGTTCTTTCAGAGTACCCTTCTCCATCTAAAATCCTGTATTGAAAAAATAAAGTACCTAGAGTATCCTGCCTACTAATCCTGTTATTCCTAACAGACTTCTGAGACCTTTGGAAGGCCAGCAAGGCTGAAGTGAGAGCCTGCTCTTGGGCAGCCGAGTTTCCCTTCAGTCCTGGTCAACTCTCTTGCAAGAGCAGCAGATGGGAAGGAGGCTAAAGTTGGCACAGGGCTCTTTCACAGGCATTGCCATCACCATGAAGACACTTGAGCACCCATGCAGGCAAGCGCCGCATGTTGCTGTGACAATAGAGCATAAGTCACTTGAGTGAGATTTTTGTGTTCTCGATGGCCCATCGCTGGGTAAACAGGAGCTGGGATTTGAACAATTCTTGAATGTCAAGTGTCCTATACTCTCAAGTACATACCGAACATGTCAGAGAGTCATCTTCCTCACCATCTCTACTCAGATCCATGTCTCTATGGAAGGACATTGTGCCTTGACTTGAATCTCTGATTCCTAAAAGATCAAAATAAGGGAAGACCAAAAGAAAGATGAAAGATCAGATAAACTACAAAGAGAGAAAGGTAGCACTTTTAAGTCTTCAGAAGGTTGTAAGACACCTTTAAATTTTATACCATTTAAATATTTCTTTTGTTGTCTCCTTACTCCATCAGTCAAATTAATGCTGTTTCAACCAAATCTTTTTTAATGAAACACCTCAAATTTTTATGTGACATGTATTTTTAGGCATTTAATACTAGTTCAAAGAATTCTATATGGACTGTTCGATTTTCTTAGGTCTATATTTTTTGATCAACTTCAGTTCCTCTGAATATTAACTCACCTACCTCCTTATCCAGAAAAAGTATTTTTTATTCAGGAAAAAAAGGCTAACAATAATGAAAACAATAATTAATATTTTGAAATAATTTGCTTTGGGCCCCGTATAGAGGAGACACTTAACAGATGGGATTTTGTTTAACCCCTTCTTGATAGACTAAAAGTCGCCACAGAACATTTACAATTAGCCTCATGGATAAGAGGTGCCTGAGTATGCTCCGGGCTTCTCTAGTGGCTCAGACAGCAAAGAATCTGCCTGCAGTTTGGGAGACCTGGGTTCACTTCCTGAGTTGGGAAGGTCCCCTGGAGGAGGGCATGGCAACCCATTCCAGTATTCTTGCCTGTACTTTCCCCATGAACAAGGAGCCTGGTGGGCTATAGTCCATGGGGTCGCGAAGAGGTAGACATCATTGAGTGACTAAGGACAGCACAAGTCTGCTCAACATTTGACTGCGGGCTGGCCTTATGCTTGGCTCTGACTGGCAACACAAGTCAAGGCACTGAGGAGCTTTGCAGTTTCCCTGCACACTCTGGGAGGCCTGAGCCACCCCGTCAGGGGATACAGCTACCCTTCTGGAAAAACCATGTGGAGTCAAGACCCAGCACCAGCCCCTGGACATGTACATGGGGCCATCTTGAATCATGATGGCCCCAGATGACCTCAGCTGTACCAGAAACTCGAGATGAATTCAGATGGAGAAGAACCGTCAGCTGAGTCAGCCATCTCCAGAATCATGGCACATAATGAATTGCAGTTGTTTCTAGATGCTGCATTTTGAGTGGATTGTTACAAAGCAATAAATACAAGATAAACTCCATGGTAGTTAAATTCTTGGTTTGAATTATCCCAGTGAACCTCAGTTGGTAGGTAGGGTGTGTGAGAAAACATCTTCTTGGGCACACTTGTATGCTAACCTGTGGGTACGGTAACTGGGAGGAGTGCCAGAGACGAGTCCAGGATGCTCATTTGGTATTTGGGGATGAAGTAAAAACAGTTAGGTGCTTCCTCCTTCCCAAGCAAAGTGGGAAAATCCAGGATGAAGGGTATATACTTGAATATACATTTATTTGAATATATACTCATTTGGGGATATTTATTATTTGAAGATATCTACGTATATCTATTGGAAAAGACCCTGATGCTGGGAGGGATTGGGGGCAGGAGGAGAAGGGGATGACAGAGGATGAGATGGCTGGATGGCATCACCGACTCGACGGACATGAGTTGAGTAAACTCCGGGAGTTTGTGATGGACAGGGAGGTCTGGTGTGCTGCGATTTCATGGGGTCGCAAAGAGTCAGATATGACTTAGCAACTGAACTGAACTGAACTGAATATATATCTAAGATATAGATTTATATCTTAATATATTATTGTCACTACTGAGTCCACTATATTTATAACTATATCTGTACCTAAAGATATATATGAAGTGAAGTAGCTCAGTCATGTATGACTCTTTGGGACCCCATGGACTGTAGCCTACCAGGGTCCTCAGTCCATGGAATTCTCCAGGCAAGAATACTGGAGTGGGTTGCCATTTCCTTCTCCAGGGGATCTTCCCAACCCAGGGATCGAACCCGGGTCTCCCGCATTGTAGGCAGACGCTTTACCATCTGAGCTACCAGGGAAGTCCCAGATATATATGTTTATATATGTAAAACATAGGAAACACCAGGGAATCCAATGGCAGTCCAGCGGTCAGGATTCCTTACCTTCACTGCTGACGCCCCAGGTTCAATCCCTGGTCAGGAAACTAAGATCCTGCAAGATGTACAGCAGGGCCAGATAGAATGCCTCCCCGCCCCCAAACAAAAAACAAAGCTAATGTAACACAACATGGCTACCCACTTTCCTACCTTTGGGCAGAGGCTTCACATACTTGCTAAACCCCAACCTGCTGAAATAAGACTTGATTGTGCTTTCCTTTTGATAGGGAAAGCTAAGAAAACTATTTCTGGAAAGAAAACTATTTCTCAAACTTGCTTCACCTGAAACCTCTGGAGTTTCGTGGTCAGCCATGACTTGCCTTTCAGGGCAGTCGTCCACCACGGGAGGGCTGCCTTCTCCCATTACCAATAGGCAAAACATTCTCTCTCTCTCTTTTTTTAAATTTTATTTTTAATTGGAAAATGGTTACTTTACAATATTATGATGGCTTCTGCCATATATCAACGTGAATCAGCCATAGGTATACACACTTCCCCCTCCCTCTTACACCTCCCTCCTATCTCATTCTTCATCCCATCCCTCTGGGTTATCGCAGAGTACCAGCTTTGGATTCCCAGCATCACACAGCAAAGTCCCACTGGTTATCTGTTTTACATATGGTAATGTATATGTCTTAACACTACTCTCTCAAGTCATTCATTCCCACCTCAGCCTCCCCCACTGTGGCTGTGTCTGTTCTTTACATCTGTGTCTCTTTTGCTGCCTGCAAATAGGATCGTCAGTACCATCGTTCTAGACTCCATATATATGTGTTTGTCTTTCTCTTTCTGACTCACTTCAGTCTGTATAATAGGCTCTAGGTTCATCTGCCTCATTAGAACGAACTCAAATGCATTCTTTTTTTTTTTTTTATAGCTGAGTAATATTTGACTGTGCATATGTACCACAGCTTCGTTATCCACTCACCGGCAGATGGACATCTACATTGCTGCCATGTCCTTATTGTTGTTCACTTGTCAGTTGTGTCCAGCTCTTTGTGACCCAACGGACTGCGGCACACCAGGCTTCCCTGTCTCCCACCATCTCCTGGAACTTATTCAAACTCGTGTCCATTGAGCTGGTGATGCCAGCCAACCATCTCACCCTCTGTCGTCCCCTTCTCCTCCTGCCTTCAACCTTTCCCAGCATGGGGGTCTTTTCCAATGAGTTGGCTTGTCCCATCAGGTGGCCAAACTATTGGTGCTTCAGCTTCAGCATCAGTCCTTCCAATGAACATTCAGGGTTGATTTCCTTTAAGATTGACTGGCTTGACCTCCTTGCTGTCCCAGGGACTCTCAAGAGTCTTCTCCAACACCACAGTCCAAAAGCATCAGTTTTTTGGCACTCAGCCTTTTTTATGGCCCAACTCTCACATCCGTACATAACTACTGGAAAAACCAAAGCTTTAACTATACGGACCTTTGTCGGCAAAGTAATGTCTCTGTTTTTTAATATGCTAAGTTCATCATAGCTTTTCTTCTTCTTTTCTTTTATTTCATGGCTGCAGTCACCATCCACAGTGATTTTGGAGCCCCCCAAAATAAAGTCTGTCGTTGTTTCCATTGTTTCCCCATTTATTCCCCAAGAAGTGATGGGACCAGGATCTGAGTTTTTTGAATGTTGAGTTTCAAGCCAGCTTTTTCACTCTCCTGTTTTACCTTCATCAAGAGGCTCTTTAGTTCTTCACTTTCTGCCATTAGGGTGGTGTCACCTACATATCTGAGGCTATTGATATTTCCCCCAGCAATCTTGATTCCAGCCTGAAATTCATCCAGTCCAGCATTTAGCATGTTGTACTCTGCATGTAAGTTAAATAAGCAGGGTGACAATATACAGCCTTGATGCACTCCTTTTCTGATTTTGAACCATTTTATTGTTTCATATATGGTTCTAACTATTGCTTCTTGAGCTGCATACAGCTTTCTCAGGAGACAGGTAAGGTAGTCTGGTATTCCCATCTCTTTAAGGATTTTCCACAGTTTGTTGTGATCCACACAGTCAGAGGCTTTAGCGTAGTCAATGAAGAAAGTAGATGGTTTTCTGGAACTCTGTTGCTTTTTCTATGATCCAACGAGTGTTGGCAATTTGATCTCTGGCTTCTCTGCCTTTTCTAAATCTGGCTTGTACGTCTGGAAGTTCTTGGTTCACATACTGTTGAAGCCTAGCTTGGAGAATTTTGAGCATTACTTTGCTAGCTTGTGAAATAATTGGAATTGTGCTGCAGTTTGAACATTCTTTGGCATTGCCCTTCTTTGGGATTGAAATGAAAACTGACCTTTTCCAGTCCTGTGGCCACTGCTGAGTTTTCCAAATGTGCTGGCATATTGAGTGCAGAACTTTCACAGCATCATCTTGTAGGGTTTGAAATAGCTCAACTGGAATTTCATCACCTCCACTAGTTTTGTTCATACTGACACTTCCTAAGGCCCACTTGACTTCACACTCCAGGATGTCTGGCTCTAGGTGAGTGATCACACCATCGTGGTTATCTGGGTCATTAAGATCTTTTTTGTATAGTTCTTCTATGTATTCTTGCCACCTCTTCTTAATATCTTCTGCTTCTGCTAGGTCCATACCATTTCTGTCCTTTATTGTGCCCATCTTTGCATGAAATGTTCCCTTGGTATTCTAATTTTCTTGAAAAGGTATCTAGTCTTTCCCATTCTATTGTTTTCCTCTATTTCTTTGCATTGATTGCTGAGGAAGGCTTTATCTCTCCTTGCTCTTCTTTGGAACTCTGCATTCAAATGGGTATATCTTTCCTTTTCTCCTTTGCCTTTCACTTCTCTTCTTTTCTCAGTTATTTGTAAGGCCTCCTCAGACAACCATTTTGCTATTTTGTATTTCTTTTTCTGGGGTGGTCTGGAACACCTCCTCCTGTACGATGTTTCAAACCTCCATTCATAGTTCTTCAGGCACTCTATCAGAACTAAAGCCTTGAATCTATTTGTCACTTCCACTGTATAATCATTAGGGATTTGATTTAGATCATACTTGAATGGCCTAGTGGTTTTCCCTATGTTCTTCCATTTAAGTCCTAATTTTGCAACAAGGAGTTAATGATCTGAGCTAGTCAGCTCTCATTCTTATTTTTTCTGACTGTATAGATCTTCTCCATCTTCAGCTACAAAGAATATAATTAATCTGATTTTGGTATTGACCATCTGGTGATGTCCATGAGCAAAGGTGTCTCTTGTGTTGTTGGAAGAGGGTGTTTGCTATGACCAACACAATGTTCTAGCTATTGTAAATAGCTAGCCATGTCCTAGCTATTTTAAATAGTTCTGCGATGAACACTGGGGTACATGTATCTTTTTCAATTATGATTTCCTCAGGATATATGCCCAGTAATGGGATTTCTGGATCATATGGTAGTTTATTCCTAGGTTTTTGAGAAATCTCCATAATGGTCTCCATAGTGGCTGTATCAATTTTCATTCCCACCAACAGTACAAAAGAATTCCCTTTTAATCATACCCTTTCCAGTATTTATTGCTTGTAGAGTTTTTGATGATGGCCATTCTGATGGATATGAGATGATACCTCATTGTGATTTTTTTTAATTAATTTTTTTATTGAAGGATAATTGCTTTACAGAATTTTGCTGTTTTCTGTAAAACCTCAACATGAATCAGAAATAGGTATGCGTATATCCCCTCCCCTCATTGTGATTTTGATTTTATTTCTCTAATGATGAGCAATATTGAGCATCTTTTCCTGTGTTTATTAGCCATCTGTATATCTTCTTTGGAGAAATGTCTATTTAGGTCTTCTGCCCACTTTTTGATTGCGTTGTTTGTTTTTCTGGTGTTGAGCTACATGAGCTGTTTGTGTATTTTGTAGATTAATCCTTTGCCTGTGGTTTCATTTGCTATTATTTTCTCCCATTTTGTGGGTTGTCTTTTCACCTTGCTTATAATTTCCTTCTTTGTGCAAAAGTTTTTAAGTTTAATTAGGTTTCATTTATTTTTGCTTTTATTTCTATTACTCTAGGTGGTGGGTCATAGAGGATCTTGCTGTGATTTATGTCTAACAGTATTCTGCCTATGTTTTCCTTTGAGAGATTTATAGTTTCTGGTCTTACGCTTAGGCCTTTAATCCATTTTGAGTTTTTTTGTGTATGCTGTTAAGAAGTGTTCTAATATCATTCGTTTACACGTAGTTGCCCAATTTCCCCAGCACCACTTACTGAAGACTGTCTTTTCTCCACTGTATATTTTTGTCTCCTTTGTCAAAGATAAGGTGCCCATAGGTCCGTGGATTTATCTCCAGGCTTCTTGGATTGGAAGAATCAATGCTGTGAAAATGACTATTTTACCCAAAGCAATCTATAGGTTCAGTACAATTCCTATTAAACTATGAATGGTATTTTTCATGGAATTAGAACAAATAGTTTGATAGCTTATATGGAAACACAAAAGACCCTAAATAGCTAAAGCAATCTTAAGAAGACTGGAGGAGGAGGAACCAACCATCCTGACTTCAGGATATACTACAAAGCTACAGTCACCAAGACAGTATGGTACTGGTGCAAAAATAGAAACATAGAGCAGTGGAACAAGAAATTCTCTTGCTGAACCTACTGTTGAGGATCTTGCCCTCTCATTGTAGGGTCAGGACTCAGAACACTAAAACAGAATATTAGCCAATGATGCTTTTATCTAGTTTAATGCTGACTTCATAACATACTCAGATTATGAGCCAAGTCAGTGCATACACTTGGGTTAGCCCTGTAATGCAACCCCCCTGGACTGAATTCCCAGAAGAACCATGAAAATATAGCCAATACCCTGTTACAGATTCATGCAACTGGAGGGAGCCCTTGTAAGGATTCTCTAGCACTTCTATTTATCATCTGTTATTCCCAGAAATTCCTACAGTTGATTCTGATTTTACCAAGATCAAGGGCATCTCACAGGAATTCCTCTCCATCTGCCATCATACCCAACTTCTCTCTACTCATCTAATGGTAACTTTATCCATTCCACATTGGTATATTTTATCCTCCTCATAACTCTTGAACTCTTTCCCCTTCCTCCCTTCCCTTCAAAGGGGAAATAACTTCTCTTTCTCCTTCTTGTTTCTCTACTGTTCTCTTATCTTCAATCTCATGACCCCCGAGGGCTCCTTTCTTTTTTTTACAGACATGTAAAATCTCTTCCATTTGGGAAAAAATACAATTTCTCTTGACTCTGATCCTACCTCCAACCTTCAAATTTTCTCTCTCGTTTGCCTCTCTGTACATGCTATTTATAATATTCTCATTATCTAATCTTCAGAATTTAGCTTCCACCCTGACTAATGAAACCAAATTGAATTCTTGAAGGCAGTAGTGACTTCCTCCTCATCAGTGTTAATGTTGTTTTTAAAGTCCTCATTTCATACATCTCAACTCTTAACTACCCCTTTGCTTTGAAATTGATTTTTAAAACTCTCCTGGTGGTCCAGTGGCTAAGACTCTATGCTCCCAATGCAGGGAACCCGGGTTTAATCCCTGATCAGGGAAGTAGATCTCACATGCCACAACTAAATATCCTGCATGTTGCAACTAAGAGCCATTACAGCCAAATAAATTAATTAATTAAAATCTTCCTTATTTTTCCTAAACTCATTTTAATGATCTCATAAATTTCTAATGTAAATGTGTAAAATTTACATTAGAACATTACACATTAAAATAATGTGTGAAATTTCTAATAAGAAACCTGATTGATTTCAGATTTGGACTATTGCAGTCATCTTCTGGTTTCCTTGCCCTTATTTTTTATTTTTACTTTTTTGTAGCCTATCCTAAATTTACTATATGCTTGTAATCTCTTTATAATGATCATGTTAATGTGTGTCTTTAACAATATTGCTTCACCATATTCACACAATTAAACATCCTTTTTGCACAGGGATCCTGACTGTACTATTGTGCCACCAGGTGGCATTTATTGGAAGTTTGCTTCTAATACTCCTTACAACTTTTTCTTTCAATCTCTCTCTCTCCTCCCCTCTTTCCTTCCTTCCTTCCCTCCTCTCTTGACTGATTTTTTTTGGCTTTAATTTATGGTATGCCTTAATTCAGCAAATACTTTACAATGTATCAGGTACTGGACTAGGCCTTAGGAAAGACAGATGAAGGACTGTGTGTGCAAATAATAAGGAAAGATTTCTAAGACATTTACAAATATTTATTAATTACCTGTAATGCCCCAGGCACTGTTTAAGTCCTTGATATACATTGGCAAACAAACAAAAAAAAGGTTTCTGCTTTTGTGAGGTTTACATACAGGGGAGACACCCAGAAAATCGTATATATAATAAATGAATTAATAAATGGGAAAGCCATAAGTGCTATAAAGGAAACAATAGACCAGGGTCAAGGGGATTGGGAGTGCCACGGGCTGGCTGTAACTTTAATAGGGTCATCAAGGGAGATAACTGAGGTACCATTTGAGCAAAGACTTGTAGGGGGTGTGAACCCTTAGGGTAACTGTGGGGAGAAACTTCCAGACAGAGCAAGCAGGGCAGAGGCCATATGCTTCTACCTGGAGAAAGAGCAGGTTGCAAGACAAACAGGAGAGCGAGGAAGTGAGGGGAAGAAGGCAGAGAGGAGACTATGCGTCCTCATGGTCTTGGAAGCTGGCTCTTCTCAGAGGGAAGCCAGGAGCCATTGCAGGTTCTGTGACAGGTTCTGACTTATACTTTTTAAAGAACACTCTGGCAGTCATGCGGAGAGACAAACTGTTAAATGTTTTATCCATATAATGCTAATTGTCCAATGTGATTCCACACATTTAAAAAAGCTGTATGTGTGCTTTATGTAGCAGAGAAAATGTATACTAAGTGAATATATCAATACATGCATAGACATCAGTTCATAGCAAATCATCTGGAAGGACAAAATTTCAACAGAAGTGAATGAGTAGGAAGGGGATGAAAAGCGAGCTTTTGCTCTTATTATCATCTTGCATTTTGCTTGAATTTCTTTTTTAAATTGTAAGCATGTGTCTCTCTTGCAATGTCAAAAGAATACCGTTAGAGATGTGGCTGACTTCCTGTTTGAGGAGAAAGTGGTATACAATGGGAAAGATCACCCCATGACTGTCTTCTTGTATATAGTTACTTATGTACTCAGTCATGTGACAGGTCATTGAGAGGATACTGAGGCAATATCTGAAACAATTCCTACTCTAAGAATGTTTTTTGAGGAACTTCCCTGGTGGTCCAGTGGCTAAGAATTGCCTTGCAGTGAAGAGGACATGGGTTTGATCCTTGGTCGGGGAACTAAGATCCCATATGCCACAGGACAACCAAGTCTGCCTGTGTCAACTACTGAGTCTGCACAATGAAGATCTTGCTGACACAGCTAAGATCTGACACAGCTGAGACCTCACACAACTAAGACCAGAGGCAAATAACACCTTATGCAATTAAGATGCAACATGGCCCAGTGGCTGTCAAGACTAGTCTCAGGGCCTGTGTTTGCAGGAAATTGGACATGGCTGTTGCCATTGCCATCTATTCTCCTAGGTACATGTATTATGAGTAGTGCTGATGAGTTTAGTTGCTTATGAAGTATTTTCTAACTCTGCACCTCTCCAATAGGGTAGCCGACAGCTCTGGGTGTGAGTGCTTGAAATGTAACTAGTCCAAACTGAGATGTTCTCTTGTATGAACAAAAGAACAAAAAAACCTCACTCATGAGTCCTATGTTGGTCACATGCTGAAAGTACATTATTTTAGATGTACTGGGTTAAATAAAATGTGCTAAAATTAATTTTGGTTGTATCTTTAAAAAAAAATTTCCCTGACCACGCCACATAGCATGTGGGCAACCAGGGTTGCCAGGTTAGTTCCCCAACTAACCAGGTTAGTTCCCCAACCAGGAATTGAACCCATGCACCCTGCATTGGAAGCCTGAAGTCTTAACCATTGGATCACCAGGGATTTCCAATTTTGGCTGCTTCTTTCACTTTTTCTAATGTGGCTACTAGAAAATTTAAGCTCACAAAAGTGACTGTCATTCTTATTCTATTGGCACTGATCTAAAACATGATGCTGATCTGGCAATGAGCACAGGCGGGTGCTGTTAGGGAAACTAAAATGGAGGTAGTCTTGTTCAGGCTTCAGAAGTAGGGTAGCTGGCCTCTGACTGACTTCTGGCCTTGCCGGAATCCTGCCTGGACTACACGCCAGGCTGCAAGCACACCAATTGTTACCAGCAAGTTAAGTGGCATTTAAGATAAGAAAGGTCTTGGAGTTTCTTAAGCCACTGGGTACCTGCCCCGTTCCCCAGGGTCTAAGGAATCTTATGATTCACAAGGTGAGACAAACAGCATTGTAAATTTAAAGAAAAACAGAGCGGCATGTTTGCAGTCTGGGATTATAAATGGGAGCCCCCAAAGCTGCAATTTGAAGTCTTATTCATGGGGTTGACACACTGGGACCCTTTCCCAGTTGGGACTCCAGATTGCTGTCCTTCGGGACTTCCCAGCGCTGTGAAATGTAAACACCTGGGTGTCTATTTTAGTCAACAGCCCACTCACTGAAATGGCTTTTCACGGAGTTTTCAGTGACAAAGAGAACAAAGAATTGCTGTAGCCTTATTCTTGGTGTATACATACAACATATGTATCAACAGTTCACAGTTGCAGCTGGAAATGCCTTGTCACATGGTATAGTGTTAGTATTTGTATAGTAAGATCTTGGATAAAACTTCTGTCGATAGTTCATTTTGTTTCTCTCTGAGCATAACATGGGATTAACTTGTAAGTTTATAAATTCTCAACAGAAATGTAAGAAAGTACTCTGTGTTTACCAATGAAATTAATCAATTTTGTCCTGAAAGCATTGTTTGTACTTGTTCTGGGAAAAACTCCACTGGTTGATTAGAATAGTGTCATGGTGTTTGCTTGTTGAATGACTCACAAACTTCAGTGGTATCCTCCAAGTGGGAATTATAACTGCATGGAGGGCTTGTAGAGTGAATTTTGATCTAATCAAATTCAGTTTTCAGGTATTTATTGTGGCACCTCTTATTCAGTTTCAGTTTCAACCACTTTGGTAAAATCATCACACCTGCAGATTTGCTTGACTCAGTAAATCCTGACTGACACTCCACATTGCCTGTGTGTTTGTAAGATTATTCTGATCTATAGGACAGATGCTACTGTTTCCATCACTATTTTATGCTTCAGTGGACCCTTTTGAGGCACTGCTCCTTTTAAAAGAATGAACTGGAGTAGAATATAACCCAATAGCAATAACAAAGGTTGCAAATTTGCTAAAGATAAACAAGTCAATGGTGTGAAACCAGGATGAATCTTGATAACTGAATGTTATGTGGCAAGCTGGTTAATGGCAATGATTACTGAAAACAAAATGGATTTCTGTGAAATCATGACAATCTTACTTCTCCAGTTCATGAGGTGTGATGATGACTGTTTCACTGCTTTTTCCTCTGAAGCCCCCAAAGGCCCTGTGGTCTGCGGAGAGATCTCTGTGTTCACTGCTGTGGGGACACTTCAAGCAAGAGAGCCTCCCTGGAGGCAGGCAAGAGCCCACAGGGACCTGAGGATTCCATAGACACATTGGCTCCGACCTGATCTCTCACCAAAATGCCTAACCGACCTTCCTGTGTGCTTTCTTTGGATTCCTCAGCCCTGGAGTCTGTCTGTCCGTCTGTCCCCAGGAACGACTTTCCTGGTGTAGTGATTGGCCCAGGGTCAGTGCTCAATAATCATAGGTCTGCTGCTCAGGTTATCTGGAGAGTTCATTGATGAGGTAATCAGCACACTTGCTTGATGACGGAACACACTTTGCTACTGTGGGTTATGTAACACAATCAGAGTAGGGAGTGTGGCGCAACCAGATTCAGCACCTCTGAGGAGGAAATGAGTCTGTGGCATCAGTCAAGAGCAGAGTGTGGGGTGAGGATGGTGACCTCATGGAAGGCATCTTGCAGCCCTGGCTGGTGCTGATGCTCAGAGAGAGCGCATCAGTCTTGAGAAGATATTAGACGCTTTCTGATGGGTAGATTTTATGACTGTAAAATGACCTTATTATTGAAATTCTTGCACTTCCCTCATAGCTCAGTCGGTAAAGAAATCTGTCTGCAATGCAGGAGACACTGGTTCGATTCCTGGGTTGAGAAGATCCCCTGGAGAAAGAAATGGCAACCCACTCCAGTATTCTTGCCTGGAGAATCCCACAGAGGAGCCTGGCAGGCTACAATCCATGGGGTCGCAAGGGTCTGAGACGACTTAGCAACTAAACCACCACCACCATTGAAATTCTTGTAGGAAAAAGAAACATTACAGTAGAGAATGAAAGTCAGTTCCCCCATTGGAATAACAACGAATTAATTTTTAAAAATTAAATGAAAGATTATTTAGATTCTGTAATGCTTTACAATTTTTAAAAGTTTCACATAAATGATTTCATGTAATTCCATAATAACCCTTTTATCTTCCTTCTTACCCCACCTTGTCTGTGCCCTCTTGCCTCTCCCCATTGGTAATTACTAGTTCATTCTCTGAATCTGTGAGTCTGTTTCTTGTTTTATTTACTTTTTATTTACTGTTTTTTTTTTTTTTGCCACTTGGCATGCGAGATCTTAGTTTCCAGACCAGGGATTGAACCCGTGCTTGCTGCAGTGAAAAAAGCACAGAATCTTAACCCCTGGATCACCAGGGAATTTTCTGACTGGTTTGTTGTGTTTTCTTTAGCGAAATAACTGCTTTTTAAAAACTTGAATTTTTGGGTGGAATACAATTATATTGCTAATTTAATACAAAACTTCTTTTTTCCTTTAAGATTTTTTACATGGGTCATTTTAAAGCCTTTATTGAATTTTTACAATATGAATTCTTTTTACTGTTTTGGTTTCTGGCTGTGAGACATGTGGGATCTTAGCTTCCCGACCAGGGATCGAACCCACACCCCCTACATTGAAAAGCAAAATCTCAACCACTGGACCACCACGAAAGTCCCAAGTCTTCTTTATCTTGTCTATAATCAATAAGCCTGGTGTTTTATGAGCAGTTTTAGTTTACAATGGATTGGAAAGTCCAGAGTATTCACACATGCCTCTCTCCATCATACACAGTTTCTCCTATCATTGACACCTTGTGTTAATGGGATGCATTCATTGAAACTGATGAACCAATAGTATACATTATTATTACTTCAGTTCATAATTTCCATCAGTGTTCATTCTGTGCTGACTGTATCCTACGGGTGTTGACAAATGTATGAAGACATGAACCCACTATTGTGTATCATACAGAACAGTTTCCCTGCCCTAAAAACCCCATGCTTCATCTTTTTAACCTTCTAAAAGCCAGCTGGGTTAGCCTTCCTGAAAGAGAACTGGGATGCCGACTTGCTCTTGCTGCAGTCAGCGCTGGCAGCGGCTTCCCTGTGACCCGCAAAGTACAAGCTTGCACCACTCGGACTGCTCGCCCTCCAGCCTCGCTTGTATCCGCCACTGCTCCTCTCTCAGGGCCTTCGACTCCTGCCGCTGCTCTTTGACCTTCCCCACACGCGCCCCTCACCTCCCCACTCCCTGCCTGTTTATGTCGTTTTTCTCTCCACACGAAGGCCCGGGCCTTTCCCTCAGAGCTGCCTTCTCTCAAAGCCCAGCGCAGGAGCCCTCCCGCGATGGACTCTGCTCCCTTGTGAGAGTCATCTCCCGCCTCTCAGAGCCTCCCTGATGCCGTCCCTCTGTCTCCTCAATGGCATTTACAGGTTGACCTCACATTACTGCACTTGCCAGATCCTGCATTTTTTACAAATTTGTGGCAACCTTGCGTTGTCAGATGATGGTTAGTATTAATATTGTAGCAATAAGTTAGTTTTTAACCAAGGTATGTACATTTGTTTACATATAATGCTATTGCACACCTAATAGACTACAGTATATTGTAGGCATAACTTTCATAGGCACTAGGAAACCAAAAACTTCATGTGTCTCTCTTCATTGCGAGATTCGATTTCTTGCTGGAATCCAGAACCCAACCCAGCACATCTCCGAGGTCTGCCTGCATCATTTTCCATCTCGTTTAGTTGGACTTGTTTTATTTCCCCCAGTGCAGCATGGTGGGTAAGAGAATGTGCTCTGGAACCGAGGCCTTTCTTGACCTCAGTATTGGGTGTACACATACATAATGTGGGGACAGTTTGCATGGTGTGAACCATCTGGAGTTATGTGAGGATAGAATGAGTTAATCCACGTGGCGTTGACAAGACAACCTGGCCCCCAGGAAGAGCTCGCAGATCATTAGCTGTTTGTTACCCCTCAGGTCTTCCTCCCACCACCCTCCGCCTGGAGGGCAAGCTCCTGGGAACCCAGGGCCTGTCACATTCATCTCTGTGTCCTCCACACGGCAACTCAGGAAAGTCTGAGAGCAAGGGCTCAATAGAAGCCTAATGGTTACACAGCCGGAGCCCCGACGTCCCATACCAAAGGAAGTGTAAAAAGCAGACCGACAAGACAGAGCTCTGATGCTTAAAGCAATCTTCAGATGAACCAGCCCTGCCCTGCCCGAGCCCATTAGAGAGAACGTGGCCATGAACATCTTTGCTGTGATGCTTACAGTTGAGTTTGTTTGGCCCTGGGTCTCAGGAGATGGGGCGGGAGGCAGCTTCAGTGCTTCAGGAAAGGGCGATGGACGAGGCCACTGTTTTCAGAAACGGGAAAGAATCAGTACCTGGTGTAGGCTCCAGCGGAAACCTCTGCGTGCTTCTGGTCCCCTTGGTGGAGGCGATGGCACTTGACCAAAAGCTGGAATCCCAAAGGCAGGAGCTGGGCTCCCAAAGATGGAAAGGCAAAGAAGAGGGACACCGTTCTACTCAGCAACCTAAAGGAGGAGGGACAGCTTCTTTGGTGTATCTTGTAATTGCGTCCATCATTGCACCTACAAATGTTTCTATTCTGCTTCCTCTGATATCAAAGAACAGCCAGGCAGCAATAGTGGGGCTTCCTGCCCGCCTCTTCTTCAGGGAACTGGCAAAGAGACTAAACAGGATTTGGGGCCAGTCTGGAAAGACTGCCCCGGGGTCAGCATGCTTGACCTGTGTGCTATTCACAATAGCACGGTTGACTTGCGGGTGCTCCGACACCTGAGACATTAAAGCAGCACATAGGAAGGAAGGAAGGATGCTGGGGTAGGGGAGCGTGGGGTGGACCAAGGGGACAATTCCATCCGAGGGAATGGCTGAGGACAGCTGCCTGTGCTGACTGCTCCGAGCGCTGCGGATGGTCCCCAGGGAACTGGGCCCGCTCAGGACCTCCACTGGCTAGATGAACACTGGCCTTGAGGACTGACAGGCCTGTTGGGACAGGGGGAGGAGGTGACATCTGGCAGCTTCGGATGGGAGCCCGCATGACTGGTTCATTTATTCCCATCATTCACTTTGGGCCCAAGAGACAGCTTGTCCCTGTGAGCTGGTTCTGGAAAACAGGAGAGAAATTTCCCTGCCTTTTTTTGGATCTCTTCGTTCAGATTTTCATCTCTACTGGGGCTGTGTGATGCTCAAGGCTGCATTTGGGGAGAGGGAGGAGAAGGGATGCCAAGCATGGTCAGAGCAGAGCAGTCCGAGGGCATGGGAGGGGAAAGCAGGGTGTGCAGAGATGGAGAGAGGGCTCCAAGGGAGGAGGGAGACTGTGTGGGCTCAGGCCTCACCCCTGGGGCCAGCTTCCCACGGCCTCCTGGAGGCCTGAAAGTCCTGACCTGACTCGGAGCCATGGACGCAGCTGCCATCTGTCCCCAGTCCTGCTCTTTTCCGCCCCTCTCTCCACCTCCCACATCACCCACCCCCTCCTTGCCAAACCCAGACTGGCTTCATTTTCCTTCCTCTGTGTTCTCACTTACACTTGCTTTACAGTTCTCTGTTTAGGTGGCCAACTTGATCATGAATCTGTGGGCCTGGGGCCAGGGGCAGAGCCTCATTCACCCTGTGACCCCATGCCCAGCCCTGCACCTGGCACATGCCAGAGCTGAGGAAGTGCTGAGCAGATGAGTGTGGCCGCCCATTGTGACATATGGACAGCCTCAAGGTCACAGAAACAGCTGTGTGACACTGTCAGGGGATCATCTCCTTGCTTGAGGGTAATGGGTGGAGGATGGAAAGCTTGTTTTTTTAAAGTGAGCTTTAAATAACTGAATTGTGAATATAATTTCTAGTCGGTCGAGTTTTTCCTTCTGTAGACATACGCAAAGTGCAAAGGAGGTGTCAAAACAGTTAAATAATAGGAGACTGACCCTTGCTCCCCGCATCTGCCTAGACGGTTGGGTTGGTTGTACTAACTGAAGGTGTGAGCCAAGATGCTGTGCCCTGGACTCTGCTCTCGCCCTGACATGGCTCCTTGCTCAGGAGATGGTTACAGTCATCACCAAAAACTCCCCAAAGACCATTTCCTTAGAAAGGAACCTAAAGGAGTATGACCAGTGTTTTCTAGACACACAGAATCGGTAGAATAAGGACTTCCCTGGTGGTCCATTGATTAAGCATCTGCCTCGCAATGCAGGGGACTCAGGTTCAATTCCTGGTCAGGGAACTAATGGCCCACATGTCGCAGGGTAACTAAGCCTCTGTGTCATAACTGAAGAGAAGATTGCGCACTGCAACAAAATGCTCACGTGCTGCAGTGAAAGGTCCCGTGTGCCGCAACTAAGAGCCGACACAGCCGAAAAAGAAAAACGGAACCAGTACGATACACACACATGCAGGGTTGGCTCTTATCATGCTCAGGCTTTGTGTCCACAGATTCAACCAACAGCGGATCAAAAATATTAGAAAAAAATTCCAGAAAGTTTCAAAATGCAAAACTTGAATATGATCTGTGCTGACATCTATTTACACAGTCTCTACATTGTATTTACAACTATTCACATAACATTTATACTGTGCTAGGTATTACAAGTAATCTCCGGAAGATTTAAAATATACGGGAGGGTGCAAGTAGGTTTTCTATATGGAACGTGAACATTTGAGGGTTTTTGTATACGTGGAGGGTCCTAGAATCAACTCCCCACCGAAACAGACAGAGGTGTATAGAAAAGATGATTTATTATGCAGAATTGCCTCACACAGTCATGGAGGCCAAGAATCTTTGATCTGCAAGTTAGAGATTCGGGAAACCTAATGGTGTGATTCAGTCTGAGGCCAAGGGCCTGAGAACTAGAGGAGCTGATGGTGTAAATGTCCGTCCCAGAACAGGAGATGAAGTGAGATATCCCAGCTCAACAGTGAGGCAGGGAAAAAGGTGGACAAAATGTTCCTTACGGTGTCTTTTATTTTATTCGGACCCTCACTGGATTGGGCGATGCCCACCCACATTGGGAAGGCAGATCTATTGATTCTGAAACACCCTCCCAGACATGCCCAGAAAAGATGTTTAATCTCGGCACCTCCCGGCCAGTCAATTTGACACAAAGAACTGTCCATCACCTTTGGGTAATTAAGTAGTCTGGCTAATTGGGAGTCATCAACTTTTAAAAATTGTGGTGAAATACATCACACGGCCCTTTCAGTAGTAAAACCAGCATTTGTTCCCTCACCAAACCCCATGCCAAATTCATCATAAAGAAAGCTCAGCATCCATAATTCCAATAGTGCTCATCAATTTAGAGGAGGGGGCATTTAGTAAATATTCCAACTGGTCGTTTTATGCACAAGGCTTCAGTCAGAACATAGAAAAAAAAAAATTCTGTGAATGAAATATTGTATGTTCAGATTTTATAAAAGACATTTTTAAAAGCCCAATTTACAGCCGTATATTTTCTTATGATGTAATTTATGAGAAGATGTCTGTGCTCACCGGTGCTGTAACACTACTGCTGTCGGATTTCACTGTTTGGTGATAAATGTATACAATATTTCTAAGGGAAACTATGTACTGTGATGTAAAAGTCTGGGCAAAATGTATATAATCCTTGTGTATAGTTGTCTATTTGATTATAATTACTGATTGTAAAGATTTAATAAAATATGTAAATATCCTGAAAAAAAAAATTGTGGTGAAATAAATATAACATAAAATTTACTATTTTAACCATTGTTTAAGTCTAGTGGCATTTAAGTACATTCATACTGTGCAGGCATTATGATTATCCACCTCCAGAACTTTTTCATCTTCCCGAACTGAAAGGGACCCCGTTAAACAGTAATTCCCTGTTCTTCGCTCCCCTAGCCTCTGCTTTCTGCTCCTATGAGTTTGATTCCTCTAGGTACCTCATACAAGTAAACCGGACAATATTTGTCCTTTTGTGACAGGTTTATTTCGCTTAGCATGGGGTCTTCAAGGTTCATCCATGTTGTAGCGTAAGTCAGAGGTTCCTTACTTTTTAAGACTGAATAATATTCCATTGTTACTGAATTCGGGTTTGGCTAATTCTAGGCACCAGTCAGGGCAATCAGGCTTCAGGTTCATTTTTACCTGTGGGGATACAGGGGTAGCGTTGGTGGTGCTGTTAATGGTGACCAGGAATGACAGCAGATGAGGTGCAGTGAGACAGGCGTGGCCTCTACAGCAACCCCAGTGGATTTTATGTGCCTAAGCTTATTGACTTTTTCTAATATAGACTTGATATTGTGGTGGCTGTCTTCCTCTAGGAGGAAAAATATCTGAATTTTTGTGGTATTTTTAAGATACAGAGAAGTTTGCTATATTGAGAGTAAAACATAACTCCCTAGAATAACTTAGGTTTTATCTCCTATAAATTGGCTTAATGCCAAGTTGTGTTGTTCGGTTGCCAAGTCGAGTCTGACTCTTTGTGACCCTGTGGGCTGCAGCACACCAGGCTACCCTGTCCCTCACCATCTCCTGGAGTTTGCCCAAGTTCATGTCCATTGAGTCAACGAGTTGTCCTCCACTCTTCCCCAGTAGCATATCGGATAACTTCTGACCTGGGGGGCTCATTTATCAGTGTCATATCTTTTTGCCTTTTTATACATTTCTTAGGGTTCTTACGGTTAGTACACTGGAGTGGCTTCCATCCCTTCCTCCAGTGGATCACGTTTTGTCAGAACTCTCCGCCGTGACCATTCTGTCTTGATGGCCCCACACGGCATGGCTCATAGCTTATTTGAGTTACACAAGCACCTTCATGAAAAGGCATTGATCCATGACGGGGAATGCCAAGTTGCTTTGTTTTAAATAAATGCTTGGACGTGGGCTATCTCCTCTCTGCCGCTCACCGCTCCAGCGCCACGCAGACACCCCTTGCCGCTTTCACGGTAATCCAAGTCTACGCCCCACCAGTGCTGAAGAAGCTGAAGTTGAACAGTTCTATGAAGACCTACAAGACCTTCTAGAACTAACAACCCAAAAAGATGTCCTTTTCATTATAAGGGACTGGAATGCAAAAGTAGGAAGTCCAGAAACACCTGGAGTAACAGGCAAATTTGGCCTTGGAGTACAGAATGAAGCAGGGCAAAGGCTAATAGAATTTTGCCAAGAGAACGCACTGGTCATAGCAAACACCCTCTTTCAACAACACAAGAGAAGACTCTACACATGGACATCACCAGACGGTCAACACCGAAATCAGGTTGATTATATGCTTTGCAGCTAAAGATGGAGAAGCTATATACAGTCAGCAAAAACGAGACCGGGAGCTGACTGTGGCTCAGATCATGAACTCCTTATTGCCAAATTCAGACTTAAATTGAAGAAAGTAGGGAAAACCACTAGACCATTCAGGTATGACCTAAATCAAATCCTTTATGATTATACAGTGGAAGTGAGAAATAGATTCAAGGGATTAGATCTGATAGACGGAGTGCCTGATGAACTAGGGACGGAGGTTCGTGACATTGTACAGGAGACAGGGATCAAGACCATCCCCATGGAAAAGAAATGCAAAAAGGCAAAATGGTTGTCTGAGGAGGGCTTACAAATAGCTGTGAAAAGAAGAGAAGTGAAAAGCAAAGGAGAAAAGGAAAGGTACTCCCATTTGAATGCAGAGTTTCAAAGAATAGCAAGGAGAGATATGAAAGCCTTCCTCAGTGATCAAAGAAATAGAGGAAAACAATAGAATGGGAAAGACTAGAGAGATCTCTTCAAGAAAATTAGAGATACCAGGGGAATATTTCATTCACAGATGGGCACAATAAAGGACCTAACAGAAGCAGAAGATATTAAGAAGAGGTGGCAAGAATACACAGAACTATACAAAAAAGATCTTAATGACCCAGATAATCACGATGGTGCGATCACTCACCTAGAGCCAGACATCCTGGAATGTGAAGTCAAGTGGGCCTTAGGAAGCATCACTACGAACAAAGCTAGGGGAGGTGATGGAATTCCAGTTGAGCTATTTCAAATTGGGAAAGATGATGCTGTGAAAGTGCTGCATTCAATATGCCAGCAAATTTGGAAAACTCAGCAGTGGTCACAGGACTGCAAAAGGTCAGTGTTCATTCCAATCCCAATGCCAAAGAATGCTCAAACTGCCGCACAATTGCGCTCATCTCACACGCTAACAAAGTAATGCTCAAAATTCTCCAAGCCAGGCTTCAACAGTAGGTGAACCGTGAACTTCCTGATGTTCAAGTTGGATTTAGGAAAGGCAGAGGAACCAGAGATCAGATTGTCAACATCTGTTGGATCATCAAAAAAGCGAGAGAGTTCCAGAAAGACATCTACTTCTGCTTTATTGACTATGCCAAAGCCTTTGACTGTGTGGATCACAATAAACTATGGAAAATTCTGAAAGAGATGGGAATACCAGACCATCTCACGTGCCTCCTGAGAAGTCTGTATGCAGGTCAAGAAGCAACAATTAGAACTAGACATGGAACAACAGACTGGTTCCAAATTGCAAAAGGAGTATGACAAGGCTGTATGTTGTCACCCTGTTTATTTAACTTATATGCAGTGTACATTATGAGAAATGCTGGGCTGGATGAGGCACAAGTTGGAATCAAGATTGCCGGGAGAAATATCAATAACCTCAGATATGCAGATGATATCACACTTACGGCAGAAAGTGAAGAGGAACTAAAAAGTCTCTTGATGAAAGTGAAAGACGAGAGTGAAAAAGTTGACTTAAAGCTCAACATTCAGAAAACTAAGATCATGACACCTGATCCCATCACTTCATGGCAAATAGATGGGAAAACGTGGAAACAGTGACAGACTTTATTTTGGGGAGCTCCAAAATCACTGCAGTTGGTGACGGCAGCCATGAAATTAAAAGACACTCTTTGGAAGAAAAGTTATGATTAATCTAGACAGTATATTAAAAAGCAGAGACATTAGTTTGCCAACAAAGGTCTATCTAGTCAAAGCTTTGGTTTTTCTAGTAGTCATGTATGGATGGGAGAGTTGGACTATAAAAAAGCCGAGCGCCGAAGAATTGATGAACTGTGGTGTTGGAGAAGACTCTTGAGAGTCCCTTGGATTGCAAGGAGATCCAACCAGTCCATCCTAAAGGAGATCAGTCCTGAATATTCATTGGAAGGACTGATGCTGAAGCTGAAACACCAATACTTTGGCGACCTGATGTGAAGAGCTGACTCATTGGAAAAGACCCTGATGCTGGGAAAGATTGGAGGCAGAGGAGAAGAGGATGACAGAGGATGAGATGGCTGGATGGCATCACCGACTCAATGGACAGGAGCATGAGCAAGCTCTGGGAGTTGGTGATGGACAGGGAGACCTGGCGTGCTGTAGTCCATGGGGTCGCAGAGTTGGACATGACTGTGTGACTGAACTGAACTGATAACCCCCTAATTGGGGGTTATATTTCCATAAACTTTTTCTTTGACTGATAATCCATGGGCTTTCCTTGTGGCTCATTTGGTAAAGAATCTGCTTGCACAAAAATATACAATGGAAAAAAGGCAATTTCTTTAACAAGTGGTGCTGAGAAAACTGATCAACCACTTGTAAATTAATGAAACTAGAACACTTTCTAACAGCATACACAAAAACAAACTCAAAATGGATTAAAGATCTAAATTAAGACCAGAAACTATAAACTCCTAGAGGAAAACATAGGCAAAACACTCTGACATAAATCACAGCAAGATCCTCTATGCCTCACCTCCCAGAGTAAAGGAAATAAAAGCAAAAATAAACAAATGGGACTTAATTAAATTTAAAAGCTTTTGCACAATGAAGGAAACTATAAACAAGGTGAAAAGACAGCCCTCAGATTGGGAGAAAATAATAGCAAATGAAGCAAGAGACAAAGAATTAATCTCAAAAATATACAAGCAGCTCATACAGCTCAATACCAGAAAAATAAAGGACCCAATCAAAAAATGGGCCAAAGAACTAAACAGACGTTTCTCCAAAGAAGACATACAGATGGCTAACAAACACACGAAAAGATGCTCAACATCACTCATTATCAGAGAAATGCAAATCAAAACCTCAATGAGGTACCATTACATGCCAGTCAGAATGGTTGCTATCCAAAAGTCTACAAGCAATAAATGCTGGAGAGGGTGTGGAGAAAAGGGAACCCTCTTACACTGTTGGTGGGAATGCAAACTAGTACAGCCACTATGGAGAGTGGTGTGGAGATTCCTTAAAAAACTGGAAATAGAACTGCCATATGACCCAGCAATACCACTCCTGGGCATACACACCGAAGAAACCAGATCTGAAAGAGACACGTGCACCCCAATGTTCATCGCAGCACTGTTTATAATAGCCAGGACATGGAAGCAACCTAGATGCCCATCAGCAGAAGAATGGATAAGGAAGCTGTGGTACATATACACCATGGAATATTACTCAGCCGTTAAAAAGAATTCATTTGAATCAGTTCTAATGAGGTGGATGACACTGGAGTCCGTAATACAGAGTGAAGTAAGTCAGAAAGAAAAACACCAATACAGTATATTAATGTATATATATGGAATTTAGAAAGATGGTAATGATGACCCTACATGTGATGGTAGAGACACAGATAAAAAGAACAGAATTTTGGACTCTGTGGGAGAAGGCGAGGGTAGGATGATTTGAGAGAATAGCATTCAAACATGTATATTACCATATGTGAAATAGATGGTTTGATGCATGTTCAATGTATCCATTGAACAGTCCAAGTTCGATGCATGAAACAGGGCACTCAGGGATGGGATGGAAAGCAGGTGGGAGGGGGGTTCGGGCTGAGGGACACATGTACACCTATGACTGATTCATGTCAATGTATGGCAAAAACCAGTACAGTACTGTAAAGTAATTAGCCTCCAATTAAATAAATAAGTGGAAAAAAAAAAAAAAAGAATCCACCTGCAATGCAGAAGACCTGGGTCTGATTCCTGGGTTGGGAAAATCCCCTGGAGAAGGGAAAGGCTACCCACTCCAGTATTCTGGCCTGGAGAATTCCATGGACTGTATAGTACATGGGGTCACAAAGAGTTGGACATTACTGACCCAATTTCACTTTTTCACTTTTCCATGGGTGAGAGGGGCTAGGACTGTAATGCACTGAGCATGCACTCTAAGCTGATGCTGCTTGCCTGCAGTTAGCTCAGCAACTCACCCCAATTCTGAGCTTGTTCTAGAGAAGGGAAACAGGCTAACAGGTTTCTTAATCTGTGTTAGGTCTCAAGAATACAAAATGACCCCAGGATTCAATCCAGGTGTATCTCACCCCTGACCTATGTGCACACCAGCCCCCCACAAATAGCACAAACTTAGTGTCAGTATCGCATTTGTGTTGATTCCACCCAGAAGCCGTCTCTCTGGCCCAAGGCGTGTCTGTTTGAGGCATAAATGTGATGCTGGTAGTTAAAGATGACAAAGACCTTTGCAGGCAGTGAGTGTCCTTACAGCTGTTAGATGGTAGGGGAATTACCAGGCACTTAACATCACAGGCTTCTGCATTTCTGGATCTCAGCCTCCAAAACAAGAAAGCCTGGTTTTTTAAGATATGTCTTGCTGAGTGAAATCTAGGAAGTCCTGGAAACCTAAGGGACATCTGATCTTGCAGGGATTTTTCCAACCCTATTCTACCCTTTCCTCTTCGAGGGGGAAAAAAAAAAGCCATTCTTATGGGTTCAGAGTCAGAAGGCAGGGCCCACCCATCATTTCTTGAATGAAATTCCTCAAGGGGTATTTTAGTCACAGTGGCCTGAGCCCCACAATTAACCTCCTGTTACGGAAGACTGACTGGGCTTCTAAACCTGATCTTCTAACCATGATCATCCATCGGCTCTGCCTCCCCGTGAAACTCCCTCCATAGCAGCTGACGGCCCATGTGTCACACAGGGTGCTACCAAGTGACCACACAGGACGCCCAGGGGCTGAAGCAGAGCTGGGATGAACAGGATGCAGAACAGACCGGACATGATATGGCTGTAGGAGTTATTCTGCCAAATAACCAAGTGCTTGGTGCTAAGTGAGTATCAAAGAAAATGACAGTGCTCCTGTCTTCAAGAACCTTTCACTATCACGCAAGCAACAAACCAAAGCCCAGACACCAGCACAAACATTTCTAACGTGATTGGCCAAAAGTCACAAAACGCTAGCCTGTTGGGGTTGGTGTTAGTGGAGTCCCTCCCACTTCACGCTGGCCCCACCCTCAGATCCCATTTGGGGTTTTGCAGTAGCTTCCTCCGGTCTGCCCTCCTCGTGTAGCCTTCTCCAGCTCCACAGGGCAGCCAGGGCACATTTCACAATGTAGTCGTTTTCATGACCTCCTTGGGAAAGCCTTCGCAGCTCCCACCACAGGCACAGAACCTAGAGTCAGTCCCAGGTCCTGGGCCCACCTGCCGTCTCCTGCACCTCGTGCCTCAGTCTTCTAAATGCTCAGTTTCCTAGAGAGCTTTTAACCCTCCTTACTTTTGTTCAATCTCTTCCCTCTTTCCCCTCTAAGACTCAGCTCAGGTGTCATAACCTCTTAGATACCTTTTTAGAAGTGCACCCGCAATCTCGGTTCTTATCACGTGTGAAAAAGTGGAACTGTTAGTTGCTCAGTCATGTCTTTGCGACCCCATGGACTACAGCCTGCCAGGGTCCTCTGTCCATGGAATTCTACAGCAAGAATACTGGAGTGGAAAAAAAAATTACTGGAGTGGGCAGCTATTCCCTTCTCTAGGGATCTTCCTGACCTCGAACCCAGGTCACCTGCATTGCAGACAGATTCTTTACTGTCTGAGCCATCCTCAGGTACCTTTTTAGAAGTGCATCTGCAATCTCAGTTATCATGTGTAGCGTGGCCTAACGGTGGGGGTCATGGGGTTGGAGTCAGATGCTGCGGCTCGTTGTCCTGACTCGACTACTTACCCTGTGACCTCAGGTCAACTGTCAATATTTTATCCATGCTACACTTCAGCTTCTCATTTATGAAAAAGACAGTCATCAGACTTACTTTACTGGGCTGCTGTGAAGAGTATGCTAATCACAACAGTTCCTGGCATGAAGCAAGTATGGAATAAATACTATCAGCCTTCACCTACTATTTTACTTACCTATTCCTTGGTGTCTGCCGCATTTGTCAGTACTGAGATCTTTGAGGTCAGAGCCTGTCTCTTGTTATCTGTGAAGTTTCAGGGATGGGAGAGACCAGGTGATTACAAATATGCCTGAAGGTATAGCAGGAGGTGAACATAGAGCTCAAGTGACAGAGTTGGAAAAAGCATTCCATATCAGGATAATACCACTTGAAAAAGTAAAGTGGGAGGCTGTAGGCCGCAGTATGGATGAAGCGAATGACCACAACTTATAATGAGAAGGGGAGAAAGGCAATGCAGAAGAGAGAGGATGAGGATGAGGACTCTGGAGCCCAGAGCAATCTGAAATGGTCTGTCAGTAGGCTGCACAGGGAACCCAGCTACCGAAAGAGTGGACGCAACAGAACTGGGTGGGGAAAATCCTGGCAGCGGGGAAACTGGTTAGAAAAATATGGCATTACTTACTAGTGGCAACAATAGCTCTACTCCCAAATCCTGCTGTCTTAAAACAAAAGGCAACTTTATGATCACAAAGAGGCTACTTTTCTTTTTTTTTATTGGCAATTCAATCTCTACATATATACAGTATTGCATAAATTATAAGTGGGTTGACAATTATAGTAACAATACAAATTCATAAGCATTTACATAAAGCGGCTGCTCTAGGTTTTGGTGCATTTTGTGCCAGGTACCTTAGTAAACATAACAAACATACAGGAACGCAGCTACTTCAATTCATAAGAACAGGCTTTCAAAAGCAGCAAATATGTCATCTCATAGAACACTTAAGTCAAATCCAGGAAAACCAATAACTAAAGGACAAAAGGGTGGCGATAAAAATGTTAGGTTAAAATATTAGGCTTAAACTTTTAGCAACTGGACTTAGGATCCAGAAAGTGTACACATGCTGGGAATTATAAGAAAAGATCCCCATATTCTGCTTCACAATCACTACCTCATTCCAAAAGAACAACTCTGGGTTGCTACGGTGCCCGCTTCCCTGCTAATATGAACTCCTGTTGCAAGTCCTAGTGAAACAAGAAGGTAATTCACATACGTGGGTTTTAAAATAAGACTCTTCTCACCCCAAATAAAATAAAGCTAAACAGGCTCTCCAAATTACAAGAAAATCTAATCAAAATGCTGACCAGATAAGAAGCCAGATCACCCAGTTACCCCCACTGGCTGCCTCAGAGCACACAGCTGGCGTGGCACCTCCGAGAGGAGATGCGGGTGGTCCCCGCTCTGCCCTAATCCAGCCTGCAGTGGGGGGGGCAAAAGTCCATCAGCATCCGTGGGGTTTTATTCCCCAGGTAAAGAATTGAGTGAGTGGGTTAGACGGCTTTTAAGAGAACTTCTTGCTATTTTTTGTTTGGCCTTGCCATGCAGCATTTTGGGGTCTTATTTCCCTGATCAGGGATGGAACCCACGCCCCCTGCAGTGGAAGCGTCAAATCTTAACCACTGGACTACCAGGGAAGTCCCTTAAAGAGACTTTAAGAGCAAGAATCTAAGTCAGCTCTGGGCAGACACTTAAGAGTGGCAAAAGAAATGGACTTAAAAACAGGTGGGTGAAGTATTTACCTTCTGATCTCATCACTGGGAACTGTTCGGCACTGTAGTTCAAGGAAAGCTTTGTCCAGTATTTTAATCTAATGGCTGGGGATGCTACAGGGTAATAAGCAAATGAGGCATCTGACACTGAAATTCTGGATAAAAAATGCAGGAACACTATGCCAAGTCTGGGTAGGAAAACAGTGCGCCATTACACGACACCAGCAGTCTAGACGTCTTGCCTCTGATTTCAAGTCATCAATCTTGCAGGGAAGAGAAAAGATCTACCAAAGCACAGCAGTTAAGAATACGTTTTCTGAAATCCTCCCAGGAAGGCCACTTCCATGGAACCAGTTCTAACAGAAAGGATGCAGGAAGGAGAATTTAACTTTTTCTTTACAGATCAGAAAGATGACCCAAAGAGAGCAATGGATTCTCATTTTCTGTCCCGTATAAAGAACAAAAGTATCAATTCTTCTGGAATCTAACACACTGGCTTCATTTTCAAATGCATCACTTTATTTTCCTTGGAAGGCAGTCATACATTACACACCTTAAGCATGTGATAGTCACATGGTTTCTTCAATAAGCCCTAGAGGTTCCACAGCTCTCCTGGGGCCTGCAGCCCGAGCAGTCCTGAGGAGTCAAATGTTAAAGCTTTCTCCACAGCCACATGTTCCTTTGATGTTTGGGTTATTGAACACAAACTCACTGGATAATTTGTCTTCAACATAGTCCATTTCTGTTCCTAACAGTGTTAGCTGTGCTTTCTTCTCGATGAACACTCTGACTCCTGAGAGAGAAGAAAACGTGAGTCATAGAACATGAGTCATGCCCACCCTGGAACCTGCTGATTCAAAGCACAACGGAACTTTAAATAGTAACCACTAACAGAGGTCAAACAAGACGCTTCTGAATCTGTCTCGTTTCCTTTAAGGAATGCAGTGCTCAGTTTCCTGTCTGTCCCCTTTCCTATACAATAATTTATGTCAAAAAAAAATTGCATTAGGCTAGACAGCTGTACACAAGCAAATTCCATAACAATTCTATGTAAAACTTAAATCTGCCACATGATGAAAATCTGTATGTTCTCAGTAAGAGTTCTGTAAAGATGCAGTCAATAAAATTAATGAAAATCCTGAAATGACATCTGTGCACACAAAAAACTGCCAAGCTTTGGGAAACACAAAGGACTATGATACAATGGACTGATTTAACAGGACTAAGTCAGAGTGATCAGGACAAGTAGTTCTGTTTTTCTACTTATGGGCTGGAAAACTGGTAATAACATAACTTCCTAGTTACTATGTAGGTGGAGGTGGGTAGCCTCATAAACACAAATGGATTAAGAAAGCTTTCTTCCTTTCAAGAAACTGAGTCAGATAAAAGATTACAGGATTAAGATACTTTTATGCATTGATTTTAAAAACAGTATTTACTTATTTGACATAGATGCTTCACACCAAAGTGGTTGGTTCATTCAAGTGGTTGAAGTTTTATCATCTTAAAATCTTTAGGCACACAATGAAAACCTTTCATAACTGAAACAAATAAGTTTATCCAATAATCTATCAACTGGTTAGTAAGAGCACCGCTCTGGGGTAAACTTGATTGGGTTCAAATGTTCACAAGGCCATTTCCTAGCTGTGTGACCTTACGCAAAAATATTTAACCTTAGTGCCTCAGTTTCTTCATCTGCCAAATGGGGGCAATAGAGAACTATTCTCATTTGGTTGCTGTGTATAAAACAGGTAACATATGAAAGCCTGTCAAACCATGTCTCCCTCATAGTGAGCATTAGACACCATTCTTACTATTATCATCATTACTCTTCAGGCTTCAAAGGCTAAACATTTTAGGTAGAACAAAGTGCCCAGAAAAAGTTTGTTTAAAACTCACCATCTTGAATAACTTCTTCATCAGAGTCTCCTTTTGTCTTTGTATATTCTAAAGTGTAGGAAAGGCCATTACAACCCCTGGTTCGGACACCAACTTTCACACCAACCTGCAAAGGCATTGTAAAAGTAAACTTGGTTTTGAAGTAGCACTGATTAAATAATTATATTAATAAAAGCCCTATCTGACATTCATTTCTTCAAAAGCGAAAGATAAATATTAGATTTCTGTTAAAAATGTCCCTTTAGGAAGCAGAATGAGAAATTAGCATATAAAGATCTCAACTATCTACACATATCACTACAATGATGGCAGGGATCTGAAAAAGAATAAAACCAATTATATACAAAGAAAAAATACAAAGGGAAAACTGCCCCCAAAACTACAGTCATCACTACCATAAAAATGAGCTATGTGTTTCTTCCTGTTTTCTCTCAGTCTATTTCATATAAAATCTAAACTTTTTTTTTTTGGCTACACCACACAGCTTGTACGATCTTACTTCCTTGACCAGGGACTGAACCTGCACCCTTGGCAGTGAAAGCCCAGGGTCCTAATCAATGGACTTCCAGGGAATTCCCTAAGCATAGCTTTTATTAGGAGTAGAAACAAAAAAGTTTATTCTCAGTTTTTTCCCACTTAAAACACTTCCCCATGTAATTAACTTGTATGATTATCATTTGCAATTAATGCCTTTGTAATATTCCACTATACCTAAACCCAAGTTTACTACTTAACGATTACTATTAGCCATTTAGTCTGGGAATAACCATTTTTAAGGGAAGAATTTTAATTCTAAAAAGGAATAATCACCTTTGCTTTTTTAAAGGAAAAAAATATCCAAAGGCAGAGATGACTATCTAAGAAAACTGGACTTTCTCAGAAATGTTTTTGCTCTGCCTCATCACGTGAGCCGCTCCCTGAAGTCTCCCTGTGGTTAGGGAGATCTCCAACCACAAATGGCAATCTCATTTTGTCTCTACGTGACATGGGGCCATAATTCTGCAAACATTCTCAACTACCAGAAAGCAAAAGACTGCAGTCAACAAAGACACAAGAAATTTAAAAAGTGGTCAAAGAGCACTTTTAAAATACTAATATCTTCTTCCATGTAATTTTCTAACATTTTCCCAATTTCTATTCTGGGGTCCCATCTTTTTCATGTGTGTATATAGCATTATTATAAGAAGTATCATTTCAGTAAGCTGGTCTTGTTTCCCTGAAAAGCAGTAACATGTGCTTGCTCCAGTAAAGTAACTATAACGTGGGAAGACATCTGGTGAAGAGCGTGACTTAGATGCTAAGCCATCTGGGGGTTCTGATGAACCAAAGCATTCAGAGCACTCTCTTCTGTCTTCAAACAAGGAGACAGTAGTCTTATTCACACCTTCAGAGTGACAGCTTTGAGAATATGAGAGGAAATTTCACATAATTTCAACAAGATTAACAGTAAACTCCCTGACTGAAATTCTGGAGCACATGTTATAAATATTTAACTTAGCTTTGATCTTTACAACAGGAAGACTCAAAGTAGCAGGAAGTTCAACTATCAGGAAAAGATTCAGGCACTTTAGGTAACTGGAGTTTGGAAAAGGAGCTGTTTATGCCACAAATAACACCTGATGAAGTGTCTGCTCAACCCTTTTCACGTCACGAACAAACTTTCCTCAACACCACAAAGCAAAATTGTGTCAACTGGTCAATTTATGCTCTGGTCTTTAGTCTACCCAAATTGAGTTGGAACACTAATACACTTTAGATTTAATAATTTTTAGGATGAACATGCTAGAACTCCCATTACACTGTAACACAGATTGTGCAAAAGAACCCAGAAATTACTCTGTTGTCTAATCACCAAATATTAATTGTCTTGGAAGTCATTTACATATCCCTTAGATAATTGACGATGCACTAAGATGATATGCATACCCCTTGTTGAACAATTCTATATCGAAGAGTAGAGTCTACATAGATGAACTAAGCTATGCCTACAGGTCTAGAGCAATGGGCATGCTATAGACAGTAAATATATGCTGAATAGTATTTGTGGCAGCATTGAAAAAGGACAACCCCAAAGACCTTTAATATGAGAGCCTGGCTAAATACACTTGTTCAGTGGAATATACTCGTCTATGCAGCCATGAAAAAGAATGAGGACCGTTACATAAGGACAGGGAAGGATCTTCAAGCCATATTATCAGGGCAAAGCAAAGTGTTACCACAGCCTGCATGGCATGCTTTCACCTAGGTAGGAAGAGAGACACATGCAAACGGAACAAGCGAGGCCTAGGCTCGCGATGCCCCTCAGGGAATTACTCTGCAGAAGCCAGAGATGCTGCCTAACATCCTGCAATCCACTCTCAACAAAGAGCTACCCAGTCCAAAACATCATTGGGGCCGAGGCTGAGAAACCCTGGTCGAGGTATAAATAAAATACAGATGTCTCTGCAAGGACACGAGGAGACTGCCTCTTAGAGGGGAGAGTGAACAAAGGACATGGGGTGAGAGAGTGACTTCCTTTACATAACAATCTGTGTTATTTGCATTTGACAATCATGAGCGTATTTTACTTTTTAAAATAAAACCCCCTAATTAATGAAAGTATACTGTCTATCACAAGATAAACTTCTTGTGAAAACACAACTTCAATTTGTTTGTAAATATTTGTCTGATTGGTTTTACTTACATGTTCAGGCTTATCTTTAAGAAGTTGTTTTATCTTGTTTACCGCTGAAGGTGTCTGAAAAAAGAAAAGGTTATTAGGTTGTTAGTTACAAACTTTACGTTCTTCAAAGCCTTGTATTTCCTAGGCTTTAAGAATTCAGGACTAATCTTTAACAAATTCATGTGATGAATTTATGTTCCATTCTTGCCAAAGTACCTTTTGGATTTTATATAGGCATGTGAACTCTACTCAATTAAAAGCATTTAAAAAATTAAAAAAGAATATCTACTAGCAACATCCTCCTCATCCCTCCGTCCTCTACTCCAGTCCAGGAGGGCTCCCCGTCGTAATCTCTACGGTACCATCTCCTCACGGCACAAGCTTTTCCGGTCAGCATCTACCTTGTATTCCTACTCTCTGCTCCACACTCGATGAGTGACATCAAGTGCCTCACTGGGAGAGACAACTTTCAGGCACTTTTCCTGTTGAGCATTATTAACGCTGTTGCTCATTCTGCTTACCCTAAACCTATTCAGAGCCAACAAATGCATGCCTAGAGGAAAAAGTAAGATAGAGTAATAACACATCAAATAACACTGAGTGTGCCTCTCATGCCAGTCCCACCAAACGTTTACAGAGATTCTTAAATCAGCATCTCGGGTATCTAAATGAAAAGGCAGAGGAATCAGAGATCAAATTGCCAACATCTGCTGGATCACTGAAAAAGCAAGAGAGTTCCAGATAAACATCTATTTCTGCTTTATTGACTATGCCAAAGCCTTTGACTGTGTGGATCACAATAAACTGTGGAAAATTCTTCCAAGAGATGGGAATACCAGACCACCTGACCTGCCTCTTGAGAAACCTGTATGCAGGTCAGGAAGCAACAGTTAGAACTGGACATGGAACTGAACTGAAGCTAGTCAATGATACAAACAAGAACACACAAAAGTTTTCAGGGGAAATGCTGTTTAACTGAGCCTAGTTGTTCTCAAAATAAGAAAATGTCTCGATGTACTACATGTGTATAGATAAACTTTCTTGATGAAAAAGCCTTTCCAGGGAGAAAGCCTATCCCAGGGCATTCTAGGCCTACGTCTTAGCTGTGTCTTAGCCCATTACTTGGCTTAAACAGGGATAAAAGTCCCTTTTCCTCAGGATTCTTGTGAAGAGCAAATGAGCAAATTAATGAAGAGCATCTAGAACAGTACCAGGAACAAAGAGCCCAACATAAGCCAGCTGTCACTACAACGATGCGAGTATGTCATCACGAAAAGACACGTCTTTCCTACTTTCTGTTTTACTAGCTCCTCTAGCTGGCAACGCTATGCAGCTTCTCTAATTTTCTATACAGGCATTTTCCTGGTTTATGAAATTGAGTGGACATTATGACCATCACTGTGGCCAGAGCTCAAGCCTGTGCTGCGGGAGCAGCCTGGATGGATGGCTCGGGGGTGCCCTTTCACTCCGTCTGGTGGGGGCCTGGCCAGATGAAGATGCTGAAGCAGAGTCTGGACCCAAGAAAACTCACGGAACAAATTTAGAAGGTTGAGACTAGCATTAAAAAAGCAACTCCCTCCCCCGCCCCCAAATAGAAGATAAACCAATGCCCTGCACTTGATAAACAGCTTGTGAAACTTTGATTTCAGTTATTAATATATGCTGTGGACATATTTCTTACTGTGTCACTGAAAAAAAAGTTAAATTAATCACAGTGGGTTAAGGTTTAAAAAGGCCATTTCCCACGGCTCTATCAGAACAGGAGCCAACAGAGCAACAACTTGGGATGGGATGGGGGTGGGGGAAAGGAGGAAATGCTGAAGAATTATGGATTTTTTTTTTTTGAGATTACAGTATGTCAGCTTCAAATAGTTACAGAAATTTTAGTGAAAAAAGTTTTTAAGTGCTTATTTACCTTTCGAAATGACTGCCAGTAAAAACTAGCTTTCCAAAATTTCCCGGTCAAATTTCCCATGTGAGAGAAATTAACCTAATTACTATTAAATTATAATCAACAGATTTTCAGTAAATTAAAAAAAAAATGGCACAGTCATGGGAAAATATTCACCGCAAGTCCAACCTGTGGAACCGTGGTTTAGGGCTGGCGGCTTGGCGGTGTGCCGCTGCGTGATGTAAGATCAGGGCAGGCGCTACGCTGCCCCTACACCCCCTGCTGCTTCTTTTCATCCCAACCAGAGCCTGGACCTGGGTCAATCTTTGGCAGTGAAAGCACCGAACCCTGACCACTGGACAACCAGGGAACTCCTGAGCCCTCTGCCTAACTTTCTAACTCGTCTAATCTGGCTTTACAAAAGTAACCCGTGTCCTTTTTTCCCCAACTCCTGGTAGAAAACACTTAAGCAGCAAACAACAATTCAGAAAGAGTGGTTCACTTATCACAAAGCGGTTGATGTTCAACATCTCATACTGAAAGGAGCTTGAGGGAAAAATAACCTGTGTGTCGGGGAACTGTTGTTATAGGAACCAACACGTGTCTTAACTGTCTAGTCAGGCAGAAACCAAACATACCCCACTGGGAGGAGTGTTACTAATGAGGATGGATAACCTTGCTGAGTACTCATTTCAGGGGAAAGAATCTTCCAAGCGATAGATGTTCAGAACAAGTCAGAACAACTGAACAGGAAACATTTGGGACCTAAGATCCTTCCAGGAAATAATATAAAAGCTTCAAAACAACATGCTGCATGCCTAATGGCTCTCCAATTTCAACATACCCCCCAAACAACTAAGAAACCCACATCTGTCCAAGAAATTTATGGATAATTAACGAGTCTAATTCACCTGAGATTTGTTCAGTGAATTAAAATTTAAGCAGTCCCTGAAACTCAATGAAATATAATGATGTTTTTCATACATGTATCACAGAACAACATTCTTTCATGAGTATCTTTGAGTGAGATATTTCGGCCTTAAAAAAATAAGAGTTCCAGTCTGTTTTTGTTGCCGAAATTACAGGAAAAAGCACTGTAGATGAAAAAACTTTTTAACTACTTCATAGCAACATACTTTTACTTTATCCAATGCCATAGGGTTTCTATTCCTTGTAGCAGAAACTTTCCATCCTCAATACTGTATTTCCTTAGTCATTCCCCAGGCAATTTTCATTTTTTGCTGTTTAAGGAAACAAGATTAAAACCCAAAGTTAACTCCATGATTATGTATGCTAAATATGAGCCAACAACTACAACCTATTTTATTTTCATAATAAATCTGACATTTTACAGTTTAAAAGATGGCAGATAAGGAGTAGCCAATGCATATATTACAGTATACTCTGTTTAATTCATTCTTTAACAACTATGGCATTATGGTGCTGTTTCCCTTTTGCCTTTTACTATTCCCGTGTCTGCAGGTAATAATTGTATCTATTCACAATTTGTAGCCTACTTTTGAAAGTTTAACATGCTTCTTATTTGACACATAGTATAATAACATACATATATTCACTGTTTGCTGAGTACTTTCCAGATGCTTAATGGTTTATATGCACCATTGTTTTATTAGATTCTGTAATTTAGGTATTAAAGATTAAACATTCAAAAAGTTGCACAGGACTACCAAGTCAAAGAATGAAGAATTATCACTCCCAAACCTTAAAAAAAAAAAAAGTCATATGATTTACAAATCTCACCAACAGGATTTACTCTAATGTAACTGACCTTTTATTCTTAGATATTTGGGCTACTTCCAATTGTTTCCTGTGTAATGCCCCTTAAACTATCTCCATATACAAATCCCACAGCTTGGTCACTGTTCCAAAGGACTTCTGGGCTAGTCCTTCAGTGAACATTTCCTTGAGCCTCAGTGTACTTAACATTATATTGTTTCCATATGCTTCTCAACCAGGTGCAGCTAAAAATTAAGCCTTGAGACACTCACTGTATATAATAAATTAACTTCTCTCTGGTGCATCTAGAATGATGCTGGCTATGTGGCATTAATTTTTACAGCTTTAGCTGAGCTTTAGGCCAGCTGTGGGTATATCTCTAACAGTAAATTACAGCTGCAATGATTCTAATTTGTATAACAATGGAAATAAAGGGCTCTGCCAGCAGTGGGGGTTTCCCAGGTGGCACTAGTGGTGAAGAACCTGCCTGCCAACAGAGGAGACGTAAGAGACGTGGGTTCGATCCCTGGGTAGGGAAGATCCCCTGGAGGAAGGCATGGCAACCCGCTCTAGTATTCTTGCCTGGAGAATCCCATGGACAGAGGAGCCGGAAGGGCTACAGTTCATAGGGTCACAAAGAGTCAATCACGACCGAAGCGACTGAGCATGTACGCATGCCAACAGTGGAATGTTAAATCTTCAAATTCTTTGGTTAGCTAAAGTAAAATTACTCTTGCTCCTCTATGTTCAACACCATTCATCAATTTGTGGGTCTGCCGGGAAGTAGGGGAAGAGGACGTCATCCTCCCGGGATGTTCTCTGCAGGTGTGAAGGGTACTGCCCTTGATGTGGTGAGTTGAAATCTTAAGGTATTCTATCAAGGGCCTACCCTGGGGTGCATAAAAGTGCCTGGGACTAATCTTTTAAGTCTTTCTTTCCAGCAAATGGCCAACTTCCCCTGGATTAACATCAGTTACTGCTGATAATTTGGTGCTGAAAACATGGAATCACACTTCTTGCTGACAGGTATAGCACTTCTCCAAGGTTGCAATACACCTAATTCTTGTCAAAATACATCTATGTCAAAACTTACATATTTAGCTAACATTTCTCTCTTCTTACCAGTTTTATTATCTCATTAAATTTGCTCTCATCTCTCTTCACTCATTAGTCCTTTGATGATTTCACCCCTTTTGCACTTAAATGAACATGGTGGTGTTAAATGTTTGCAAAAACACTTGAAAGTTAGGCAGACATCAATACATGTGTTAAGGCCAGTGTGTTAAGACTAGGCAACACATGCCAGGATTAAAATGACTTCAAGCCTGCTACCACAGACCTCTGGTGGAAAGCAACAGGGGTGTGCTTTGGCACCAGCTAAGATCACAGGGAAAGGGAATGAAGTCTGCTAGAGAGTGAAGTCGGATAAATTCACACAACGGATTCCTGCATGCTAACTGGAAATGTTGATATGAGGCAACACAGAGTCCGTGTGAACCGAGCACTGATATGATAGTATATGTGCTGCCGAAGCGAGCACAGAGCACTGAAATGATAAGGCAGTGCTGGTGACAGAACTGGCCTGGTAAGCTAGAACAAGTAATCGGATATAAAGGAGCAAGCATGGATTGAGAGCTCAGGTCTGAGAAAGGGAGCTAGGTTATCATTCCCAGTCATTTCTAGAGGTGCCAAAGGCCTGGCCCACGACTGTGTCCCAGGAGGGTGGGAAATGTAGGTCTTAGATTTAATGGTGTATCCTTCAGAAATGAAAATGGGCTTGGTGGCACAGAAAAAAGGAATGCAGAATACAGGATCATGTCCTTATGGACCCAAAACAGTGACCCATTATGAAAACAAATTCTCCCACCTGATCATGACTTTATTCTGTTTCGCTAAATCCTAATTTTCCAGCAGCAATTTGCCATAAGCCTTCTTATGGCATTAGATTGAACGAAATCCATGATTCATTCTCAATCTTTTTTCCCAGTCTTCAGGAAGTGCTTGCGCAAAAGTTTCTTAATCAAGTGTGTGTGTGTGTGTGTGTGTGTGTGTGTGTGTGTGAAGAATGCTGATTATAAGTTTTCTTACGAAATTAATCTTTTAAAACTGCAAATAGTGACTGCTTAATGGGCAGGGGGTTTTCCTTTGGGGCCAAGTGTGTGTAGGAACTACGGTTCCATAACACTGTGAATGTATTAAACGTCACCGAATCGAATGCTTAAGAATGGTTAATTTTCTGTGAATTTTCCCTCAGTTAAAAATAAAATAGGGATGGGGAATACGTGTAACTCTATGGCTGATTCATGTCAATGTATTACAAAACCCACTGAAATACTGTGAAGTAATTAGCCTCCAACAAATAAAAAAAAATTTTTTTTAAATGCAAAAAAAAAAAAAAAAAGAAAAGAAAACAAAACTGGGCAGTACGTCGAGGAACCAGTATGCACAGTTAATTCTGTTAAAGAGCTACAGCACGCACTCCGGTCCCCTTTGAGTGTGTCTGACCTTTCACCCTGAGTACGCTGTAAACTCACTCAGGGTAAGGTATCCTTCTTTGTTAGCGTCACCACGGCCTAGGGCTGCTGGAGGCACAGAGTATCTCAAAGCCTCTTCCACCCCAGACATCAGGAAGCAACCCTTTGTGAGCTGCAGCCTTGATCTCCGCAAGGGGGGTGGGCTTTGTTGTCTGCGCTCTCACCGGCGCTCACGCACACCGCTGAGGTCCTCCGGCTGGGCTCGACTCGGCTCCTCCAGAGGGCCTCAAGCTGGTTCACTCACCCGTCACGCCTGGAACCTGGCACATCAACCTCTAAACCACCCGCGATGCCCCGCACTGCAGCCCCTGCAAGACCCTGCGCGGCCCCAGGGTCCCGGAAAGCCGGGCGGGACTGCCGGGGGCCACGCTCACACCGCCCCTCCCCCTCCGCACGCGCCGGCGCGCGGCCTGCTGGGAACCGTAGTTCCCGGGCCTAGGTTCCCGGAGCCGCGCCCGCCCTCGCTTGTTTATCTCAGCAGCAGGGGCGAGTAGGCAGTGAGGGCGATGCGGCGGCTGCGGCCCGGGTCTAGGGCGCAGTCGTCGTGCCGTGCAGTGCCCCGCTACCCTGACCTCCCACCTTGCGGGGGGCAGAGGTGAACCAATGTCACCGGCCCGGCCACGCGCCCCAGCCACTAACCAGGGTGAGGGCGGCCCGGGTGGGCTGCAGCTTCCTCTTGCTCACAGCCCGGACAGTGGCCCGGACTAACGAAGCCGACATCCTCGCCGTCCTGCCGCCCCGGTGTCTAGGGCTGGAGGTCGGCCATCTCAACCTCTCTCCATGGACACCGCGGGCACTCTGACGCCACAAGCTCCAGCGCACGGAGCCCTAGGCTCCGCCCCTCGAGAGCCCGCCCTCGCGACCGCTATTGGGCGGGCCATGTGACTGACGGGCGGGGGGCGGGGGGCGGTGCTAGGGCATCGGTCACGTGACGCGGGGCGCAGGGGTCAAAAGAAAGGTCGTCACTTGCCGGCTGTCTTGGCCCGTGGTCTCTAGCAGCAGTGGGGCACGTGGAAAGAGCTCCGCCTTGTGGACTCTGGAGACGCGAGGTACCTCGCCCTGCCCTCTGGACAAGGTGCGGCGCCGCCGATTAAGAGCTCAGAGTCCACAGGCCGGGGAGCTGCAGCTTTCAAGGACAGACTGGATCCGAGGCGCAGGCAGCTCCCCACATTCCCGTCTTCCTTTTTGATCCAGCGAGGCAGTTTTTAGGAGCGTAGGATTACCGCAGATCAATAAACAACTTGCTCCCTTCCGCCTTCCCCAAGCTGCTCTGGAGGTTAAAAGACGGTACTAATGCAAAGTTCGCTTTAGGATGGAATCCAATCTTATTGTAAGATGTGACTAGGCAGCTCGGGGGATACTCACTTTTATAGCGAGTATCAGTCGATAACTTTATTGAATGCCAGTTGCTTGTCAGATTTTGTGACTCCCTTTTAATCCACAAATATTTACCGAGCCCAAGGCACTATACCCGGGCATTATTAACAGGAAGCCCGGTAAACAGAAGGAGAGATCGTGGTAGGAAGTGCAGCAGCGGTTGCAGATGGGAGGAAGACACCAGGAAAGGAGGCATTTCTCGTGAAAGTGCTAGAAGTAAAGGGGAAAAGGAGGGGTTCTGTGGACTGGTGCTGGGGAGGATGGATTCTTGAGCAGTGTTTTGATGTGGAAAGAACTATTCAGGTTTTTTTGTTTTTGTTTTTTTTAAATTTTAAAATGCCGGGCCAGGGCTGGAGTGACGAGTTTGGGCTAGGAGAGGGTTCCTGCTCGTCCCTCGCTGTGCGCACCACCGCGAGTGGAGTGTGAAGTGTTTGTTAGAGCCCAGTTATATTTCATCCCTCAGATCCTACAGAATTGGCTAGTTAAGAATTCATTAAGTGATTGTCTCTCTACTATTGAGATGGTTATTTTTCCAAGCCCCGCTATACACAGAAGAAACTGGGATTAAGCGATGGTAGCGTGGAATTTTGGAGAAGGAAATGGCAACCCACTCCAGTGTTCTTGCCTGGAGAATCCCAGGGACGGGGGAACCTGGTGGGCTGCCATCTATGGGGTCGCACAGAGTCGGACACGACTAAAGTGACTTAGCAGCAGCAGCGTGGAATTTTGGCTCATGTTTGACTAGGTGGGTGATCTAGGTCAAGGCATGTCCCTTCTCATCCCCTTTCTCCTACAGGTATGGTGAAAATTAAACGAAAAGCTCTTAGAAGAGTACAGGGCATACAGCAGCACTCCATAAACTGGCTAATGGGTAATGGATACTGGAAGATGCCATAAATTGTTTAAATAATTTATATGGTACAATACCATTATACATTTGTCTAAACCCATAGAATGTGCTATGCCATGAATGAATCTTAAACAATGGACTCTGGGTGATAATGATGTGCCCGTGTGGGTTCGTGGATTGTAACAAATGTCCCACTCTGGTACGGCATGTGGACAGTGGTGGAGGTTGGGGCACTGCACCACACTTAAGGGAACTCTGCGTTCTGCTCAGTTTTACCTTGAACCTAAGCCTGCTCTAAAAAGTAAAGTTGGTTAATAAAAAAGTTTTAAAAAAAAGGCTTGCCATGCTCTCCTCCAGGGGATCTTCCTGGAGGGAAGCCCCAGGGATCAAAGACCCATCTCTTCTGTCTTCTCCTGTATTTGCAAGCGATTCTTTACCATTAGTGCCAACTGGGAAGCTTTCTTTTAGGTTGGTGCAAAAGTGTTTGCGGTTTTATATTATTGAAATCTGCCATTTGATATTGGGATACATTCTTAAGTAAATGTGGTTATGTTATATACCATTTTAACGTGCATTTCTCACTTTATGTTTTTTGCTAATGACTTAACTACCTGCTGATTTTAGACTATGAAAATGATGTTAGGCAAAAAGCAAATTTGAGCGACTTTCTTATTCGAGTTCAAAATGGGTCGTAAAGCAGCACAGACAGCAACACCACCACCTTTGGCTCAGGAACTGCTAACGAACATACAGGGCAGTAGTGGGTCAAGAAGTTTTGCAAAGGAGACCAGAGCCTTGAAGATGAGGAATGCAGTGGCCAGCAATCAGAAGCTGACAATGGCCAATTGAGAGCATTATCGAAGCTGATCCTCTTAAAATTATATGAGATGTTGCCCAAGAACTCAACATCAATTATTCTATGGTCGTTTTGCATTGAAACAAATTGGAAAGGTGAAATAGCTCGGTAAGTGGGTGCCACAGGAGTTAACTGCAAATTAAAAAAAATCGTCTTTTTGAAGTGTTGTCCTCTCTCATTCTATGCAACTGTACCGAACCATTTCTGGATCAGATTGTGCGATGAAAAGTGGATTTTATACAATCAGCGGTGACTAGCTCAGTGGTTTGACCTAGAAGCTCCAAAGCAAACTTGCACCAAAAAAAGGGTCATGGTCAGTTTGGTGGTCTGCTGTTGGTCTAATCCACTACAGTTTTCTGAATCCTGGTGAAACCATTACATCTGAGAAGTATACTCAGCAAATGATGAGAGGCAATGAAAACTGCGACATCTACAGCCACTTGCAGTCACCACTGGTCAACAGAAAGCACCCAGTTCTTCCCCATGACAATGGATGTCACACAATCAGTACTTCAAAAGTTGAACAAATTGGGCTATGAAGTTTTGCCTTATCCACCACATTCACCTTACCTCTCAGCAACCACCTTCTTCTTCAAGCATCTTGACAACTTTTTGCAGGGAAAACACTTACACAACCTGCAGGATGCAGAAAATGCTTTGCAAGAGTTCATCGAATCCCAAAGGATGGGTTTTTATGCTACAGGAGTAAACAAACTTATTTCTTGTTGGCAAAACTGTGTTGATTGTAATGGTTCCTATTCTGATTAATAAAGATGTTTGAGCCTAGTTATAATAATTTAAAATTCAAGGTCCAAAATCACAATTACTTTTTCACCAACCTAATATTTAGTACACACTACTCAGTTTTTAGATACTATCACCAACTCAGTGGACATGAATTTGTGCAAACTCTGGGAGGCAGTGAAGGACAGGGGAGCCTGGTGTGCTGCAGTTCATGGGGTCAAAAACTGAGACACGACTTGGCAACTGAACAACTCAGTTTTTAACTTGTTGGCTGTTTTGCATGTACATGCTCAATCACATAATCTGCTTGTCAGTGGATGAGGTATACCTCATGTTATCTGAAACTGGTACAGATCCCTGAAAGAAACTGACACGTTAGAAGAGTGTCTTCATGACTATGTAAAAACCGCGTGCTTATCTCAGAGCAGCAGCTGTTCTGTGGGGTCAAGATGAGGCATGTGTGGGAACTGCTGGAAGTGGTTGCAAGGTATAACCACGTCTAGATTTCCAGTAATAGGTTAAAAACTTACAATGCGGAAATGTTCAACACTGCACTTCAGGATTTCATTTCAGGGTTCTAGACATTAAAGTGTCCTCTGGGTAAGACCACACTGGATCCTCACTATTGTGGAAGGGCAGGTATGATTTCCATTTTGCAGGCAAGGAAAATGAACTGCTTAGAGGTCAGGGGGATTTGCTACACTCTTCAGCTGGAAAAATGGCAGAGACAGAACCTAATTAAGCCAAGAATTCCAGTCAATGAAAAGCGTGCTAAGTTCTTGACTGCAGCTATCCAAATAAGCAGTCTTTCGAAGAAAAAATAAGTACTGAGCACATCTTTGTACTTTTAGAGAGGTTTGTTAAATTCTGTTAGCTTTTTCAACAATTTTCTGCCTGTAACATGAACCCTATTTACTTACCTACACAGGATTTTTTCCACTAGGGTTATATATATATATAATATATATATATTTATTTATTTTTTAAAATAAATTGAAGTATCTCAGAACACTTTAATAGTACCTCTGACTGTGCATACTGCTATTACTGTGAACACTCAGCACGAGATTAAAAAGTGTAGACTGGGGGTATGAAAATGGATTTCAATATTTTTGTTTGTTTTTGAGAGGAAGAGGAAGGGAGAACCCTGGTAGCGGGGCACTTTTGGAGCTTGTAAGAGATAGGCCAGCTGCATTTGCAAGATAGCCACGCCCTGGAAACTGGACTCAGCATGGAACAGATGTACCTGTCCCCTGGCTGGGGTGCTAAGAGGGGGCTGCGACCAGCACCGAAGCAGAGGGAGTGAAGAACCAAGGGCAGCACATTGTCCACATCTGCAGGCAAGCACTCGTCACTGTTCCACGGAGTCAGTGTGAGGAGTTGAAAAACTGAACCCGAAGCTATCAAATTCACTGGACAGAATCTACTCTAGGAATCAGAATAAAATGTAGGGAACTTTTTAACATTCTTAAAAGGATATATGAAAATATGGCATCCTGATAAGGAAGATAATAAGAAAAAACTAAAAGACAGGAACAGGAAGGTGATGGGTGGTAGGTTAGGTAAGTTCAAGAAAATTAAAAGTACAGTAACAAAAAATTGATGTGAGAAATGAATGGCAGAATGACACTAAAAATCAAGCCAGTCATGTGGAGATCAAGCTTGACAAGTTTTCCCAACAGAAAGGAAAGAGATGATTGGGAGAGGCATTTGAAAAAAAAATTTCTGAGAAATAAAATTATGAAAAAGATATATTCTAAAACAAACAAAACTTAGGTGGGAAGAGACACTGGATTCACTTTTGTTTCAGACAAAAGTTAATGTCAAACCTTTGTTTGATACAAAAGGTGTAAAGAGAAATAAACACAGAAGCATCCACACAGAAAAATAAAACCTATAAGGGAACAAAAATAAGGTTGGCTGTAGTCTTCTGTGACTATGCCATAAGACAACAGAATGGTATCAAATCTTTTCAAAGAAAGTGAAGAGAATTTTATGTCCAGTTGACTTTGCATAGCCTCGCAGCCAAAAAAATAAATGTGCGTGCGTGTGCAGGCTCAGTGGCTTCAGTCGTGTCAGTCTTTGCGACCCTATGGACTATAGCCCACCAGGCTCCTCTGTCCATGGGATTCTCCAGGCAAGATTACTGGAGTGGGTTGCCATGCCCTCCTCCAGGGGATCTTCCTGACCCAGGGATCGAGCCCGTGTCTCCTGCACTGCAGGAGTCCCACTGAGTCCTCTGGGAAGACCCCCAACCCAAATAAATAAAGTTAATTTTGATATGATTCTTCTTTAGGTGGAAAACATCTTCAAGGAATTTGTTTAAAACAAAAGCATACAGGTGTGCTACTTTCGAGCCCTCTTCTATCTGGGAAGGCTTGCCCAGCAAGCACCCCCAGCATTCCTGCCCTGAAGTCTGTGCGGCTCGTCTGCACACTCCCGGGGCTTGGCAGGCGTTGGCTGTCAGTGAACACCAGACAGACGAGCACGTGGGGATGCAGTGTTGGGATAAAGGGGCGCAGAGCTGTACCGCCCTTAATCCTTCACCTGGTTTCCTCATGAAATCTAGGACTCTCATTGGAAAGTAAGGTGGATAAAATTACAGGTTGAAACCTTGATTTTATTTCAAAATGATAATCCGAGGCATGGTTCTGACCACTTCTGAAGGGCTCGTGAATTAGAGAAACAGTTCTGTGAAGGCTCAGTCAGATCTAAATGATACCAATCAAACTTGTGATTGGAAGAGACAGTCTCTTTAATCATCAGGGATTTTAAAAGTCATCCACCCTGATTTCGGAGTATCATAAAAAGTAAAAATTACTTTTATTTTGTCATATTTTCCTTTGCAAATGTTTTTAGCAGCAAACAGGATTCTTGTTTTCCTTACTTCATTTTTATGATCATAGTAGTTATATGTCAATTTAAAATTAGACAGGGAAAAAAACTAAAAGCCCTTCAGGGGCACTGCTCATCCGTAGGAGGCTCACATAATAGGTGGTAATTCATGTTCATGTTATCAATTCTACAAATATCAATAAAATAAGGTTTGTAAATCGTAAATACAGCAGTAGCAGTTCACACGTTTGACACGCTTTCACACAAGGATTCAGTTGACAACAATAAATAAAATTTCCCCTCTTCAAAACAAACAAAAAGGACTTATAAAGGAAAAAAAGGATTAATTTACTTGGAGTTTTATCAGCCCACTATTTTTAGTGTGCTTTGAAATAATTAAAAAGCTTGAAATTGTATTCAATGAATGAATACTGGCCCATAGTTACATTTTTTTTTTTAAAACCTGTCTTAAATACATACATCATGGCTTTCTATTGAAATCCTTAAATCTATAGGGATCTGTAGTAGGTAAGACTGTATTAAACATTTTTTTCCTCATTAACAATTTCATTAAGTTAAAAAAAATCTGACATTTCCCTTAAATGTTAAGTTGAAGCCTGATCTATGCTGCTGTGTCCTGTAAAATGAACCTAATTTTCAAAGTGAATAGGAACGCCTGAGTGGCCATTTAGAATGCGGCATTTTCCTTCCCTCATGATTCCTGCTGGGTCCTCTTCGCTGAGGCTTTTCCCTGAGTCATATATTTACTGGAAAGGCTACCTAGAGGAGGGGAAAAAACAAAACCCAACATAAATGAAACAGGCCTCACTTCATCGTAAACGCTATACAACTACTTCTTACGGTTAGTATTTACAGAAACTTCATACTCGGCATTTGTTTTGAATCAAGTCATCTGGCTAGATATAAAAAGGTGTAACAGAAGCCCCGTCATATTCTTTCTAAATGCAGATGAGCTGCTAGAGTGACGTCACGTTATGACATGCATGCTCACTTCATACTGGTACAGAGGCCAGGAGAACTTTTTAAAGCTCTGCTTTGCATCTGCAACCAAACAGAATAAACTCCAAAGAATTCTTTGGTCAGAAATAAGTATCTCATGTCATTACTCTGCAGACATGAAGCTGTGAGTGGTGACATGGTAGCCATAACTTATTGATTTAAAAGAAAAAAAAGGAAATTTATTGTATTTACAGCTGAAGGACAGAAATGAGGACTGCTAATTACATGCACACCACAGAACAGTTAATAGATTTTGTTCTGGAGTCAAAACAAGCAGTTCAATGAAACAAGAAAATTGACAAATCCTTAAGTGATCACTTACAAGAAAGTAGTATCTAGCAAAGGATATACACACACTGATTATACACATTTCAAACCAATGGTGGAAAGTATGGATTGTTCAATAACTGGTATTGTGTCAAACAAGTAATTTTGGAAGGAAAGGGATAGATAAGTTTCCTTCCTCACATCATACCTTTCCTCCTTACCTAATTTCAAATGAATTATAGAATTAAATATGAGAGAGTCAAAGTGTAAGAAGTAGTGAATATTTTGGAGTGGGGAAAGAGTTTCCTAAGTATACCGCATTATGCTTTACTTATTAAAAGGGCTTTCTATTCTTAGCACTAAAGAAATTACAAATCCATAGAAAAAAGACAAAACACTAATAGACAGCTGGTGAAAGAAAAAGTAACGTATGAAAGAGAAAAAAAAGTATGTAAGTAGGTAAAAATTAATCAATATCAGTGGGTAATCAAAGAAATGCAAAGTAAAACAAGGTATCAATTCTTAACCACTAACTGCTGAAGGAAGAGCAGAAGGACAGGTAGGTGCGCAGAAATTTTGCTAACGGAATATTCATATAAACCACAGAAACCTTGTAAAGTATGCAAATAACACAAATGTCCAGAACTTGTGATGTGCCTAATTATAAACACAGTAACATATTAGGTATGCAGAGAAGGATAATTAATAACATGAAAAATGAAGGTTATAAATCCTCATGAATAGTATTTTCATTAAAACTAAAAATTAATAAAAAAACACATTTGAAAAACACCACTAATCAGATATGTATTGCCTCATTTTGGTTATCTGTAAAATGAAGACAATAATACCTATCCCCTTGGAGTTACTGTGAAGATTAAATAAATTAATATAGGTAAAACAACTGAACAGTACCTGGCACACAGAAAGTGCTCAATCAATGCTAACTATTATCATTACATTGATGTAAAAAGATGAGAAGATTTTATCTCCAAAACTGAAATAACAGCTAATGCTTTAAAATGGGACAAGTATAAATGGCTTTTACTTTCAATTTGTCTAAACTATACTTTCTAAAATGTTCAAAGTCAACTTATTAAGTATGCAAACAAACTTATGCCCCCTCAAAAGCAAACTTTCCAAAGCAAGATATCCTGAGAGTCAACTCACAGGGAAAAATCAGTGATATGGCATGAAGAATGGAAGCACTCTATGAGTATAAATACTATATTCATACCACAGATTGTCTATTGGTCAAAAATTGTCTATTGGTCAATGTCTTTGACATTCTAAACTTCATGAAGTACTGAGGAAAGGCTTTTCACTTAAGGGACAAAAATTTATATCAGTACCTCATATTCTACATACAACCAGATAGAATAAAGATCTAAACAAGAAAAATAAAGTTTTAAAGCTATTAGAAAAAAAAATATAGATGGATATCTTTACAACTTCAGGTGAGGGAAAAATTTCTGAAAGACAACCCTAAAATCATGAATCACATATCCATGAAAACTAATCAGGGAAAACCAATCATCTAATTATCTCAAAATTAAAAACTAAAGTGGTACAAGGCAAGATATACTGGAGGAAAACATTTAGAATGTATGTAATAATAAATACATGGTATTCACAGCCAGTAAGCATATAAAAAGGTGCTTAGCATCACCAGAGTAAAAAAAAAAAAATATCCATTAGAACACCACAGTATTTTTTCACTCATCATATTTGTATGAATAAACACTGTTGATGTAAGTGGCAACTGTTTCAGCCAATTAGGGGGTATCTGACAGTATTTAAGTTGAAAAGGCACATATGCACATATGAAAATGCTCAAATACTCAAATCCTATAGAATCTCTCAAATATGCTCAAGACACACACAAGAGTGTTCACTACAACACTGCTTATAACAGCAAAACACCAGACATAATCTAAATGCTCATGTACTAGGTGATGTTTACATAAAATATTCTGTATTCATACAATGCAATACTGTAAAGAGAGACTAAATCCATATACAACATATATAAATTTCAAAATCATTGTTAAGATATAAAAGGCAAGTTGTAAAACATTCATATTATACAGTGTGAGTCATTTAAATTTAAAAATTCATCAAGGATACGTATATTAAAGTATATACATGTTAAAGGATACATATTAAGAGTTTAAAAAAGTATGGGTACCTGAATTCTTATTAATAATAAATGACTGAAAAGAAAATATGAAAAAATAAGGTCAATTCTCTAATAGATGAGTAGTTGTTATATTATTTAGATCTTTAAAAAAATTTTTTTGCCCAAATGTTAAGAAACCGTTCTAAGAATAATACTTTTAGTTTTATTACTTATCACTTAAACATGAAGTCCCCTGTATACATACATATATATATATATATATGTATATGTATATGTATATGTATATGTATATGGGTGTGTATCTATGTATATAAAAATCTCAACATACCTGAAGAAGCTTCATGTAAAAAAAATTCACACACAAAAGATAAACTATGGGACTTCCCTGGTTCAGTGGTTGGGACTCTGTGCTTCCACTGCAGGGTTTGATCCCCTGGTTGGGAACTAAGAACTTGCATGCAGCACGGTCCGGTGAAGAAAAAAAGGTAAAACTACTATAAATAAAATATGAATTTTTACGTAATCTGGGGGAAGAACATGAAATTCTTAAAAATGTGTAAGCATGACTTGAAACTACCATTCAAGTTGGCTAGATCAAACTACTAAAACAGTTGGCTAGATTAAACTACCAAAACAAATGTATCCATGGCAAAATAAATCATAAATGAGGTTGAAAGAATAATAAACTGGTGGTGACGATGGATACTATAACATATTTGACAAAGCATGAAGAAATTTCTAAGTAGAAAATTAACTGGTAGCTGATAACCATCAGAATAAGTTCTGATGATACGATTATGTGATTTTTTGGTGATTTGATTAAAAAAGGAATGAAAACAACTGAGTGGCACTGTTGTATCTTCCCTTCCCAGACTCCAAGACTTATTTCTATTCCTTGTAATTTGCTATTATAAAGACTAACGAGGTTTCACAATGTTTATGAAGTATAAAACAAAAGATTAGGAAGAGAAATGATTCACTGTTTCATTCGTGCATTAAGTAGTACTACTCTGAAGATAAATGAATGCATGGGATAAAAGTCTCATCTAATTAAATGAAAGTCATTTTCAGTAAGTAAACATAGGAAGCAATTTTTAATCAAAATTTGTAACATTGGTTTTGGTCAATTATATTCTTCTAATAACTATAAACAATTTAGAAGACATTTTTACACTTTGAGATTTAACAAAAAGCTGAAAAATTCAATTTGTATGAACACTTTTGTGGCCAGTCAATAAAATGCTTGAAATATATATGATAAAAATATATCATCTTAAGATAAAACTCCATGGAAGTGAAACAAAAGAATTCAAGGAAAAAAAAAAGATGTAAAATTTCTGCAATAATATTTATATTTCATTTGATACATTTAAAAAAGACTGATTTAAAAGTTTTGTTTTTAAAATGTCAATATTTTCCAAAAAACCTCCAGAAATTACATGTTTTGCAACTATGACAAAAAACTAAACACATACAAGGAGATATATGGGTGGTTCAACATTTTGGGAGCGAGTATGCAAGCAAAAAAGTTTTGAAGACACTGATATAACAAATATTTGAAAAGAACTAGTTCCATTAATAAAGAATGGTTAAATACATAATGTATGTTCATATAATGGAATATCAAGAAGGGTATGAAAAACAACAATCTATATATTCACTGATAATAAGATCTTCCCATATGGTTTTCAAAAAGTGCTTCTATTATTTTAAATTTACTATCATAAAGACCACTGTGCTTTTGTTTTTTAATTAAGTAAGCTTTAACATCCTGGTCAAGGAAAAAAGTATACATTATCATAAAGGAGAAAAGATATTCACCAATCTCTTATAGCATCTCCAATATTTAAGATTTCAAACCCTTGGATTAAAATGGAATAAACAAAGACAGAGAGGTAGTTTCTTTTGAAAAGTAATTTTTTTTCCAAAAAACAGTAGAGGATTAAGAAACAGACAAACGTTAGTTTCTTGAGATTCTCATACTGAACAGTTTGTGATTATGGTTCTTCAATCTCCACATACTCTTTTGTTAGAAATTTCTGTTATATATTTGTCCTAGAAGTTAGACAGTCAGAGCATAGTTGGAGACTTTCTGTTAACTACAGCAATAAGAGTAGTAATAATTTATCAAGTGATGTGTGCCAGATACGGTGTTAAGGGCTTTACATATATGAAACTAATCCTTACAGTTGCCCTGTGAGATATTAGCCCCAATTTACGGACAAGGAAACTGAGGCAGAGAGGCTCACTAACTGGACAGAGGTAATGGAGCTAGTAAATGACTGGGTTGGATGTCAAGCCAGAGTAAGTCTGACTTTAAAGCTCATGTTCTTGATCACTCTCCCACTTTTCTTTACTCTGTCAAAATGAGTCCACCTCTCATCAATAAAACTTACTGAACATCAAAGGCACTGTTAGCTGTGTGTATGTGAGGGAGGGAGGAAACAAGAGCAAGGAAACTTGTGGGATTTTCTATCTACTGTTGTCTCATTGAGAGTCAAGAACTGTATGTAGCTTAGCGGAATGGAGGAAGTATCAGGAGAGGAAAGAGAACTTGGTTGATTATCGGATGTGGGTGGCTGCTTTAACCTCAGCAGCACAAGACAGATGGTGTAATTGCCAATTTTATAAACGGGACACCTGGAGCTCAGAGGCGCTCTTTCTTCTAAGGTCAATTCAGCTATTGCCGAAGAGCAGGGGCTGTACACACTAGCAGGTTCTCCTTAGGAAACCACCCACGCATCAGAGATAAAGTCTGTGAAAAGGAAGAGCTTTCTGGAAACTTAATCCTACTTAATGTTGAGACATTTCACATAACAACATACATAACTTGTGTAAATTTTTCATGGATAAATTTGACAGTATTAATAGTTGTCATTAACTTGAAGAGTTTATTAGAAAAGATAAGTTTTAACCACCTATAAATTTTTTTTCTGGTAGAAAGCAAACTTTATGTATTGCAATAACTTTTTTTTCTGTAGTAAGCTTAAGTTTTACGGTTATTCAAAAGATTTATAAATATGTAAATCTTTCACTCAGAAGATAATTTACTGAAATCCTAACCTACTGTCAATTGGTACTGCCATTTCTAGGTATATGTCTAACATCTGTACTTTTCCCCCACTTAAGAAGTTATATTAAAATTTTACTTTCAAGATGCATAAAATCTTTAGCAGAAGCAATGCTGACAGATGTCCTGCAGGAACCAAATGCCATCAGCGCCCACCAGCAGAGGCTCTCACAGCACAGGTACTGTTCTAAGTGCTTTTGCATAGATTTTGCAACAGTCCTACCAGATAAGTATTATTATTATCCCATTTAACAGATGAGGAAACTGAAGCAATGGAGGGTAAGATCACAAAGCTACAAATCACATCGTGCAATCTGACGGCAAAGCTGGTATTCATAAACTTCTTATCTTTGACAAAACAAATCTCAACTAAGCAAGGACCAGTATTTCCTTAAGTAAAGTGTTCTGGAAATGCCTATTCAAGGCTGAAGCTTGTAAAGACAACAGTCTTTTGGCTTCTTTACATCTGGTAACTATGTGACCTTCAAACTCTCAGAGGATCTACGGGAAACAGCCCCACACACTGCAGTGGAGTCTATCTCCCATCCACTCTCATTTGCTGAAGGAGCTTCCAGAGCAGCTTGTCAATCTCCTCATCCATGTTTCATGGCCACTCCCACTATCAAATCCTCTCAGAACAGACCCCATTCTCATTTCGCTCCATTTCATTTTGAGGGTTTTCCCAGTAGAACTTTTCTTATTTTTAAGTCCATGCATTCCACTGAGAACAATTACAAAACCTTCCCAGGAAAGAGCTGCTCTTGCCTGTTCTTACAGAATCTCCTATGTCTTCACCTTTCATGGATACCATGATCCCCTTTTGGGTAAGGGTGGCAATTCTTTGAAGATTTCTGTTTCTCTTTGCGACATTCTACCTCAGTCTGATTGTAGAGAAACTTGATGCCATTTCGAATGGTTTTCCCAATCATTAAAAAAACACAACTGTAAAGTATTCACATATTATAAAAATAAAGGTCTATTTCTAAGTAGATCATTTTATATACTTGAGATAATTCATCTTGGAACTAATAGAAACAGAAGTACTTAAATAATTTAATAATTCAATTTATTTTCCTTGTTAACATTTGAAGTAGAGACAGCCAAATGCCCTTCACCTGGAGCTTCGTTAGCTTTCCCAGGGTGAGACCACTGCGCCCTGGCTTGTTGCAGCAGGGAAGAGCTCTATCTGCTGCGGGGCTGGGGAGGTTGCCAAGGTTCTGGGAGTGCTCTCTCAGAAACTGACACCTGATGGGACAGACGGCTTGGCCTCTTCATTCTCTATGACTAACACAGGCATAGCTCCAATCTACAAGCAAACACTGTTTGCACCTTAGCAATAACATACAATATGTAAAAGCTGACCACGGCGGCTTGTTTTACATTATATATGAAACTGTCAGGTTTTATCAATGAAGCTTTAAAATGTCAAAAATTTTTCTCATCAACTATACAACTATACAATCAAGTTAAAAAGAGTACACAAGCTCTATTTTTTAAACAATTTCCCTTCTTTAATCCTACTTTATTGAAAATTAGAGCGCAGAAGAGAAAGAGATATTAAACAAAACTAGTTAAGTGTCTAAAGGCCAGCTGTTTGCATCATGTATTATAGTTTCATCCCCTTAAAAAAAAAGCTGAAAAAGTGATCCATTATATGTTAGTTACTTTGAATTTCTTTTACCCCTCAAATTTCTCCCTTCTAACTACTCCTGAAACACCAAGAAAGGCCTTCATAGCATCCTATTTTCCCCTCCCTTTTAGCATCTATCCTTGGGCCTGGGGGGACTGGGTAGGGATGGGGGCCCTGGCACAAAGCCATAGCTGAGGCCAGGTACCCTACAATTCTTTCAGCACTTCTCAGCACACCTCCCTACGAGCAGGTTTTCTGGCCCCCTATTTCAAAGAAATGACTCTTTTCAAAGTCACAGTGAGGACTTCTGCGTTGCCAAATAAAATGCTGCATTCTCAGTCCTCGTTGAACAGACCTATCAGAAGCAATCTGCACAAAGCCAACTGCCCCCTCTTTGAGGCACTTTCTCCATTAAAACTCCATTAAAAGATCAAACTCGCTGCTTCTCCATCCCTACTGTTAAATATTTTTTTCTGAGGGTGTGTGTCTGTCTCTTTGGTTTATTTTGCCTAAGCCTCTACATGCTTTTCTCTTTTCTATCTGCATGTATTTCCTAAGTGATTGCAGTCAGATCCAGGGCTTAACTACCATCAATTACATACTGACCATCGTCAAATTTTTATCTGCAGACTGGACTTCTGCTCTAAATGCCAGGCTCCTTCCTATATCTACTTGGCTATTCAACACCTCTACCACAATATCTAGCAGGTCCCTTAAAACTTATACATTTAAAGCTGAACTCTATCTCTCCCCATAATCTGTTCTTCCTGATGGTTCCCCAGCACAGGAAATTCAAACTTCACTCTTGTAGCTGCTCAGAACAAAAAAGTCACAGTGTCACCTCTGAGTCTCAAAATCTCAGCATTTTCTGTCATGCCTTATCATCCAACTCATCAACGATCATGTCAGCGCGACCTTTAAAGTCTCCAGAACATGAGCAGGCCTCACTTCCTCCATCCCTTCCACCCATGTCCAAGCTGTGCTCATCTCTTCCCTAACTACAGAAGGAGCCTCCTTGTTGGGTTTTCACCCTTGCCTCCTCAGCGGCCATAGAGAACCTTTTAAGGCAATTCAGATGACACCATTCCTTTGCCTCCAACAGCTGCCCATCTCGCGCAGAGAAAAAAACCCACCCCTCCCACTGCTGAAGGGGCGTGTGACCCACCGCCGTGTACCCTGACCGCACCCCCAGCCACCCTCTTCTCCCTCATCTGCTTAGTGTCGCCACTCGGGACAAAACTGTTTTCAGCTCTGTTGTAAGAGTCTAAATCCAAGTTCTTCTCGACTTGCTTCTTCCTTTGATTCTTTGCTGAAATGTTACTTTATCAGAGGCTGCCTTCTTCCCATCATTCTCTTTTCCTTCTTTATATTTCTTAACATCTATCGCCACATGAAATATGTCTGTCTCTTTTCTGACAAGAAGGCAGAGTAAATGAGAGAAGGGGCTTTTATCTTCAGTATTTAGGCCCACACACCACACTTGGAGGGGGTAGGTGGGTGGGAGGTGTGGCTTAATATTTGTTGAAGGAACCAGTAAATGACATAGTTGAGAGTGTTCAGGCACACGATTACTTTCTTTCTTTGGTGGCAAATAATATCCATGAGGAGAATATACTGCTGACAAGACAGTGGCAATTTCAAAGCAGAAACAAAAAGTGTAGAAGAGGAACAAATAATTAAGAGACTATGGTTCCTATTCAAGGATGGTATAAGAATCACCTAGAACATTAAAAAAAATACAGGCCTAAGCCTAACCCTCGAAGAATCTGATTTAGGAAATGAAGGTAGGGGCAGGTCAAGTCTATTTTTAAAAGCTCCCCAAGTTATTCTGATGTCCAATCTCTGTTAAAACCACTTATTTAAAGGAAGTGCCTCAAAAGGCATGTGGTACGCTATGCAGTAAATAAAATAACACACATTTGTTTTTTTAAAAACCCACATACCTGACTGGGGACTCAAAAATATAGATGTTTTTTGTTTCTTTTGGTCTTCATGTAAAAGCACTGCCTAAAAAACGAAATAGACTGGTTTACAAAGTCGAAAGGAACAGCATCCGAAACAGTCTGAAAACTGTAACCAAATCCAAGGAGAGCTGAAATTAGGCATGTGGGTGGCAGAACTTTGCAAGTTAATCGACAAGCAAGACACACCTGCAGGACCCCGAAAGGCACGCCCGGCAGCCGGCGCACAGCAAGCTCACCGCACACGGCACCTCGGGCAGGGCAGAGGAGCCGCCGGACCTGCCCGGCCCCTCCCGAGCACCTGGCCCAGAGCTGCTCGCACTCATGGAGTGTTTGCGGGAGAGGCAGAGACGGGAGGGTTTCCTGCTCGGGTCTGAGCTAGGTTTACCTGAACAAATGTGCCAGCTGGTCTCAAAGGGTTATGTGAAGAAGGGGATCCAAATACACAATCTGATTTAGACAGACCTGAGAAAGAAATGAGCACTTTTTGTTCCTACTTTAAATTGAAAGCAGTGGCCCTGTTTCAAATATTTACAGAAAGATTTTCTGTTGAGGTGACAGAAGCTCTACTCAAAATATCATGCGGACAAAATTCTAATGTATTAGAAGAAATGGGACAGAAGAACATAATCTTTAGACAGAAGCTGATTATTTTTAATTGCTATTGGAGGAAATTCACCATACTTTAGCCCCACTCCTCTTTTACTTCTCTTTAGTGTGTGTTAGTCACGCAGTCGTGTCTGACTCGTTGCAACCCTATGGACTGGAATTCTGTGTGTGTGTGTGTGTGTGTGTGTGTGTGTGTTAGTCACTCAGTCGTGTCTGACTCGTTGCGACCCTATGGACTGGAATTCTGTGTGTGTATGTGTGTGACTCAGTCGTGTCTGACTCTTTGCGACCCTATGGACTGTAGCCTGCCACGCTGTGCTGGAATTCTCCTGGCAAGAATACTGAAGTGAGATCCCTTCTCCAGGGGATCTTCTTGACCCAGGAATTGAACCAAGGTCTCCTGCATTGCAGGCAGATTCTTTACAGTCTGAGATACCAGGGAAGCCCCTCCCCTCTTTGGTTTACATTATGACTACTTGATTTAATACAAAAACATGGCAGTCTGGAGGAACCAAGATTCTAGTATTTTCTGTATGCTTGATAATACCTCATCCCTGTTCCAGGACAGCCCCTGTCCCTCTTGATTGGCTGCTACCCTCTAGATGGCCAGGATTATGGCTCTATGTTTTAAAAATTTTGGTAGGATCGTAGTTCCCTGACCAGTGATTGAACCCGGGCCCACGGCAGTAAAAGTGCCAAATTCAAACCACTTGACCGCCAGGGAATTCCCTACTTTCACTATTTTGAGAGCTTCATTTATTTTGTTTACTTCACTTACTACTGGCAACTTAAAACTTGCTACTAGCTAGAAAGAGAGAGCCATCCAAGCTGCGGGAATGCAGGGGCATCCCTGCACCACTTTGTTGTACCAAAGAGGAAGGCAATGCCCATGTACTTCCTGCTCTGAGTAAAAGCAGACAGTGAGCTGTTCTGAAGGGTAGCCTACAAGAGGAATTTTGATGAGACTGTATTACATCTTATCTATATATACTGTTTACAGTTTCCTCATCTGTAACTGAGGATATCAAAATAATACCACAGTTAACGGGGCTCTGGTAAAAATTAGATGAATTTACCCATGTAAAGTACTTAAATAGTGCCTGACCCACTGAAAGTGCTCAATGCCTGTTAGCTATTGCTTTTATTTTAGTTTCTTTTAAACATTTTACCCTTATAATTGTAAAACATCATTTTATTTTCCTATATGTCCCTTGTGAGGGCAATAAAAGTTTGAATTCCTTAGAAGTAGGACAAGCTGAAGCAGTATAAACATTTCATAAACATTTACATTCTATTTTAAAATTAATAATAAAACAATTTAAGAACTTACTTTTCATATAAAGCTTATTTAAAAAAATAAGGATGGCTGATCTAAAACTTTCCTATCTTAAAAAAAGATATAGTATATTGCTGATATGGTATCATAAAGTGGAAGAGAGGTATCAGTGTTCCAGGAACAACAAGGACTAGAGTGAGTATTTTAAGGAAACTTTCAGTGCTGACGTTTTTTATGCTGTCCATAAACACTTAACAGTTGAGGATATGAACAGGGTCGCTACTTTAATCAAAGACATTATTTCTCAGGGTTTCATTTTTATGATAAATTTCATCCACTTTCACAGATTTGTTCTGAGAAAAAAAGTGAGAGTGTATAAACTGCCTTGTAAACTGTAACTTACCCTCCCCGCACCAAGGTACCCTTACTTTTAATAGTCTGTTAAAAATATGCCCCAAACGGATGCTTCACCCATTTCTTAGAAAAAGCAAATTAAGATCCGACAAATCACAGGGGCAAGATCTATGGATGACATTCAACTATGGACAGAAACTACATCTTCCCTCATTTTAAGAATAAGCATGCTCACTGAAGAAAATGATGCAATGCAAAGGTAACTCTCTGCAGGCAGAGGCACCGCTAACGGTGTCACCCTTCTTCTACTCCCCTTTTAGGCCTGTGAGCACATGTGTTTAAACAACAATAGAAGTGGCTCCTGCACACAAAGTATGGTGTCCTGAGATCACTTCAGCTAAGCCTACCCATGGCTCTTCCACTTCAAAAGTGCACATCCTGAGTTGGGAAAGCTCAAGTAAGTGGTAGCTTGTTTTCTGGTCAATTAGGTCAGCGCTAGTCCCTAACCTTTCCAGTACCAGGGACCATTTCATGGAAGACACTTTTTCCATGGACTGGGTGCTGGGGGCAGGTGGAGGGGGGCAGGGCGGTGGTAGTTCAGGAGGTGATGCAAGCTATGGGGAGTGATGGAGAGCAGCACATGAAGCTTCTCTTGCTCACCCATTGCTCACTTCCCACTGTGCAGCCCCTCTCCTAACAGGTCACAGACCAGGGCTGGTCCATGGCCTGGGGGGTGTTGGGGACCCCTGTCTTAACTTTTTAAGTACTGGGGATTACTAGGTCTTCAATTCATTGATAATCTTATCTGAAAAGTCAACCAAACTTATCAGAGTCAACCAGACTGATAAGCCTCTTAAAAAACCAGGATTAAGTGTTTAAAAACACACAGAGAATTAGAAGTAAAGGTGGGGGAGGTGGGTTTACCTTCTGAAAAACAAAATCTTATCCAGTAAATAGATCTGTACATATAACTAAACAGTTAAGAACTCTAAAAAAGAGATTTCCCTTGAGATGTGAGTGCAAACATCAAGGCATGATGGGCATCCATACCTGAAGAGCCTTTAAACTGAGGGCATTCCTTTTTAATGTGCCCTTCTCTTCCACACATAAAACAACGTTTTTCTCTTAAGTCTTTGTCCTCCTGTCTCTTCCACTTCTCCACTGGTGGCCTGAGGATTTTCTCTCTCCCTGGCTCAGCGGCTGCCCTCACTGGCTTGGCTTTCTGAGGTGTGCACTGCATGGGTTTATCTTCTTTTGTTGACACCTCTCTCTCTGTGTACTTGTTTTGAATTTCCTTATCTTCTTTGCTTTTTTTGTCTTTGTTCTCAGGGTATCTTTGGTTCAGGGTATCTTCCTGATCTCGCCGTCGCCTCACTCTGCAGAAGATATAATACTGGTAGGAAAAATCTGAACAGAAACCTAACAAACTATTAAGACCCCTCCAGGTTTAGGAGACAACTAGATACAGAAAGCATCAGAGGGAAAAATAAGAATTTAAGTCCATCTTCTCTATTAACATACTTTTGACTGGGGGATTTCTGCAGAAACTATCATCTGTGGCATTAATAGATCTCTGGTCAATAATGTGTTAAGAAAAAACCTCAGAGCTTAAGGGTGTAGTTGTTCATTTTCACAATTACTCTAATGCTGTGAAACCAGTTTTTGCAATTAGTGGAACTTCTTAATTTAATACCTACTCTGGTACTGATGTAATAAAACTCAAATTACCTTTGGACTGATTTTTTAAAACTTTCTCGCCCACTAGCATTCTTTACTAGCGCTGGAAACTTGAGACATAAAACTTTAGGTTCACAATGGAACAATGGTTACAAGGAGCTTTGTGCTCTTAAACTGTCAAAATTATTTCTTCCTTGCCCTACAGGATCAGTGGCTACTATCTGAATAAAAAATAAAGTAAGAAATAAGAGCTTTGAATTCCAGATGATGATTTAAGTACCATGTTTTTAAATGAGAATATTATCGTCCACTTAAAAATACCACCACCACAAAACAAGAATATGTCTCAAGCAAGCAACCAAAAACATCTCCCTCTGCCCTCCTGAAAACATTATCAGAAGAAAGCATGATGACCAAATCAAGTAGGTCACCACAACATACAATAATTATTAAGAAATAAAATGCATACAAGTGAAGGGTCCTATAGTGCAGTATAGTATTACTGAGTCTCAATTCCCACACAGGACACCTCAGTTATTGTACATCAAAAATATAACTGAGATCCTTAAAAAAACCCCATTTTACTTTTCAATGACTGAAATGATTCTGGACTTCTCATTGCTGTAAAATGGAGGAATTTCAGTTTTCTTTTCTGCTCTTCCAGCCTTGTTGGAAAGTGTAATAACCAAATGATCATGGGGTGATGAGGGATGTGCCCAAAATTAGGAAAAGGGACGAGGCCTGGAAGACTGTATCCTGTACACTCAAGTTAATCCTAGCCATCTGACTTAAAGGCAGGTTTTAAATCACTTCATTTTCCTTGTAAAAAAATCTCAAAGTCATCTGAGAACTTCTGGGTTTAATATAAGTTTATTTCCTGGTACAAGAGAATCTCATTTGAAAACTGGTGCAGTAAGAAAATAAAAACAAAACCACCCTTTTGAATGTTCACTTACTTTCTCCTCATAGGACAGTCCTTCATGAAGTGTCCAATTTTCCCACAAATGCGGCAACATCTATCATTTGGGGCCAGCTCTCCTTCAGTTAGCACATCTGGATCAAAAAAGTACTCCTAGCAGAATATAAATACATAAAAACCTAAACTACTAATAACAGATCCAAACACAAAAACTAACCAGTATCAATCAGGGATCTTATATCTCAACATTGACAAATCATTATTTTTAATAATTATTATTATATTGTTTAAATAAAAAAATCTAAAACCATTAAGAGGTGTAATTCAGGATAGGTTTACCTGAATTCTTTGGTTCATTTCTTTTCACTGTGCAGAACACTTTAACCCTACCTTTTCCCCCAGCACAACTCTAAACAAGAGCACTACATATGCCTGTGAGTCAGCTTCCTAGGATCTGGGGAAACCTGAGGCCAGGTACAAAAACTTCATTTTCTCATAAAAACAAAAAGCTAAAACCCAAAAAGAAAGAAGCTATGTGTTGTTGCTTTGCTGTGGCTTCTGAAGGAAGTATCAGAGGAAAGGAAAGACAATGGCCTGGATTCCAGCCTCCTTACCACTGACATGAAGCTGGGTGCCAGCAGAGGCGGCATCACCTGGGGGTTTGCACGACATGCAGTCTTGGGCCCCACCCCAGACCTCCTGAATTAGAATCTGCATTTTAACAAAATCCCCAGGTGATCTGTTAGAACAAGTTTCAGAAGCAGGGTGTAGAAGACTGCCACAGCAATATCTAGCAAAAACTAGATGCAGAGATGTAATCAAATGCTGAACATGCTTGCACACCTGATAACTTAAAGTTCATTTAAAAAGCCTTAATTAGGAAAATTAATGTAGGAGAAAAACCCCCCTTTTTTAACACACAACACTCTAGTTCCTAGCCCCTTCCCCTTTTTTTCTACTAAAATGAATTTTTATAATGCAATTTTGTTTTGCTTTTATTCAGTGTGGTTCCATAAAAGCCTGAGTATCAGGTTATATGAGGACAGATTTTTAGCACAGGGAGCACTGTGTCTCTCCTAGCTTCATTAAGGTATTTATTATTCTTTGCAAGCAGACTGGAAAATTTAGATTTTCCTAAAACTAGGAAAATCCACCCAAAGTTCACTTCTGGCTATCTCTCCCCATGCTGCTGACAAATGACTTCAAAATAGCTATGTTTATGAAAAGGCTTTAATTGTGGCTAGACTCACCAAACTTTGGAGTATTTAGGTTATTACTGAAGTAATGTATACAAATTAGGTGCTTAAAAGGCTTTTGGAACTAGTTTTTTGGTATTTCCAACAGACACTTACCATTTTTGAGGGGTAGTCCTTTGGAAATCCTTTGACTGGAATCCCAAATACTCTTCTCCCATTAATAAATGCTTTCATTATAAAATTTGTCACTTAGAAAAAAAGAGCAAAGTCTCAATTAAATGGATTAACAGGAAAAGAGAAGGCATTATTATTTATAAACAAAGCAAAACTTACTTTTCCTTGATAATCCTGCTCCAAGATTATGATTCAAATCAAACGGATCTAAGTAAAGAAAATTAATGAAGACAAAAGATAAATAGGAAACACCACTATTTATACATTAAGTGAAGTCTATATAACAAAAAGAAAAGTGTTACATACTTAAAAGTATTAAAATGAGTGCATTTTTAATGAGCTTCAAGTCTATAATACAGCTAAGTACTATATATTTCTAAATATATGGAAAGTTTTTCCCAAAAAGTATCCATCAAAAAAATGAGGATATTGCTTTATATCTGAATTCTTAGAGTGCTTCATATTATGAGAAGGTGCTTTATTTTGGACAACAAAATACTATTTGGAAAAGACATGTTAGTCTGATATCACCAAATCATACTAGTTTTAGAGGCATATAGAGGCCACAAATATATTTAAAGCATTTTACCACTGAATGTTCCTGCTAATTAACAGCCTTACAAAAAATCATTTTGGAAAATAAATTTATCGGGACCTCCCTGTTGGTCCAGTGGTTAAGAATCTGCCTTCCAATGCAGGGGACTAAGATTAGATCCCTGGCTGGGGAAGTAAGATTCCACATGTAGCAGGGCAACTGAGCCTGTGTGCCACAACTACTGGGCCCACACGCTGCAACTACTGAAGCCCTGGCGCCTGTGCTCCGCAATAAGAGAAGCCACCACAATGAGAAGGCCTCGCGTTCTCTGCAACTGGGAAGAGCCCTGTAGTCTCCGGAACTAGAAAAAGCCTGTGCATGGCAACAAGACCCATGCAGCCAAAAATAAACGAGTAAATCAATCTTAAAAACAAAACAAACAAAACCAAACCAAAAACAAGCAAAGGGGAAACAAAACAGAACCTTTTTCGAGGCTCATCTAATACTTAGGAAAATGGAGGAGGTATACAGTACATGTAAGAGGAGTAAAGAAGTAAAAAGAGGCACCCTTCTGGTTGTCTTGTTACGCTTCTCATGTACAGTAACTGGGGTATACCATTTGGGATTCGGACCCACTGTGAGTTTACTGGAGAGAAGCGCCCTTCACTCAGTCTGACCTGCACTAACACTTGCTGTAAGGTTGCCTTTCTAGAAGGTTTGGCCACGCTTTCCTCTGGTGACTTCTGTGTGTGCTGTGTGGAAGTATTTCTGGTGTTTGCTTGCTGTAGCAGAGATACTACAGTATTAGTTACTGTACAAACACTGCAAACTACCACCACTGAAATTTCTCGATTCTAGAATAACTAGTCAGAAGTCTTCCTTCTAAGACAGCTTATTACTAATGGCTCATTTATAAATAATGTAAAGTTAAAAGCAAAAGGTAATGAGACTTCAAAAATTCAAAAACAAATTAATAACTGGCAGACTATAAGAATCCACTGTGATAATGGAAAGGTTTCAGACAAAGTTCTGTTTTTAGCTATGGGATACTAAAAAGTTACAACCATATCCATAATCCATAGTCATCTGAATTTAATTTTGTAAGTGGTCATCATAATTTAATAATGTAAATTAGCAGAAGTAATTACAATAGCACAACCTAAAGTAACACGTTTTTTAGGTGATTATAGTTAAAAAAATTATAGAAGACTAAAATGAACAAAATATTTCTTAAGCATTTTCAATTCCATTTTTGAGCATTTAAACTCTATTTTGTCTTTAAAATTAAAATCTCACAAATTGATCATTTACAGGTGGAATCTAAAAAAGAAAACAAACAAATGAATATAACAAAACAGAACAGACTCACAGATACAGAGAACAAACTAGTGGATTCCAGGAGGGAAAGGGAAGTGTAGAGGGGCGAGATGAGCTATGGGATTCAGAGACACAAACTACCATGTATAAAACAAATAAGCAACAAGAATGTACTGTACAGCACAAGGGATACAGCCAATGTTTTATAATAACTTTAAATGGAATATAATCTATAAAACACTGAAACACTATTTTGTACACAGGAAACTAATAAAACATTGTAAATCAACTATACAAATCAATACTGAGCAACCACTGAAAATAATTTGGTGTACAGACAGAATAGAGGATCAAAGTAAAACCATTCAGTGTAAAAAGCAAGTCTCAGAATAATGACCACAAATATCTAAAAGAAAAAAGTGTATGTATATATATAAATTTATCTGGGTACATACAAATATATATAAAGTTAATACAAAAAATCTACAATTATAAAAATTAAAATCCCCCAAATTGGAAATAAACAATCAAATACAAAGACAAATGGCCCATGAATCCTAACATTCAGCATGGGCGAACTAAATGACAAATTTTTGAAGCTTGCTTATCTCTATAGCAACCTTATTCTCCAGAACTTGTTAAACAAAGATAAAGGACTTATTATGGTGAACAAAGATTTTTGGATTTGTAAGAAACCCCACATGAGGGCATCAGTCATTAAAAAAAAAAGGAAACAGATCAGTCTGCCTGACATGGACAGTAACAGGGCAACTGCTAGGCGTATCCTGATCAGTGGCTCAGGGCGGCTTGGGAAGATCTCTGCAAGGACCAAGAATACCCTCTTCAGTTCAATCTCTATATTCTATTCAGTTTTAAGTTTGATTTTATTAGTACCTTCAATAACAATGTATTTTGATGTCCACTGTTTCTTAAAAGTTGTAAGCAGACTTTTTCTCCTGATGCTAATTACATGTTCTTTAAAATCAAATTCCTCTGTGTAGAAACGAAGAAGTCCCAACCACAGCTGCCCAACAGATTCTGTATTTTTTCCATATTCTGGCCAATAGTTGGGCTAGAAATAGAAGGAACAAGAGATATCATGCTCTATAGTAAAGTGTTAATATCAATAGTCATTTGTATCTTAGGGAATAAATCTGGATTTATTTTAATTAACTAGAGTTTAAATATATAAAAACAATTATAAAATTTTTCTAAAGTATCATTTACATGAGTTTATTAACCTCTACCCTATGACCCAGAGACAGAAAGTACTCTGAGTTTTAAATGTCAAACCTCAGAATGCATGTTTGTGGAAGAATCTAGAAATAAATTTTAGAGCCTTGGTGACACCTAGTTATTATACCTCTATACCTCAAGAGTTTTTCTAAATTCTGTAGGAAATCACAGAGCAAATTATTTGTTCATTTGGAGTAAAGCTACTTAACCATTTTGAATTATTAGTCACTAAAGAAATCCTGCATACAGTTCCTAGAAACCCACCTGGCTTAAAAAATATTTTCAACTTCAAAGGAATCATCTGTATATGCTATTTTTCTTTTTTACTATCACAATATAAATAAATATAACAACTGATAATATAATCATTGACCATCTACACTACAGCACAGTATAGCCAACTTTCAGTCAAGGATGTAAAAAATCTTTACTATTAAAATACGTACCAGTTCATCTATTTGATCAAAAAAATAAATATTCCAGCCATCAACAAATATTTCAGGTTTCTTTTCACCTTTGTATATCTGAAATTAATTTTTAAACTATTAGTATGGATTACAAACTTAGCGCATTGATACAAAAACTTGTAGGAAAATAGTAAAAATTTTAACTACAGAATCACAGAATTTTAGAGAAGGAATAGGGCTCAAAAATCATCCAGCTCTACAAATGACAAATACAATTTCCTTTACTAGTACCTCTTGAAGGACAGGAATAACTGGTGGATTCCTCTGCTGAAGAAAATATAGCACCATGAGCGTATATGCATATGACGATAAGCTGCCTCTAGAAGCATCGCCAATATCGCACATCTGGGGGTAAGGAAAAGGAGGAACAAAGGAAAGATCACTAATGTCTTCTACTACACTTGCAGCTATTCTATTGTCACTAAAAGTAAGGTGCCTCTAGACAGCACTAATATAAAAATCACACTTTTCAAATGCTAAAATATGTCAACAAAACCAAAAAAGACCAACCAAAAAAAAAAAAAAAAATCAAAAAGTAAAACAAACCCCAACAAAGTTGTGGAACTATCAGCCACAAGCAGTATTAGGTTATCATGTAAAATTAAGGTAACATTTAGTTTGTTCAGTAGGGCTTCTCAAATAGTTGGCTATGGTTCTTTAAAAATATAGGTGTATGTTTTCTTTTTTTTTTTTTTAAATTGAAGTATAGTTGGCTTACAATATTATATTAGTTTCATGTGTATAACACAGTAATGCAATTTATTTTTATAGATTATACTCCATTTAAAGTTATTATAAAACAGGGAACTGTCTGGTGGTCCAGTGTTTAGGACTTTCTACTCTCACTGTGGAGGGCCCAGGTTCTATTCTTGGTCAGTAAGCTAAAATCCCAGAAGCTCTGCGGCGTGGCCAAACAAAAAAAAGTTATTACAAAACAATGGCTACATCCTCTGCGCTGCACAACATACCCTTTTTGCTAATTTACTCCACATGTAGTAGTTTGTGTCTCTTAATCCCATAACATCCCTGTCTCCCCACTGGTAACCACTAGTTTGTTTTCTACATGACTGGGTTTGTTTCTTACTTTTTCAACAAGATTTAAAGATGTAAAGAAATTTCCTGAGGAAATCTCAGGAGGAAGCATACTTACCTTTGTAAATACTTTCATAGTATAGCACAAATATTTCACTCTGGGATCAATGGCTGAATAAGCAGATAGGAGTCTTGTGTTATGAAGGGCCTATTAAAAGGGAAATTATATAACCTTAAAAAAAGTTTTAAGGTGAAATATTCTGAATAGGTTTACAGTGTAATTCATTTTTAAGATGAAGACATTTAGACCGAAACTAATATTTTTCCCCTACAGAGAAGCTTTACTAACTTACTAGATAAGAATTATAAGAGACATCGAATCTCAGGTCACCTTAGTCTAAACATTCCTAGAAAATATGGGCTATAAAAATAATCAGTTCCCTTTAACTCAACCTAAGATCTGCATCCCTGCCTATTATTCATATTAAACGTCCTTAGGGGCCAGAGAGGTTCCAGAGAGCCTTGAAAACAAACCAGGTCTGAGACCAAAGACACACACACATACACCAAAATTAAACGAAGTTCAAGCCAAAAAAACCCAAAACAAAACAACAAAAAACACTTGACACTCTGACCTCATTTTTAATGAATACTATTACTTACTAAATTCTGTGTTATATCCCCAGTCTCAGAACACTGCCAGACACTGAGTAAGCACTAATAACTACTAACAGAATGAACAGGATGAAATGAATGGCTTAATTTTACTTAAAGACTGAGTAAATTAAGAGATACTTCTTCCCCTTAATCTCCATAAAGAAAAAGTCTAGGGAAAAATCTTACCAATGTGTTATACAAACTGATGTCCACTTCCAGACCGCTTCTCAAATGGAAGAACTTCACAATCGGCACCTTTGCTGTTGTAATAGGCAAGATGTTTCTCAGTCCTAGGTTGGGAAACAAGATAGTGTCATTAAACCCAGCAGCAGAGGGTGTAAGTTGCTCTCATGTTAATGTTCCAACATAGAATGAAGTAAACCTGGCTTTGGCTTGTCTCAGTGAGTCACCAAGACTAGTCAAAGAACTTATTAACAAACATGATTCTTCTGGCAAAGTTTACGTTTGTTAAACACACAAGAATCAACAAGGCCATCACTGTGCTTCAGGAACACACTGGATCCTGTGTACGTGTGTAGAGCTGCCAGTCTAATACCCTTCAAAACAGGAAATGACTACAGAGTCTGAGCTAGGTGCGCCCTCCCTGTTCTCTCTGTATGACCACACACATTATATGAAGAAAAGCCATACATCGTATGAGTCATCATCTGAATGCCCATCATGCAGCTAGAAGCTATGTCAGCATAAGAAAAGAATCAGTGTCAACAGGAGAGGAGGATATTGCCTCAGCTAGGTTCAGAAAAACTACAGGCAGAAAAGAGCAGGCTGAGGGAACTTAGCAGGCAAGGAGAACTGCACAGGGAAGGGGAGCTGCCTGAAACAGAACGACAAGCTCGGGGAACTTCCATGGAATTGTGCAAATGACAGAGTGGACTTGAGGGAAAGCAGTAACGCGTAACAGGAGAAGTGGCAAAAACTGAGAGCCCAAATATGGAACAAATATATCCTTGGAGGCAAAGATGCCAATGAACTGGCAAAATCTGGGAAGAATCACTGACCACTGGAGGTACCCAGAAGAGACACAGGATGACCATTATAAAAATTGACCTGGGCCTGAACTATAATGGTGGCATGGGAATAAAGAGAAGCAGCAAGACATGTTCGAGAGCACCTCTAACTGGATGGGTTGGGGAAGAAGTAGGGGAAAGGAAGGCTATAACAGAAAGAACATTCCCTGAACACCCATATTCCTTTACAAACATTACCTCCTAAGACCATTCACCCTTATCCAAAAGATGACACAGACCCAGAGAAATGGACATGCTTAGGAATATGCAGTTGGTGAATTGTGGAGTGGGAATTCAAATCTAGGTATGTCTGACTCTATTGAACCTAGTCTGCTGCTGCTGCTGCTAAGTCGCTTCAGTCGTGTATGACTTTGTGCGACCCCATGAACTGCAGCCTACCAGGCTCCTCCATCCATGGGATTTTTCAGGCAAGAGCACTGGAGTGGGGTGTCATTGCCTTCTCGTGAACCTAGTCTAGGACAGGCTAATTATCACTTCATTCATTTCGGTGATTCCAAGGATGTCAATGTCAATAACCAAGAGAGAGGATGTAGAAGGAAGAACAGCTAGTGGCAGTTGTAGCAGAAGGGAAGTGGAAGAGAGAAAGATGTGTTTATTCTGGGTGCTGAGGTCCGAGTTCCTTTTGAGAGAGTTAAATGGAGGCATCTAGAAGGACAGATGACTAGTGATCTGGAATTTAGAAAAAAAAAAAGTATGCAGATGAAAGGAATTTCAGCAGAAAAGGTCTGCATGGGAGACAGAAGAAGTCTAACTTATACTGATGGGGAGAAGGGGCAAGGAAGCTCCTACTTACTGAACACTCAGGAAGTCAGGCCTGGTACTGTAATATATTATTTTTCTTAATCTTAAATCCTATTATTGTTTTTTCTGCTTTACAGATGAGAAATTGAGTGCTTACGATGAAGGTGAGTGACTTTTTGGAATCACACAGCCAGCAAGCAAGGACCCAAGATTTAAAACTAGGGAGTCTGATTTTAGAAGCCACCATTAATTACTTTGCTATGGTGGCTTTAAATTAAATATCCTTTTTTCCCCTATCTCCTTCCTAGATGTAGGAATTCTAGAATTTGACACTGTTAAGTCACCATTATGACATTTATAAACCTGTCCTCTAGGATTTATTCACAGTACATCATTCTGGCTCCTATTTTACCTTTCCAATAGCTCCTTTTTCAGTGCCCTTAATTTCTACACTTATAAATTAAAGCTTGGTCCTCAACCTCTCTCATAATCCCATGGAACTGTTTTATTCTTGGCCTCTTCCTTCAAGGTTTTCAATACAAAACTGCTTCATTTTGTTCTTCAATCTTAACTGGCAATTCTATGTTCTAACTGCTTGCTGGACTGTTAACTCTTAGAGATTATAGCTTCATGGCAAACTATCACTCCACACTGCAAACATTCCCATTCCCATTTCTTAGTTCAGATATCAGCCTGAACCCATACTTCCTACTAGAAGGTTCTGAATCTAGGAAATCTCCCTTTGGAATCTCTCATATTCTTTTCCTTTTAGGATCACTGGCATCTGATTAAGATCCTTCTGCCCTGTCCCTTAGACTGTATCTTCCCTAAGAGCATACCAGCTGCCTAAAAAGTTCTGCTTTTATGGGGTTTCTTCTCTCAAACACAGTTCACATTTTCCTACTAGTTCCCACTTGAAACTCCTCTCAAAATGTATCAATCTTCTCATTGTCCTACAAAACCAATTACAGTGATTCTCACAGTCACATCCATGCATCTTTAGAATGACTTCTCATCTTATCCTTTTCAAATCATGTTCATCAATATCATGAGATCAGAACAAGCCCATCTCTTCCATGAACCTCCCCTACCCAACTCTTTCCCCAAATCTCTCTCTCCTCAGAAGTTATTTAATACTTACTGTAGGCTCTACAAGTCATTTTAATAAATGAATACCACCATACATTGTTCCATACCCTGTGAGAGTATCTTACCTTTGAGATCTAAGAGTTGTCAAAGGAAAGACCTGTAGACTTATTTTTCTATCCTACCTACATGCCCAACACAGGAGCACATAACAAGCACCCAATAAAATATGTGGGAAAACTGCTTTCTTAATCATCACATTCTAGCTATTATTCAATTTTTGCTCCATGCAATCTGTATTAATTATAATCTGTTTATAAAAGCCATTTTTAGTCTAAAAATGACCTATTTTTAACATGGTTCATTCTTAGAAAGTATAGGTTTTTTAGGAGAAAGTGAAGTGATGTCTGCAGCTTAATCTCAAATGGTCCAGAAAAAAATTACGAGGAAGCAAGAGATAGGATGATAAATCAAATGTGGTAAAATGTTAACAACTGGTGGATCTGAACGAAGGGCAGACAGAATTCTTTGTACAATTTTTGCTGATTTCCTTTATATTTGAAATTATTTCAAAATCAAAAATCAAAACCTACCTCACTATGAAATACCTAATAGTCATGGCAATGTAGCAATCTAGTTTCTTTGCATAATTTTCAAAAACAAAAATAAAAGAGCATATAGTTTTGAGAAGTAAAATCCCCAAAATGTTTATTTCAGTGACCATAAAAAGCACATTAAAAAAATACTGATGCTCTAGGTTACTTTTCACTAGGAATAAAACAAAATTAAGATTTTTCCCCCTGTTGTTTAAAATCACATGGTATCCTCTTTAAACTCCTGGAAATCAAAAACCCAAATAAAAGGGGTACTCCAGGTGCATACTTTGTGTGTGCATACCCATGCTGTGGATTTAAATCTGCTCTTGACTAAGATATAAGAAAGCGTTTTATGGATGGTTCATAGATTTTAAGTTTCACAAAGGCAAGGACCACATCTTGTTCACTTTCATTTTTTAACTCTTAGCACAAATGTTTGATGTACCACATTTTAAAAGACTCTCACTGTTAACAGTATCCACAGCTACCTCTGACAAAGAGAGGCAGAGAATATGTTAATGGCATTTCACCTCTGTGCACAATTACAGAACCTGTACATTTTGCAGCTGCAAATACTTGTCTAGGGTTATGCACAACTTGCTGAACAGCTCCAAGTACAATCCATCATCCCAGTCCACAGCGCTTTCCACTATACTTCACATCACAGCCAGCAACCTTTACCTACACTTTGATTTACACTCTGTTGATAAGGCAAAATGATTCCCAAAGTTTCCTGTGTGGAGGGTATACATTTTGTCATGAAATAAAACCAAGGCAACAATACGCATACAAATTATAATCAATTCCTCAGTTTTTCATACTTAACCACACTGATTTTTTTCAGACACCAATGCTATAAATGTTATATGAGCCACACTATTTCAATCATTTGTAAATTTTAAGTATGCAAAACACTAATAAAAGAGACGAGAATATTTTTTAGATAAAGCTTATAGAGGTACCTGAATGCTTTTTGAGGACTCTTGCCAATTCTTCAATAGTTCTTACACAGTCCAACCCCTGCAGCAAAAATGGCACAGATTGAATCAACAACAGAAGACAGGTTCCTAACCCTGTTTTGGTTTCATTTCCTCCAGAAATAACAAAATTAAATTCAAATTGTTCTACATTCATTTTTCTTTCTTAGGTGAGCATTAATCCCTACACATAGGAATATCCTAAGGATATGGAAACCCTCATGCACCCTACTTACTAACTGCTATTAGAGGAGCAAGAAAGGCTGAAATCAGTGTCCCTGGAAAAGTCTCTGAACCACTGAGAACCTCCAATTTTTTTCCTTTATGTGACAGAATTAATAAGAGAGAGCTTCTGTGGCCTGTCTTATTCATTCTGGGTAGGTCTTCATCATAGCTTAATTAAGAGCTGATGAACTGCTGTGGGGAGTGATTAAGCTCAGATTATTTCTCCATAGGACTGGTCGAACATATAATGCACAAAAAGTTATACAGCAAATATGAGTAACATTTCAAATATTTAAAAACATTTGGGCTGACCTTTTTAACATTAAGTCCTTTTGTTGGTTAGTTGGTTATATACTTCCCAGAATTTGGAATTTAATTTAGAAATACCCTCACAACTAGTTTATTACTCATGTAAAAATTCAATCTCAATGATGTATAATCAGGTCATTCACATATTGGACCCAATTGTCCTTATCTACCTTATTCACCAAAGTCACGCCAGATAACTTGTGGCTATTTTCTCAAATCAGATGCATCCTCAAGGGACAAAAAAACCCTGAAACTTAGAAAAGGCATAAGAAGATCCAGAGCAACAGCAGCAGCACCACTCATTTGGATGTGCAGTATTTGGACTACTGCTGTAAATAAGAAAGGGGATGGATTTAGTACTTCTTAAACTTTACACCTTTTCACAGTATTTTATATTTGACAAATACCATCAAGGTTGGCAAACCTTTTCTGCCTTGTGGGCCACATGGCCTGTTGTAAGGACTCAACCCTGGAGTTCGAGTGAAAGCACATGTAGACCACACATAAACGAAAGGGTGTAGCTGAATGCCAAAAAACTGACATTAAAAAAAAACCAAACAGGCAGTAGGCCGTAGTTCACTGACTCCTGACATACACTGATCCAAGCTGAGGTGCACAACAATCTTCTGAGGCAAGGCAAATCTCATTTCTGTATTAGAGATAAGCAACCAAAGATGGACAAGTCTGTCTTGAATCCAGTTTAGCACCCTTTTATCCCTGTGCCATGGGCTTCCCTGGTGGCTCAGCTGGTAAAGAATCTGCCTGCAGTGCGGGAGACCTGGGTTTGACCCCTGGGTTGGGAAGATCCCCTGGAGGAGGGAAAGGCTACCCACTCCAGTATTCTGGCCTGGAGAATTTCCTGGAGTGTATAGTCCATGGGGTCGCAAAGAGTCAAGACACGATTGAGTGACTTTCACCACCGTATCACACTGGCTGCCTGCTGAAACTTCAGAGGAAACCTTATGTGGGTGTATTTATTCACCTGCATCAGCCTAGTGGCTATACCAAAGGGACACTGGAAAGGCTAGTTTGGCTTTCTAGAATTCCCAGATGTTGCTTTCATATCCAGTTTGTATGACGGTTGGAAGCACAAGCCTTTCTACTCTTCACATTCACCTCTAAACTTCTAATGTATTTATTTGGCCAGACAGATTGTGCCAAATGGCATACTCCAAATGACACACCCTGATAAATTCAGAAAATACCATGCTGAATTGTGAATCAAGACTGTCAAAACACATGCCACAGCAAATGCAAGTTTTACGTGGTCACTGTACCTCAGCAGTTTCAAGTCCGTTAATTGTCATGCAGACATCAAGGTCACTCTGTTTGAACCCAAATCCATTTTTGGAGGAGCCAAACAAGCTTAATTTAGTTCCTGTTAGAGATATATGAAAAGTAACAACCAACTTGAGTACATTTAATTTTCTGACCAAAGCAACTCTCTTATGAATCAAAAATACTCAGTTATTAAGTGTTTTATAATAACCTCATAATAATTATTTTCTTTTATTAGCTAGTCTTTTATTATAGATTACTTTCTCTCAAAATTTACTATAAATAAATACAAGCTATAAAAGACATGAAAGATTATCAAATGTCACTTTATTCTTAGATGCAAGGACATTTCAAGGAAAATGTGGATCACCTAAGCACACTTAATAATGTAAGCTTACTACTTTCTAAATAAATTCACTTTTTAGAGGTCTGAACCTTGACTCTCAACTAATAAATGAAGTTCACATGTATCTGCTAAGTGAAATACTACTACACTGCAACTGTCTTCTCTGTTGTCAAAACTAGGACTGGACAGACCTAAAACCATACTAGGGAGTATCATAAAACAAAGAAGCCCTGTCCCCACCATCACTTGCAAGACTGCTTTCTTACTCTCAAAATTAATGTTCTTATAACACATGCACTCGTTCTGAAGCAAAGCAACTCTATCTTTCTTTTCTTTAAGCTAAACAATTATTTACCTGGAAACTCCTGCCTTATGAAATTTTCTAGGTTTTGCCGAATATGTTCACGTGCCTGATCTTCTAGAACAGTTGGAGAAAAATCCTCTGTTTAAGATAAACAGATACATTCAGAAACAAAGATTGTTCACATTCTCTGAAAAATATTTTTCAATAAACCTAATTAACTAAAAAAACACAAAAACCAACCAAACCCTAAATTTTGTGTCTTCTCAGTAGACAGTATTAAGCAATGTACAATAAAGATGCCTTTTTCAACGAGTCTATCACTAAGAACTGTTCCTGAGATGGAAACCAGTCTGCACAAGGGTTCTGTTCCTGGGTTTCACAGAGGCTCAGAGCCCAAAAGGCAGAGGGTGAACACAACAGTTTGTGAGTATATATTTATACATATATATAAAACACATTTTATATGTGTGTGTATATATATATTTTCACATATTCCCCCCTAAGGAGAATAGTTTTCTTTCGTCACTTTACAGTTTCCAAAGAGATTTAAAGAACAAAACCCTGATTAAGAACAAGTGACTTATGACACAGACATCTTAACATGCAGCAATGTGATGTCATAATCCTCTACTCTTAGCAGCTGCATGCTTCTCCATCAAATGGTTTTCCTTGTAGAACTTAAACCTCTGCACACCAACACTTCCCCAAAGTGATGTTCCTTAAAGGTTATTGAAGTGAAGCGAAGTGAAGTCACTCAGTCGTGTCCGACTCTTTGTGACCCTGTGGACTGTAGCCCACCAGGCTCCTCTGTCCATGGGATTCTCCAGGCAACAATACTGGAGTGGGTTGCCATTTCCTTCTCCAAAAAGGTTATTAATTAGCATTAATTAAAAAGTATTCTAAGCTCAAATTTTGGAAATGTTAAAGAGTTAGTAAATAAGCTTTTTAACTAAACATTTCCAGGAGCCTTTATTGTGCTAATATGCCCTGAAAAATCTCTAAGGGAGGGGTCAGGATATACAGTTATTCCCCCTTGACCTTTGGAATACTTCTTGTTACTAAATACTATTAATGGCAGGTACCTAGAAAAACATTTCAAGGAACACCAGTCGGGAAATGATAGTACTCCAATCATAACACTTAAAAGATTCTCCTTCCCTGTCTTTCTTTAACAAGTATTTATTGCATGTCCCAAATGGAACACGATACACAGAGTACTATGGATACAACAGACAATGCAAAAGACTTAGCCTGGATAATGTAGCTAGTGGGTTAGTGAGTCTGATTAACTCTTAAGAAAACATCAATTTAATATTTTGACAAATAAAAAGAAATGTTAATAACTTACTGTAACACTGAATGCAAACTTGATCTAAGATATTTGAAAATTTGGGTGTTAATGGAGGCAAAGGTTCCAGCTGGATTCTTTTGAAGTCTTCAGGACAGTCCTTCTTTAGATGACCCTCTCGTTTGCATAAACTGCAAACCACTGTAGGAGACTGCAGGAAGATGGCAAAGTAAAACAAGACTTAAATAAAGGAGCCTTGAATCTTTTTTCCAAAGTACACATTCTCCACCTCACATTCCAAAGGAATGAAAATATAGTGGCATGGCCACTCCAAACACACTAAGGAGAAAAGGGCAGTTATTTTGACTACCAACAGCATTTCTTTTCTCCTCTGCAAATTCCCAAGAGATTAATGACAGCAGCGGACCTAGTGGCTGCACGGGAGTGACCCACTATTGAGACGGGCGGGAGCCCTGTTTGAGTACATGAAACTCCAAAGTACACGCATTAAAGCTCTTTCAAATCTCCTAGTTCCCTGTATAGGAGTGGCACTGATTACCTTGCCTTTGGTGAAGGTGAGTTTACTAAATTCATAGAAGAAATCAGACTGGTTCACAGTTGAATTTTCCTCACGCACACTTTCTTCTTTAAGGCTGATTTTATTAAGTTCCATTAGAAGATTTCCATCTACATGGTGTTTTCCACATTCTTTCAAGTCATCACACTTAGTAGATCCATCTAATTCTACATCCTCTTCAGACAGGGCATCCTCATCCCCTGATCCAGTGAAGGTGTTGTCTAATTCGTCTCCATTAGCAATGTCATCCTCATCTTCCCTTCGGGAAATGGAAAGCCTTGGTTCTTCTTCCTCCTCCTCCTCCTCCTCTTCCTCATCAGAGTGAAGGATTCCCGATATCTGACTCTGTCTTGAAGGGGTAAAGTGGCTTACAGCATCTCCGAGTTCACTGGTACCTTCTATGCTTTCTTCATCAACATCAGCCTTGGCATATGAAGTAGGAAACTGATCATACTTTTTAGCTATAGGATTTCTGAAGCCTTCTAGATCCAAACTGGCATCTTTCTCCTTATTTCCTGGGCTGCCACAGGTGACAAGCGTGCCACACTTGCTACTACTTAAAGCTTGATCATCAGCAGTCAAAGGATGCTTGCCTTCCTTTCCACTTTTTTCTTTCTTGTTTTTACTTCCTGTTTCTTGATGTACTTCAGTGTCCTTAGAGTCACTAGAACGGACTCTTGCCTTAATACAGTCAGAGTTTTCCAGGTGGACACTGATGTGTGAGTTTTCCATTTTCTCTGCTGATGGGCTTTCAAAGTTTTTAGCAGTCTCTTTAAGAGTAAGTGGCTGTGCCTTGCAGGTGTTTGCAGTTGAACTGGCAGCACCAGAACCTTGAACCAAAACTGAGTTTTTGAGTTTATCACCTTTCGCTTGTACCTCTGGATCATGTTTTGCTATTTCTTTAGAACGTTCAGAAGTACAGCTGACAGTACTCAGAGGCTTTGGAAGGCTGGATTTCATAACTTTGTGTGGAAGAGCAAAATATTTATACGTTGTCCTTAAACAATGAAGTATATATTCAAACACAGGTTGATTATTTAGGGTCCTTGCCACATTTCTTTTTACAGAGTAGGGATCTGTAATAAAAAAAAAAAATCCACTACTTCACACATTTCTATTTTATGTTTTAAAAACCAGCCTGCTACATAGATAAAGACAACAAATAAGTAACAGTACAACTTATCATTTATCTTATGTGCTTTTTTTAAGAACTGGGGATGGGGAGTAAAAAGATACAGTTTTAAAAACAAAAAGAAATGCTTTCTTAAACATCTGCTCTATGAAGAGAACCCATTCTATTCAGAACCATTACCCCTTCCCTACTCTGTCCTGTGACTGTGGAGGTTAAAAAAAAAAAAAAGTCATCAGTGTGGCTCTCATGCCCTCGGGAAGCGGGGTCTTCCCTCCGGGCTCTGCTGAGTGCTCTGCCTCCCCACTCAGCCAGGCCCTGCGGTTTGTAGAGCTTACCTCCACTCTTCTGCCCTGGGAAGCCCCATCACTGAACTGGCTGGACTGAATTCAGGGGCGAGAGGGAGGCACCAGGAGGAGACACCACTTCTCTCAATCTTTTCTCCTCCCCTAGAACTCCAGCAGGTTAGGCAATTGGCCAGAAGAGCTGAGCCAGAGAAACTGCAGGGGAGGGTTTAAAAATGTGAGATCCCCATGACTGCACACAGAATTTATGCAAAATGCAAAAAACCCTCTTATGCAATATAAAGCTTGAAAAAAATCAAGCAAAAATAAGAGAATTCCATTTAGGAGGTTCTTTAAATTATTTGAAGGAGGAGAATTAAGATTTCTAGAGGGGTTTCCATCTCCTGACTTTGTAAAGCTGATAGGAGCTCGTCCATTTACAGGAGTCTACAGGGCACACCAGTATGTCTTTCATATCATGGTTTCAGCTAAATAAGACTTAACTCATTTAAGAGCTAAGTGTTTTTAAAGAGAAAAGGTGTTTTTATGAATAAGTTCTAAATATTACTGCAGGTATTCCAAAAAATAAACTCTCCATGGAGAGAAATTTAATGAAGAATGCTGTTTTTCATGAGAAAAGGTATTTTCCTCAACCTCTGTAAAACTAAACAACATCAGTAACAATTCATAAAAGGACTGAATCTAAAGATCCAGAAATGAGAAGAGTGAAGAGGAAAGGGGGATTTACATGTCACTTGGAAAAGACTTTTTAAGCATTTAAAGTTATTAAGCAATTTACAAAGAAAATAAGGACACAGACAGCTATGCCTTTTAGTTGCATAAGTAATTAAAATTTATCACAGCACTTAAAAAACTCAGGATGAACAATTTGGTCCCTTAGAAAGATCTACTGTAACACATGCAAGATTCTTGCTATCTACTTCACCTTTGGGGTCAGGCCTACCTTACACGTAGAAGCTGAAAAAAGACTGAAATAAAAAGCATGCTGTTAGACTGATACCTTAAAAAAAGGGGGGTGGGGTTGGGACTTAAAGATAAATATTTTGAGATACCTTCAATGGCAATGCGTTTTTTGGGCCAATCCTTTGATTCACGAGATATAGATTCTTTGACACGGATACTTATCACTAAATCAGCCAAATTAAATTCTAAAGCGTAGAATCGGAGCAATTCCACCCAGAGCTGCCCAACTGGTACTGAAGGCTGCTGTTTTGAATCAAATATTAATGATACCTATTAACAGCAAAGAGAAAATATACAGGTTATTTCAGATGGCAGTATAATCTGAAAAATTAGAGATCTTCAAGCATCAAATTAAATAAATCTGAAAAACCTTAGCAAAGATATGAATCGGCAGTCTATCTTGATAAATCACATTCTAGGTTCTATTTTGATTGTGAGAAAATAGCATTCCTTCAGTGAATTCCGGGGTTAAAGTTATGTGAAAACCTAGTCGGTATCACAGGAATAGACAGGCAGCACACAAGCAAGCGGCATTTCTAAATCTGACGTCCTAAGGGCCAGTGGAGAGAACCGTGCTGCCCCGCTACTACTCTCAGCTCTGAGTTCTCCCTGCTCCTGCCGCCGGAGGGCGCCTTTACACTGTTAGACACAGAAGTGGACTGCAGCTGTGAGCACAGAGTAAAAGGAAAAACGCTCCTCTCACGTGCTCTGAGAAGTTACATTAAGTTCATTGGTTCTTCCAGCAGCAACTGATTTTAAAGTCGAATAAATAACCCTTGATATCAGAAATACAAGTTTTCCACTCACAGACTCATAAGATGTGACATACTGTGATGTAATACAGTGGAAAGTTCAAAGGACTTAGAAAAAAAGAGGGTCCAAATACTGACTTTGTCACTTCACAGGTTTTGACTGCTTCGTGACTTAACTTCTTCATTCTTGGACTGGCAGTATAGCTCAGAAGCAAAGAGAACTGGCTTTCGAATGGGACATGCTAAGCTTTCAAATCCAGCTCTTCCATTTACTAGCTGTGTCTGATCCTGGTGAAGGTATATAAGCTGTCTAAGCCTCAGTTTCCTCATCTGAACAATGGGGATCATAGTACCCACCTCATAGGGCTGTTGGGAGGACTGAGTGAGAGAGAGTCTGTTAAGAGCTTAGCACAGTGCCTGGCACACATGTTCAAAAAATGGTCGCTATCATTATCTGCAGAGTAGGGATGATACCACCTATAACACAGGATAGTTATGAGGATTAAATCAGAAACAAGGGAAAGCATCTGGCAGACTGGTTGCTGTCTGTATTTTTTCATTTAGGTATAGTCTTTTTAAATACAAGAAATCCATATATCATTGAAACCATGTCACAACTGTAAGATGCTCTTAAGAGGTAATTTAGTTCAACTCCCATATGCTAAGAGAAGGAACCGAAAACCAAAGAGCTCATGTGGCTTGCAAGGCAGAAGAACAACGTCTCCTGACCCCAGGCCAGGGCTCTTTCACCAGACTGTGCAATGGCAACACTGTCCCGACCTCACTTAATTTTAGAAGTGGCATGATTAATCTCTCCAATTAGCATTCAAATGCAAAGATAAAAGTATTTAACTGGTCTTTCAGCAGTAGCCTTTCCTTCTAGGGTATACAAATTTGCTTCCAATTACACTTTATTATATCAAACTTCAAAATAAGTGGTGTGGTCACAGATTTATTCAGTAAATCTCAACATAAACATTCTGTGAAATAAGCTAAGAGTCATCAGGTGGATTTACAAACCAAACCTGATTAAAAATGTAGTTGTTTTGGTCCCACAAACAACAATTGAGGACACAAAGAAAACTCCAGAAATAGAAGGATACATTAGATTTCACTTCTTTATCCATATATTCAACATCTCACTGAAATGACTTCACAATATCATAACATGGAACTTAAGAGACCTCTGACATACGTAGACTAGCAGTACTTACATTGTTGTTATTTTTTTTAAAACATAGAGAACACTGTGTTTTTCAAATAAAGTAAGAGTAGTAGCTAGCATTTACTGAGGGCTTACCATATGCTCGGCACTGAGTTAAGCATTCTATAAATCAATGACCCTATGAGTAGGTACCAATATCATCTCCATTTACAGGTGAGGAAACTGGGGCACAGAAAGATTAAGTCCCCTGCCCAAAGACACACAGCTAGAAGTGGGTGAGCTGGGATACAAATTCAAATATTCTGGCTCCACAGTCTGTGCTCTTAGCCACCACTGGAACCCCAAATAGACAAACGACACAAGTGGTGTGTTCTCGTGGCAGCTCAGGTAGGGTGCCACCACCGTTCTCTTCCCCTCAACAAAACCAAGAATATGTGATTCACCAACATCTCCCCAATTTTAGGCCAGAGTAAACACGGACTACAGGAGTGACGTGACCTGTTTGTGAAGAGCTGGGATTAGAATCCCAGTCTCAGAGGTATTTTGTGGATATTACTGTCATTTTACCCCAAAGGGATATGGGAAAGCTCATGGAGTCAAGGACTGTTTACCAATTTGGGTTAGAATCCTACTGTTACGTCGCTTAGATTTTTGTTTGAAATTCTAATGGCAGCTCATTTCTAGTGCATAAATTCTCCTTCTCAATACTAACGGTATGAATAAGGACAAGTATACTACCATAGACTTATTCAATGTTATTTTAGCAATATGAGGTTAGTTAACTTCTTATATTTAAACCCCATAATACCACTTAAGACCTAAGCTCTTGGAGGATAGATAGGAACTTATTTTTGAATTCTCAGCCTCTTTCACAGCACCTTACACAGAGAAGAAACCATGTAACTGTGGATTCAATGATTTGAATTTTACCTTTTATTCCTTGTCTATTCAAACAACTGAACACACTAGAAATTAAACAGTTATGAAACAGTTAAAGATAGTTGAGGAAAGAAGAGAGAAGACTAACTCAAACTCCACAATTAACAACTGAATTAAAAATAAATTATAAGACCAGGCATGAGAGAGAACAGACCTGTCCCCTTTTAATGGCCATTTCCTTTGGTGCCTCCTCTTTTGTTGAGTCCACATCCCCTGCAACATTATCAGTGTATTCCCAGACCACGGAGTCGTTCTCAATTTCTTTAAGGTTGAAGTTTCCTAATTTGTTTAGTGAGAATCCTTCAATCTAGGAAAAATTAGACACACGTTATAAGGCAGAAACGATTTTAAAACAGAGTGTATTAATCCTGGAAGAAATGAAAAGTAACACAGTTCACTGATAATATGAAAGGCATCTTTTATCAAAAGATTATCTTTGAGACATCTGTAAATTTAAAGAGAAAAAAATCAAGGTTTTGATTTGCAAAAGAAATGGTGATTTTTGGAAATAGTGAAAGTCGCTCAATCGCGTCCAACTCTTTGTGACCCCATGGACTATACAGTCCATGGAATTCTCTAGGCCAGAACACTGGAGTGGGTAGCATTTCCCTTCTCTAGGGGATCTTCCCAACCCAGGTCTCTGGCATTGCAGGCGGACTCTTTACCAGCTGAGCCAGAAGGGAAGCACTTTTGGAAATAAATTTTTTATAGATAAGTCTAACAGACCATGGCCTAGGCCTAAGGCCATGGCTCTGGTGTAAAACTACGTAGGCCCAAATCTCACTCTTTGGCACTAGTTGTGAGACCTTCAGTAAGATCCTTGTATTCTTCAGGTCTCAGGTTCTTGTAAAAAGGGGTAACACTAGCATCTGCTTAATGGGATAGTTATGGAAAAAATAATGGACATAAAGCATTCAGATACAGGGCATGGCATATAGTAAGCGCTCAATAAACATAAAGTGTTTCTTTGGACATGGTTAAGATGCTAAGAAAAGCATAGGCTCAAAAGGTCTAAGAAATGTGGAACAAACTTGAAGAGATTTCTTTACTGTAGGTATAGTGGGATTTTTCACAGCCTTTAAACATGCTAACATACATAATGAATTGTGGGCTAGGGTATGACTGTGATAGCCTGATTCTCCAATGTATTTTCACATTAAATGGACAACTTCTGTGGTTTACCTGACAGCAATCCTAAACTGTAAGACATCACGTTGCTCCCCTGCTCATCAAAGTTTCCTTCTAATGCAGGATGAAATGTGGTCTTTTCTAGGGCCTAGGTGGGGCTTCCCAGGTGGCTCAGTAGTAAAAAAAAAAAAAAAAAAAAGAGTTCATCTGAAATGTAGATGTGCGTTCAATTCCTGGACTGGGAAGATCCCTGGAGGGAGGAAATGGCAACCCACTCCAGCATTCTTCCCTAGGAAATCCCATATGTAGAGTCTATAACCCTTAGTAATTGTTCTGCAATTCTTAGATATTCTGTTCCATTTCTTATTCATTCTTTTCTTCCTCCTTGCTTTTCAGTTTAAGAAGTTTCTATTGAGTAAAGCTTACTGATTTTTTTTCCTTTAGAGTCCTAAGCATATTAAGTCATATTGTTAAAATTCCTGGTGAGATAATTCCAACGCGCGCTCTGTTTCTTCAAACTATGACTTTGCCTTTTAGTATGTCTTATAATTTTTTTGTTGCAAGCTAGGTAAAACTCTGTAGTGTGGGGTTTTTTTTCCTTTATCTGCCTGGAGTCAGGAAATGTACTGTTTGTTGTAGCTGTAGATGTCAGCGGGCTATAACTTCTGTTGGTATCCTTGTTTTTGTCTCTTCTACTGTTTTTGGGTTTCCCAAGACACTTCTTAAATGAAATGTTTCTACTGTAACCCCATTATTACACAGGAGGCTGAATGATGCTGTAGTAAGCTGTGGAGAGAAGGGAGACATCCTATAGTCCTATGAGGTCTCAGTCTTTTAGTGAGACTGTGATCCTGGGCTATAACCTTCGTGTTTCTCAATCCTGTCAATCTGAGGTGAGACAGGGAACAACAGAACATTGGAGTCGGCTATTTTCCCTTGCCCCAGGTCAGTCAGACCGTGAAAAAACTCAAGGTGGTTCAGTTCAGTTTAGTTGATTAGTCGTGTCCGACTCTTTGTGATCCCATGGACTGCAGCACATCAGGCTTCCCTATCCATCACTAACTCCCAGAGCTTGCTCAAACGCATGTCCTTTGAGTCGGTAATGCTATCCAACCATCTCATCCTTTGTCATCCCCTTCTCCTCCCACCTTCAATCTTTCCTAGCGTTTTTCCAATGAGTCAGTTCTTCATATCAGGTGGCCAAAGTATTGGAGTTTCAGTTTCAGCATCAGTCCTTCCAATGAATATTCAGGAGTGATTTCCTTTAGGATCTCCTTGCAGTTCAAGGAACTCTCAAGAGTCTTCTCCAACACCACAGTTCAAAGCATTAATTCGGCGGCGCTCAGCTTTCTTTATAGTCCAACTCTCACATCCATACATGACTACTGGAAAAACCACAGCTTTGACTAGATGGATCTTTGTTGGCAAAGTAATGTCTCTGCTTTTTAATATGCTATCTAGGTTGGTCATAGCTTTTTTTCCAAGGAGCAAGCGTTTTTTAATTTCATGGCTGTGGTCACCATTGGTAGTGATTTTGGAGCCCCCAAAAAATAGTCTCTTACTGTTTCATTTCCCCATCTATTTGCCATGAAGTAATGGGACCGGATGCCATGATCTTAGTTTTCTGAATGTTGAGCTTTAAACCAACTTTTTCACTCTCCTCTTTCACTTTCATTAAGAGGCTCTTTAGTTCTTTGCTTTCTGCCATAAGGGTGGTGTCATCTGCATATTTGAGGTTATTGATATTTCTCCCAGCAATCTTGATTCCACTTTGTGCTTCATCCAGTCTGGCATTTCACATGATATACTCTGCATCTAAGTTAAATAAGCAGGGTGACAATATACATCCTTGATGTACTCCTTTCCCAATTTGGAACCAGTCCGTTGTTCCATATCTGGTTCTAACTGTTGTTTCTTGACCTGCAACAGATTTCTCAGGATGCAGGTAAGGTGGTCTGGTTTTCCCAATCTCTTTAAGAATCTTCCAGTTTGTTGTGATCCACACGAAGGCTCTGGCATAGTCAATAAAGCAGTATGTTTTTCTGGAACTCTCTTACTGTTTTGATGATCCAACAGATGTTGGCCAATTTGATCTCTGGTTCCTCTGCCTTTTCTAAATCCAGCTTCAACATATGGATGTTCATAGTTCACATACTGTTTAAGCCTGGCTTAGAGAATTTTGAGCATTACTTTGTTAGTGTGTGAGATGAGTCCAATTGTGGGGTTGTTTGAACATTCTTTGGCATTGTCTTTCTTTGGGACTGGTATAAAAATTGACCTTTTCCAGTCCTGTGACCACTGCTGAGTTTTCCAAATTTGCTGGCATATTGAGTTCAGCACTTTAACAAGGAGGTTCAGTTCAGCTGCTCAGTCGTGTCTGACTCTTTGTGACCCCATGAACCGCAGCACGCCAGGCCTCCCTGTCCATCACCAACTCCCGGAGTTTACCCAAACTCATGTCCATTGAGCTGGTGATGCCATCCAACCATCTCATCCTCTGTCGTCCCCTTCTCTTCTTGCCCTCAATCTTTCCCAGCATCAGGGTCTTTTCAAATGAGTCAGCTCTTTGCAACAGGTGGCCAAAGTACTGGAGCTTCAGCTTCAGCATCAGTCCTTCCAATGAACACCCAGGACTGATCTCCTTTAGGATGGACTGTTTTGATCTCCTTGCAGTCCAAGGGACTCTCAAGAGTCTTCTCCAACACCACAGTTCAAAAGCATCAATTCTTCAGCGATTAGCTTTCTTTATAGTCCAACTTGGCTCTGGTAATACTGTTTCCCTTGAGGGCAGGCTTTTACATTAGACAGCAGAACGTTCTAGGCAATGTCAAATTGACCACTTTTTTCCTCGATAGAGGATTTTTCTTGGATCTTTACCCTGAGGAACCTGGTGGGCATTTCTGGAGATAAAACTCATGAAATGAGCACCCTATGAATGGGCCCCCTGCTGTTTTTCACTTTCATGCTTATCCAAACTGAACTTCAAGAATCACTGTTTTCTTAGCCTGGTAGTGGTTCCAGTGGCAGGATTCTGTTCCTGGGTTTCTGCTCTGACAAGTTACATATCTGCCTGTCTCTCCAATTGGGGGCCAGTGGTTTTCTCCATGACCCCACTTCTGCAGGATCTAATAAGAGTTGTTGATTTTCAGCATGCTCAGCTTTTTTCTTTTTGTGAGGATGGAGCTATGACTTCCAAGATCCTTATATGGTGCACTGAATTGGTCAACAGTCAGAGATGTGCTGAGTTGCCAGAAAGAATTAAAGGTTACACTTCTCTGTATTTTCCTTCTTTGTTTTTTCCCCCTTATTATTTGGTGGCCCTAGTTCCTCTGCCCAGAAAGAGGGGTGGCTTTTCTACTAGTAAAGCCACTGAAAAACAGGAACTCACTCTATGTTGGGTCACTTGCTTAATTTTTGGCTTCTCTCTAAAGTCTGTCTGAGTTTGTTCAGTCTCCAGAGCCTTCAGGTTGTTATTTTATGTGTTTTGTTGAGAATTTACAACTGTTATTTCCAGAAGGATCACTTGTTTACGAGTTCAAGCTTCCATACCATTAAGTGGAACTTGACTTTCTATTGAAGGGGAAAAGGACTACATCTGTTCTCCTGCCTTGTTCTAGGAGTTACACATTCATGATCTCATTTCAAAATTTCTCAGATGAGTCTTTCCCCAAAGCTCAGAGATTAAACAACTTGCTCAAGGTTACAAGGATTTTAGTGGCAAATCCTGGGTGACTCTCAGGGCTGCCAAACTTTTAACGCTTGACACTACTCTTCTTTATACTGTATTACCTGGCATTCTTAAAGTGAAAATAATTGTTTCCTAAGGGCTAAGTTTATATAATCTAAAATAAAAATGATTCAAGAAAATATTTACTAGGAGACTAGTAAAATATTGTTGTAGGGGATAAAAGAGGCTAAGAAGACAGGGTTACATCTATTCATCATTCACAACTCACATATCAGTATCAAATGAAAATAAAACAAAAATTTTAATTGGGATAAAAGGTCAGAGAGACAGTCTCCAACATGAAAGAGATCTAAGTAGGTTGGGAGAGAATGACCAAAAGATTTTTGAAAACACAGATCAGAGCACAGAAATATGATAGTCTAAACTTCTTGACAAAGAATCTAATCTTATTCACCCATGTATTACTTTCAGGGCTTAGTACAATGACTAACATACAGAGTGATTTAAAGATTTTGAAGAAGTTAATGGTTTGGATACTTTCATATACATCATTGTGAGGTTTTCAATAATTTTCTACAGAAACAGTGATATAAAATATCTGGCATGAACAAGGCACTGAACTTCTTTTCTGTCACTTGTTGTATATTTTTGATTAATACTCTAGCAGAAACCAGCACACCAATACCTGACTAGTTTAAGAAGGTGAAAACTAAGATCACTTTGGGTCAGGCAGTAGTCTACCTTATTTGATATATACAGTTCAACCCAGTGTTTGACCACTATATACTTGTTTTTGTCATTAAAATTTTCAATAAATAAAAGGCATAATCAAAACCAAATTCTGTCATCTTAGAGAACTTCTAGTATCACTGCCAAGGAAATAATACACTTGGCTATAGACAAAGGTATTTATGCTTCTCGTAAGCAAATCCTGAGGAGACTCCATCACCAGAAGAGAAGCACTTTTTTTCCTGCATCTTCACATCAGTGACAGATGCCCACTTCAGAGATGATGAAGACACAAGAAAAGGCAGATTTTACTAAGACAGTAGTGATATGGCAACACAGCCAACCTCTTCTCAGACATTTTTTTGGCCCAGGAGTTCAACTGGTTTGATTGTATCTTACAGTCCTATCTCTCTTGGATCAAAGTGAAAAGAAAACTTCAAAGACTTTTTCAAAGACTTTCACATCAGACTTAGGTCTGATGAAAAGGGTTATTTGTCAACTAAGGGTTGACTTTGTTCTCTCACCCTTTTTTTTTCATGAGGAGAACAGACTAGCAAGGATACCCTGAATTTTTTAATTTCAGTACCACAAGTACAAAGAGAACTCCGTTTAGGCAACTGGGTCGCAGCACAGCAGACTGCAATTCCTAAAGCCAGGACAGTGTTTCTGCTCCAGCCTTCTTCATCTCAGGGTCTGCCTGATAAAGGTCCTTGCTTAATTCTCAACGCATTTAGTATAAAGAAAAAAATTCCCTAAGATCTTATTTAATATATATATATATCTCCAAAGTTAAACTATGGCTCTGGAACATCTCCTCCTTATGATGAGAATCCTGCATATGGTAAAAAGACAAGTAGTTAAAATACTGGATGTATCACAGTAAGTTTTACCAATTGATGCTTTTTATAAAATAAGGATACACATAAGACTTTTATCAAGGAATTTTACCTAGGGATTAAAAGTGAGGATTTCAAGAGAATGAAAATAACCTCATTTTGACTTTGAGATGGCTCCTTCTTAAATCTTACTATTTAAATAAATCAGTTCAACTTTAATTTATCCAGAGAGAAAGAGTGGTCACCTTACTGAAGTCTTATTCATCTTAAAGATTATAGCAAAATATTATTTAAGAGGTGACTTCTAAGTTCTGCATCTTGTGGTATGAGTAGCGATCTAAGCACTTATATTTTCCTTTGTTTCACAGGGAAAAGGGTAGAAAGAGAACAAAAAGACCAGTAAAAGAAAGTGATAGTGAACTGAATGCTTCCTACGGTCTGTCTGGAGGTGATACATAAATTCAACGTATCAAATTAAAAAACTGTACCCAAAGAAAGTGTGTAGCAAATGATAATGTAGGTTCACATTCTCTTGTCTTACAAACCTCAAGATCATGTGTTCCATAAATTATGTTTCTTCGGTTTAGAAAAGTAACAGTCTCCCTAGCAGAGTATATGGCAGCATCTTGTAGCCAAATACATTAATATTGCAGCAGTGAGAGGTATGAATTTTCACAATTATAGGATAAATAAATTCTTGTCAGTTCTGGTTAGGTTTTTAGACTTTGAAATTATGCACAAGGGATTGTGGCCCCATAATAAAATCAATATCAGATATATAAGCAAAAAATGTTTTATACCCATGATCCTAGATAAACAGGCAGAAGGGGTTCTTTCCTCTGTTGAAGAAAGAAAACGGCCATCAGAGCAAACACATAAGGTGGCAAACCTCCTTCTTCAGGGCGATCTATACTGCAAAGCTATAAATGAGAGAAAAGAAGATAAGCATTCTTTTGTACCAACTTGTCATTTATGCAATTTGGTCTAAAATCTACTAATTCATTTCCATTTATCACGTGATTTAGTCTTCAAAATGAAACTCCATAATGACAAAATACCCAACTTCCTTATACTTATGTTGTAAACACATATTGTGGTTTTCAGTGACAGTTTCCACTTCAAATTTTTCATTTTGAAAAAAAAATTTTTTTTTTCATTTTGTTAACTAAACTCACTTGTGAAAGGCTCTAAAAATCTATTTTTTGATATCCATGGTAAATCTATTCACTTGGTTCAAAAACTTGTTAATAAAGTCAAAATAATGATTCAATCCCAAATGTAAGCCAATTGACTTTGCTCAGTTTAATGGTCCCCTCACGCTTAGCTGCTACCTGGAAAATGCATGCTTTGGTCAGAAACATAATTAGAGGAAATAAAGCAGGCAAACCAATTAGCACTGGCAGAAAATAACAACTTAGTGATGAAGTAGGAGGCTGCTTTCAAAGCACAGCATATTGTGATTACCAGTTCACTCAATTAAGACTGGGGCATCCTCTGTCTCTGTTGCATCTTCGACTTAAGCAACAGGAACTATGTGTTGTCACTGCCACATCCTAATCCATAAAGCTTTTGGCTTTTTTCTATACAGAATCTCAAGTTTATAATTGTGATGAGACCTTATATTTTGGAGAAATGTTAGATGCTCTCGTGTTCATCTGAGCATTTCATTAGGATACCACGTTTAAAATACTGTAGAAATGTAAAGCAAGATCAGATAGTGGCTTTCATTTTCTGGGAGTCTTTGGGTATACTACTGGGGCTTCCCAGGTGGCTCAGTGGTGAAGAATCACCTGCCAGTACAGGAGATGCAGGTTCGATCCCTGGGTTGGGAAGATACGTGGGAGGGGGAAACGGCAACCCACTCCAGTATTCTTGTCAAAATGCCACGGACCGAAGAGCCTGGAGGGTTGCAGTCCATGGGGTAGCAAAGAGTCAACATGACTGACTAAGCATGGCTTTATTATTGGATGGTATAAGAGGCTTTATCTCAACTCTCCTGTATCTGAGACTTACTTCAGAAAACTAGTTAAAGTGTAAACTCATAGGCCATAACTCAGATTTGACCTACAAATCTAATTTTTAATAAGTATCATAAATCAATGATCTTTTGAACAATATGCTATAGTCAAACAGAAACAGTTTTTCTTTCTATATACACTAGAATTTCTAATACTCAGATGCCAACTCTCTTGATGTCTATAAATATGCATCCAAACATTTAAGATTAAATGAACCATGTAAAAATCAAAGAGTACTGCTTATGCATATGTAGAATGTATTCATTCATTTAAAGAACTCAAACCTACCTTTGCCCAGTACCTAAATGCAATCACCAGAGGAACCAGCTTTGATTCTAGTTTTCCAAGGGCAGTTAAATGATTTGTTGTCAGACAAGCATTTTCATTTCCTGCACTCACTTTACAAAGAAGACCACTGGTTGGGGGTAGAGGGTGACAATGGGAAGGAAAAAGAGAAAAGATCAAGTGTTATACAGATATCAGGTTTCTTTTACACCACCACCAACTAATTTACACTGATAATAAACACCTTAAAAATGAAAATAAAAAACTCATTAAACCTTTATGGGTCATTTAAATAACTGGCTTAAAAATAAGATAGGGCAGCTATTTTCTGGGTAAACTTTATTTTGTAAGAGCTATAACTGTCACGTTTTCTTATATTAAAACAGCTTTTTAGGGGAAAATGCAAAGAAGAAGTGTAAAATGTTTCAAATGGGAGTATGAATTCATCTTAGTAGGAGCAAAAGTGTTTTCCCTAGCTGGAGGAATCTGCTTGATGGTGAATCATTACAGCCTGCACACCATCCATCTACAGTGGGAATGGGAGTGTTTCCAGATGGAGCGAGAGAGCTGGGTGAAGTCATACTGACTGTTTTCAGTACTATTTAAATTGCTGCTAAAAAGAATGGCAAATAAAGGTGATCAGAGCAAGTAACTATTTGACAGTTTTTGTTTTTTTTACTGAAATGGATCAAAATGCTTCCTTTCTATATTTTTTTCTTTTAAGTAATTTTCTTCTTTTTAAAATAAAACACCTTTTCCTCTTGGGTTAAACACCAACAGTAGAGGGAGAAAGCTAATAGTAAGTTTATGAAATTAACCACTTAGGAGCTTGTAATTTTAGAAACTGGACATTAAGATGTAGTAAAGTACAAATGCTTTTGGCAAGCTGATACTTAATAAACAGCTTAAAAAAACAGAGACCTCTGCTTTTCTCTGCACACCACCACTGGCACTCGAGCATGGAAATCCGCATCAACATCAATAAAAGAGTCTGGAAAAAGAAATGAATATGACACAGATTAGTTAATTAAGCCTTTGTTCAAAAGCACAATTAGATAAAGTACCAGTACCAGCTGCGCATCATCTGTTGGGTCTTTTGAAAGACCATTATGAAATAAAGCTCTTAAAAGATGATTATGAAATAAAAATGACTTGAAAAGGAAAAAGTATTACATTCAAGAATCAAGTAATCACATTAATTTAAAACCCTTATTTAAAAAAAAAATCCTGATTTTACAAAATTAATGACTGATTAGAAATGGCTACATTATTGAACTAAAACATTTAAATGTTAGGTCAGTAACATAATTATAAATACGGATAGGACAATAAAAAACAAAATTGCTGCAAAAGCTACTAAAACATGTGGGGTCAAAATACATACTGACTGAAGTAAGAAGAAAAGTTTAAACATTTCATTCAGTAGGAACAAAAAGGATGGGAAAGACTAACTCAGGGATAAGACAATTGAACCAGGCCTATGGAAAGCACACAAGCTGTCAAGTCCCAGCTGCACATTATCTGGACATATGATAACATACATGGGAACAATTATTTGTTGATTCATTAATCTGAGTTGAGTCACACTATTTATTATTCATAAAGTATCAATTTGAACCATGGAATACAGATGCACACCCTTTAGTTTCAACATCAAGAGTAAATTTTACATATTTTGACTCTTCCCAGTCTTAGGCTAGGGCCTGTATAATCTTTACAAATTGTGACATTATCACAAAGCAAAAAGCTTTATTTACAAAATAGTTATTCTGCATAGTAGAACAACTAACAAGATTCCAATTAACCTGCTAATAATTCATGGGCATTTGCTTTAGTTTTTTGTTTGGCTATTACTCATATAAGTAAATAAAAAAACATGACTTCTTATTTTCAAAGCTTGAGAAATAAGATATATTCAAATTATAGACAAAAGAAAAATTTAATAAGAAAATGTGGAAAGAATTTGGCCTTACCATTGTTCTTTAAACATTCTTGGACAAGTAAGAGAACATCTGGCTGAGACATCTAGGAAATAAATCAATGAATACATCAAATAATTTATAAGTACTTTGGCTTCACAATCATCTGAAGTTACTCAAATGCCTTTCCAAACTAGAAAGCACCTTACTACCTGAGTAAATGAACTAATCATTGTGCTACGTGCACACAGTCAGACACAGAGAGATGAGCACTGAAAGATGATGACTGTGGGCAAAAAGAGACTGACTACTCAGTTAACTCCTGATTCTCTAATTCATGAGTTAATTAGCCTCTCAGCAAATCTCCAAGTTGTGGCTAGAAGCTGTCAACCTGTTAATACTATACTAATGTTCTGTGAGACTACTTCAACAGATTGCTTACTGGTGTCCACTTTTGTCTTGCCTTTCTCTAATCCCTGCTACACAGGGAACCAAAACCACTTAAAACCATGCATTAGATCCAGTCCTGACCCTCCTTAAAACTCTCAGTCTGGCTCCTTAATGCCCTTAGTCAAAGTCAAATTCCAGCTTCCTGCATTTTGGGATCCAGGCTACATCTCTATCCTAATCTTATGCTCCACTTTCTCTAGGTTCCTTCACAGCCCTAACAATTTTCCCTTTAGCTCCTTGAACAGGCCATGCTCAATGCTTTCAAATGATGTGCCTTCAAGCCAAAATACTCCTTCACTCTCTCCATCCATTTTCATCTTTTAGAGTTCAGTTTAAATGTTATCAATTCAAAGGGGCTTCAGGACTGCTTGTTTTCTGTCACAGAACCTTGTTTTTCTGAATTGCTCTTATTATAATTAATTATCTATACATAATTACTTATCTCCTTCACTAGGTATGAATTTCATGTAATCATATTTTTTTTGTCCTCTAGAACCTAGTATAGTGCTTGGCATATCACACAGACTCGAATGAATGACATGAAATCAAAATAACTGCCATGCTGGTAAAATATTAGAATTTAAGGTTAAAAGAAAAGTAAAATCTTGGTCAACTGACCAGGTAGCTACAGTAATTGGGGATAGCAAGGAATGAGAGTGTGTGAAACAGAACATCTGGGGAAGGAGGTCAGAAATCTTTACTTCTATTTTTAAGCAGTAACCCAAGTAAATGGGCATAAACCATTTGCAAACTGGCCTGCAGGAACCACCAGTAAGGAAATGAATAACCTACTAAAGTGCCTTCCAGTTTTAAAGTTCTGACTCAGCAACATCTTTCTGAACCATGTTTAAGCCAGAAATCTAGGCTAGGTGCAGTTCTTCAAAAGTGTAATTATTTTTACAAGGTGGGTGTATGTAAGAGGAAACTCAGAAACAAATGGAGCTTGCAGGTCTTAAATGTTTATATGTATGTATATGTGTGTATATATATATACACACACATACACACCCCCATATGAAATCTGAAATCCTTTGCTGCCACTGCAAAGCTGAATTGTCAAGATAATTTAATCTTTTCAAGTTAATAGAGCTAAGTAACGCCATCAGATTCACATGGTTAAAAAAACCAGTGTTTGGAGAAAGCATGAAAGATATGTAGAACAAGAAGAAATACTCTTTAAAATTGAAGGCATGCAGAACATTAAAAATTTTCAGGAAAAAATTATACTTTTAAAAACAAAGTAGTTTTAAGGAAAAAAAATTACACTTAAACAGTCCTTAAACATCTAAAATATAACCACATATAGCTCACATTTAGAGAAAAAAAAATAGAACTTCCATACCACTCTGTGAAAATTCTAACATTTATTTTGTACTTACAATGGCTGGAAATTGAATGTCAATGTTTATATCCGAATTTTTGAAACCGAATCTGCTACAGGATGACCCATATAATCTCAGAGAGCAATCTAAAAAAAATTTTTAAATAAATAGAAGTCATTTATAAAGTAAAATTTCTCAATAGTTAATGCAAGACACTGCTATTTCAGAAATGGAACCATCAATTAAAACTACACACAAAAGAAAAACAGTGTTCAAGTCTGGCACAATGAAAGGACAAGAATGGGTGACTTTTGGCTCTTGCTTTCACTGTATTTTATTTAAAAGAGAAGACTGCATTGAATGTAGTTTACTTTAATAGCCACTCTTTTCATACCAGTTGTAAAATACATATACTTCCTTTATTACTTCACATTTTGCAGAGAAAATACTAGCTGAAATGATTTTTAAAATATGGAAGTCAAAAAGAGATGTCTAACTTTGTTATGTTTATAAACTTTGGAGTACACAGAGGAGTTAATGCAAATACTTCATTCAGCTTTTTGAAAGCATACATAGGTGGAATTTACTATAAAGATCATGGTTCAGTAAAACAATAATCATAAAAATCAGCATTACATTACTTTCAATATGAATACTCATTATATTATAAACAAAAAGTTTAATTTAACATAATATAATTCTTTCAGGAAAACTTTAGATATATCACTGATATAACTTAAAATGTTAGGCAAAAAGTGAGTCACTCTTTAGAGGAAGATGTGTGTATGGGTACTACCTATATTTATTTTATGGCATTTTCCCCCCAATGTTTTACTACTGTTGGGCCAAAAAAGGGAACTTTGTATCTTTTTTCTTTCCCAGGTTAAGTCAGTAATTTCTTTGGGTTTTAACAATTTTTCCAAGACAAAGTACACTCAACTTTACAATGGAAATCTATGACAAAAATCAAAATTACAAATGACATCTCAGGAACTTGTCTACAACATCAAAGATGAGATACCTAATATAAGGAAATGAACAGATTCTTGTTCTTTATTTTTCTGAACACAAATATATGAATATGAAGCATATACTATATGAATATTTCAGTAAAATGAATAGTTTGATGGGTAATACAATGATAAATTCAAGTAGTGATTTGATTTCAACCCTGGCTGTGGATTAGAATCACCTGTGGAGCTTTCTATAAAAAAATAGCTTTTCATGGCTCCATAGACATAACTTGGAAACATCAATTCAACAGTACACAAAATTTATTATAAAATAGTTTTCAAAGCTCATTTTAGATGGTGCAATTCTTTTAAGCTTGGTTAAACAGAACCTTTTCTGAACAGAGATAACTTGAAAATGACTCCAGGACACTTTAACTCAAAATATTCTGTCAATATACATAGGTAGAAAGGTGTGGTGATCATTTTGTAATGTATAAAAAATATTGTTCTCACTATGCTATACACCTAAAACTGATATACTGTAAGCCAATTATACCTCAACTAAAAAAGGAACTGAACTTAGAGATGGAAAATAAACAGAAAGGTAAACAAAACATATACACAAGAGTCCCACAGTGCTCTAATTAATATGGGACATGTAGACGAACACAATGAAACTCACAATGAAGACAGGTTAATAACAACATATGTAAAAGTCTTTGCTACCCTAGGGTAAGCCAGGAAAAACAAAAACATAAACAGCTTCAGTACAAAAACATAAAAAACGAAAAATTGAGAGCTTCAGAACATGGCAAATTGATTTCTATTAGGCAAAAATTAACTAATGGTAAGAAAAATGAATGGGGTATTTTAGGTAGCTAAAAAGAAAAACAAATCTAGAAAATACCTGGTAACTTGTGTTGGAACACACTTTCCATGATACGTTTAATTTCTAGTCTCTGTTCCAAGTTCTCATTGTGTAAGCCAAACTCCTGTACCACTCTGTCAATGGCAATACCAATTGCATTTATCTGGGAGGGTGTAGGCGGGGGTAACGTGGTGAGCAACTCTTCCTCTTGCTTCTCCTTTTAAGATCAATGTTGAGATTAAAAATGACTCACACCATTTTTACCTTCTACCAGTCACTGAGACAACACCCTGTACAGTACTCTAGAATATTTTTCTCAGCCCTCCTTCTCCCTTTAGCTGTGTTAGTCTTCATCTTATCAAACACGCACACACTTCTTTATGCACATAAAATAATAGAGGGGAGGGAGGAATAAGGAAAAAGTGTAAGGAAAGAACATTAGAAACAGCAATGGCAAATTATTTACTTTGTTATTACTGGCCTAAGGACACATATCTAGGTCCTAGCATTGGCTTCATTCGTCCTTATACTGTCCTAAGGAAATTCACAAGACTACCCAGCAAAACCTATCTGACCAGTATATTCTGGTTAACATAAATTCAGCAATAATTAACCAAATTATTAGTATCACAGTCTTAAGCAAAGTCATAAAGATGACAAGTAATAACTGACAAACATATGTGTTTAGGTTACATTACACTTACCTTAATGTTTTTCTTGTGCCTCTTCTCTTTGATATGCTTATGAGCAAATGCAATGGATTCAATTAAAACATCACAAAGTTTGCAGGTGTACTTTGCTGAAGGGTAGTTTCTTGGTCGCTACAATTTGAAGAGATTTACAGACATGTATATATTTGCATATAAATACGTATTTATAGAGACATGTAGAGAGCAAGATGTACAGAGACAAAATATAGGTAGACAAAAGCTGGCCAAAAGATGATTTCCTATACATTTATTAAACTGTTAATAAATTACTGTCACTATCATTATGCTAATGATTGTTTATTACAAGAAATTCTGAAAAAAAAGGGGAAACTTTATTAAATCAAACTGAATATCACTTTTGCTCTGTAGTGCTTAAATACCAAAGTAGGATCTATAATTCATTAAAGCACATGTTCCAATTACTAACACAGTTTAAACCAAAACAAGGATTTTGACTAACAAACAAAGCGGTTACCCTCTTCAGCCTGTCGATGCAGTCTCTTTTCAGCCGCTCCTCAGCCTGCTGTAAGCCCAGCAGCTCCTTCGTTGACAGCACAGACTCATCGATCACAGGGCCTTCCAAGTCTCCATCCTGTTCATTTTCGTCATTTCTAGTTCTCCGTGGCTTCCGAGGTCTGGACCTCGGCTTCTTGTTTTCTTAAGTTAGGGGGAAAATATTATTGGCGATACGGAATAACACCACTTCCAAGTCCAAAGCAGAGTTTACATGTTTATTCATGAAATCACGTGATAGCTGAATGACACCTGAACACAGAGCAAAAGGGAAGGTACACCTCTCCCATGGATGAAACGCTTAACTGCTCACTAAGCACCTCAACATGTGGATACACTAATCCACAGAAGCCATCTTTTTGGAAAACAAAAGACTTCTACTTCAACCATAAAATCTGACTGATTCTATCATTTCTTCCTGGCATACTGCTGAGCTTTTTCAAGCAATAGTAAAAATTATCACTTGAAAGCAAGTACATCAGTAATTCTAACATAATTAATACATAATATAATGTATAATGCACATATATTTAATAATTTCTAATATACCTGTAAGGATACTTGGTATTCTAAAGAAAACTGTCCACATTTGCTTTCATTTTTTATAAGTATACAACCCCAATGGAGTAAAGATGGACAGTATATCTCCAAAGAACTCAGAAATCAACTTCATTCTTATCTGGAGTGAAAATCCATTACTAAATTGTAAATCGGGCAATCATAGAATTGGGCCCTCCCCCACGTTTAACTCAAGAAATTGAAGCCAAAATTTTATTTACTGAAGACAACTATTAACCATTTTATCTTTACTTTCATTTTAGCTTCTTTGATGAGCCTGCACAGAGAACATTTCAAATGAAAAAACAAAAACAAATTAGCAATGGAAATAAAAGCTTTCTGCAAGTACAGACTAATTCATCTGCTTATAAACTCTGCTGTTAGTTCTACAGTCCTTATAACTGATAAATGAATCCGTTCCTTTTTTAAGACTCAGGACTTTTCAACTTTAGTAAAACTGAAGACGTTTGTGCAATTCATCTACAAAAAAAAAAACTGTTCTAAATAGCTTTGGTAATTTCCATCAAGCTCTGAAAATGAAGTTGCTAGTACCATATAAAAGTAAAATGAAATTCATTTCCTCAATTAAAATTGTGATTAAGTGGACTGAACAGTTTTTAAATGGCTTACCAAAAATTATTCTCTGAAAATATAAACAAATTGAAATGCTCTGCATGAAGCGGGGTTTTCAGTGGAACTCATTACTTGTAGAGCAGGTACAATGAATCAGTTGATTGAAAAGAAATTATGTCAGGAAAGGGATGTATAGGATCCTTAATTTAAAAAAAAAAAAAGCTATCACTAACAGCTCTGAAGGAAAAGCAGCACGCAATGTACTCAAACTACTCTGAGATGAATATAATTAAATTCTACAAACAGCTTCAATACTACGATAAAGCAGCAATTAAAAGAATAAAGTATTAGGACAAATAGTTTTTTTTTTAATAGGAATCAAAATGGACCGAACAAAATAGTAAAAGACAAATAGTTAAAATCAGTCTATTGCTTTTTAACACTTCCTCTATTCCCAACTAAATTAGCACAATCTTTTAAAAATCCACTGTTGGTTCACCAAAACAAAAGTTGATATGGAACCAAATTCCTTTTTTCACTTCTCTCTCTCAATTACAAAGGCTTCTCACTATATTTGTCATATAATTTTTCTAGAAAGAGTGACTTTAATTTCTCCCCAAAAGTACAGTTAACTTTACAAAGAGAAATGGAGGGCTGCAGAGATTTTGCCTGATGATGACAACTGCAGCTACCAATATTGAGTATTTTTTCATGCAACAGATGCAACATAGGTACCCTAGGTGGCTTCAGATTAATCCCTAAAGTGATCCTATCATGGATGCTAACATTATCCCCAGGATACAGATGCAGAAAATGCTGGTCCAAGAAAGTAAGTACCTTGTCCAGGCACACATGACTAAAGCAAATAAAGGGATTTGAAGCAGAGATCAGAGCATGGATGGATTTCTGAAATTTATCTAACAATACAAGAAAAATCCTTTCTTGTAGGAAAGCTATTCACATCTAAAATAGATTAGAACTCCCTTTTACTTTGTAAAATAAACAAACAAATAAATTAACCAGAACTGACAAGGTATACAAAATCCTAAACTGAATTTCATAGGCCTGCATGGTAAAAACAGTCAAATAAAATCTCATTGGAGGGAATCGAGGAAGGCAAAGCTGGGTATTGCTAAAAAAAATTTCCATAATTACTTAGAGGAAGACTACCTGGCTCCTCCCAGGCTCTAGGTAGTAATATGAATCTCTACATACAGTATTCCAAGTTTCTCATATTTTATTTGAATATGGTCCATTACTCCATTTACAAAAGATACATGTATTTGAATGGATGTTTCCAGCTAAGATCATTAATGGCACTGTCCCAACTATATTAAATGGCAATCTAGGATATTTGAGGAATGAAGTAGGTAGGGGCAGTGAAGTGAACTGAAAAATACAAAGTTAGTATCAAAAAACAAAGCAATGCTATGATAATTTTCATTACATCTTTTCATATCATTTAATAAGAACCTTTGTTATTAAGGTATATAAGTATGATTTAAGAAAATTTCAGTTCCTTTAAGGTATATAAGTTCTCCCCAAACTGATATTTTGAAAGAGTGTAAATAAAATGAACAAAAATTAAAAAAAAAAAAAGAAAATTTCAGTTCCTTTAATGAGAGCCTTTTAAGGATACTCTGAGTATAATGCAAAGCTTATACTATAAACTGAACTTCTTGCTACAGTAAGTAATATTATGCCAAACCTTAACATTTTCTTCGTGAAGATTTTTAAAGGATAAAAACTGAACAGTCCTTCATTTCCAAACTGAAAGCAAACGCCTGTAATTTCATGTAGAGAAAACATTGGCGTTTTGGATTGACTTCAACAAAAAGATAGTAAAACTGCAGGTCCCATTCAATATCACTTAAGGTTTCCTTTTAGGACTAGACAGGAATACAGAAAAACAGGCTTTCAGTCTCTTGTAATATCTATCTGGTGGCAAACTTTTGAGCTGTAAACCTTTCCTTTTATAATGCTGCTCAAAATCAACCTTTTCTGAAAGACCAACAATTGATAACTAAATTAAAATGTCCATGTCCCACTTGGACACAGTAATAAAGAACTACTTAAATATACACAAACGTTGAAAGCCCAGAAATTATGAATACGTGTTCATTTCTCTCTGTCAGATTCCAGGTCAGTGAGGCCGAGTTCATGGCCAGAGCAGCACAGTACATGACTTCAGGCCCACTTCCTCATCTACCACTTTGCGTAAACAAGTAGGAACAAATTTAACCTCTCCGGAGACACAGCTACCTGCTCTGTAAAACTGTGATTCTACCTTTGATACATCATGACAGCGCTGCAATTCCTTCAAGTTCTTTTCAGCTTAAAGATTTACAAGGCTGTTTGATTCTTCTGTTTCTCTGCTACATGGACAAAATCTATTTGTTTTTTAGAAGAAGGGATAAATAACAGCTTTGGGGCAATTATCAAGCACATAGGGTGCTTAGAATTGGGTTTTGGTTTTACTGAAACTAAAAGGCAAAGCTTTTAACTGAATTTCCGACTTTTTAACCAATGTTTTTCAACCTGTTTGCCATGTTCACTTTTGAGAAAAAAAAATCTTGCACTCTCCTCCTCTAGACATTGATACTTCACACAAAATATGTGTATCCCTCTGTACCAGGAGATACATGCAACCTATACTATGCTTTTATATCAAATAAGTTTTTTTTAAGCTTTACATTCTGTCATTTATATTATGGAGACATACATAATTTCAAGTACAAAATTACAATATATAGTTTAGAAAACACATACATACCACTCAGAAATTATGATATATCCCTAGGGGGATAAGATCACCCTCTTCTGTAAAAAGCACCAATGGGAAACATACTTTTACTAAGGTAAAAGGAGCCTTGTGGCAAAGTAAACTTTTAAAGGAATCAATATATGCAGTGTGTTGAAGCTTCCCAAATAACAGGATTATCCTTAAAATAATCACATTAAATAAGCCAAAACTATGAAAAATTGGAACTGCATTGCTGAAAATAATAAAGCTCCTCTGAATGAAAAATAAGACATTGCTGACTTCAGGGTTGTAACTCGACAAGTTGGAAACATTACCAGGGCTTCCCGCTTCCATTTCTGACATGGTGTCCAGGTTTGTCAGCTCTTTATGAAACAGTCGTCTTATAGTTCTGCAGCCTCTTCCATCTTGCCACCTATATCCATCTTCACTTTCCTGAAAAGAGTCTCTTCTTGGTCGGTTTATAACAGGGATTCTAGGTCCAGGTTTGTATTCTCTCCAACCGTCTGAATTACTGGCAAGTTCATCAGAGAGCCATCTCTTACTCTGATCTTTGTGGTTGTCATTGAGCCAAGTGGGTTGACTGTAAATTGGGTTCTTAAATGCATATGGATTGCTAGAAACAGCATACGGTCCTTTTCTGGGGGTATTCCCATAGTTCCCTGGTGTTACTTTTTTTTTGGGAAGGCCTTTTTCCATTTTACTGCTATGGCCTTTAGCATAATCATCCATTATTAAATAATCTTGGGGGTGACCCCTTCTGAAATCCTCATCATCTGTAGTCCCTCGCTCTTTAGGACGCCTCACAAAATAAGGTTTTGTGGCATCTCCCATGGTCTTTGACTTCAGTTTTCTTCCTCTTCACCTGAAAGAAGGTGTTTTGGAGAAACATCAAACTATCGATATAACAAGGTATCATATCAAATTCACAAAATATCACACACTTATTGTACAGATGCATAAAAGCCTGCAAGAAACCCTTTTCCTAATTTCCATCACACTCCAATAATCACTACATTATGTTAGAACTGGGAGGCTTAGTTTTATAATATCTTCATAGAAATTAGTACTATTTAATATGAAGATGAAAACTAAATCTGTCTTAAAAACTGTAATATTAAAAAATGTCACTCATACCAAGCTGGTTGGCATTTATCTATATAACGAAAGCTCTTTTCTTCAGAACCTTGGCCCCTCCCCCAAAAAACCAAATACCTCACCCCGAGCCTATACTTCAGAGAACTCCCCAGTCTTTTAAAAAACAAGCTGACAATTACTTTTAAGTGTTAATAGAGAGTAACCGAAACTTTGTTGAGGCAGTACATCTCTCGACTCCACTTTTCAGTCCCTTCTCGGTACCCTGGGGCCTCGGGCTCCGCTCGTCACTATACAGAACGACAGGCTCCGATCGCTTGGGCTACAGAGAGGCTGGGCTTCCGACCAAGGCTCCGCTCGGGTCAGAGGGGCTGGCTTTACGACCAAGGGACAACTCCCGGTATCCACCCCAGTCCTCATTTCCCCACCCCAAACAACTTCGGTTTTGTCATGAAACAGCAATTCTCCCTCCTCGAGCCCCAGGTGACCGCCCCACCCCCGATCTGCCTCAGTTTCCATCCTCTGAGTGGGAGACCGAGAAACAGGAGGCGTCTCCGCACTCCTGGCCACGAAGCCACCGCGGGGACCAGGAAGCAGGAAGTGACCTGCCTCCTCGATGGGGTTCCGGGGTCCCCCCCGGCCGGACAGGGGCCTGGGGGCGAGTGCCTCCATCCCGACCCCTTTTTCTCCAGTCCCCGAGGGGTCTGATACAAAGTGAAGGTGTGGACTCAAGCCCGAGAGCTCAGTCCTCGCCGGCCTGGGGGATCCCTGGTCCTCGCAACTGAGGCGAGGAGGCCGGCAGAGGATGGAGTCAACGTACCTCTCGGGCCAGGCCCGCCCTCAACTCTGGAGACCGGAGAACCCACCGGAGAGCCACCCCGGACGCGAGTCTGAAAGGGACACAGCGGGAAAGGCGCCTAGGAACACTCACCACCTCCGCCGCGGCCCCCCGCCTCTTCCTGTCCCGGCCGGGCTCCCTCTCCGTGTTTTCCTTTAGCCCCACTTCCGGCGCTCAGCGCTGTCTCATTGTGCGCGATTGGGAGCCGGCGCTGCCCCCGCCCGAGCGCTCCGTCGCGCACGCCGGAAACGCCCGCGTCACCCGGAGCCCCGCCCCTCCCGCTTCCGCCGTCGCAGTGGCTGTTGCGCCCGCGCGTTTTATGAGTGTCGGGCGTACCGTCTGTTTGGGGGCTTCGGCTATTAGCTCTTGTTCGCTTGGAGGCGTACTTACCTTACTTTCTCTTTCTCCTGGATCTCGAAAGCACCGGGAAAGCGTGCGGAGGAAGCCTCTGGTTCTGCACGGGGAGATGCGGAGCTCGCGGTCTGGGCGCAGCAATACGCCCGGGTCGGCTCGGAGGCTCGGCTTTATCCCTGGATGCTTGGGGTTGCCTGTGGGCAAGTTCAGCCTGGGTCTGAGGCCTCGTAACGCTTGCTGTTTTTCTGATAATTCGAATGATTGACCGTTTCTGTGAGATCTTAGTTACCGACTCTCTAGAAACGCTAACGTTTAAGCGTCTCCTGTTCACCCAGGTCTCCGTGAGACTCAGGGAAATGCTTTCTCCCCACCCTCCCCCGCCCGCCCCGCCTCCTCCTCTTAAGATTGCGTGCGGGTTAGTTTCTCTTAAAAACAAAATCTTGTTTTGAAAAAAATGTATAATCGCACAGAATGACCAAGGAGGGCATTCATATGCGAATTTTTGATCGGAGAATTTTCTAATGCAGTTAGCGAACAACCTGTATTCCTTTTTTCCCTCTGTCTCTTCTGTTGAGTTTACCTTCCCTGCTATCTGCCCTGTTATAAATACTTTGAAAGCCTGGAGCAACTAATTAGGGAGTATCTAGAAAATGCGACGGTTTTGATTTATCTGCTTTTTAAGGGCGTTTAAATTTAAACCCATGAGATTCTGTTGGGATTATGGTCTTAATCCCCACACGATCGTACTGGCTGTTGCCAGGCACTGTTCTGAGTGCTTTACAAATAATTACTCATTTAATCCTCAGGACAGCTCCACTGGGAAAATATCATTATCCCTATTTTAAAGGTGGGGAAGGGGTACGCTTCTGCCCCCTTCTGATGCCTATGTCAGAAGCTTTCTCTATCTCCTTTATACTTTAATAAAGCTTTATTACACAAAAGCTCTGAGCGATCCAGCCTCGTCTCTGGTCCCGGATTGAATTCATCTCCTCCGGAGGCCAAGAATCCCGCGTCTCATCGTTCAGCAACAATCTCATCTTGGGGGCTCGTCCAGGATCCTTCAGGACAAGATGGGCCTGACAATCTGTGTGAGCCTACTTCTGCTGACTCCAGAAATCCTGAGTTTGCCGTTTGATCCTCAAGACAATGCCTTCCTGTCCTGGGCTCACTCCTATGCTGCATTCCACAATCGGTCTAACTGCTGGGTCTGCGGAGCACTCCCCTCTTCATCAGTGGAAGGAGTCACATGGTGGACATATCCACTTCAAGGAAAGTACTTTCTCCAAGTCTGCAAATACCTTCAACAATCGCATGTGATGCCTCTTCTTAAACTGATGACATCTAACAACCTTAAGATGGACTGATGTAACTATGAACATAATGTGACTTTTCATTTTGATTTTAACTTGGTTTAATGACTACTTTGCCTTACATCTGTAACTGTATAATGGGGTTTTCTAACCGTCTAAAAGCTTTTAATTTACAGATAGTTGTCCGAGCTCCTATGAGTGCCACAGCCTCCTCCAACTATTACTTGGAGCCCCTGGATCAGACATCCTCATTATGAGGATTAGGAGAATATGTTGCCTCACCAATTTAGGGACAACGCCCTTTGTCAGCTCGGAAGCAGTTATGGAATGAGAACGACGCCCTTTTTCCCTAGGCAACATAATTCTCCTAAAAGAAAAGGGGGGAATGAGAGAGTCATTTCTTAAGCAGGTTGATAAGAAGTCTAAGGGTCCCCAAAGAGAGAGAGGTCTGGGATATTCAAGGAGGAAGAAAGGACAAACTTTTTAAACTTTTTTTTCTCTACATTCCTTAGGATTATATAACAATCATGTATCCTGCCTGAGGACAGTCTTTGGATTAAACCCTCTGGCTAATTCTGTTATCTTTAAACATAAATTATGGGAGTAGGTCTGGTCTTTACAAGGATGTATCCTGCCTGAGGACAATCTTTGGATTAAACCTTCTGGCCAACTCTGTTATCTTAAAATGTAAATTATGGGAGTGAGTCTGGTGAGGTCTTTGCAGCCTCCAGACATTCTTTGGATTCATTGGAGAGTATATAACTCCATTGCTAATACTAGCAAAGGGGGTACTCTTTTGCCCCCTTCTGATGCCTATGTCAGAAGCTTTCTCTATCTCCTTTATACTTTAATAAAACTTTATTACACACACACACACACACAAATAAAGGTGGGGAAATCGTGTTTATGGTGAAGTAAATAGAGCCACTGGAATCCAATCACTAATAAGGCAGTGTATTCTTAACCACTGTCTATACTAAAGATGATTTAAAACAGGTAGGTACAACTTTCGTATAATGCTTTTTCTAGATGCTTTGGTTCTGAAAATACCTGACATGCCAAGGATCTGACAGGCAGACAGTGACCTTTTATAAAAAGTCCAAAGGGAGTGTGATGATACATGACTGCATTTATTACATGGACCATCACACCTAGTCGAGTAATTCTGTATGGAAGAACTGGTTAGGAAAAGTTGGTCTTGACTGTTTAGAGTTCTGGAGGAGTAGTAGAGGATACATCTTTTTAAGGGTCTAAAGTATTTTTTATTTGCATTTTTAAATTTGGTTTAACTACTTTTGGGATGTCTATGGAGGAAATACTGAGTTTCTTTGAACTTTTGAGGGCTTCCCTTGTGGCTCAACTGGTAAAGAATCCGCCTGCAATGTGGGAGACCTGGGTTCTATCCCTGGGTTGGGAAGATCCCTGGAGAAGGGAAAGGCTACCCACTCTAGTATTCTGGCCTGGAGAATTCCATGGACTATATAGTCCATGGGGTCGTAAGGAGTCGCACAGGACTGAGCAACTTTCACTTTGAATCTTTGAGGTGATTGCTTCATGGTCCAGACGTGTTTCCAACAATTTGAATTAGCATTGTGGGGGCTATCTGGTTTAGAGGTCATTAACAAATTGCAAAGATCTAACAAAATCTCCTTCTTCTGCCTGCTGTAGAATCTCTTAGGTAAATTATTCCAGGATCTTACATTTATGATCTAAGAAGTTGTGTAAAGGGAAAGAATTTTATTTCCAGTATGTGTTTTTAAACCTTGGGAAAATTGGTGAGTTGGTATATGTGAATAATTAAAACCTAGACTGTACTGTTCCAGAATCAGCCATTTATTTAGGGCCATTCATCCGTTTCATTTTTTCAACAAATGTTGAATGCCTGATATGTGAAAATAGTCTCTGTTCTCAAAGTGTTGAAAAATACAGTAAAGGTACAGAATGTCCTGAAATTGAAAATTTAGGACTTTGCTTAGATGAATGTACTCCTCCCACCCCACCCCACCCCCGCAAGACACCCCCCCCAAAAAAAAAAAAAAAAAAAAAACTGAGCTAATCTTACCCTGGGCTCTACTTCACTCTGGGAACTATGGGGAAAAAATTTTAAGTTGTCAGTTAACATTATCTCAAGTCTTTGCTAAGTCACATCTTTGATGATTTGGTTTCTTGGATATATGCCCCATATTTCACATTTCTTTCTCCACTCCCTTTGCATGCCATGTGGGTGTGATGATCTGGAGTCAGAATGATTGAAAAGAAGTGTCCCTGGCTGCATATCCACAAGCTCTTTCAGGGGTTTTCTTGCTTCTCTGGTCTTTTCAGTCTCTGTTCTTTGCCTTGTTGCTGGGTGTCTGATGCTGAGTTGTGATATTCAGGGACTCGTGGTTAGTTCACCCAGCTTAGTCCATCCAGTGGTTTGCCAACTTGCACCCATCCTGCATTTGATGGCATCATGCATCTCTCCTGAGATCTAGCTGCAACTTCCAGGAGATTTTCAGTGTGCATGGTCAACTACTTCTTCCTATTTGGCTGTCTCCTGTCTGCTTTACCATCTGTCTTCCTTGGTATCAAGAAGAATCCAGAAACATATTGACTCTTCAGGGATACATGGAATCTCAAGATATGCCTGAAAGTGCCAATTTCAGCTTCCTCTGTTTGACTTCAGGTTCCCCACAGCCCTGCTCTGCCAGGGCTTTTTTTTTGGTTTAACTTCCCAAGAGGCCTCAGCATTTACTGAATCAGGAACCTGAGAATATCCTTGGCCTCATATACTACTCCCTAGAGCCTGCAGCTCTCCCATTGCAACTGAAAATTGAGGGTATCTGAGACTGCAGAATTTGTCTCTAGGCCATCTTCATCTTTACAGACTCAACCCACAAAAGATACCAGGAAGCGGCTGCAGCTCCTTGCCAACCAGCCCAGGACAGGTGAGGTCCTTTGTCCCAGCACTGGACACCAGGCAGTGATGGAAATTAGCTGTATCTTCAAAAGGAGATAGAGCTGGTTGATGCGTGGGTCTTTGGCAGTGTTGGTGATAAAAAGATGGGAGAGGAAGAAAGGAAACTGCTACTGACTGACTAACCACTGGGCTAAGCAATCACTACAGTGTGTCTGATTTCTCACAATTCTACAGTTCCTGAATTATGCCAGGAAACAGGTTCGAAGGGTAAAGTCATAGGTGTTTAGTAACATGGCTTAACTGGCCTGTTTGCAACGTGACCACAACCTTTTTAGACTTTAGCACTTAACTTTTTTTTTTTTTACTGTACCATGCACCAAGCTTCTCTCCCCTGACTGAACGCTGATACCCCCAGGAGCTAGTGTTTCTGAATTCTCCTTCCTTGAGACCACTCTCTGAAACTGCAGTTCAGTTGTCCTGGGTCATGGCTCCAGCTCTGCCTCTACTTTGATTTTTGGTAAATTATCTTCCCTCATGGTCTTCAGGATCCTTGACTGTAAGCATGAGAAGAAATGTGATGCCAAACATCCAGTCAGTATTCTTGACTAATTGTGAACAGCTCAGTTCTCATTAGTAACTAATTTTTGGGCTGTGCATTTTAGTATATCTATCTATCTATCTAGATATCTATATATCTATCTAGATATCTATATATCTAGATAGATATATAGATAGATATCTATCTATATATCTAGATAGATAGATAGATGGATAGATAGATAGATAATGACTTGTCTTTATTGACTTCTAAATCTATGAAGATTGCATTTATGTACTTTGAGGTTTATTTTTAGATTATCTTCTATTTATGATATCAAATTTTTCTCTATAGTTGTGATATAAAATCTTTTTTTATCAAATACATGAATTTAAAAAATCTTATCCATTTAAAGAAAACTAGTAATAATTACTGAGACATGTCAAAAATCATGAAGACGATATACATATGATTGAACTTTGGGAAGCATTGAACCCAGTGATGGAGAGAGAAAATGCCCAGAATTAAACACTGAGGCTGTCCAACATTTAGACATTAAGAAAAATAAGAGAAGCTGATAAGACCGAAGAAGGAAGAGAATCAGTGATAAGAGGGCTTTTAAGAGAGCGTAGTGAACTGCTCTGGCCTGATGGATGCCGATTGTACCCAAACTGCTACGTCCCCTTGGGAGGGGGGGATCCCTAACCAGCCTAGGTTGAGACATTTCCTAACGTCGGGTGCTGGGCTACGTTGTGTTTAGTTGCTCAGTCCTGTCCGACTCTCTGCGGCCCCATGGACTGTCCAGGCTGCTCTGTCCATGAGGATTCTCCGGGCAGTAATACTGGAGTGGGTTGCCATGCTGTCCTCCAGGGAATCTTCTCATCCCAGGGGTTGAACCCAGTTCTCTTGCATTGCAAGCGGATTCATTACCATCTGAGCCACCAGGGAAGCCCAATATTGGATGGGGTTAACAAAAATTTCCTGAAGCAGTTCCTGCCAAGTAACATCCATTGCTTTGCAACTGTCCTGTTCTGGATCAAACAAGTGGAAACTGAGAAGGGATGGGAATGAAGGGGATGGGAAAAGTAGTATTTAGAAGTCAAAGTTGGTGGAAGTGCGGGAAAGTTTTGTAATGTAGTGAGAAAAATGAAGCCTAAATTAGGGTTGTAGCAACAATAGGTAAGGATAAAGTACGGCTTGAAGAGTAGTCTTCATTAAAGAAAATGGAGCAGAGTTTGATTAAATAAAAATGGTAAGCAAAAAATATTAATGGCTCTAATCTTGAACTGTCTTATTATTCTTTAACTGTTGTACTTTATCCCCTAGGCATGAAACAGTCTGAAGTGATTCTCAGGGTGGGGCTGCCAGATAAAATACTTGAGACATACTTATATTAAAACAATTGCTTGTTTAGCTGAAATTCAGACTTTACTGGATGTCCTGTATTAATTAGTTAATTTTTTGTTGCTAACTTTGGCTGTCTCCAATATGTTCAGGAGGCTTTCTGCTAGAGCTTAAACTCTAGGCAGAGATCCGCCAAACTGGAGTTACTTGTTGTCACATTTTCTTCCTTTCCTGCTGTTCCTCTCTTCTACCCTTTGTACATATGTGTATTCTTTAGCTGAACCATTTGAGAGTTAGTTGCAGCTATCTGGATGCCTTGGCTCCCAGACTCAGCATGTATCTTTTAAGAGTGAGGATATTTTCCTATGTAACCACAATGCAGTTATCACTCTCAGTATTATTGATGTAATACTACTTTTTAAACATGCAGTCCACATTTCGATTTCTGCAATTGTCCCAGTAATGTCCTTCAGCGTTTTTTTTTTTTTTTTTTGTATTAAAGATTTGAGAAAGGATCATACGTTGTATTGGATTTATTTTCATGTCTTTTTAATATTCTTTATGTAGTACAGGTTGACAGTATTTTTTCTTCTTTTTTTAGTATTTCATTTGTAATATTGATATTTTTGAAGAGTCCAGTCCCATTATTTTACAGATGTCTTAAGTGTTTCCCCGTGCTTAGACTTAACGTTAAACGTTTTTGGCAGGAGTGCTACATAGATGATGTATTACACATCTTGAGTGTCACAGCATCTGAGTGATGTATCACACATCTGAGCGTGTCACAACAGAGGACATAAGACATGAATATGTCCTCTTAATGATGATAAATTGGATTATTTGATTAAGGTGTTATCTACTGTTTTTCTCCATTATAAAGACTCCCTTTCCTTTTGTCATTAGTAAGTTGGAATGTGATGGAATACTTTGGGCTATGTGAAGATCCTGTTTCACTGTATTTCACCCAATGGTTTTAGTGTCCATCATATATTACTGTGGTGGTTATGAAATATGCTTTTCTATTTCTGTCATCTCTTTTATGTTTATTGTCATTCTTCTCTAAAGGAGGACTTTCTCTTCTAATCGCTTTAAAATTAAAAAAAAAAACAGCAACTGTGGACTCATGGATTCTATTTTATTTAGTGTGTTATAATCCATTCCTGTCCTTATTCACCTTAATGCTCATATTGTCCCAAATTTGGCAAGTGGCAGCCCCTTAAATGGGTTCTTATATCTCTGACATATCTTGCTCAATTTTGGGTACTTCCTTAACTTCTGGCACAAGAAAAAGCTCCATGCTCACCTTGAAATTAAGAATTTTCCAAAGGGCTTGGAGAATGGTGTTTAGAAAACACGCCCTGGGCCCCTTGTGTGCTCATTGCTCTGGACTGAGACTGCTCTTAGGTCCTCTCCATGGACAGTACTAGAAACACTTAAAAATCATGAGTTCATAATGATGCTGTGATTGATATCCAATCTGATAGAATAGAATTCTACCTCCATTTCATATTTTTATCTTTGCTCTCCCACAGTGAACTCCCTGCTTCCTCAGAACATCACTGTTTACTCATTTGCTTATTTCTACAGTATACACAAAACAGTTTCAGAACTGCTTCATCAATACCCAAAACAAGCTTACCTAGTAAAGGTTAAGATTTTTTTGTCCTTAGAATATATCCCACTGAAAGTGTTTAGTCAGAATAATTTGTTATGTTCAGATGTTTTTTGGATTCTTTCTTCTTTGTAATTGTCTTATTAACTTATTAACTTGTCTTATTAACTTATTAACTTGGTTATAATCAAGCTTATTCATTTGTTTCACTTTCAGGTCCTCCTACCCACCCATTCTTGTTTATTTATTTTTTTAATATATAAAATGTTAACATGGTTCAAATTTGAAACTACATAAAAATTATATTCGGACAGGTCCTGTCCCCTTTCCATCTCTTCCATTTCATTTCCCAATCCCCATAGCTAATCAAACTTGTTTCCTGTTAATCTTTTCTGTTTATTTTTTGTAAAAAGTAGTGATACATGTACCCTAACATTCATTGTAGCACTATTTACAATAGCCAAACATGGGAGCAACCTGAATGTCCATTGACAGATGAATGGATAAAGAATATGTAGCATACACACACGCACAAACAGGAATATTACTCAGCCATAAAAAGGAGATAATGGCATTTATAGTAACATGGATCAGCCTAGAGATTACCATACAAATTAATCAGAAATAGACTTATAGACATAGAAAACAAACTTAAGGCTACCAAAGAGGAGAGGGAGAAGTGATAAATCAGGATTTTGGAATTAACATATAGGATTGTTTGTTTTGTTCTAATTGCTAAATCATGTCTACCCTGCCAGGCTCCTCTGTCCATGGGACTTTCCAGGTAAGAATACTGGAGTGGGTTGCCATTTCCTTAGGATATCTTCCCAAGCCAGGGATGGACCTGCGTCCTGCATTGGCAGTTGAGTTCTTTACCACTGAGCCACCTTGGAAGGCCAACTACATAAAAAATAACCAACAGGGTCTTACTATATATTTGAATAGAACTTTGAACAGAATTACGCTACAATCAAATGAAACATAATTTTCAGTCTCTGTAGTTTTATGCGGAGAAGGCAATGGCACCACACTCCAGTACTCTTGCCTGGAAAATCCCATGGACAGAGGAGCCTGGTGGACTGCAGTCCAGGGGGTCGCTACAAGTTGGATACAACTAAGCGACTTCATTTTCACTTTTCACTTTCATGCATTGGAGGAGGAAATGGCAACCCACTCCAGTATTCTTGCGGGAGAATCCCAGGGACGGGGGAGCCTAGTGGGCTGCCGTCTATGGGGTCACACAGAGTCAGACATGACTGAAGCGACTTAGCAGCAGCAGCAGTAGTTTTATGTACAAAAGAATAAGTTTTATAAGGAGCTTGAGGGCAATGACCTTCAAGATGAAGCTTCATTTTGTAACAGTATTGCAAAACAGTTTGATATGTGAGGTTAAAAATAAAATGTTTTCTGATTTGAGTAAGTTGTGTATTTGCTTTGCAGTTTGGTGAAAGGTTAATAATAATCTACTTGGTGTTACAAAAGGCTCTCACTTTAATTCTGTGAGGTACATTGGGCAAGGGTTATTACCCTATTATATAGATGAGGAAATTGAAACTGAGTGAGTTTTGGGACTAATCCAAAGCCATGTGACTAATAAGTGCCAGGGTCAAAACTAAAATCTCAGGTTGTTTTGATTTCTAATTCAGCGTTCTTTCAGTAACTGACGACTAAATACTGAATTATGAATTTACATACTTTGAGTTTATGTTTTGATGGTGACTCAAAATTGGGAGTTTTTCCTTGTATGTTGATGGAAAGTTCATTTAAAAATACCAATGATTTAAATGAAATAACTCGGTTAACAAATGTTTACTTTTCTGATTTGGGGTGTGCTGTTACACATAGATTGGTAGTCAGTAGGAATGATGAGAAAACTGGAAATAAAGTATAAACGTGTTTCATTTGCCTTTTTCAGAATTTCCTAGGGATTCCTGTCGATTTCCCTTTGCCTTTAAGATAAAGACTGATACCATCTCATGACCCACAGGCCCCAAGGAGCCTGGCTGGTCCTTCGCTGCCTTCCAATGCCATGCTGCCCATTTCCCTGGGCTGTCTTTGCCCTGGCCACACTTTGCCTTCTTTCAGTCTTCAAATCTGCCACCCCAGGGCCTGTATACGTACTCATCTTCCCAGGGTGCTTTTCTGTCCTTTCTTCACCCAGTAATGTCTCATCACTCAATGCTCACATCAGTAAGATCATTTGTTCAGGGAAGCTTCTCTGACTTCTCTGGCTGTGCCAGTCTTTCTGTTATCTTCTCTCCTAGTGTCCTGTGCTCCTCCTCTATAGGTCCCCTCGTAGTCACAGTGTTACCAAAGTTTGTGCAATTACTTGATCAATGTCATCTCTCCCAGTCGTGCACACACACCAGGAGAGCAAGAACTCTGGTTTTGTCTCCATGGTGTTCCACAGCCTGCTGTGGTGCCCAGCACATAATAAAGAGCTCAGCCGGTACTGATGGATCAGTGATGATGTGCATGGTTGCAGGCATGCACGAACCTGGGCACTTCCCTCGGTTGATGCACCTCTTTCATACCTTCCCATCTTCCTGGTGGCTCAGATGGTAAAGCGTCTGCTTGCAATGCAGGAGACCAGAGTTCGATCTTTGGATTGGGAAGATCCCCTGAAGGAAATGGCAACCCACTCCAGTACTCTTACCTGGAAAAATCCCATGGAGAGAGGAGCCAGGTAGGCTACATTCCATGGGGTCGCAAAGAGTTGGACACGATTGAGCGACTTCACTTTCACTTTTCACTTTCATCTTCTCTAGGTCTTTTTGATTTTTGCATATCTGCTCATGACATTTTGAGTCTTTAGTAGATACATGTTTGTGTAATATTGCCTCTCTAGCTCCTGATTCGGCAGGTATATTCTCTTTTGTAACTTCTCAACTCAGACATAAACCCTACACATACCATAACCCACTCATAAGCTTTCGTGGATTTAGCAGTTTTGGTGAGAATTTGAGGAGCTGTCTTCCATTGCTACCCATCCTCGCATCATTTCACTGACTCTTCTTTATTCTCTGTCTATCCCAGTTTTCTCTTCCCTCCTGACTCTTCCACTTCCACTCCAGCAGTGTAACAGGCATCTCACGCCATGCAGGATCATTTAGCAGAAGCCATGATACCAACCCACAACTTTGACCCCCCCAGACCCTTTCTCAACAAAAGTAGACCTTGTGCAAGATGAAGTCTAGTACCAGCTATTAAAAGTAAGTAATAACAAAGAAATACAATGTTGCTATGCTATATTAGAATATCATTTCTAGTCAAAGTTTGAAGACTGTCCAGTGCTCTAGCACATGGCATCTGGGGAGAGATTGGTGGAAGGGAGGATAAGAGGAAGTGAGGGTAGTGAATAACTCTCACACTTCCTAAGACATGTTCTTTCTTGTTGTTCAGTCGCTAAGTCATGTCTGACTCTTTATGACCCCATATACTGGAACATGCCAGGCTCCTCTGTATTCCACTAACTTCCAGAGTTTGCTGAAATTCATGTCCATTGAGCCAGTGGTGGTATCTAACACTCTTATACTCTGCCATTTCCTTCTCCTTTTGCCTTCAATCTTTCCCAGCATCAGGGTCTGTGAGCTGGCTCTTTGCATCAGGTGGCCAAAGTATTGAGCTTCAGCTTCAGCAATAGTCCTTCCAATGAATATTCAGGGTTGGTTTATTTTAGGATTGACTGGTTTGTCCAAGGGACTCTCAAGAGTCTTCTCCATCATCACAATTCAAAGCATCAATTCTTTGGAACTCAGCCTTCTTTACGGTCCAACTCACATCTGTACATGACTACTGGAAAAATTATAGTTTTGACTCTATGGGCCTTTGTTGGCAGAGTGATGTCTCTCCTTCTTAATATGATGTCTAGGTTTGTCATAGCTTTCTTTCCAGGGAGCGAGCATCTTTTAATTTCATGGCTGCAGTCACTGTCTGCAGTGGTTTTGGAGTCCAAGAAAGTAAAATCTACCACTGTTTCCACTTTTTCTGCTTCTCTTTGCCATGAAGTGATAGTTTTTTTTTAACGTTAAATTTCAAGCCAACTTTTCCATGCTTATCTGTCACCCTCATCAAGAGGCTCTTTAGTTCCTCTTCACTTTCTGTCCTTAGAATGTTATCATCTACATATCTGAGGTTTTTGATATTTCTCCCAGCAATCTTGATTCAGCTTGTGACTCACCCAGCCTGGCGTTTCTTATGATGTGCTCTGCATATAAGTTAAATAAGCCAGGTGACAATACATCGTCTTGTCATACTCCTTTCTTGGTTTTGAGCCAATCCATTGCTCCATGTGTCTAGTTCTAATTGTTCCTTCTTGACCAGCATACACGTTTCTCAGGAGACAGGTAACATGGTCTGGTATTCCCATCTGTTTAAGAATTTTCCATAGTTTGTTGTGATCCACACAGTCAAAGGCTTTACGGTAGTCAATGAAGCAGAAGTAGTTGTTTTTCTGGAATTCCCTTGCTTCTGGCATGATCCAATGAATGCCAGCAATATGGTCTCTGGTTCTTCTGCCTCTTCAAAACCCAGCTTGTACATCTGGAAATTCTTGGTTCAGGTACTGCTGAGGCAGTAATGTGCCATCTTCCTCTTGCAGTCATTTGAGCCTGCTGGAATTTTCAAAGTGGGTGTTTCTACCACTCTCAGTTCTTTCAGGTTTTGTTGCATTTCTTCATCCAAAGCTATCTTGATAAACACGTCTTGTGTTACTGTCACTTTAGGGTCTGAGGTTTTGGTGCCTACCCTGGAGAGCTTTAGTTTTTTTCTGTTCCAGGTACTTGTAAAAGTGAGCCTTTATCTAGATAAATCAACAACAAACTGCCGTGTCACTCCACTTTCAACCATTATGGAGCTCTTTTTGTGTGCCAGGAGCTGAACTGTGGTGGTTACCTGCATTATCTCCTTATATCCTTACAACTGCCCTTCAAGACAGTCCCGACCATTATCCCCATCATATAGGGGTGGAAACTGGGACTCAGAGGGGATAGTAATCATGTCCTAAGACACAACTAGGAATAGCAGAGCCAGGTTATGAACCTCCATCTCACCCCAAAGCCTGTGAGCCTAAATGTCAAGCTATTTACCATGGCTGGGGGAGGAGGAGATGGCGAATGAAAACCAGTATTTTGTTAGGTCAACAGCTATGTTTACACTCTCTGTGTAAACAGTGAAATTTCCCCATAGGAGTCACATTAGAAGAGGCAGTAAGTCCTGAAAGCGCACTGGTGAACTTGGCTGTCTGAACTGCTGTTTGCTTTTTGTTGTGCATCAGTGTCTTTTCTTCAGCTATCATCTTTTTTTGTTTGTTAGTCAAAGTGTCTCAACCAAGCTCTCATTTGGAAAAACTGTCTGTAGTTTTCTAGAGAAAAATCTGCTTCCCTTTTCACTTTTTCCTAAGATCTCTTCCCACAAAAAGGCAATATCCTTGAATTCGTATCATTCCTGGCATTAGTGAACCAGGGTCAGAAACCTGTGTAGGTTTTTAAGGTAATTGACTTCTTTCTCCCCGACCCCCCATACATGTGCATGTGCACACACACACACACACACACACACACACACACACACACACACATAGCCTTTGCATAGTCATTATTTAAAATATAGGCTTAAAAACTCTTGGGTTCAGGTAGTCTATTAAAATGACTTCAAAAGCTGTGGTACATATACACTATGGAATATTACTCAGCCATTAAAAAGAATTCATTTCAATCAATTTTAATGAGATGGATGAAACTGGAGCCCATTATACAGAATGAAGTAAGCCAGAAAGATAAAGACCAATACAGTATACTAATGCATATATATGGAATTTTAAAAGATGGTAACGATAACCCTATATGCAAAACAGAAAAAGAGACACAGATGTACAGAACAGACTTTTGGACTCTGTGGGAGAAGGTGAGGGTGGGATGTTCTGAGAGAATAGCATTGAAACAAGTATACTATCAAGGGTGAAACAGATCACCAGCCCAGGTTGGATGCATGAGATAAGTGCTCAGGGCTGGTGCACTGGGAAGACCCAGAGGGATGGGGTGGAGAGGGAGGCGGGAGTGGGGGATCGGGATGGGGAACACTTGTAAATCCGTGGCTGATTCATGTCAATGTATGGCAAAAACCACTATAATATTGTAAAGTAATTAGCTGCCAACTAATAAAAATAAATGGAAAAAAAATGAAAAAAGCAAAATGACTTCAAAATAATGTTGAGTTTGTGTAAGAGTGGGATGGGGGTCAGTTGCAGTGTCAAGATTGAGCACACCGTGAACCAGATCTGGAGCTCACTTATAGGCCACAAAGATTTATGCAACAGGACGGCTAATGACAGGCTCCCTTCTTGAAAAATGGAGTGACTCAGAATACAGATGTTTCGCCTACCCTTGCTTTTGAAGTTAGGAGCTGGCTGTGGCAATTCCCAGGGAGTCTTTGAATCATCTGTTCTTGTATTTTCTTATACGATTGCTCTTTTTAGAACAATCTAGTACATGTCAGCTGAAAAAAAAAGTTACTTGCAAAGAGAGAATGAATTTTTATGTGGGGATGGGGACACAGAGTTCACTTTCTTCCTCTCCATGTGGGAACATGGTGAAGAGAATGAGTTAATAATTCTCAGAGAAATAGATGAGTTCTTATGAACCCAGATACCTGGAGAACTTCATGAAACAAAGTCATTGTATTGTAACTTTTAACTTTAGTCTTGGGGTGTATGAAGTGATGAAGACATGGTCATTTCACTTTAATAGATAAATACTAACACAAAGGAGATGAACCAGAGGAACCCGAATTCGTGCATAGCCTCATGAAGCAAAAATAAACTGGGTACCTATTGTGAAATCATTTTTGGTGCAGTATGCCCCAGGGATGTATCACTCCTGGTATTTTTTTCCATCTACATAGGAGTGTTCCAGTCCAAGCAGATCCTGGATTTAGATAAACAGATGGTTACTTTTTTGCTAGCACAGGAGAAAAGCTTATTTTTCTATTTGTCAAGTATTTATCTTTACTAAAGCATTCTGTAAGGCACTAAATCACGGTTTCCACTCCCATCTTTTATTATCCCCTCATTTCCTGGGATTCTGGGAGGAGTGGTGGAAAAGGTGGTGGTGGTTTAGTCGCTAAGTCGTGTCCGACTCTTGCGACCCCATGGACTGTAGCCTTCCAGGCTCCTCTGTCTATGGGATACTCCAGGCAAGAATACTGGAGTGGATTGCCATTTCCTTCTCCAGGGGATCTTCCCAACCCAGGAATTGAACCTGGGTCTCCTGTGTTGCAGGCAGGTTCTTTATCATCTGAGCTACAAGGGAAGCCCCGGTAGAAGAGGCAACAGTATTAGTATCACAGAATTTTAGATCCAAATGTGCTTCAGAGGAAATACTCCTCAAATGTCCCTCAAACGTGTGTTCATGAACTGATGATAATTAGGAGATTTTCAGCATTTGAACAAAATGAAAAGCAAATAAAATATATTTTGTGTAATGTAACATGTATTCAATTTAAAAGGAGATTAAAAAAAAGAATATCTGTCCTACTTCTCTAATTTAGGGGGAATGAAACCTTCATCTTCTACCTTTTCTTTGCTGCCCCCTTTTCTGTTAACGAAACCAGAATATGTCACCCCAAAATATGTCTCTTTGACAGGAAAAATTATTTTAAGCTGAAAGCAGTTAAGAAGCAGCAAATGTAGGAAAAGTTCTGCCTTTTGTGTCTAAACTCAGGGTATAAATTCTCCTTTTACTGGAGATGGGCTCTTCACCAGCCCAGAGATATCAGAGAAATGTAGGAACAAATCTTATTCCATTAGTGTCTTCCTGTATAGTTACCTCCCCACAGCTTGCCACTTTTGAAGCCTAAAACTATTTTCTTTTGTCCCATCATTTCTCTAAAGACTTACTGTTCTTGGTTGAAGTTGCTATATAATCTGAAGTTCTGAGCCATTGCTTTGAGTTACTCTTCTTTTAGGTTTCTCCTGACTGATGTGAGCTGCAGGCTTTGTTTTTCTCTTGTTAATTTGTTGTTGTTTTTGTTAAGAGCCCCAGCTGAAAACCTAAGATGGGTAGAGGTAAAGTTTTATTTCTCTTGCATCTGTCAGAGGAGAAGAAGCTCAAGAAACTGAGGCCCAGGTGGGTCAGACCCAAAGTATCACTTTGGTCCTGGGCTGGGCAAGAGTTCAGTAACACTGTAAATCCAGTCAGTCCAGAGGGCAGTCTCTTCCTCCCTCCTTTGCAACCAGGTTCAACCAGATCCTCTCCACAAGGCTAATCTGACTCATAATCCAGTCACAAGCAGAGGAGGTGGAGCAGAGACAGAATTATGGCTTGCTAGAGTGGGCCAGGCTTCCCAGGGGGCTCAGTGGTAAAGAATCTGTCTGCAACGTGGGAGATGTGGGTTCAATCCCTGGGTTGGGAAGATCCCCTGGAGAAGGAAATGGCAACCCACTCCAGTGTTCTTGCCTGGGAAATCCCATGGACAGAAGAGCCTGATGGGCTACAGTCCATGGGGTTACAAGAGTTGGATGCGACTTAGCAACTAAAAAACAACAGCATGTGGGCTGGACTTAGCCTGCTTCACCACAGAAAGAGACAAAGGTGCAGTGAACTCTTACCCAGACGATGCCCACCAGTGAGCCATGCCCAGTAAATGCCAGCTCTTCTGTCACATTAGGTGCTTCTCTCCCTTTTGGATGGCATGAGTGTGGAGTGAAAACTCTCTTTCCAGCATTGGCCTAGATGTGGAAATGTTGGAGGAAGATACTCCATGAACCAAAATGGAGAGTTCAAGAGGGTGGGGTTGGCTATAGACTTTACTGAAAGAGCCTCAGTGCTTTGACAGTTTCATTGTGTCTGGCATTACTGCATAGCTGAGAGTCGGAGAGAATCAGAGAAGAGAATCATAGAATGGAGTTTGTAGTTCCATAATCAGATTAAGAGATTTTTCATAATTAAAAATTTAAAAATTGTAAAATATATATGAAATTTACAGACTTAACCATTTTTAAGTGCACAGTTCAGTGATATTAAGTATATTCACATTGCTGGGTAACCATAACCATCATCTATCTCTAGAACTTTTTTTCATCTTCTCAAATTGAAACTCTGTACCAATGAAACAATAACTCCCTCCTCCCTCCAGCTCCTGACAACCACTGTTCTACTTTCTGCCTCTATTAATTTGCTTATTCTAAGTACCACATGTAAGAGGAAACATATATATTCCTTCTCAGTTCAGTTCAGTCGCTCAGTCGTGTCCAACTCTTTGCGACCCCATGAACCACAGCATGCCAGGCCCCCCTATCCATCACCAACTGCCGGAGTCTACCCAAACCCATGTCCATTGAGTTGGTGATGCCATCCCACCATCTCATCCTCTGTCATCCCCTTCTCCTCCTGCACTTAATCTTTCCTAGCATCAGGATCTTTTCTAATGAGTCAGCTGTTTGCATCAGGTGGCCAAATGCCCTACATACAAATGTAAATACCTTGTATTTCCTCTTGTGAGTAGCTTCTTTCACTTAGCATAATGTCTTCAAGGCTGGTTTCTACTGTAACAGGTGTTGGAATTTCCTTCCTTTTTAAGCCTAGCTAATAATTCCATTGTATGTATTTAACTGACTGTTCTCTGTGGAAACTTGAGCCAGACTCTCAACCTGACAGCTGGTACCTGTTGAACCAATAGTTCTAGGAATGGCTTAAAAATGCCAGACTCCTAGCACATTCCTGAGCATAGAGCTGGGGACTGGGAGTTGTAGGATAGATTTTTTTTTTTTTTTTTTTTTTGGAGACTATACTATATGGTTTAATTTCTGTGAAAATTAAGAACAGAAAATAATATACAGTGGTAGAATTTAGAATAGTGGCTACTCTGGGGGGATATATTGAATGGGAAGGGGCAGAAAGAGCTTTCTAGATTGGTGAAAATGTTCTATGTCTTGATCTGAATTGTGGTTACACAGATATATTCAAGTATAAAAGCATAAATGACAATACTTGTTGGACTAAATATGGAAGCACCCATGGGGTCTGCGGCTTCTACCCTGCAGTCAGGTGAAGATCTCAGTCTTGTGATCTGGCTCCTATTTGGATGGATGGTGTTGCATGGACCTGTGGCTCAGAGGGCAGTGGAAGAAGACCCTGCATACTGACATGGTCTCTGAATCACAGCACCCACATTTCCACTGTCCACCATCAACATCTGCTGTCTTGAAACACTCTTCAGGGCCAGGGACACCACCCATGATGGTTCATACCCAACACACTCATATATTACGATGTCACTCATATATCACACATCATATATCACGATGCTTAGGTCATGAGCAAAGGTGCCTCATGTGACCTAAAAAACCCAACGTAAGATACATTCTTCACCTCAACTGAGACGCACAGAGCGATCAAGGAAATACAGGGGTGCCACCATTTCTATGGTTTCTCTCTCAGGATCCATCCCTTGGGAAGCTAGCATGTGGACGGTACCTCTAACCTCTGACTTGGCCCTAAAAGTGCCTTTTGTGCCGTTGGGATCCAGAACCTTCTGTCTGTAACACTCATGAAGGAGACAGTTATGCTGTCAGGATTGTGTTCTTGAGAAGAAGATTCCTACCATAGAGCAGTTCAGCCTCTCTGGATGTGTAATCATTAATGTAGGCTTATGTTAATATCTGGGTGTTTTTGTGTCACAGGCTTTGTGTATTTAGAGTATCTTAGATTTTTGTCTGATGTTCATTGCAGGATGTATGGTGAGTGATGTTGAGCATTAAATGGAATATCATGTGGAATTGAAAACAGAAAAGGCAATGAATTTTGGCTTACAGTGTGTGTGGCCTTGAAGCTATCTTAACATTCTGTTCTGACCTGTTTTGGGGTCTTCTGGGGCAGTAGCTGAGCTGCCCACTTCACAGCCCCCAGGGCAGGTGTGGAGAGCGAGGCCCAGCTTGTCTGGGCAAAGGAGGCACTTATCTGATAGGCTGCACTGCATCTGATTTGGCATCAGGTGTGGTTGCTAAGCCCAGCTCCTCCGGAGATGCCAGCTGGTGTCCCCTTATTCAGTTTTGTGAGGCTCCCTGTTACTCTGTGGGGCATTGGTACTTAACCAACCCCCTAATAAAATTACTTTTGGGTCCTCATTTGGATCTCTGTCAGTTCTTCACTGGTTGTAGTAAGGGTGAGAGGAAGGGTGATAGATGATTGTAATTGTTGTCATCATTAATCTATTTTGAACATAAAGGGTTGGCAAGCCCATGTGAATCCTTAAAAAAAATTTTTTTTCCTAACTTACCAATGGACTCGTTGTCTGGAATCAACTATCTTAAAAACCACACAGAACTACATGATTGCTTTAAAAATGAGGAATCAGAAGCCTAAAGAGTTTACTTAACTTGCCCATGGTCATAGACGGTGGCCAAACTATGCTGGCAGTTTCACCCAAACTGTTTACAAGTCCCATCTGAGGTGTAGAACCCTACTAGTTTCACCCACTAGGATTGGTAACACCATGATAGTTGCTCCAGGACCCACAGTGATCTGGTGGAAGGTGGGAGAGACCCCTGGCCCTGGGCTGTCTTGACTATCATGTCCATGACATGGGAGGCCAAGATGGAAAGGGAGAAATAGGGTAAATCCAGTTTCCCCTCCTTTAAAGTCACAAAACAGTGCAGTTGAAAATTATGATGTGTGATCTGAAGGTCATGTTAGCATCTGGCTGGCAAGACTTTCTTGTGTGATCACTTGTCGAATCAGCGTCGTTTTACAAGCATGCCTCAAGGGTCACATTTCCAGGTCTGCCTTTGTATGCCTTTGTATGTCTATCTAGTGAATATTCACCCATGAGATACTTGAAAACATTGTCTCATTGATTTTTGAGTTGTGAATTCGGCTGCTCCTAATGTTTCCAATTGGACTTCCCAGTGGCTCAGTGGTAAAGAATTCACCTGTTATGCAGAAGAGATGGGTTTGATCCCTGGGTCAGGAAGATCCCCTGGAGGAGGAAATGGCAACCCACCCCAGTATTCTTTTTTTTTTTTCCACCCCAGTATTCTTGCCTGGGAAATCTCATGGACAAGAGGAGCCTGGTGGGCTACAGTTCATGGGGTTGCAAAAGAGTCGGACACAACTTAGCGACTAAGAACAATGTTCCGAAGATAATTTCTAGGAAGGGCTTATCTCCTCAGAAGGGAAATGTCCTAGTCCATTTGGACTACTATAGTGAAATACTGTGTGACTTATGAAAAATAGCTTATTTCTTACAGTTCTGGAGTTGAAAGTCCAAGATCAGAGTGCCAGCGTGGTTGGGCAGACTTTCCCTGTGTCCTCACATGGTGGAATGGCTGAGGGAGCTCTGTGGGTTCTCTCATATGGGCTCTAATCCCATTCTTGAGGACTCCAGCCTCATGAGCTAAGCACCTCCCATAGGCCCCACCTCCTAAGGCCATCTATCACACTGGGAGTTAAGTTTCATTATATAAATGGCGGGGGGGGGGGGGGGGAGTGCAAAAATATTCAGTCTGTAGCAGGATGTGTTAAAAACTAGGTGGTAACCTGTGATGGAACATGTGGTCTACCCAGGAGAACAGGTTTCACTGTCATAAGGCAAAACATATGCTATAAATACACCTTGTCCATTTCTAGAGTGCTCCCCATGTCTTCATTTATTCAATCAATGTTTATTAAGTCATGTCGTAATGTAGCATCCATTGCTCTACACACTTGGGATACATCAAAGAACAAAACAGGAAGAAACAAAGGCCAAGATCTCTGCTCTCCTGGAACTTACATTTCAGTGCAGGAGGACAGCGTGTGTAACAGATAACACCATTGTCCTGTGGGAAAGGAGGTGGGGAGGGAAAGGATGGAGCAGGGTTGGGGGGGAGCAGGAACCCGTGTGCGCTGGGGTGGGATATGGGGCCTCAGCGAGGCCTGAGCTCTCTAGACTATCCAATGTGTGCAGGCCTGGCCCTGTGGTCCTTCCCAAGGCTGATCCCTGGATGATCACCTGATCTTGGCCGCCCTCGCCCTCTCCATTTCTTTCCTTTCCTCTCCATGCCCTGGCTTTTTGGCATTTTCCCCTGTGTTTTCCCTCTCCCATTTTCTTTCCTGTGTCTATACCCCATCTTTAGTGTTGTTATTGTATTTCCCTGTCATCTATGTCCCTGTCTCATTCTTCCCTTTCCTTTGAATTTCTCCTTTCCCTCTTTTCTCCACTCTCCTTCCACTCTCCTTCTTCCAACTGGGAAGAAGAATACCATCTGAAAGGCACACGTACATGATTGGAGTGAAAGGGCCAAACAGGCCACATGACGTTATCACCTAACTTGTTTAAACATAACGTGCTGCTGCTGCTGCTAAGTAGCTTCAGTCGTGCCCGACTCTGTGCGACCCCATAGATGGCAGCCCACCAGGCCCCCCCGTCCCTGGGATTCTCCAGGCAAGAACACTGGAGTGGATTGCCATTTCCTTCTCCAATGCGTGAAAGTGAAAAGTGAAAGTGAAGTCGCTCAGTTGTGTCTGACTCTTCGCGACCCCATGGACTGCAGCCTACCAGGCTCCTCCATCCATGGGATTTTCCTGGCAAGAGTACTGGGGTGGGTTGCCATTGCCTTCTCCGCACCATAATGTGAAATATACTCTAATTTTTGAAGTATGACTTTTTTCTTAGAAATGTTACATGATGCAAAGCAACAAGACCATGGTGAATTTAACTCCTAAGAGTTTATTCTGCAATAAAACAGGCTTTGAATACAGACAAGCAAACAGCACACATTTAATTTCTCTTTTTACAGAGCCCAGAATTCTTTTTTCTCCACGCTAGGTGGCAGTCGAGTCAAAGAGAAACATTCAAAGGAGTTTAGGTGAGTTTTTCCACAAGGCTGGGATGAAGATGGGGACCAAGACAAATAGTATAAAGAGAAAGTTAAATTACTACAAAGGTGTGATATGACACTCTGACATGTCACATGATCATTTTGGAAAAATATGTTTGGGGCCATGTCTCTTTACAGAGTAAGTAAAGCATTAGAGACCTGTTAAATCTAACTCCTAATTCATGATGTAACTTTTGGTTGGCAAGGTGAAGATTTTGAATTTGCCTTTAAAAATAGTTTCTGGGTTTGTTAATATATATGGGTATTTTTGAGTCTTCTTCCTGTGAGATCTAAGTTCTCTGAGACCTAACTCAGAGGACATTTAATGTGAACATTGGAAACCCTGAGGAAATCAGCTCTTCAGTAGTTTTCAAATATTTTAGTAAGAAATTTAAGAGTAATGTACTGAAGATTCTCAAAATAGCAATAAAAATAATTATACAGAGTGGAGATAATGCAAATTTGTTAAACTGTTAGTAGTTGGTGAACCCAGATGGAAGGTATATTATGTTCGTTGTTATATGGCTCTTGTAACTTTTCCAGAGCTTTAAAATTTTTCAAAGTGAAGAATAGAAAATAGAAAAAAAAAACACCTAAGTGTAGATGGAATGTTCAATAATTGGGAGATAGTTAAAACATCTCAAAACATTTGTTCAATAGAATATATGTCTGTTATATGATAATATGTGAAAACGCTTATGACTAAATGGTGAATGAAAATGGCAGGCTATAAAACTTTATATGGAGTAGGATCTCATTATAGTTGGAAGAAAAAATACACATTCCAGGAACTAAAAATAAAAGCTACTTTACCACGATGTTAATCTCTAGGTGCTTATACTGTGGAAGGGATTTATTTTCATTGTGTTTTTATGTATTTACATTTTCCCAACTTTTTATTATGGAATTCTTCAAACAGTCAGAAAATTTGAAAGACTAATACAATGAACACCCATGTATTCTCTACTTAGTTTCAACAATTGTTCTCTCTTTTTTGCCCTAACTATATCTATCTGTATGTATCTATGTGTCACAGTTGGGGAACTAAAGTCAAGGCCAATTCTGACCCATCACCTGTTTTTGTACAATCCTGAATTAATGAAGGTTTTTTACATTTTTAAGCAGCAACATTTTATCTAGTTATACAGTTGCTCCAAAACATATTTGATTTTGTCTTTTGATCTACAAAGCCTAAAACTGTTACTGTCTGGTCCTTTACAGAAAAATTTTGCCAGCCCTGGATCTACAGACACATGTACACACACACACACACACACACACACACACACAAGCAGAGTTTTGCTGAATCATTTGAAAAGCAAGTTGCAGACATTATAACATTTCTCCCTCAGTTACTTTATTAATGCATCTCCTAGGAACAAAATAGTACTCACTTAAACGTAATATTGTTATTGTACCAAGAAATGAACAATTATTTTATAATACCATAGAATACCCATCCATATGCAAATTTGTGTAATTGCATTTGCAAACTTCACAGAATGAAAATGCATAACTTTATAAGACTAAAAAATTTCTTTAAAAAATCAGATGTTGTTAGAGTCAACATGAGTTTTTAGCATTAATTTTATACAAGGGATTTAGGCAATTTTATATAAAGGATTTAGGAAAATTGCTCTATGCAGCTATTCCCCTGGGCATTTCAGGTCAAAATTTAATGTGTTTACAGGTCAAACAGCTCATATTCTGCAAAGCATTCAGTGTTGGTGGTCATGTTATTGTTTCTACACTTGTAGGCAGGAAAAGGTATGATGCTGTGAGATTTTCTTCTTTGCATTTAAAAAAATAATCTCTAATATCTCTAATAATTTTTGAAGCTTGGGTGATTGGTGTATGGAAATTTGCTATCCTATTCCCTCTTCCACTTTTGTGTTTGTGAAAGTTTCCATGATAAAAAATGTATGTGTGTACACATCACTATAGTAATAGGCTTGACTTGAGACCTACATCTGCAAATTTGCTTTTAAACTATGTCAGAATGCTAAAACTTAGATGTGAAAATTGTGTGTGTGTATGTGTTTGAATGAACCTTTTATTTTAGAATAGGAAACATGGTAGTTATGGCAAACAAAATATAGAAAGATTGGCTTAAAAATTTGAATGGATTTTGAGAAAAGGCTACTTTGGGAGCCTTTTTGGGTAAACATTTCATTTTTTGTGGGTTGTGAATCATGTGTTGGAATCACCTGATTTAGCTGTGGTATAACTAAGTCTGGAGGTTTTGGGGGACACTCTGTTTTTAAACTTCCCCACCACCAATCATGATTATGGTTACATGAGATTCGTGTCTTAAAAAAAGAGATCTGTGTCCCAAAGCTCTGGAATTATTTAAACCATGTACTTTGGAAGCTCATCTTTGTTCTGTTTGAGCCATAATGTTATGTCTGCTTTTACCACAATCATATGGATAAGGAACTGTCAGGTCAGGCCCTCTCCCATCATGCAGCAATGTAGAATCTGCTTTACAAAGTCAATGGAAAACTCTCTTCTTGCTTTATGAAGAGGTCAGAGATAAATATTCCAGCGCATTTTTAAAAACAATGGAGATAATCATGTGTTTTTTCATAAGAAAAAAGTATTCATAAAAATTTGGGAGAGAGTTATAGTGGGCCCTTGGAAATACTTGTGATTAAAAGTGTGGTGCAATTATATTTTTGCAAATGTGAAACATTCAGATTTCTAATGTGCTCAATGAGATACAAAGAGAAAAGTTAATTATGGAGGGTTAAATTCAGGGCAGCCAGATATACTTCAATTTGCATAATAAATATTCACTCTTTTGGAAAGAAATTGTCACAGAATATTTTCTTCCCATTGAGTAGGAAATGTACTCCTTCCCCTTTGTATGTTTTCCTTATTATATGATAATCCACTTTCTGGCACTTCTTCATCATATCAATAATAAAATCTATATATGTTGAGCTTTGTGTGGGTTCATGAAGCAACTTTTCATCTGTTAATGTCATTTCTTCAACAAATGGCTTCTTTTCTTTGTGTTTTCGTCTTTTATTTTTATTACAGTATTGTTATTTTCTACAGTCACCAGGAACACTGAATTAGCAATACCAAAGCATTACTCTTAGGGAAAATACAGGGTGCTAACAATCTCTGATCATAATATTTACACAACTAGGTAAATTGGTCAATACATAAACTTGTGTTATGTATGTTTTTGTTTAAGGAGATTTTATTTAATGTATATTGTTGACTTATTAAAATTGAATTCACATTGATAGTGTTAAAACTCAGGCCTGAAGGAAGCCTATCTGACACATATTCTTTCTCTGTAAGGTACATCACAGCCTTCTTGCACCTTGGAATACTGGACAGCACTTCTGCACGATGCTTGGGGGTCATTGTAAACAGTGAAAGCTTCAACAAAAAGCTAAAAGTTGTGAAAAACATGGACCTACATAGACCAAGGAAAGGACACAATTTGTATTATGAGCCCTCTCAAACTGTTGTGAGGGAAGCATACACTGGAATACTATGCTTGGTAGGTAAGTAGGTTCTTAGCTAAGTATGTAGGATTGGTGCAGGGATGGGTAGCTTCATGGAGAAAGTGACTTTTGAGTTGCGCTTTGACGTGTGAGAAGGGTGTTTGGGGTGCCCTGCTGGTGGGAGGAGGGGCACAGCACATTGGGCTTCTGAGCGCTTCGTGTTCTGTACCTTATATGCCCCTCGTAGTCAAGCATGGTGCTGGGAATGTAATAGTTACTCAGTTAATAAATGTTGACCGGCTGGAAGGGCCCCTTTGGATCTCTTTGGCATCTGTTGCTTTGCCAAGCCACCTGTTTTCATAACAACACGTATCTTTGGCATGTTATACACCAATCTTTGGAGATTTAGTCTGTAGTAATTGAATAACAGAAGGTACATACTTCAACTAAGAGTTGCATACTTCCAAACTGATTTGGAGTAAGATTTGGAGTAAGATTTGATTTTGGAAAATGAAAGACAGGGAGAAAGAAGATAAGAAAATATGTGTGTGGGGGAAAGAAAGAGAAAAGTGACATGTATCATTGTAGGTGAATCTTAGCAGTATAATATTAAGTGCGATAGTAATTTCCCAAAGAATGTATGCTAGCATATCATCTGGAGAAACAGGGCAGCTAATGTCACCAGTGAGGGGCCTCTGAATGTGATTTACTGAGAAAAACATAGCACACAGCATCACTTCTGTGATATTCCTGTCAAAATATAAATTCTGAATGCAATAGAAAGGAAACATCAGGAGAACCCAAATTGAGTGATGTTAATAAAATACCAGACAAATATTCAATGTCATGAAGAGCAAAGAATGGTAAAGGAAATGTTTGAGATTAAAGAGGACTAGAGACACACAGCTGAATGCTGTTTGAATCTGGATCAGATTTTTGTACTTAAAAAAATTGCTGTAACCACTATTATTGGGACAGTTGAAAAAACTTAAAAATAGGCTGTTGCTAAAATATAAGTATAGAATCAAGGTTACATGTTCTCACTTGTGGTTATGTAAGAGATTTTCCTTGTTCTTAGGAAATACACACTGGTGTGTTAGGGGGTGAAGAGGCAAGATATATGCAACTTATTGTCAAATGAGTTGGAGAATAGTAACTCTATAAACAAATATATAAATCAAATATAAATAAATTATATCAGGGCTATATGGGTTGTTCTTTGTGCTGTCCTTGAAATGTTTTTGTAATTTTGAACTTATTTCAAAATAAAAAGTAAAAATCTATAAAATAAAGCTAAAATAAAGAAAAAAGTAGACATAGCACTATACCTTTCATAGACTTAAGATACTAGAGTAAGAAGTTCTAAAAAAGAGCTACATGTAGAAACAATGAAACTGTATTAAAGAAGGGGATGATGGCCAGGATTTGGTATGGTGGCCATTCTGGATTGAGGAACCAGGAGGTAGGATAGAAGGCTACCAAATGTCCTGTAGAATATTGTGAGATCCCTGCCACTCCCCGCCCCCCCCCCCCCCCCGCCTTTTTAAAAAAAATCTTTTCATTTATTTGCCTGCACTGGGTCTTAGTTGCATCATGTGGGATCTTCAATCTTTGCTGCGGCATGCAGGTTCTTTAGTTGTGGCATGTGGGATCTAGTTCCCTGACCAGGGATCGAACGTGGGCACCCTGTATTGGGAGCACACAGTCTTAGCCACTGGACCACCAGGGAAGTCCCGAGATCCCCCCTTTTTGTTTCACCAGTTGTTAGATTCACTGGTGCTTATTACATTATTAAAAAGAAGAAATTAGAAAAAGCATGAACCAAATAAAAGAGGACCATACATAGAATGTACTGAGAGTGTCATAAAACATATAACATGATTCATCTGTTTTCATCTGAGGTCGATTTAGGAAAAAACCCAGAAAAATGGTAAGTTAGAGAGAGGGCAGAGGGAAAGAGAGAGAAATGGAAAAATCAAGGAGTCAGAAAAGAATGGGATATCAGGTCTTTTGAGGGAAAAGAAAAAAAAAATAAAACAGGTCTGAAGAAATAAACTGAAGAAATGAGTGAGAAAAGATTGAGCTTATTTCTGAGAGAAGAATGGGTTGGAAGAAATCGAAAGAATGAGAACTGGGAATGCTGAGGCAGAAGAAAAACCTAAATGGCATTTCTGAACCGCAAGAGGGACACTGTGTCTCCACAGAGGAGTGTCAGCCAAAGGGCCAGATTCCAGGAAAGGGCGATGTGGTTAAACAACACAGCAAGGCTTGGTCTAACAGGAGGCTGACACTCAGCCAGCTGGGCTTTTCCAAAAACTTGGAGAGTTGTGGTCAGTTCTGGCTTCTTCAATACTCCAAGCTATTAATTAGGAGAAACCGCTAGGTTAACCTGTGGCCATAATCACCTATGACGAGGGCTTATGCCCAGACACTTGCTGTAGGTAACTGTAGGCACTCCTCTGGGGGTGCCATCTTGGGTCAACCTCTGGTGTCCAGTGGAAGTCACAAGGGGAAACTGGGAATTGTTCAAAGTGCAGATGCATTTATCAAGGAAATTTGTCACTCCTAATCATTGTCCTGAGGCCTCTGAATGCTCAGTGATGACAGGCCAACAAATGACTCTCCTTGTCAGCATTGACATGACCAGAACACTCTGGAAATACACAAGCTGTCTCCAGGTTTAGTCCTTCCTCTGTTTTGCTCTATGATCTTTGGAAAGAAAACCAACCAAAGAAAATGCCTCTGTTGGAGTGGGAAAGGGGTGATTCATTCTGCCCTCGTGATGGGGAAACAAGGACTTTAGCTCCTGCTTACCTAGCCTTTGGGGCTTTCCTAGTGACTCAGACAGTAGAGAATCTGTCTGCAATGCAGATGTCCCAGGTTCGATCCCTTAGATCCCCTGGAGAAGGAAATGGCAACCCACTCCAGTATTGTTGCCTGAAGAATCCCGTGGACAAGGGAACCTGGCAGGCTACAATCCATGGGATCGCAAAGAGTGACTGTTCTTCACCTTGGATCTGTTTTTGTGTTGAGCTAATCACAGCCCCCTGGACAAATGGTGATTTCCTCTTATCACTCCCTCCATTCACTTGAAATGTCCTATTTCTCTATTTCTCTCAACCTGGGGAATGAATAATTTTCTTTGAAATTAAATAAATGCTCCGTTTGAGTGGTACTTCCTCCAATAAACTTTCCTATATCCTGTGCCCCTGACCATCTCACTTACACACAGGGTCTCTCACCCCTTGGGAACCCCTCCTGCGTTCTTTGGATGTCTTTCAGAGTTAGAGTGCTTCACTGCATTGATTTATTTACATATCTTCTACTTCTGTCCTTTGAGGACAGAGCATTAAATTCAGTACTCAATGAATGTTGAGTAGCTCTATGATGAATAAGGCCATGTTAGTGCTTTACACACACCTTGCCTCATTTAAGCCTCACACAGCCCTAGAAGGTGGTTACTATTATCATTAATCCTGTTCTTAGAGAAAACAAGTCTCACAGAGGATAAGCTATTCATCTAAGACCATAGCATTATTAAGTCATAGAAGTTGGATTTCAACATAGATGGTCTGACTTCAGAGTCCTCCTTTGATAGTTCAGTTCAGTCACTCAGTCATGTCCAGCTCTTTGCAACCCAATGGACTGCAGCACACCAGGCCTCCCTGTCCATCAACAACTCCCAGAGCCTGCTCAAACTCAATGTCCGTTGAGTCAGTGATGCCATCCAACCATCTCATCCTCTGTCATCCCCTTTTTCTCTCACCTTCAATCTTTCCCAACAGCAGGGTCTTTTCCAATGAGTCAGTTCTTTGCATCAGGTGGCCAAAATATTGGAGTTTCAGCTTCAACATCAGTCCTTCCAATGCATATTCCTTTAGGATGGACTGGTTGGATCTCCTTGCAGTCCAAGGGACTCTCAAGAGCCTTCTCCAACACCACAGTTCAAAAGCATCAATTCTGTCTTTATAGTCCAGCTGTCACATCCGTACATGACTACTGGAAAAACCATAACCTTAACTAGATGGACCTTTGTTGGCAAAGTCATGTCTCTGCTTTTTAATATGCTGTCTAGGTTGGTCATAACTTTTCTTCCAAGGAGTAAGCATCTTTTAGTTTCATGGCTGCAGTCACCATCTGCAGTGATTTTGGAACCCCCCAAAATAAAGTCAGCCACTGGTTCACTGTTTCCCCATCTATTTGCCATGAAGTGATAGGACCAGATGCCATAATCTTAGTTTTCTGAATGTTGAGCTTTAGGTCAACTTTTTCACTCTCCTCTTTCACTTTCATCAAAGGGATCTTTAGTTCTTCTTCACTTTCTGCCATAAGGGTGGTGTCATCTTCATATCTGAGGTTATTGATATTTCTCCCAGCAATCTTGATTCTAACTTGTGCTTCTTCCAGACCAGCGTTTCTCATGATGTACTCTGCATATAAGTTAAATAAGCAGGGTGACAATATACAGCCTTGACGTACTCTTTTCCCAATTTGGAACCAGTCTGTTGTTCCATATCCAGTTCTAACTGTTGCTTCCTGACCTGAATACAGATTTCTTAAGAGTCAGGTCAGGTGGTATGGTATTCCCATGTCTTTCAGAATTTCCCACAGTTTGTGGTGATCCATGCAGTCAAAGGCTTTGGCGTAGTCGATAAAGCAGAAATAGATGTTTTTCTGGAACTCTCTTGCTTTTTCGATGATCCAATGGATGTTGGCAATTTGATCTCTGGCTCCTCTGCCTTTTCTAAAACCAGTTTGGACATCTGGAAGTTTATGGTTCATGTACTGTTGAAGCCTGGCTTGAAGAATTTTGAGCATTACTTTACTAGCGTGTGAGATGAGTGTAATTGTGCGGTAGTTTGAGCATTCTTTGGCATTGCCTTTCTTTGGGATTGGTACATCCCATGATAGTACAGCCTCCTGAACAATCATGAGTTACAGGTGAATCAAGATGTTGAGCATTTCTACCTACTCTAAGTATTTCCAGGCTCAATGTAATCATTGGTTGTTGTTTAGTCACTAAGTTGCATCTGACTCTTTTGTGACCTCATAGATGTAGCCCTGGAGAAGGCAATGGCAGCCCACTCCAGTCCTCTTGCCTGGAAAATCCCATGGACGGAGGAGCCTGGTAGGCTGCAGCCCATGGAGTCGCTACGAGTCAGACATGACTGAGCGACTTCACTTTCACGCATTGGAGAAGGAAATGGCAACCCACTCCAGTGTTCTTGCCTGGAGAATTCCCAGGGATGGGGGAGCCTGGTGGGCTGCCGTCTATGGGGTCGCACAGAGTCGGACACGACTGAAGCGACTTAGCAGCAGCAGCAGCAGCAGCAGCAGATGTAGCCCATCAGGCTGCTCTGTCCATGGTATTTCCCAGGTAAGAATACTGGAGTGGGTTGCCATTTCCTTCTCCAGGAGATCTTCCTAACTCAGGGACTGAACCCACGTCTTCTGTGTAGCAGGTGGAGTCTTTACCACTAAGCAACCTGGGAAGCTCCCAATGTAATCATTATGTCTAATGATTATGGTGAATGTTCATGAAATCTAAGACATGAACTTTGCCTCAAGTAGCTTGAACCACTTGAGAAACTCCAACAAATATATGGAGCATTTCATGAACAATGCAAAATAATAGACACTCATAAGTGTATGTATTTTTGGCACTTCTTTTTTTTTTTCATTTATTTTTATTAGTTGGAGGCTAATTACTTTACAATATTGTAGTGGTTTTTGTCATACATTGACATGAATCAGCCATGGATTTACATGTATTCCCCATCCCGATCCCCCCTCCCACCTCCCTCTCCACCCGCTCCCTCTGGGTCTTCCCAGTGCACCAGGCCCAAGCACTTGTCTCATGCATCCAGCCTGGGCTGGTGATCTGTTTCACCCTAGATAATATACATGTTTCAATGCTGTTCTCTCGAAACATCCCACCCTCGCCTTCTCCCACAGAGTCCAAAATTCTGTTCTGTTGGCACTTCTATATACAAGGCATCTTGTGTAAATTCCAAAGGCTAGAAAGAAAAATGAAGCAACTATGATATCCCAATTTTCCGGGATGGATTGGATTTTTAAAAATGACAGCTCTATTAAAATACACAATATGCTCATATACCATAAAATTCACATACACCATAAAAATCACTCTTTGAAAGTCTGCAATTCAGTGGTTTTAAGCACATTTATAGAGTTCTGCAACCATTACCACTAGATAATTTTAGAATATTTTCATCACCCCAAAAGGAAATCCTACACCCATCAGTGGCCATTTTTCTTTCCCCCAGACAATTCATTGAGCCCCTGACAACCACTAATCTACTTTCTATCTCTATAGGTTTGCCTATTTGATAAATGGGTTTCATGTTTATGAAATCTATTCCATTTGCAGAAATGACCAAGTTGATGATCTTAAGAGTCATGGAAAATCAAGAGACCTAGAACAGCTAAAATATCTTTAAAAAGTACAATATGTGACATTTCATGCCTGGTTTCCTTCACTTAGCATAATGTTTTCATCTATATGTCAATATTTTTGTTATTGTTGTTGTTTAGTCATTAAGTCATGTCTGACTCTTTGTAACCTCCTGGACTATAGCCTGCCAGTCTCCTCTGTGCAATATTCCAGGCAAGAATACTGGAGTTGGTTGCCATTTCCTGACCCAGGGATCAAACCCATATCTCCTGAAGGGGCAGGTGGATTCTTTATCACTGAGGCACCAGGGAAGCCTGTATATGTCAATACTACATTCCTTTAATGACCGAAAAATATTCCATTATATGAAAACACACATTTTGTTGACTCAGTTATCTGTTGAAGGACAACTGGATTGCTTCTACTTTTCGGTTATTTTGAATAGTGTTGCTATGTACATCTGTGTACAAGTTTCCTTTGCTGTGCAAAAGCTTTTAAGTTTAATCAGGTCCCCCTTGTTCACTTTTGTTTTTATTTCCGGTACTCTAGGAGGTGGGCCACAGAGGATCTTGCTTTGATTTATATCATCGAGTGTTCTGCCTATGGTTTCCTCTAAGAGTTTTATAGTTTCTGGTCTTATATTTAGATGTTTAATCCATTTTGAGTTTATCTTTGTGTATGGTGTTAGGAAGTGTTCTAATTTCATTCTTTTACATGTAGCTGTCCAGTTTTCCCAGCACTATTTATTGAAGAGACTGTCTTTGCCCCATTGTATATTATTGCCTCACTTGTAAAAGATAAGGTACCCATAGGTGCTTGGTTTATTTCTGGGCTTTCTATTTTGTTCCCCTGGTCTATATTTCTGTTTTTGTGCCAGTACCATACTGTCTTGATGACTTGTAGTGTAATCTGAAGTCAGGAAGGTTGATTTCTCCAGCTCTTAAAGTCAATTTTATGTAATATTAATATAGGATTCCAGCTCTCTTTTTGTTACTGGTTGTATGCTATATCATTTTTCCATTTTTAAACTTTTAATATATTTGTGTCTTTGTATAAAATGTCTCTTGTAGGCACAATATAATCAGATCATTAAAAAATCCAGTGAGTTTGATTGGAATGTTTAGTCCATTTGCATTTAATATAATTACTGCTAAGTTAGGATTTATGCCTGTCATTTGCCATTTGCTTTCTATACATCTTAAATCCTTTCTGTTCCTCTAATTTCTCTATTGCCTTTTTTGTATTAAGTAGATAGATTCTAGTGTGCCATTTAAATTCTCTTGCTGTTGTTTCTTTTACTATGTTTTATGCATTATTTTATTAGAAGTTGCCTTGAGGATTACAATGAACATCTTAGCATAAAACAATCTGATTTTTATTGATAACCAGCTTACTTTTCACAGTATATAAAACTCTGCTGATGGATTGTATTTAATGTAATATTATTCTTTTCAAAACACATGTGTTGTTAAATATGATTTATTTTTATATTCTTTTAACATTTCTTATATAATTCCATGTCAAGTCATGTGTGTCTTGCTTCAAAGAATTTTTAATTTAGTTGAGGAAAAAACACAGATATATGTCAAATCCAGTGACAATGAAATATTTAAATATTAGTTCAAGACAATAACAGACATGAGTAACAGCTAACTGGTTGACCTGCAGTTGTACCCTACACATGTCTAGATAGGAAATGTGTGGTGGCTTAATAACAGGGCATTTCAGGAAAATCAGAGTTGGTGTGAGACTCATGGACCAGGTTGATCAAAGAAGACTCTAAGGAGTTGGAATTTGATCCAGTAGGTGTGGAGGTGTACAAACTCATTGAAATGTAAGGAGAATGAATGGGAACTCTCTAAGCTGTCTTCTGTCTTTTCAGTAAAACAGGGGATGAGGCTATCTGTTTACTGTTTGTCTGTAGCACCCAGAACATTGCCTGACACATTACAGGTGCTCAGTAAATATTTACCAGATGACAAAATGAGTGAATCTGGTTGAATACATCAGTTAGGGGTGTAACAGCAACCTTGGAAGAGAGATGATACATTCTGAAACATTACCTTTGGACTATTTGCTAGGTAATTGATAAGAGGGAAATAGCCTATTCATTTTCAATTATTAGGGACACTGCAAAATTTTCACTTTTACTTAAAATCTGTACTCTAAACTCTTTTCTGGGAGTTCAGAGAAATTGAAGGTAGACACTTTTATGTCTGTACATTTTAGCGATAGAAGAATGGGATGACAAAAGTTCTGCAAATATTGAGAAGAGAGATAATAAGAAATATGTGGGAACATTGCTGTGAAACATCTGAAATGGCTCTATTATTACTTTCCTTTCTTTGATTCACTTTCTAGTCCTTGACTCTCCAGGGTCATCAGCATCAGAAAACTTCAATAATTCCAGTAAATATAAGCAAAAATACATGAATAGAGTTTATTTTTAAGGGTTTGAACATTTTTATGTTAACTCTTTAATGAGATAAATCTTGCATAAATCTTTTATATTTATAGATTTTATGTTGTATAAATCTTTGGTTAAGTTTAACTTAAAGTTAACCTTAAAGAAACTTGCTTTATCCTTCTATTTCTTGGCCACTGGAGAAAGGAATCTAGCTAAAGGCTGAGAGTTGAGGTTAAATTTCTCTTAAACTGCAATTGCTTTGCCGACTTTGCTGACAAAGGTCTGTCTAGTCAAAGTTATGGTTTTTCCCGTAGTCATGTATGGATATGAGAGTTTGACTATAAAGAAAGATGAGCACCATAGAATTGATGTTTTTGAACTATGGTGTTGGAGAAGACTCTTGAGAGTCCCTTGAACTGCAAGGAGATCAAACCAGTCAATCTGAAAGAAAGTCAATCCTGAATATTCATTAGAAGGACTGATGTTGAAGCTGAAACTCCAATACTTTGACCACCTGATGCGAAAAACTGACTCGTTAAAAAACACCCTGATGTTGGGAAAGATTGAAGGCAGGAGGAGATGGGGATGACAGAGGATGAGATGGTTGGATGGCATCACCGACTCAATGGACATGAGTTTGAGCAGGCTCTGGGAGTTAGTGATGGATAGGGAAGCCTGGTGTGCTGCAGTCCATGGGGTCTCAAAGAGTGGGAGCGATTGAGTGACTGAACTGAATTGAACTGCAGTTGCAAAGCCAGTAGAGGGTGCAGTGTACCTATCCTTTGATTTCTGGGATTGCAAATAAGTGCATAGGTTGGATACTCCTCAAATAGCCTAGAAAAACAAGACTTCATTTCATCTAGACAGAAAGGAGTCTGGGACTATGATTTGGTCTTTGGTGATCTTGATTTTATGTTCAGGAATTAGCAGATATATAGAATTGTTTTATTACCATTGGAGAATGCTGAGGAGGGTGCTTTATGAAGACTGTTTTTCTGTTTTGCTTCCCTGGTGAAAAGTCATTTGAGCATTTTGTACCAAGTCCACAAAAAACTGGCCTGATTAAACTCATCAACCAGATTAGATGCTGGGTATCCAGGACTGCTTGCGTAATGGGTTGGGCATTTTTGCTAATCCTTGAGATCTTTGATGTGGCTGCTGACTGGGAGCTAGGGTGCATTCTTCCCCTCTGGCTCATCAGCTCCCATTCCGTGAGTCTCCAGTGTCTGTGCTACTTTATCTCCACAGCTGACTTAGCAGAGATAGGATGCCTCCTGTTCTCTCCTTTCTCGCCTGACTCACTCCCACAGGGTTATTCTCCCCTAGCAACAGGGCGGTGGGCTGAGCAAATGAGGCAGCACCCCCTGCTTGCCAGCTCACCCCCTTCTGAAGCTGTTTATGCAACATTTTGCTCATTCTTTCTCCATCAGATTCTCTCAGTTTCCAGGTACTTATTCAGAGGGGTTCATGTGAGGTCTTGTCTTTTCCTTTGCTTATCTTTCAGCATGGAAATGAATGCAGTAATAGTATTATCAGTCCATCTTTTTAGCATTTCTTGGGGGATATTATGCTTTTGACATTCACTTTTTGTCTTGTGATATCTCTTGTATTTCTTGAGCAGGTGTTTAAATCTCTCCTTTTAATTTAGCATTTTTTTTTCTTCTGGTTTATGCTGTCTCTCTGCATCTAGCTAGAAGGTAAATTACTACTTGGGGCTGAAAAGAAGCTTTTTTGACCTAGGATCCTGGTCTTCTACGTGAGAGTTATGGCCTTTCTCATTTGGCTAAAAGTATTTTAGAGGAAAAAACATAGAGATTCAATACTAGTCAGTAATTCTGTCCTCTAACATTTAGAAAAAAGGGATTTGTATTTTTGGGGATCAACTTATTTTCTCCTTCCCTTTGACAGGTTTTGATAAATGTTCAACTCCAATAATATGTTCACATTTTCAGAGTTGATCCAGGTTAAAAAGTAAGTAGACTCTGTTTTGTTCTCATTCTCCTTGGCTCTTTCTCACCATCACCGTTAGCCACTGCCCCTCTCCCATTTCTTTCTCCTATCAGGTCAGGATCTGCCCTCTGCTTGTTTCAGGTCAGTATGCTTGCAAGAATTCTAGTTTACTGCTTGGGTAATCACTAATCACTCTCATGTGACATGCTTTGTGAGATAGACTAACTGTTGGCTATTCTCAAAGGATAGTTGTAGTGACAAAATCATCCCAAATGTCTTTGGCTACTGTATTCAGAAAATATCTTAAATATATAAGAATTTGGAAAGCAGCTTTATCCTTTAAAGCAGTTTTACTCAATATTGCAGTTGGCTCAGAGATCAAGAAGGGATCTGGGTCTGTCTAATCTGTCTAATCCCCAGCACCAGGATTGTGATGGAAAAGTTAAGGTGTTTGTTTGCTTGTTTTTTCTTTTTTTGGCCATGCTGCATGACTTGTGGGATTTAGTTCTCTGATCAGGGATTGAACCGAGGCCCTGGCAATGAAAGCACTGCCTTAACCACTGGACCACCAAAAAAATTCCTGGAAAAGTTCAGTTTTGAGGGTTGCTGAAGTGGAATAGGTTTGGAGAAGGGCAGAAAATTAGAGGGTAAGTTTATTATAATAGAGGTGGAAGAATTGGGACAGAGAACTCAGAATGAGGGACCATATTTTGTGAGGACTCCAGGTACGTCTTGTATCAAAGGGAAATAAAGGCAGAGGGTTGTAGAGAATGAGGGTTAAAAGCAAAGTTACCACGTCTAAAGAGTCATTACTGTCGACTTGGGAGTTTCAGTTTGGTGAAGGAAATTCATCATTCTACTCTGAGACATAGAACTCTTACTGCCTTAGTTATTATTTTGTCTGATGTTTATATAGCTACTTTAGCTTTTGCTTGTTGTATGTATACTTAGTATATATATATTTTCAACCTTCAGGCTTATCAACCTTTCATTTTAGGTGCATCACTTACAAACTATATAACATGGCTTCTGATTTTCTTTTTTTTTAACTCAGTTTGGTTTTTATTTAGTCCATTTAGCTTTACTATTTTGTCTCCTTTCCCCCAGCTCTCCCTCCTTTCCTTTTTTTAAAAAAATTCTTTCTTGACATCCTTTCAATTTAGTTGTTTTATTTTTATTTTTTAATTTTTAAATTGAATTTTAGTTGATTTACAAGTTGCGTTAGTTTCCGGTGTACAACAAAGTGGTTCAGTTATACATGTACATACATAAATATACATATATAGTTTCTTTTTCAGATTCTTTTCTCTTATCAGTTCAGTTCAGTCACTCAGTCATGTCTGACTCTTTGCAACCCCATGAATTGCAGCATGTCTGGCCTCCCTGTCCATCACCAACTCCCGGAGTTAACTCAAACTCATGTCCATTGAGTCGGTGATGCCATCTAGCCATCTCATCCTCTGTTGTCTCCTTCTCCTCCTGCCCCCAAGCCCTCCCAGCATGGGGTCTTTTCCAATAAATCAACTCTTTGCATGAGGTGGCCAAAGTATTGGAGTTTCAGCTTCAGCATCAGTCCTCCCAATGAACACCCAGGATTGATCTCTTTTAGGATGGACTGGTTGGATCTCCTTGCAGTCCAAGGGCCTCTCAAAAGTCTTCTCCAACACCACAGTTCAAAAGCATCAGTTCTTTGGCACTCAGCTTTGTTTATAGTCCAACTCTCACATCCATACATGACCACTGGAAAAACCATAGCCTTGAGTAGATGGACCTTTGTTGGCAAAGTAATGTCTCTGCTTTTTAATATGCTGTCTAGGTTGGTCATAGCTTTCCTTCCAAGGAGTAAGCATCTTTTAATTTCATGGCTGCATTCACCATCTGCAGTGATTTTGGAGTCCAAAAAAATAAAGTCTGACACTGCTTCCACTGTCTCTCCATCTATTTCCCATGAAGTGACGGGACCAGATGCCATGATCTTAGTTTTCTGAATGTTGAGCTTTAAGCCAACTTTTTCACTCTCCTCTTTCACTTTCATCAAGAGGCTTTTTAGTTCCTCTTCACTTTCTGCCTTAAGGGTGGTGTCACCTGTATATCTGAGGTTATTGATATTTCTCCTGGCAATCTTGATTCCAGCTTGTGCTTCTTCCAGCTCAGCGTTTCTCATGGTGTACTCTTATAGGTAACTATAAAATATTGAGTATAGTTCTCTGTTCTATATAGTAAGTTCTTATTGGTTATCTATTTTACATATGGTAGTGTGTATATGTTAATCCCAAACTCCTAATTTATTCCTCCTCCTTTTCCCTTTAGTAGTCCACATATAAACAATATCATATGATATTCGTCTTTCTCTGTTCAGGTTACTTCACTTCATTTGATAATCTGTAGATCTGAAAAACAAAAAATCCAATCAGAAAATGAGCAGAAGATCTAAATAGATGTTTCTCCAAAGAAGACATACAGATGGCCAAAGGACACATGAAAAGATGTTCAACATCACTAATTATTAGAGAAATGCAAATCAAAACTACAATCAGTTATCACCTCACACTGGTCAGAATGGCCATCACCAAAAGTCTACTGATAATAAATCCTAGAGAGGGTGTGGAGAAAAAGAAGTCCTTCTACACTGTGGGTGGAAAAGTAAATTGGTATACTGACTATGGAGAACAGTAGGCAGGTTCCTTGAAAAAGTAAAAATAGAGCCAGCATGTGATCCTGCAATCCCAGTCTTGGGCATATATCTGGAGAAAAACATAATTTGTAAAGATATAGATATGTGCATCCTAATGTTCATTGCAGCACTGTTTACAATAGCCAAGACATGGATGCAACCTAAATGTCCATCATCTGGTTATTTACATGAACGGATAAAGAAGATATGGTATATGTATATTGGAATGGAATACAATGGACTATTACTCATAAGAAAGAATGAAATAATTCCATCTGCAATGACATGGATGTTTATTTTTGAATTTTTTCTAATTCTATTTTTGTTTGCAAGTTATGCCTTCTCTATTTTTATGTCACTATCAAAGCTATTTTAATGTATATGCTTATCAAAGTTTGTTAGTCAGTATCCTTATTGTTCTCTGATAAAAGAGACCTCAGAATGCTTAAACTCCATTCTTCTTCCCCTTTATATACTACTGCAGTTGTATTTTATCTCTAGAATGTTTTCTGCCACAAACCAGAGTATTATCATTGATTTAGATAGAGAATTTTTAAAAATTTACTTGCCTATTTATCACTATAATATTTCTGCTCACCATTTGTTTTTACATTAAATCCTTTTGATGTTAGACAATCCTATTGTCTGAGGTACAGTCCTTATAATGTTTCAGTTATCTGAAAATGTCTTTATTATACCTCATTCTTGAAAAGTATTTTTCTAGCATTTTATTATGAAGATTTGCAAACATATAGCAAAGTTGAAAGAGTGTTGTAGTGAATACCTGTATAATTACTTAGATTCTACCATTATTATTTGAAAAGGATATTTACTGGAAATAGAGTTCCAGATTGCTGATTATTTTCTTTCTTTCAGTGGCTTTAAAAAAATTATTTATTTTTCTTTACAACATTGTATTGGTTTTGCCATACATTGACTTGAATCCACCATGGGTGTACATGTGTTCCCCATCCTGAACCCCCCTCTCGCCTCCCTCCCCATCCCTTCCCTCTGGGTCATCCCACTGCATCAGCCCCGAGCACCCTGTATCATGCATCAAACCTGAACTGGCGATTCGTTTCTTTCAGTGGCTGGATATCAAGAAGTCAGCCATCAGCCCTAATGCCAATTCTCTGTAGATCTATCTACTTTCTGTGGCTGTTTTTAAAAATTCTTTTCATCTCTGACATTGTTCAGTGATGTGTGTGTCTAGTGTGTGTTTGCTTGGGTTTCACTGAGCACTGTGATCTGAAGACTGATATCGTTCAGCAATTCTGAAAAATCTTATCTCTTTAAATATAATTTCTTCTTTATTCTCACTAGTAATTCCTTCTGCAGCTACTTTAAATTGACTCCTCCACTTAAGATTCTTTGGACCGTCTAAAGCACTAAGAATTAGTACTGCAAACCCCACTGAGGACCACCTAGTGAGACTAACTGCCAGAAGAGTTTCCCCTTCTCTCCCTTTCCTTAGCTTCAAAGATGGGGTGGGCAGATTTACATGCTGTCCTCTTCCTCTGTGGTGGAGTTTAGCTCTTTTTCAGTCTCACTAGGTAGGTGATACCCTGTGGGGCCTCAACTTTATGCGGGGATCTTCTGTCACATTCTTCATCTTGGCAGAACCAGGGCTTCACCACCTCTCTCTCTGCTCCACTTTCCTCCTAGAAGACACAAAAAGGGAAACTCAGTGGCTCTAGGAATGCATAGGAAACTTCAGGTAATGGCAGATCTGGCATTTCCCTCTTCCTCAGAATTGGTACAAGTTAAGTAACTCACACATAGAGATTCTGGGTGGACCTGGCTGGATAAAATGGGCAAAAGCATCATGACTCATTTCAATGCATGATGATCAGAAAATGAAATCCAAGGAAAGCTTCTTCCAATCAAATACGGGACCATCTGTTGACATAGGTTCTTGAATTTAACTCTCAATTATTTGACCTCATCAATGGTGATGAGGAAAACATAACTTTTAGAAATGATCACTAATGTGGAGATTACAAATAATCATTCATACGGCAAAATAGAGGCTTCCCAGGTGGTAAAGAATCAGCTTGCCATTGCAAGAGATGTAAGAGATGCGGGTTTGATCCCTGGGTCGGGAAGATCCCCTGGAGGAGGGCACAGCAACCCACTACAGTATTGTTGCCTGGAAAATCCCATGGAGAGAGGAGCCTGGCGGGCTACAGTCCATAAGACAGCAAAGAGTCAAACACAACTGAAGCGACTTAGCATGCGTGTACAGAGAAATGGGGCTCCATAAATGCCAGGTTAATTTGAAATGTTCATTTCTGTTCTAGGTAACCTTTCTAAGCATATGGAAACTTCTTTTTTTCATATCATGTTGTTTTTTGGGGGAACCAGATATAATCTCAGGACTTTTTTGCATTCTTATTGCTACAATTGTGTTTATACTAGCTAAAACTATGCATGTTATTTATAGCAGAGGTTATTTGTGTTATCTTATCAATCATCATCAATACTTGATAGTTTCTATAAATATTTCAGGATGTAAATTAAATATCCCTTGCCACTTGACTACATTTCTTTTGGTAACTTGTGCCAACTATGTTTTGACCATATCTAAAAAACTTCTGCTGTAATTTGTTCTTTTAGAATATATTAGGTATACTTTGGCAGTTAATGAAAAGAGATATGCTTCATGAAGATTTAAGTATTTACATTCTTATATCACCTTAATATATGATTCAGTGGAAACACACACATATGTACAAAGAACTGTAAATGGATCTATGCTTTTTATGTTAGGAGAGTAAAGCAAATGAAGAAAGTGTCCTACAGTGCTGTTACTATTTATACTTCTTAAGTCATGTAACTGCAGTGGATTTTAGCTATGTTTCTCATGTAACAAGTTGGTAATTATGAAAACAATGGAAACAGTGACAGACTTTAATGTTTTGGGCTCCAACATCTCTGCAGATGGTGACTGCAGTCATGAGATTAAAATACACTTGCCCCTTGGTAGAAAAGCTATGACAAATCTAGACAGTATATTAAAAAGCAGAGATTTTTTTTGCCGACAAAGGTCCATATAGTCAAAGCTATGATTTTTCTAGTGGTCGTGTATGGATGTGAAAGGTGGACCATAAAGAAGGCTGAGAGCCAAAAACTTGATGCTTTCAAACTGTGGTGTTGGAGAAGACTCTTGAGAGTCCCTTGGACTGCAAAGAGATCAAACCAGTCCATCCTAAAGGAAATCAACCCTGAATATTCATTGGAAGAACTGATGCTGAAGCTCCAATACTTTGGCCACCTGATGCAAAGAGCTGACTCATTGGAAAAGACCCTAATGCTGGGAAAGGTTGAAGGCAGGAGGAGAAGGAGACGACAGAGGATGAGATGGTTGGATGGCATCACTGACTCCATGGACATGAGTTTGAGCAAGCTTCGAGAGAGGTGAAGGACAGGGAAGCCTGGCGTGTTGCAGTCCATGGGGTCACAAAGAGTTGGACATGACTGAATGACTGAACAACAATAACAATTCTTTTTATAACCATTATTGTTTGGCTACAAACACAGTTTGGCAGTAATATCTTATTTTTTAAAATGGTTTGTATATTTAACATTAGATAATTCTTACTGTCTTTTACTGTTTCATCTTGTGGGGTATCATCCTTGTAAACATGTTCAATAAAAGTGAGAAGCAAATATGCAAACAAACATATGAAACTCATTGAACAAAGTGAAGCTCTTAAAACATTAACAAATCTCTTAACGATATCCAATTTATTATCAGAGAACCATTTAGACATTGGGCAATATGACTGAATAAGTAATTCGAGCACTATGTATTATTTTAGATAAAATTTCTCACATGTGAGCCATGTGTTTTCAAATTTTACTTTTTAAAAAATGTTTCTGCTAACTGGAATTTAAGCTCCATGAGGACAGGGACTTTGTTTTCTTCACCATTAATTTCTAGTTGAGGTCTTAATTGTCACCAACATTTTTTTCAATGAACAAGCTAATACATAATTAAAATTAATTGATAGTGGAAAATATTTTTGTAAGCAGAAGAAATCAAATGTGGTCTTAATTTCAGTCAGTATTTCTTCAAGACTATTAATATTTATTTAACATGTTTTGTGACTACTGGGTTCAGTTCAGTTCAGTCGCTCAGTCGTGTCCGACTCTTTGCGACCCCGTGAGTCGCAGCACGCCAGGTCTCCCTGTCCATCACCAACTCCCGGAGTTTACTCAAACCCATGTCCATCGAGTTGGTGATGCCATCCAGCCATCTCATCCTCTGTTGTCCCCTTCTCCTGCCCCCAATCCCTCCCAGCATCAGAGTCTTTTCCAATGAGTCAACTCTTCGCATGAGGTGGCCAAAGTATTGGAGTTTCAGCTTCAGCATCAGTCCCTCCAATTAATATCCAGGACTGATCTCCTTTAGGATGGACTGGTTTGATCTCCTTGCAGTCCAAGGGACTCTCAAGAGTCTTCTCCAACACCACAGTTCAAAAGCATCAATTCTTTGGCACTCAGCTTTCTTCACAGTCCAACTCTCACATCTATACATGACCACTGGAAAAACCATAGCCTTGACTAGACAGACTTTTGTTGGCAAAGTAATGTCTCTGCTTTTTAATATGCTGTCTAGGTTGGTCATAACTTTCCTTCCAAGGAGCAAGCGTCTTTTAATTTCATGGCCGCAATCACCATCTGCAGTGATTTGGAGCTCCCAAAAATAAAGTCTGACACTGTTTCCACTGTTTCCCTATCTATTTCTCATGAAGTGATGGGACCAGATGCCATGATCTTAGTTTTCTGAATGTTGAGCTTTAAGCCAATTTTTTCACTCTCCTCTTTCACTTTCATCAAGAGGCTCTTTAGTTCCTCTTCACTTTCTGCCATAAAGATGGTGTCATCTTCATATCTGAGGTTATTGATATTTCTCCTGGCAATCTTGATTCCAGCTTATGCTTCATCCAGCCCAGTGTTTCTCATGATGTAGTCTGCATATAAGTTAAATAAGCAGGGTGACAATATACAGCCTTGACGTACTCCTTTTCTTATTTGGAACCAGACTACTGACTTAGGTGCATACAAATTTAAAGCAACTGTATTTTCTTGGTGTATTGCTCTTTTTGTTGTTACATAAAGACTTTCTTTGGAGAAAGGAAAGGCAACCCATTCCCGTATTCTTGCCTGGAGAGTTCCATGGATAGAGGAGCCAGGTGAGCTGCAAGGAGTCATGACTGAGAGACAAACACTTTTGCTTTCAAAGATTGTGAAATAATGTCTTTTTGATGTTTGTCTCTGTCTAATGTTGCTACACTGGTTTCTTCCTGCCCTCGTCCCCTCTCCTTTCCACCTACCCCACTTTCCTTCCCTTCACCTCTTCTTCCTTCTCTTTCCTTCTCCTTTCCTCTTCTTCTTCCTCATCCTCCTCCTCTTTCTAAGTATTTGCCTGGTGTATCTTCTTTCATCCTTTTATTAGTTTATTCTTGACATTTTTGAGCCATTGTAGGTATGTTTATATAAAGCACATAGCTGGGTTTTGCTGGTCTGTTCTTTAAAATCTTGTCTGGGAATCTTCTCCTTTATAGGCTTATTTGTTTCATACACAGTTTCTTTGGTTATTAGAACATTGGGCTTATGTGTCTATATCTCATGGCTTTTTTTTTTTGCTTTCACTTTCTGCTTTCCTAACTTGGGGCTTCCCTGGTGGCTCAGAGGGTAAAGAGTCTGCCTGCAATATGGGGCGACAGATTCGATCCCTGGGTTGGGAAGATTCTCTGGAGAAGGAAATGGCAACCCACTCCAGTATTCTTGCCTGGAGAATTGCCATGGACAGAGAAGCCTGGTGGGCTATTGTCTATAGGGTCACAAAAAGTTGGACACGACTGAGCGACTTCACTTCTTTTCCTAACTTATCTTGGAAAGACTGAGTTTTCTTTATTCCAATCCTCCATTCCAACTACCAATTTGGAAGTTCTATATTTTATTTCTGACCTTAAAGAGTCGATCTTAAAATGTTAACATCAACACATGACTTAATATGATTTAATATTAACTAGTAGCTTTATGCTCATACCCTTAGATACATATTAGCTTTCCCTTCTCATTTCAACTTCCATGGCTATTTTATTATTTTTTAAATAATATTTTTATTTATTGTTGCTTAGTAACTAAGTCCTGTGCAACTCTTATATGACCCCATGGACTGTAGCCCACCAGGTTCCTCTGTCCTTGGGATTTCCCAGGCAAGAATAGTGGAGTGGTTGCCATTTCCTTCTCCAGGGGATCTTCCCGACCCAGGGATGGTACTTGAGTCTCCTGCACTGCAGATATAGTTTTTGCACTGAGCCACCCTTATTAAATAGTCAATGTTTGTTTAGATTTACAAATAACTGCTCATCATTGCTTCACTTTTCTTCTCCCTGAAGCAAGTGTCTTTTAGTTTGAATCATAAGAAGTTGTCATTTTTGTGCATCAAAAATGGCTGAATATCAGACATTTCTTGTGGTTCAATCTAATAGCCATTTCTTGGAAAAATTGTGGGCAGTAAACTTTTTCATTTTAAAAATCTAAAAATGTTTTCATTTCACCATCACTTCTATATAGTTTAGCTATGTGCATCCTCTGCTGCTGCTTCTTAGTCGGTTCAGTTGTGTTGACTCTGTGTGGCCCTATGAAGGGTAGCCCGCCAGGCTCCTCTGTCCATGGGATTCTCCAGGCAAGAAAGCTGGGGTGGGTAGCCACGCCCTCCTCCAGGGGATCTTCCCACCCAGGGATCCGAACCCAGATCTCCTGCACTGCAGGCAGATTCTTTACCCCTGAGCCACCAGGGAAGCCATGTGTATCCTCTGCTTGGGTTATCTTCCCTCATTGCTTCAAGATGTCTCATTGCCTTCTGGAATCATCATTGCTAATGAGTCTACTGTCTTTCTAATCGCCGTTTATTTATCGATAATTTGTCTTTACTTTCTTATTCCTTTGTAACTGAAATTTGGAAAGTTTTCTATAACATATCTGGGTGTGGATATTTTTATTTGTTTTTAACTTCGAAGAGTTTACCCTTTTGGATGTTTTAAGTCAGATTTTTTTTTAAGGTGGTCTGTTCATTTTCTGTTTCTAATCTTTTCCTTATGGTTTTTGTTCCTTCATTATCTCCTTTCAGTATCTTATTATACTTCTTTGTAGTCCCTTTCATACTGTATATAATCTATATTTTGGGAGTGCTAATTTTCCTGTTGACTGCATTTTCTTAATCTTTTCTATTGTGTCTTGATTTCTCACTGAACGTATAAATGATTCTCAGCTATGGTAACTTCCCCACCTCCATTCCACTCCCACTTTCCTGGAATTTTCTTAAATTCTTATTTTTAAGGTATTCCCAAAGAATGGTTTCACATTTTCTAGGATGCAAAAAGTGATTTTTATGCAACAGTTTTTATGTCAGTATCAACTGCATGGTTTGTGGTGCTTTAATCATGCGGGTGTTACACACCTAAACCCTACATCTGTGTTAATGGGCCCCTTGTGTTTTGATTTCTCATAGTTGATTTGTTTTTCACTCAAGGCCCTGAAGAGGTGGCAATCTCCTGAACTGCTTTTACAGTTAGGTGGAAGGAGTTACTTTAGTCTCTTCATGGAGGAGGTAGTTCTTCAAGGCTTCATGCTTTACCTGGGAAGTCCAACTACAGGTCTTGCCCCCGTGTAGACATTCTATCTCTGGTCCCCAGAGAAGCATTAATCCTGAGCCTCTATGGTCTGTGGTTGAAGTTGAAGCTGATGTTGGGTCCTCTCTCTCCTCTGGCCTTGATTTCTCTGTTTATCTGGAACAATGGGGATTTTCTGTTTTTTTCTAGAGTGGTTATGTCTTATTTTTTTTTTTTTTTTTGTTTTTGCTAAATTTTATTCATTTAGTTATGGCCTGTTTCTTGGTTTATGCTTATATTTCTTTGTTGCCTTTCAATTTTGACCTTTTTTTGTTGCTTCTAACTGAAACTGTAACATTCTTTGATATATTTTAAAATAAGCTGTATTATCTTACAGATTTGGTATAAATTTAATTCACAATACATGTAGAACAACTTCTGTTTTATCCAGATGCCTTTTGTCTTATATTTACATTAAGTGCATGTATTCTTCCACCCCAGTACTCTTGCCTGGAAAAATCCCGTGGATGGAGGAGCCTGGGGGGCTGCAGTCCATGGGGACGCTAAGAGTTGGACACGACTGAGCAACTTCACTTTCACTTTTCACTTTCACTCACTGGAGAAGGAAATGGCAACCCACTCTAGTGTTCTTGCCTAGAGAATCCCAGGGACGGAGGAGCCTGGTGGGCTGCCGTCTATGGGGTCGCACAAAGTCAGACATGACTGACGCGACTTAGCAGCAGCAGCAGCATGTATTCCTAAAGTTGTGAAAATCCAGTTTGTCGAAAATTGCCCACCACGAGATGGAGAACTTTCTCTAAGAAAGTAGACACAAATAATTAAATGATAAATTTTCTTCTCTCATTCTTATTAGTTCAGAATGCTGAAATTAAGAATTATGAGGATATTAGTGTCCAAAGGTTAGTGTAGGATTTTTAAAGCAAGACATTCTAGAATAATCAACCACTTCCACTCCTTTTTACCTTTTATTCTCCTCATATATTTCAAACAACAAAAAGTAAATCAACCTCTCATCTTGCAAGATTATTAGGTCTTAAATGTGCTATTTTCTTGGATAAATACTTGTTATTTAATTATATGTTATTTTTCAGTGGAGATAGCTCATTTTTAAAAGAAATGATAAATTGGGGTTAATTAATTCCTACTGTTTGTACTAAGTGTATTTTATTTACTGAGTCTTTTGAGAATTGACAATTTGTTCTATTTTTAAAAATTTGTTCTGTTTTTATGAAAATAGAACATCTTTATATAAATTGGAAGAAATAGGTAAGTAGAGTAACTTTTATAGCATAGCAGAACATTTACTGTAGATGCGTACAGACAGACAGACACACACACACAGCCGTGCCATGCCTTCGACGTCATTTTCATTTACTTTTAGTTTTTTCTGGCAACAGTGGAACATGCCCTGACAATCCACCTTCCATTATAAATATTTTAAAAACTAGGCAGGAGAGAGTCATCCCTTAACCACAGTCATATAATGTAATGAAGGATACACACAGCTGCAGCAACACTCCGTAATTACTTAATTTGTTTTTGACAGCCCCATTTGCAGAGGTGGGGAAAGTATGAACCACACATGAGTAAGGATTTTACGTACACCCGAATTTGTTTGTCAGTTGTGAATGTTCACACATTTTCTTGGAAAATGACACAAATTATGGGGCAGGAAATCAAAACCAATGTCACCCTTTCCCCAGCAGAGAAAGAGCTCAAAATGATGTTTGCTGTCAATGAAAAGTTGAAGCAAAAACTCAAGCCAGCGTCTCCTCACCAAGAAGAAGTGTAAATTAGCCAGCACTTTCCAGCTTGTGGCATTAGAGTGGGAGTATGAGTTAAGAATGTAGGTCTTGCTCATCAGATGGAAGAGCTTATTTTAATGACTAAATGGAGCCTAGAACAGTCCACCATATTTATCCCAAGTAACTTTCATAATAGTTATGTGTTGAGTGGTGTAATGGCTCTTTCTGTGGTTTTTGTAACTCAACCATGGGCGTTCAGAGTGATCCCCATTATGTACTTCTTAGGAAACTAGTGTTGACCTACATAGGAGGGAGGTTGAAGGGGCTGTGGAATGTTTCCTTGGATCCCCTAGACATGTCCTGAGTTGTCTGGAACTGAACACTTTACAGGGACTGGTCTGAAGTGGAATTAAGGCAAGATGAAAACCAATGATATGAGATAAGTGACTGAGATCTGATCTCTTTTGAGGAGTATGAGAAGTTTCCTCCTACACCAGCTGGGAGTTGGACTGGTGATCCAAAACAACAAAATCAGACAATTCTGTAAAGGAATGATGGAAAAGTTACAAAGTGGGGAACACAGAACAATGAAATAATTTGAGTTATCTCAGAGTGTCAGTAGTCAAAGCTATGCTTTTCAACGCAGTAATTGGGCCTGATTAAGAGAATGTCTGTCACCTTATGAAGATGGGATAATTAACATCTTACATAAATCAGAGTAAGGGACTGTAATAAAGGGTATATTATTAACATCATATTGAGAAACTAGGCAGAGTTCTGGACTCATTTACCTTGTAGAAATCTGACCCAGTGGAGTTAAAAATCTGTCTGTGCTTTCCTTGTCTCCAATTTTCTTGGTAATAGGATTCCAATACATAAAACCATATGCAAATATCATAAGCAGTAATTGAAGGCAGAGTTACATGTGATCTGGGCTTCCCAGGTGGCCAGTAGTAAAGAATGCAAGAGAAGCAAGAGATGAAGTTTCAGTCCCTGAGTCGGGAAGATCCCCTGGAGGAGGAAATGGCAACTCACTCTAGTATTCTTGTCAGAAAAATATCATGGACGGGGAGCCTGGCGGCCTATTGCCCCTGGGGTTGCAAAGAGTCAGACATGACCGAGTGACAGCATGCACACATGCGATCTATTTAGCGCACCATGAAGAAAGTTCTTGGGATGAGTTTGGAAAGATTTGTTCCCTGCAGAAGGAGGTCATGAGGGGAGGAATTTGAGTTATAAAAAGAGTCAACTTGATGTTGTAGAGAGCTCCTGGAGATGCTTATCTGTAATTGCTCCTGTGCCTTTGATCAAAATCATGAAGTTACATATTCACATTATCTTGTATATTCTACTCAACAGGGAAGAATTAAGCCAGGGAAGAAGCAGATATTTCCTCTCAGGTGTCATGAGTACTTTGGCCCAAAGTCACTGTCATCAGACAGCCTGTGGCTACGGTTGCTTTTTCTGCCCTTCCCAGCACCCCATAGCCTCAGGATTCCAGAGCAGACCGTGGAGTTGGAATTATGCTTGATCCTGGCTAAAGACAAAGGGGGTGTTTAACAGTAGGGTACTGAAGGTTGTGGGCATCTTTGTCGTTTCTTATATAATTTTATTCCAGTTCTCAAGATCAGTCTCCCAAAGAGCACCCTTTTGAGCTATGGTACTTAAGGCAATACTCATCTTTCTCTACAGTCCTATCCAATGTTATTTGATGTTTTCACTAGTGGACACATTTATACATATTTACTTGAACTTTGGAGAGTGATTTTACTGGATAAATCTCAGCACCTCATCTGTCCTTGGAATTCAGCACCTCATCTGTCCTTGGAATTTTCCAAGCAAGAATACTGGAGTATTCTTGCTCCATCTTGCTCCAGGGATCCATTCTTGCTCCATTCTTGCTCCATCTCCTGCTCCAGGGATCTTCCCAACCCAGGGATCAAATATCCCTCTCTTGCATCTCCTGCATTGGCAGGCAGATTCTTTACCACCAGCACCACCTGGGAAGCCCTGATAAATCTCAGCGGCTTAATATATACCTATAAGGATTGATCTGAAGGCACTGGCAAATTATAGATGAATGTGTTGAAATCAAAGTCCTATGGCCCCTGAATCATTTTTCAAGTTTTTTTTTTTTTCTTTCTCACATTAGAAACATGTAAACTGATTGCTTATAACTTCAGTTCAGTTAAGTTGCTCAGTCGTGCCCGACTCTTTGTGAACCCATGAATCACAGCACGCCAGGCCTCCCTGTCCATCACCACTCCCAGAGTTCACCCAAACTCATGTCCATTGAGTCGGTGATGCCATCCAACCATCTCATCCTCTGTCGTCCCTTCTCCTCCTGCCCTCAATCTTTCCCAGCATCAGGGTCTTTTCCAATGAGTCAGCTCTTCGGATCAGGTGGCCAAAGTATTGGAGTTTCAGCTTCAGCCTCAGTCCTTCCAATGAACACCCAGGACTGATCTCCTTTAGGATGGACTGGACTGATTGGATCTCCTTGAAGTCCAAGGGACTCTCAAGAATCTTCTCCAACACCACAGTTCAAAGGATATACAATGGAAAAAAGACAATCTCTTTAACAAGTGGTGCTGGGAAAACTGGTCAACCACTTGTAAAAGAATGAAACTAGAACACTTTCTAACACCATGCACAAAAATAAACTCAAAATGGATTAAAGATCTAAATGTAAGACCAGAAACTATAAAACTCCTAGAGGAGAACATAGGCAAAACACTCTCCGACATAAATCACAGCAAGATCTTCCATGACCCACCTCCCAGAATATTGGAAATAAAAGCAAAAATAAACAAATGGGACCTAATGAAAATTAAAAGCTTTTGCACAACAAAGGAAACTATAAGTAAGGTGAAAAGACAGCCCTCAGATTGGGAGAAAATAATAACAAATGAGGAAACAGACAAAGGATTAATCTCAAAAATATACAAGCAACTCCTGAAGCTCAATTCCAGAAAAATAAACGACCCAATCAAAAAATGGGCCAAAGAACTAAACAGACATTTCTCCAAAGAAGACATACAGATGGCTAACAAACACATGAAAAGATGCTCAACATCACTCATCATCAGAGAAATGCAAATCAAAACCACAATGAGGTACCATTACACGCCAGTCAGGATGGCTGCTATCCAAAAGTCTACAAGCAATAAATGCTGGAGAGGGTGCGGAGAAAAGGGAACCCTCTTACACTGTTGGTGGGAATGCAAACTAGTACAGCCACTATGGAAAGCAGTGTGGAGATTTCTTAAAAAACTGGAAATAGAACTGCCATATGACCCAGCAATACCACTTCTAGGCATACACACTGAGAAATCCAGATCTGAAAGAGACACGTGCACCCCAATGTTCATCGCAGCACTGTTTATAATAGCCAGGACATGGAAGCAACCCAGATGCCCATCAGCAGATGAATGGATAAGGAAGCTGTGGTACATATACACCATGGAATATTACTCAGCCGTTAAAAAGAATTCATTTGAATCAGTTCTAATGAGATGGATGAAACTGGAGCCCATTATACAGAGTGAAGTAAGCCAGAAAGATAAAGAACATTACAGTATACTAACACATATATACGGAATTTAGATAGATGGTGGCGATAACCCTATATGCAAAACAGAAAAAGAGACACAGAAGTACAGAACAGACTTTTGAACTCGGGGAGAATGTGAGGGTGGGATGTTTTGAAAGAACAGCATGTATATTATCTATGGTGAAACGGACCACCAGCCCAGGTGGGATACATGAGTCAGGTGCTCGGGCCTGGTGCACTGGGAGGACCCTGAGGAGTCAGGTGGGGAGGGAGGTGGGAGGGGGGATCGGGATGGGGAATACGTGTAACTATATGGCTGATTCATGTCAATGTATGACAAAACCCACTGAAATGTTGTGAAGTGATTGGCCTCCAACTAATAAAATAATATTAAAAAAAAAAAAATGACATAAATAAAAATAAGAAGCAAAAAAAAAAAAAAAAAAAAAAACAAAAAAAAAAAAACAAAAGCATCAATTCTTCGACCCTCAGCCTTCTTCACAGTCCAACTCTCACATCCATACATGACTACTGGAAAAACCAAAGCTTTGACTAGATGGACCTTTGTTGGCAAAGTAATGTCTCTGCTTTTTAATATGCTGTCTAGGTTGGTCATAGCTTTCCTTCCAAGGAGTAAGCATCTTTTCATTCCATGGCTGCAATCACCATCTGCAGTGATTTTGGAGCCCAGAAAAATAAAGTCCACTGTTTCCCCATCCACTTGCCATGAAGTGATGGGACAGGATGCCATGATCTTAGTTTTCTGAATGTTGAGCTTTAAGTCAACTTTTTTACTCTCCTTCTTCACTTTCATCAAGAGGCTTTTTAGTTCTTCTTCACTTTCTGCCATAAGGGTGGTGTCATCTGCATATCTGAGGTTATTGATATTTCTCCCAGCAATCTTGATTCCAGCTTGTGCTTCTTCCTGCCCAGCATTTCTCATGATGCACTCTGCATATAAATTAAATAAGCAGGATGACAATATATAGCCTTGACACTCCTTTTCGTATTTGGAACCAGTCTGTTGTTCCATGTCCAGTTCTAACTGTTGCTTCCTGACCTGCATACAGGTTTCTGAAGAGTCAGGTCAGGTGGTCTGGTATTCCCATCTCTTGAAGAATTTTCCACAGTTTATTGTGATCCATGCAGTCAAAGGCTTTGGTATAGTCAATAAGGCAGAAATAGATGTTTTTCTGGAACTCTCTTGCTTTTCCAATGATACAAGGATGTTGGCAATTTGATCTCTGGTGTTCCTCCTTTTTACACAGCATTATTTAATGCTAGATTATTCCTGAATATGTATAAATCCTTTTTATAAAACTGAGAAGTGCTAGTTAAATTAGATAAATCTAATTTATAAAAAATAATCCTGGATGAATTAAAGGTGGAAAGAATTAGCTAAAGGAAGAAAATACTAAAATAAGGAAAAATATAGGCTACTGGAAATAAATTATTTGCGTTTGAAACGTCGAAAAAATCTTTTGGCATCATTTATACTCCCTTTCCCCTTCATTTTCCTTTTTTACTTTTATTTCTTCTGTTGTCATTTGTAAGGGTAATTTATGATCATGATAACTAAATAATATAAAGATATATAAAGAAAAATTTTATGATATCCCCTCCCTCCAACTGTTAAAAGGCTTTCCTTATGGCTCAGCTGGTAAAGAATCCGCCTGCAATGTGGGAGACCTGCTTTCAGTCCCTGGGTTGGGAAGATCTCCTGGAGAAGGGAAAGGCTACCCACTCTAGTATTCTGGCCCGTAGAATTCCATGGACTGTATAGTCCATGGGGTCTCAAAGAGTTGGACAAGACTGAGTGACTTTCACTTTCAATAGCCTAGAATAAATGTGTTTTTCATTCCTTTTTGTGATCCATACTAAGATATATATGCATGCATATATCTTTATAGACATATATATGCATATATATCTTTATAGATATATATATTTTTATGTATGTATATAAAACACATATATTCTTATATCTACATGGAGGTAATTTTTGGTTATTTTTTAAAACTAGGATTACAATATTATAGATTGTGTATATATTATACTGGATTCTTTTTTGGTCTATGCTTTCATTTTTCTTTGCTGTTCCAAAATTTTCTTTCCTGAAGAAATTCAACAAATTTCTTTTTTCACTTTACATAACATAGGATTCTCTGTGGGGTGATGAATATAAATCCAAACTCACTTTAAAAAATAAAACTATGTAATATTTTATATAACTTAGCTGTCACAATTTATTCAGTCAATGGATAGATGTTACATAAGAAATGCGTCCTCACTTCTTAGGCGAGAAAAGTGCATTTAAGCCTTGTTCTCAAGGTCCTAACACATAAGAGGAAAAAGGCAAGAACATTCCTCTAAACTTTATTTTGTACATATATATATACATTTTTATGCTGCTTCTGCTGCTGTTAAGTCGCTTCAGTCATGTCCGACTCTGTGCGACCCCATAAAGTGAAGCCCACTAGGCTCTTCTGTCCCTGGGATTTTCCGGGCAAGAGTACTGGAGTGGGGTGCCATTGCCTTCTCCGATACACTCTTTATAGAGGTTCCTTATTTCAAACATTTTAGGAACATTGTTAGATAATTTCATGAAACAGTGGTTATTGTGAAAATTGATAATGATTTAAAAATGTAACAGCTAATGTAAATGGTTCATCAGGAAGCTTATTAAATCTTTCATAAAGGTCCATTATACTTAACATCTAGTGAAGCTTTTTTTGCCTTGGGCTGTTAGATGAACAATACACTTGGATATCTCTTACTGTAGTAGATTTAAAAAAGGCAATTTTTGTCAGTAAACCCAAACATAATGCACTGTGTTTTGGGTTAGCATTTTCTTTCACAATATTTAAATCACTACAAATAACCAGCAATCAAAGGACTACTACATAAATCTTTATGTACTGCCACATTACTCAAATGGGGTTCCAGAGTTAGAAGGTATGCTTTTTTTTACTTTTTAACAGAGAGTGGCAGATTACCTTCCCTAAGAGGTAAAGCAATTCATATTACCTGTTTGCTCAAGTTGTTAATATTATTCTAGAAAGGGACATTAGGGAATATACTGACTTCAAGCTGCCACCTTTCCAGCTGGCTCCTTATTTTAAAATATGATATAAATAAATAGCTTAAATTATTCCCATCTGATCTTAATTTGTTCTTGAGATGAGAACTTAGAAATTGTATACAGTCCAAACACAAGTCCCCTTTAGCTCCTGCTCAGATTTTTTTACCCATTTTCTCCAAATTGCTCTAAGAGATGAATGGGACTTCTGGGTTTAGAAGACAAACAAACAGATGAACGCAATTGCAAGAGTAGATGTTTCTCTATTTGGGTCACAAGGAGGAAAACACACATTAACTTTCATCAGAGCTCTTGATTAGGTAGCTTTTTCAGTTAGGTTTTCTATCTCTGGTGATTTACCTATTGACGAAGAATAAGTAGAACAATATTACGGGGCTAGAGTGAGATGGGAGGGGAAGAAAATGAAAAGGCAGCAAAGTAAAGAAGGTTAGTTTGAATTCCAAGTTGTAATCTCCTATGTGCCCAATGCACTGTGGGATCTAAATGAGTACTTACTGACATTTAGAGGGAGTATAAGACCTCCTTTGCCCCTACATTGAATAAAAGACCCATTTTTAACTGAAAGATGAAGTACTTTCTGTGCTGACTCTGGAAAGAGGGTTTTTGTTGTGATTCTTCAGAGGATGGGTTGAAAAAAAAAACAATCCCTAACTGATAAAATGCGTGCTCGGTTCTTTTCAGTCGTGTCTGATTCTTTGTGACTCCATCGACTATACTCCACCAGACTCCTCTGTCCAGGGGATTTTTCCAGGCAAGAATACTGGAGTCAGTAGCCATGCCCTCCTCCACGGGATCTTCCTGACCCAGGGAAAGAACCTGTGTCTCCTGTTTGGCAGATGGATTCTTTACCACGGAGCTACCTGCGAAGCTGCAACTAATAAAATGAGACTTGGTTAAAATAATGGTTTTCATTTAAAAAATGATGGCCTGTTAAATATCAAATGTTTGTGTTTCCTCACATTCATATGTTGAAGCTCTAATCTCCAGTATGATGTGTATTTGGAAATTGGGCCTTAATTGGGAAGTAATTAGGATCAGATGAGATCGTGAAGGTGGGTTCTTGGTCCAATGAGATTAGTACTCTTTTAAATAGATACCACAGACTGCCCTCTCTCTCTCACTTCATGCACTTGTAGTGAGCAAGGCCAAATGGAAAAATAGCAAGAAAGAAGCTGTCTATGAGTGAGGAAGATCCTATGAGATAGGAAGATCCTATCTGTAACTAGGACTTATCATTGTCTGTGCGTGCGTGCATGCTGTTGCTTCAAGTCGTGTCCATCTCTTTGCAACACTATGGATTGTAGCCTACCGGGTCCTCTGTCAATGGGATTCTCCAGGTGAGAATACTGGAGTGGGTTGCCATGACCTCCTCCAGAGGATCTTCTCAACCTAGGGATTCAACCCAGGTCTGCCTTCTGCAGTGGCAGGCGGGTTCTTTACCACTCATGCCACCTGGAAAGCCCATCACTGTCTGAAATGATATTCATGAATTGATTGATTGTAAGTCTAGAATGTAAACTCCATTGAAGACTTGCTTTTTCTCTTCAGTGTTGTATCCCTGAAACTCACAAATAGTGCCTGGCACATAATAAGTGCTCAATAAATATTTCTTGAACAAGAGATTGAACTAACTGGAAACCAGACTTTTCCCCCAAGTTTGAGTCCTTCTCTTGGACACCAGTCTGGTGTTCTAGAAGTTCTGAGTAAGATCATTCCCCTATTCTGGCCAGTGTCCACACAGAGATTATAAATAGCCCATAAACCCCGGGTCTAGATCAAGGAACACTTGCCTGGGATTCCAGGGCTCAATTCTTCATGAGTCCTCTGTTCCCATTGCCCACCTACCTGATCATGGTAGACTCCTTTGTCTGTACAGTAGACTCCATCTCACCTCTGTTTCTAGCAGCTGATGCTTGCCTGTGTTTTTCACATCCACCTGATGGTCTCATCCTAGTTCACACTGACTCCCAGCCTGGCCCAGTTGAATCCACTTGATGTTTTTCAAATAATGGTAGAAGATATGGTATAGATGGTATATTTTAATTTTTATAATGTGTTTGTGCTTTGATATGTATTACAATAGGATTCACATATCAAACAAATTTAAGAAGATCACATACTGCATGATTTTTTTGGTGATGTTGACTTTATTCTACTTATTTATTTAATCCTATTAAAAAATTGTAGATCTATTTATTTTTGGCTGTGCTGGGTACGGGCTTTCTCTAGTTGCTGTGAGCAGGGGCTACTCTTTATTGAAGTGTGTGGTTTCTCACTGTGGTGTCTTCTCTTTTTGTGGTGCACAGGCTGTAAGTGTGTGGGCTTCAGTAATTGCAGCAAGCAGGCTCAGTAGTCAGGGCACACAGGCTTAGTTGTTCCACGGCATATGGAATCTTCCCAAACTAGGGACAAACCTGTGTCCCTTGCATTGGCAGGCAGATTCTTATCCACTGCACTACCAGGGAAGTCCTATTTAAGCAACTATTAAAGTATAGTTGATTTACAGTGTTGTGTTGGTTTCAGGGATACAGCAGAGTGTATATTAGAGTTATATTCAGAATATAGATATTCAGATTCTTTTCCCTTATAGATTATTACATAGTGTCAAGCATAGTTCCCTGTGTTATACAGTAGGTCCTTATTGCTTATCTATTTTATATACAGTAATGTGTTTATATTAATTCTAAACTTCTAATGTACTCCCCCACTTTGGTAACCATAAGTTTGTTATGTCTGTGGGACTATTTCTGTTTTGCGTATTAGGTCATTTGTATTATTTTTCTTAGAGTCCACATAAAAGTACTAAGTCTTTAGGTCCATACATGTTGCAAAGGGCATTATTTCATTTTTTCATGGCTGGAGTAATATTCCACTTTATAAATAGCATACTGTATGATTCTTAAAAAAAACAAACAAAAAACAGGCTGGAAGAGGCAGATTTATAGGGACAGGAATCAGATTTCTGATTGCCAAAACCTGGGGAAAGGGGTAGATATGGACAATAAAAATAGGCCCCAGGGAAATTCTGGGATTATAGAAATATGTATCTTGATTGTGGTGATGGTTACACAACTGTGTTTATTAAAATTTATCAAACTCAGCACCTTAAAAGAGTGAATTTTACTGTATGTAGACTATATCTCAATAACCTGCCAAAAATCAAATCAAAAGAATTAGTTTGAAGACAATATCCAATGTTTAACTGTAAAGGTGGTATGCAGCAATGCTAAAAGATGGCAAGCCAATGATCAGAAATGGTAAAACAGTGTATTTAATGATATTCCAAAACTGGAGCATTGCTTAATATTGCATTAGATCATTACTTAGAGTATTATTGTCTCCCTCTGTTTCTATATTAATCTGTGGATTGAACATCGTTTCAGGTCTCTATGGCCTCCTCTAGCCCCCTACTGCTATAGGACCCTGACCAGTTAAACACGTGTGCCCCTCAGCTGTGTCTTGCTTTGGACAATCAGACCACTTGATTCCTACTGATGTGTACCAGCTCATTGTAAAAGACCCTGCTGCTGGAAAAGATCGAGGGGAGGAGAGGAGGTTGACAGAGGATGAGACGGTTAGATAGCATCGCTGACTCAATGGACATGAGTTTGAGCAAATTCTAGGAGATAGTGAGGGACAGGGAGGCCTAGCATGGTCGCAGCCATGGGGTCACAAAGAGTCAGACAAGACTTCATGATTGAACACAGCAACAATACATAATGTAGGGCTTCCTAAGCGGCACTAATGGGAAAGAACCTGCCTGCCAATGCAGGAAGCATAAGAGATGTGGGTTCAATCCCTGGTCAGGAAGATCCCCTGGAGGAGGGCATGGCAACCCACTCCAGTATTCCTGCCTGGAAAATTCCATGGACAGAGGAGCCTGGCAGGGTACAGTCCATAGGGTCGAACAGAGTTGGACATGACTTTGCAACTTAGCATGTGTGCATATAAATATAAAATTTACCTTATTAATTGAGATATAATTGACATATAACTTCATATAAGTTTCAGGTATACAACATGATAATTTGATATTTGCATATATTGCAAAATGATCACAACCGGTTGTAAGTCAGTATCCATCAGCTCACACAATTACTTTTTTTCCTTATAATGAAAACTTTTAAGATCTGCTCTCTTAGTAACTTTCAAACATACAATACAGTATTATTAACTGTGGTCACCACATTGTACATGTGGAAGTTTGTACCTTTTGATCACTTTTATGCATTTTGCTCACCTCCCACCTTGCAACCACCAATTCTTCTCTGTATTTATGAGTTCAGTTTTTTTTTTATTTCACATTAACAAGATCACACAGTATTTGTCTTTCTATGTCTGACATGCTGCTTAGCATAATGCCCTCAACATCCATCCATATCATTATAAATGGCAGGATTTTATTCTTTGTTATGGCTGAATAATATTCCTATGTATGTGTGTGTATATCACATTTTAAACCATTTTAAAGTGTACAGTTCAGTTGTATTAAATACATTTTATTGTTATGCAAATATCACCACCATCCATCTCCAGAGCTTTTCATTTTATACAGCTGAATCCCCATTTCCATTAAATAATGACTTTCTATCTTAATTCCTATCCCACACCCCAGTAATCTTTTGTTCATTAACTTTGCCTTGGTTACTGCTTTCTGGGTAACCAACACCCAGACTCTGTTCTGGACCCAGTCTGCCTTTGTCCTTTACTAAAATGGAGAATCTACGAAAAATAGCTTTACCAAGTCAGGACGTGAATTATAGTTTTTGTTCCTTTATTCTTCTCTCTTGGACTGATTTCTTCTCCTTTAAAAAATTCATTAGCACAAGGGTGGGTGTCCTCCTTTTGCCTATGGTGTGTTTTCTTGAGCACTCTGTTTTGCTCAGTGGGAGAAACTGACCTTATATTATCTTTATATTGAAAAGAATAAGGTTGCTGTATGGGGAAACTACAAATTTTTCATTAATTTTTAAGCTATATGATATTTACAAATGCTGACTAAGTGCTTCGGGATCTCTAGGGGATATGAATCTACTCTCCTCTATCATTAGGGTTTCTTTGGAAAAGCCTGAAAAGGCCAGTGGTAAAGCCACCCCTTGGCCTCTCTGGCTTTGGCCTCTTTGAGTGAGTGAACTTGAATATGGTGGTCTTCTGTCCCTTTCCTATGACTTTGAGTGTTCCTGACCTTGCCTTGGACACTTGGTTCTCACTTCTTGCGTTCTTGACCTTCCTTCTTCTTTTCTGATTCAGATTTTTTTTTTTTTTTTTTTTTTTTGCCTGCATCTCACAACTTATTGAGATTTTTAGTTCCCTGACACAGGATTGAACCCCGGGCCCTCAGTAGCGAGAGTTCGGAATCCTAACCACTGGATCGCCAGGGAATCCCTTGGTTTAGATTTTATATCTCTAAGTTTTTACCTCTGATCTAAACTGTGTTTAAAATCTCAGCCTAAGGCACCTGGGTCCTCCTGATATTTGGGCAAAATGAAAACAAAGGCTGAAAACCATTCAAGACTTTCAGTTCCTTGGACATCATTTCCTCATTCTTGCTTTTACTCCTGTGCTTCTTTCTCTCCATGTTTTGGATTATCTCCATGTAGTTATTTTAAATGACTGTTTCATAGGCAGCCTTTGCATTTCAAAATGTCTCCATACTCTCCTGATTTGCAGGAGAGCTTTTCTTACTAGGGTTGCTGCCTTATGCTAATTTACTGTCCTTTAACAATAAGATTTCTTGTTTTCCCCAGATTTTTCAAAACCTGAGAATTAAATTTCCAGAAAGGCCAAACCACTGCATTTCATCTTGCCTAATTTGTCATTTGGGCAGGCTTCCCGCTGCAAAATCAGCATGAGGGGTTTTTTTTTGTATATTTTTTTTTTAAAGAAAAAGAAAGCAATATGATTCTTTGGCACACTTACCATGTCTTTCTCACCAATCTGATAAAATTCCATCCCTTCACTCCCCAAAAGCAAGTTCTGAGCTAAACTTTCAATTTTTTTTTTTTTTTTTTGGAAACGAGCTTAAACAAATGGACTCAATTTTGGGAAACATCTTTAAGCAAGGCAGGCTGAGCTACATTCCTGCATTTCTCATGCTGTAGTGGGAAAAGTTCATGAATGTAAGCGAATGCTTTTCTAAAGTTATCTGTGAAGGGAAAGGAATAATCACTTCTGTGTGGTTCAAACCTGGGCACCATCCAGGTTCCCTCAATTAGCTGTGAGAACAGTGCCTGCTATTGTGTCTCAGGTTTACCTTGAATTCTCTGAGGACTTGAGCTTTTCTGATCACTATGAATATTAGAAAGCAGGATCCTACAAGATTCTTCTTTCTTGTCTCGAAGCAAAAGGGACCCATATGACTACAAGAGAGCTTTTGAGACAAACAACTGCTGTAAGCATTTAATTGCCAGGGGGTGGAAAGGGAAGGGTTATGTCATTTTTAATAGAAAAAATCAGAAACTTCTGCATTATGAGGGTGGCTGGGGAAATGGTGGGAGTTAAAATTCATTTTTTTCTTTACTTGGGTAGCCCTGTTTTTCAGTTTTGTCCTTCTGAAGTCACACTGGCTTAGGGGTAATATGGAGATGAAAATAAGTAACAAATAGGCTCTACTTCTACAAAGTCCAAAAATTCCAGATTCTCAAATTCTTCTTAAATAGTGTTGGAAGAAGTCTGCAAGGACTCATGTGCTTCCTGGATGCTATATGGCACCCGCCATTTCCCTCCTTTTCAGGTGTGGTTCATACTGGAAGGAAAAGACTGTCACTTTTTTTTTCTTTTCTGATGACCCTGATACCTAGTATTAAGGCTCTGGTGTCTGGGGTGGGAGCATCATTGTTAATCCTGTCATCACACTGCCAATTGGGATGCCTGCTGCCGTGGTGGGGCTTGGCAAATCTCATGCCAGGGCTGCTAGTGGCTCTTGCTCGTGGTGCTCACCTCTGCACAGAGGTTGTTCTGGGAAAGCCATTGACTCCTCTGTGCTCTCAAAACCCCATGGAGTATCTGTGGGTGTTCTTTCCTTTTGATAAACCTATCTCAACTTAGGACACGAGGCATGTATCCTTAAGACCGGAAGGATAATCTGTGCAACAGGCACATATGTTACTCAGAAATCATCTTCCCTTCTTACCTGGCTCCTTATTGTGAAATGGACCTAGCATCATTAACCTTGATAATTTCCCCCATGACTCCTTTGACCCTGGTTCACATAGCCTCTATTCTCAGTTATGCCTGGGTATGCCTTAGTCTTAGGGTGAGAACAATTGAACTGGCATAACTGCACGTACTTGACTCCATTCCATGTAGGAGCAATTAGATGAACTAAGAATCAGAATTAGCATTCTGCAAGACCTGTCCAACACATGGGTCAGAATGAGGTCTTTTCTTCACCTACCTAGGCAAGGACAGGCCTATGTTTTGCGCATATGTGGGTGCGGTGAGGTAGAAATTCTAGAGTCCACTTCAGCATATCTTTTGTACAATAACTCTCAAATATATGGTTCCAGTCTAGACCTTTCTCTGTGTCTGATTCTCATCTTCCCTACAAAATGATTCTCCTCGTATGAGCCCTGTTTCCGTAAATGGACCAACAAGTTTCTGTGCTAGAATCACCCTTATATCCTCCAACCCCCTATAACCAAAAACAGTTACCAAATTAAATGCTAAACCTCTGATAATTCTAATATTAGTGGAGAGGAATAAAAGGTAAGGACTATGAGACCTCTCAGGAAAAAAGTACTGGAACATAATAATCTAATAATTGAAACATTGAAGTAATACTCCTGTCTGAGTAGGGGGAAAACACTTCCCTTGTGAATATCATGGAATGAAACCAGTCAAAATTCTTTTCCTTTCACATATTAATATCTTCAATAGCCAAAACAATGTAGGCTTTAACTTGACTGTATTTAGGACATGGAAAAGAATATATTGTCCTAAAAATAAGCACGCTTGATGAATACACATTTAGTGAAACTGCTGCAAGTGTGCATGTTTTCCCCTTTAGCGCAAGGTAAGGAAATTACTGGGTGTAATTGTTTAGAAAACAATGACTGTTTCCTGCATTGTATGCTTAAAAACATTTTATAGGATTTAAAAAGAATTGATGACCCATCTGTAAATGCCCCTTAAGAAATTACTCAAGATAGAAGGTAAATCTATTTGCTGATGGCTGGCTAGGTCTGTTGAAGGCAGGATGGTCTCTGAGCCATCCAGGATGCCCTGGGGTCCTGGGCAGGGGAAAGGAAGCCTTCCATTCACATAGACTTCTTGTTTTCTGCACCTAGAGACCAGGGTTGATATGGGCTTCATCCTGTCTGTATGTTCGGTTGAGTGTGGAATTGAGTTTATGAGTGAACCCACTGAGGTTCTTGCCTCATCAGAACCTGTGAATTAACAGTTTAACCAACTGAACATCGAATTCAACTAGTTAAGCATCTAACCAAACTACCTCTAAACTTCTGCTGCAAACTCCGATGGTTCTCAGCAGGTTAGTTTTATATGAGCTCAAATAGCTGCAGAAGATTTCAGGTATCTTGGGATATCTTATCTACTGTTACCTTGGGATATCTATTCTAGAACAAGGTAAAAAGACCCTTTAAGATGTTTAGAAGTTCTTTACTTCGATCTCTCACATTAAAATGGAGTCTTAGGTCCTAAAACTATGTAATATATTATAATTCATGCTCTGGTTGAAGAGAGAGTTGTAATTTTCCAAAAGCAAACTATCTTGAGAGTTCAGTAAGGGGTTTCCTTACGGAAACAATATTTTGCAGTTTTCAGTCCTGCAACCAAAGGACTACTGAACATTGATTTATTTACAATGAGGCATTAGTACAAAGCTTAGTTAAATCAGCACAAATAAATGTTGAGCCAGAGGAGGTTTTGGGTATTGGCTTTTCAGCCTAATAGTTACATGGCTTTAGACAATTGATTTAAATATGCCCTTTTTTTTTCTTTTAAAAGAGTATTTCTCCATTTACTTAGATTTTATTTGATTTTTTTCCACACTGTTTCATAGTCTTCTGGATATAGATATGTACATATTTTGTTAGATTTATAATTAGGTATTTCATTTTTTGGTGCTACTGTAAATGGTATTTTTAAAAATTTCAGTTCTAAATACCTGGAACCAACATAATATTGTATATCAAATATATTTCAATAAAAATTCACTAGTCAAAAATGTCAATTCTGATTGTTCATTATTAGTGTAGAGAAAATACACTGACTTCTGTGTATTGACATTGTACTTTGCTATTTGTTTTCTCTGTTCACTGTCATCAGGACATGAGATATTGAATTCATTTCCATTTCCCTCCACCCTCCATTGTACTGCAGATCTCTTTTTATACTTTTTCCTTAAAAGAATTTTATCATTGTAAGAATGCTAAAATTTTAATGGAGAATACAGTATCGTTATTTATATGAACAATGTTGAACAGCAGATCTTTTGAATTTATTTGTCTTGCATAACTGAAACTATATCCATTGAACATCAAAGATCTAAACATTCTGAACTTCAGTGTTTGTTTTGTTATGCCCGATGTCCGAATCCCCGAGCGGGAATAGAGAAGGCTTCCAAGACAATGCAACTGGCAAAAAGGGGAAGTTTATTACTGACTCGAGTCAGGACTCCCTGCCGCAACCAATGCAGTGGTGCAGGTCAGAGAGCCCCGAGCCCAAGCTGTTGCACAAATTTATAGGGTGAAAAGTGGATTGGTTACACGTTTGCAAAGCAATTTCATTGGTCAATACTTTCGCGCGGGACTTTCCTGGGGGTTTCCACCCCGTTCCTAATTTCCTAATTGGCAAACATCGGTCAGTGTTAAGTGAAAGCTAATTGGTCCTAATTGGCAAACAGTGGTCAGTGTTAAGCGAAAGCTACCTGATAATCTTACCAAGTAGGAAGGCCTAATCCTAATCTAAGCTGCGTTACTTCTGCTCGCCTCACAGTTTTTCTTAGTGTCAATAGGTTTTATTGGAACACAGCTACACACAATAACTTATACATCATGTATGGCTGCTTTTGCATTGGAATGCAAGCTTTTTCACCCATCTTTATTGAGATATAACGGTGTAAGTTTAAGGCATACAACACGATGATTTGATATATGTATATAGTTGTGAAATGATTACCTCAGTAGGGTTAGTTAGCACTTCCATCTTAGATCTCAGAAACATATTCATCTTACAACTGAAAGTTTGCACTTTCTGTCAATATAACCCCTTTGCCCCACCTCTAAACCTCTGACAACCATCATTCTGCTCTCTGCTCTGGTGAGTTTCACTTTTTAAAATTCCACATATGAGTGAAACCAAACAGTATTTGTCTTCCTCTGAGACTTACGACTTACTCTACTTAACATATTGCCCTCAAGGTCCATCCTTGTCACAAAAGGCAGGCTTTCCTTCTTTTTACTAACTGAAAAATATTTCATTGTGTTTATAAACCACATCACTTTACCCCTTCATCTGTTGGTGAACACTTGGGTAGTTTTCATGTTTTGGCTATTGTGAATTATGCTGCAGTCAACATGGAGTGCAGATATTGCTTCAAGAGAGTTATTTCATTTCCTTTGGATATCTACCCAGAAGTGGGATTGCTGGATCAGATGGTAGTGCTCTTTTAGTTTTTTGAAGATCCTCCATACTGTTCTCCATATGGGCTGCACCAATTTATATTCCTACCAACAGAGTATAAGATCAAGCTGTGTTTCTTATCTGTGAAAAGGAGCAAATAATACCCACCTAAATTGTCAAGGCTAGGTTTAACATAATACTTGTAAAGCATTTATGGTAGAGTGCTGTGCTTCCTGTGAACAGAGAAGCTATTATTAACTACCTTGATTCTGGAGGTGATGAGAACAGTCCTGAATGGAGTTGTTGTCGGTGGAGTGTTTGATTCTGGAGCTAGTACTGACATGTGTGTGTGCGTGCATGCGCAGTTGTGTCCGGCTCTTAGCAACCCCATGGACTGTAGCCTGCCAGGCTCCCCGTCCATCGAATTTTTCAGGCAAGAATGCTGCAGTGGGTTGCCATTTCCTACTCCAGAGGATCTTCCTGATCCAAAGATTGAATCCACGTCTCTTGAGTCTCTTGCACTGGCAGGCGGATTTTTTACCATTCTGCCACCTGGGTAGCCCTTAGCACTCACATGTTATATTCTAAGTTTTATATGCCATTTTCTCCCACTAGATTGTGAATTCCTTAAAGGCAGGTAGGGCCTTATTGGTCTCTGACACCTACTAGGATTCAGATGCTTGTTTCTAAATAAGTAAATAATGAGCTCAGATCTGTAACTCAGAGATGCTTAAATATTTTTAGTAAATAATTGGAAGAAGTCTAGATGTCAGGTTTTTTTCCCCCTCTTTCTCCCTTCTTTGACTAAAAAGCAAGGAATCTGGACATTTGGCCAGAGGGAGATTTTGGTAAAGCAATTAACTAGAAATGTACTATTAAATATCAAACCCACTACAAATTAGCATGAATCTTAAGAATTGTGTTTTATGAGAGAATTCTTATGTTGTTTTTTTCATGATTTTTCTTTGAAACTATTTTAACAATTTGCCATAAGTATATTCTGGGTTTAGTCAATTTGTTGTACTGGATTTTTCCCCTAGAGGTGAATGGTTTTGTTGAATAAAACTCACTCGTTCCACATCAAATCTACAATATAAGGTTATTGAATGTAATTTTTTTTTTTTTTTTTACTTTCTAGGGTGAATTGGAACCTTATGGACATTGAATCTAGAAACATATGCTGATGTGATTTATATGTAGAAAATCTCTGTTCATATTATTAACAAAATCACTATTGTGCTCCAATCTTTGTTCTCTGGGGATGAATCTTAGTAAATCACTTCCTGCCATTCGGATACCTCAGATCTCAAACTGCCTGAAGCTTTAACAGATTCACCAGAATAGACAATTCAAAATTCCAAGAAGGTTCTGATGACAGGAAAAGCATTCCCCATTTCTCCTGCAAGGCTGGGGAGGGGACAGGAAGGAAAGGAGAGAATTTTAGAATCTGGTTCTTCTATGTCTGAAAGACAGTTCAGATTAATTACTAGTGCCTTAAATAAGAAACAGGAAAACATCCTCCACAGAGACAGTCACTTTAGCCAGCCATAAACATGTGGTACTCATTCACAAGCTCCGAGAGCAGAGAAATTTAGACAGGTCTGAAAAAAGTCAGGCAAGCTTGCCTTTAAAAATGAAAACTGGAAGTAAAATGCATTGTGCTCAGACTTATCCACTCTATCTGTCTTGAGTCTATCATTTTAACAACTCTGGGAAGTTTGAGGTTTCCTGACTATGTGTGTATGTATATATGTTATTTCACCCCACCCCCCCCCACACAACTTCTGATAGAACATATTTTACCAGTTTAGTTTACAAAGAGAATTCAGTTCTTCCCTGTTGTCTTAACTCACCTATGACGTGGGGATTGTACATATGTTTCCATCTTTGAAGGAACTTTCCCTCACATTGCATTTCCTAGATGTGCTAACCCGATGTGAAAGGTTAAGTCACTTTCAAAATTTCTTCAAAGCAGGAACATCTTAGTGGAAGATAGTGTGTTATTTATACAGTGACAGGTTATGAAAGCATACCTTTTGTTTGAACAGACAAGATGCATCTGAACTTCCATTTGTTTTCCTCTGAAGCTTTGGATTTCTATTATGGGGACTATGATAGAGAAGGGGCTGAGAGTTTGGAGAAGGTTTGAGGCTTCAGATCTATTATTTTCGAATTCCTGAACACAGATTTTATGTACTTGTTGCTACCTGTGAGTCTGAATTCTTGGGAGATAGCCTAAAAATGCTGGCATGTTTGCCTTCCAGGTTATGGAGGCTGATTCTGCTTAGTAACCAGTGCTGTATTGATAGGAACAGTGACTTGTGTGAGTTAAGATCATTCAAAAGATGAATTTGATGATACTGGCTCTTTTTCTATGAAGAACTGATCCTCACATTACATCAGTTAGAAAAAAATCCATTTTTGGAAAAGGGAATCAACAAAAGAAAAGTGGATGGTCTGAGAGGCCATGTAGTTTTATGCATTGATTCTACCCATAAAGTGGGCGAGAAGCCGGTGGGGCAGGGGTTGATAGCTGCAACTGATCAAGAGTACAATAGGATTCTGTATTCCTTCTGCTTCTCTTTCCGTGTCTGTATAATTTGCTTTCCAAAACTTAAATAAAGGTAATCTCAGTGATTCTCGCACTTGTTTAGACTGTGAATATTTTGCACAGACACTTTGAAAGCCCTGAGCTACATATCACAACATAATAGGATAACATATTGTATCCATCATAATAGGAACATATGTATCACATCATATGTATCATATGTATCACATCATAGTAGGAAAAAAAATTTAGAATTAGAAGATTTGGGACCTAAACATTGGGCATGGACTTTATTGGATTGTTTTGTGTCAATTTCTTAACCTTTTAAATTGCCTAATAAGTAAAACAATAATAATATTATTTTTCTCACAAGGTGGTTGTAAGGATCCAGTGAGACCTTATTGAACCATTGAAAATTAACTTTTTTTGACCTTCACAAACTGCTATTTTAAATGGGCAAACTCATATAAGCAGTGTTTTGTAAATTGTAAAATACCATTTAAATTGTAGTTAAAATAATATATAAAGTTGCTTTTCTTCTCATTTGTGAGGGAGAAGTGAAACTTTCCCAATAGTTGGAGAATAATCGTTACAGGAGGGTATGTGGAGCTTTTAAAAAGAAAGACTGAGGAAGATAATAATAAGTATGAAAATAAATTTTTATTTTTTGGGCAACCTTTTGTTATTTTAATATGAAATGGTGATTACATTAATCCATTTAACGAGCTGGTTGTGTGTAAGAGAGATCAAATTTCCAACATCCACTGGATCATTGAAAAAGCAAGAGAGTTCCAGAAAAACATCTATTTCTGCCTTATTATCTATGCCAAAGCCTTTGACTGTGTGGATCACAATAAACTGTGGAAAATTCTTAAAGAGATGGGAATACCAGACCATCTGACCAGTCTCTTGAGAAACCTGTATGCAGGTCAGGAAGCAACAGTTAAAACTGGACATGGAACAACAGACTGGTTCCAAATACAAAAAGGAGTGTCAAGGCTGTATATTGTCACCCTGCTTATTTAACTTATATGCAGAGTGCATCATGAGAAACGCTGGGCTGAATGAAGCACAAGCTAGAATCAAGATTGCTGGGAGAAATATCAATAACCTCACATATGCAGATGACACCACCCTTATGGCAGAAAGTGAAGAGGAACTAAAAAGCCTCTTGATGAAAGTGAAGGAGGAGAGTGAAAAAGTTGGCTTAAAACTCAACATTCAGAAAACTATGATCATGACATCTGGTCCCATCACTTCATGACAAATAAATGGGGAAACAGTGGAAACAGTGTGAGACTTTATTTTTTTTGGGCTCCAAAATCACTGCAGATGGTGATTGCAGCCATGAAATGAAAAGATGCTTACTCCTTGGAAGGAAAGTTATGACCAACATAGACAGTATGTTAAAAAGCAGAGACATTACTTTGCCAACAAAAGTCCATCTAGTCAAGGCTATGGTTTTTCCAGTGGTCATGTATGGATGTGAGAGTTGTACTGTGAAGAAAGCTGAGGGTCGAAGAATTGATGCTTTTGAACTGTGGTGTTGGAGAAGACTCTTGAGAGTCCATTGGACTGCAAGAGATCCAACCAGTCCATCCTAAAGGAGATCAGTCCTGGGTGTTCATTGGAAGGACTGATGCTGAAGCTGAAACTCCAATACTTTGGCCACCTCATGTGAAGAGTTGACTCATTTGAAAAGACCCTGATGCTGGGAAGGATTGGGGACAGGAGGAGAAGGGGATGACAGAGGATGAGATGTCTGGATGGCATCACTGACTCAATGGACCTGGGTTTGGGTAGACTCCAGGAGTTGGTGGTGGACCGGGAGGCCTGGCGTGCTGCGATTCATGGGGTCACAAGGAGTCAGACATGACTGAGCAACTGAACTGAACTGATATATGTGAAATATTCACACCATTCCATGTTAGCAGTTCAGAAACTTAGCCATTCATGTTAATAAACCATTATATTTTCAAAAGGCAAAGCATTCCCTATTCAAGCCTCTCAATCAAAGCCCTTTAATTTAATAGGATTAATGCGGTCATTTGGATGATATTCACACATTGTATGAAGGAAAAGTAACTTGATGTTAGAGGTCATCTGAAATAAATGATCTGTATACTATTTAAGAAAATAACAAAGAGAAATATAACACTGGCTTTTTTTCTGGTGATTATATAGTTCAAGTTTCAATAAAGTTTAGGAAATAAACTGAGTAACAGTGGTGGGTGATAACATTTCTTTTCTTATGTAGTTGAGACATGTTATACATAAAGCATATTTCTGCTTCCTTTCTTTCAGACTGATGTTCTGAAGCCAGAGTTAATAGCTTAGGCTTAAATCCTTTAAAAATGATTGTAACAGTCAAAAGTGGAAGATTTAAAAGTGCAAAATCTCTACATTAACAGAAAAAGATCAACTAGGAAGAGTTAATATTTTCCAAAGATGCAGGAATCCTGTAATTATATGATTTCATGTAAAAATCAAATGAGGGTATTCACACTGAAATTCTCAGATGTGAGTTTTTTGTCTTCGGGTTTGCAGTGAATTATGCAGACTGTTAACCTGTTTGCAGTTGTACTTTCACTGATAAAGATGCTTCATTAAGGACTTGACTTTTTTTTTTAAAATTTATTGGCATATAGTTGATTTACAATGTCATGTTAGTTTCTGCTGTACGGCAAAGTGAATCGATTATACATGCATACATATGTACTAGGGGTTCCCTGGTGTCTCAGACAGTAAAGAATCTGCCTGCAGTGCAGGAGACCCAGGTTCGATCCCTGGGTTGGGAAGAGCCCCTGGAGAAGGGAATGTCGACCCATTCTAGTATTCTTGCCTGGAGGATTCCATGATGAGAGGAGCATGGTGCACTACGGTCCATGGAGTCGCAGAGTCAGACATGACTAACTAAACACACACACACACTCACACATATATATGTTTTAAAAATATTTTTTATATCTTTTCCCTTTTAGGTCATTACAGAGTATTGAGTAGAGTTTCCTGTGCTGTACAGTAGGTCCTTATTATGTGTATATTTTATAAATAGTAGTATGCATATGTCAATTCCAATCTCCCAGTTTATCCCTCCCCTGCATTTCTGCCTGGTAACTGAGTTTGATTTTTTACATCTATAACTGTTCCTGTTTTGTAAATAAGCTCACTTGTATTATTGTTTTTTAGATTCCACATATAAGTGATATCATATAATATTTGTCTTTGATTTACTTCATTCAGTATGACAATATCTAGGTCTATCTATGTTGCTGCAAATGGCATTATTTCATTCATTTCCATGGCTGAGTAATATTTCATTGTATGTATGTACCACATCTTATTTACCCACCCCTCTGTCAAAGTACATTTAGGTTGCTTCCATGTCCTGGCTATTGTAAATGAAGAAGCGTGTGGAGGTTCCTTAAAAAGTTGAAAATAGAGCTACCATATGATCCAACAACTTCAATCCTGGACATATAGCCAAAGGGAACCATCATTTGAAAAGATACAAGGGGGCATTCTCCATCCCCCTTCTGATATCTATGTCGAAAACTTTTTCTGAAGAAAAAAGAAAACTTTTCTGTCCTTTTTCACTGTAATAAAACAAAAGCTCTGAGTAATCAAGCCTTGTCCCTGATCCTGAAGCTGAATCTTCTTCTTCCGAGATCATGAATCCGAACCGTTTGCTGTAAGCTATCAAGGGGAGGCTTCCTCAGTGAAGATGTTTTGGAAGTAGGGGATATTTAAAAGAAAGTGTGTTGTCGGTAGGAAGAGCATATGCAAAGACCCAAAGGGAGAGAAAACATGGTGTGTTTGGGAAACCATTCACCATCCTCACCAGCCTCATATGTATTCAAGCTGGAAACCCAGGTGTCATTCCAGGGTTTTTGTTTTTATTAAAGTATGTTAATTTACAATGTTGTGCCAATCTATGCTGTGTAGCAAAGTGATTCAGTTATACACATACGTACATTCTTTTTTATATTCTTTTCCATTATAGCTTATCATAGAATATTGAATATAGTTCCCTGTGTTATAATAGAAACTTGTTTTTGAATCCATTCTAAATGTAACAGTTTGCATCTACCAACCCCAAACTCCCAGTCCATCTCTCTCCCTTCCCCTCTTCTCCTTGGCAACTACAAGTCTGTTCTCTATGTTTTTTTTTAATCTCCTTCATCTAGTGGATCACATTACATCTAGTGCTGCCAATTCTACTCCTAAATATTTCTAAAATGTGTCTCTATTCCATGATGAGAGTGTGAGCTGCTGTCTTAAGACAGACTTTGGAAGAACACCCTCCACAGACAGAATTGTAGGCTATCTCAGAAGGTGAGGATGGTCCTGAAACATGGGAGTGATTAGTTTTTGTGGCTGGGTAATTTCATAGGCTAACAAGTGGGAGGGTTATTCCAACTATTTTGGGGGAGGGGGTGGAAAAAAAAAAAAAAAAAAAAAAAAAAAAAAAAAAAAAAAAAAAGAAAAGATACAAGCACCCAATGTTCATTGTGGCACTATTTACAAAGACTTGACCTTTTTTTCCTCTCTTTTTCACTGAGTAGAGCATTTCCATATGTGCAGAATGTGCGTATGTGATGAAAATCCAGATGTTTTTGAGACTCTATAAAATGAGCTATAAACACTGATAAGTTTCATTATTTGGAATATACTGCTGCTGCTGCTGCTGCTAAGTCTCTTCAGTCGTGTCCGATTCTGTGCGACCCCATGGACAGCAACCCACCAGGCTCCTCTGTCCACAGGATTCTCCAGGCAAGAATTCTGGAGTGCGTTGCCATTTTCTTCTCCATTGGAATATACTATGTACATACTAAGGGCTTCCCTGTTGGCTCAGTTGGTAAAGAATCTGCCTTGGGAAGATCTTCTGGAGAAGGAAATGACAACCCACTCCAGCATTCTTGCCTAGAAAATCTCATGGACAGAGGAGCCTGGAGGGCTGTGGTCCATGGGGTTTCAAGAGTCAGACGTGAGACTTCCCTGGTAGCTCAGGCGGTAAAGGTTTCCACCTACAGTGCGGGAGGTCTGGGTTCGAGCCCTGTGAAGTTGTTCTAAGTGATCCATCTCACTGTGGGGCAAAACCCTAGTGGAAATAAAATTGGTTAGCCAAGACAACTGTGAATCATACAGAGTTGGTTGGAGGCAGGAGAAAAGAAGGAGGGGGTATTTATGTCTCCTTCCCAGCATAAGGATTATTAGCATCTCTTTTTATGTTCAGAACTGCCTCAATACAGATGATAAATTATATGGTCACCAAAGGTTCAGAGAGTGTTACTCTCTGGAATATAATGTAGGGGCTAGAATATACCAGAATTTCCTTTGCCCCCTCAGGTGGGTACCAGGGCTGTAAGAATGTTCACTGTGCCCCCGTTGTGGTTGATCCTGACGTTATCGCTCTGTATTCCCAAGGTGTTCAGTAGCCTGATCTTGTCTTCACCTTGTGAACTTGTCTTCAGAGTCAGCAAAGAAAGGATGGGAAACATACCAAAGAAACTGTCAGTGTCAGGGAGAGGAGCAGTGAAGATGGAGTTGGTGGTGGTCTTGGCATGGACCTGGGGTTGAGTTATAGAAAAGCCTGTGGGCTCTTCCAATGGTGTCCTGTTGAATTACCTTGTCATGATCATAGCACTGGAATTGGGAGTGGTCTAAGAAGTTAATCTAATTTCTCCTTTGGCCTCCAGTAGACCTCAGTTCAATTCAGTTCAGTCACTCAGTCGTGTCCGTCTCTGTGACCCCATGGACTGCAGCACACCAGGTTTCCCTGTCCATCACCAACTCCCAAAGCTTACTCAAACTCATGTCCATCGAGTTGGTGATGCCATCCAACCATCTTGTCCTCTGTTGTCCCTTTCTCTTCCCACCTTCAATCTTTCCCAGCATCAGGGTCTTTTCCAATGAGTCAGTTCTTCATATCAGGTGGCCAAGGTATTGGAGTTTCAGTTTTAGCATCAGTCCTTCCAATGAATATTCAGGAGCGATTTCCTTTAGGATGGACTGGTTGGATCTCTTTGCAATCCAAGGGACTCTCAAGAGTCTTCTCCAAAACTGCAGTTCAAAAGCATCAATTCTTTGGCACTCAGCTTTCTTTATAGTCCAACTCTCACATCCATACATGACTACTGGAAAAACCATAGATTTGACTAGATGGACTTTTGTTGCCAAAGTAATGTCTCTGTTTTTTAATATGCTGTCTAGGAGACCTATGCTGACATTTTAATGGCCTGTGGAATCTTGTTGTAGTATGTTATGGCACCAAGTTACCCCCAGGCACATTCAATAACTGATTTACTTGGAGAGCCAAACCAGCCTAGGAAATGAATGTTTCAAAGAAATGAGTGGAGCAGGTTATTAAAATGGAAGTACTGGCTAACATCCACTGCTCATAATTAATATACAGTCAGCAGTCTGTATTTGCATGCCTTCCATCCATTTGTTGTGGTTCAGTCACTCAGTTGTGTCCAACTCTTTGTGACTCTGTGGGCTGCAGCATGCCAGGTTTCCCTGTCCTTCACCATCTCCAAGAGCTTGCTCAAACTCATGTCCACTCATGAGTCAGTGATGCCATCAAACCATCTCATCCTCTGTCATCCCCTTCTCCTCCTGCCTTCAGTCTTTCCCAGCATCAGGGTCTTCTCCAGTGAGTTGGCTCTTTGAATCAGTTAGCCCAAGTATTAAAGCTTCAGCTTCAGCATCAGTCCTTCCAGTGAATATTTAGGATTGATTTCCTCTAGGATTGACTGGTTTGATCTCCTTGCAATCCAAGGGACTCTCAAGAGTCTTCTCCAATACCACAGTTTAAAAGCATCAATTCTCAGCGTTCAGCCTTTCTTATGGTCCAACTCTCACATCCATACATGACTACTTCCATCCATGGGTTCAACCAATTGTGGATCAAAAATATTTGGAAAAAGTTCCATGAAGTCCCTCAAAGCAAAACCCAAATTTGCCACACTCAGCAACTAACTACACAGTATTTATTTACAACTATATGCATAGTATTTAGGTATTAAAAGTAATCTACATTTAGAAAAAGTAATCACGAGATGATTTAAGGAAGTTTTTGATATGCAAATGTGATCCCATTTCACATTAGGGACTTGAGCATCAGTGGATTATGTTATCCAGGGGAGGTTCTGGAAACAATGTACCTCAAATGCCAAGGGAGGAGGGAGGACTGTGCATGTGTGTGTTGTGTTGTGTGTGTGTGTGTGTGTGTGTACATACACATATATGTATTTCCAAATATATAATTCCAAAGTGAGGGTGAAGAACAGGTTAGATGTGGATAAAACCCAGTCTCAATAATCCTGTGTAACCTTGCCACAATAAGGTTTTGGAGATTAGATGAGAGGATTTTTATTTATTTATTTATTTATTTATTTTTTATTTTTTATTTTTCAGTGGGTTTTGTCATACATTGATATGAATCAGCCATAGAGTTACACGAATTCCCCATCCCGGTCTCCCATCCCACCTCCCTCTCCACCCGATTCCTCTGGATCTTCCCAGCCCAACAGGCCCGAGCACTTGACTCATGCCTCCCACCTGGGCTGGTGGTCTGTTTCACCACAGATAATATACGTGCTGTTCTTTCGAAACATCCCACCCTCCCCTTCTCCCACAGAGTTCAAAAGTCTATTCTGTACTTCTGCGTCTCTTCTTCTGCCCTGCATATAGGGCCATCGTTACCATCTTTCTAAATTCCATATATATGTGTTAGTATGCTGTAATGTTCTTTATCTTTCTGGCTTACTTCCCTCTGTATAATGGGCTCCAGTTTCATCCATCTCATTAGAACTGATTCAAATGAATTCTTTTTAATGGCTGAGTAATATTCCATGGTGTATATGTACCACAGCTTCCTTATTCATTAGATGAGAGGATTTTTAATACTGTCTGTCTATGTGGTGCAAATCATCCCCAATACTGGGGGAGAGCTATGGTTGTCTCTTAGCTAATGTCCAGGGAGCTCGACTTTAATGGGACAATTTGGACAGTTTAATACATGGCCCCTGAGGTTTGGTAGGTAGCGTGAACCGAAGTTGGACTCAAATTTAGAAATCTACAGGATGAGTGACCGACTGCTCAGCTGCTGTGATGATGGACCACAGACAAATTTCCTGCACCTCTGGGATCATCCTGCACTCAGAGTTTGTAGGAACATAGGATTCATGAGCATTTCTTATGGAACAGACTTGCTCAAGAGAGAAAAACCAGAGTAGGGTTGTCTCAATTCCTCCCAGGATTCCATCTAGAGGAACACAACTTATTCAACACAAAGGTGTGAGAGGCGTGCCACTCGAAAACTATCGCCTTCAGGAAAAGGTTCCAGCAACCAGTTGGAGTGGAGACCCATTTGCCCAGGTTGAAGAAACTGCAGGTTCAAAATTCCTGTTGAGAGAGGGAAATGGTGTCTGAAAAACCCTCAAAAATACTCAAAAGGAAGAAAGTTGACCTTAAACAAATGTCAAGTCCAGAGGGCCCCGTGGTCCTGTTGTAGGATAGTAGCATCCAGGAAGAACTCCCCCAGCTCCTTTTCTCTTCTCTCTTTGGTCCAACCCTGGAGGGCTACCAGGTGGGGTAGAGGAATGGAAGGTCTAGATGGGGAAAGAGAACCTGTTCCCGCCACATCTCCTTCTCTAACTGCAGCCTTCCTCTCTGCAGTGGACCACATTTGGAGGTCATAAAACATTCTTCAAAATTCGAAGTAAGATGAAAGCTTTACCTATTGCATATCGTTAGGCATTTAAAATCTGAAATTGACTTTGTGCTATGTGACTTGAAACACACACTGTTCATGTTATGTAAAAGGGGCTAGAAAAATAAAGGAGCTGATTAAGTTTTCTTCTAGGGTTGTGGGAGGAAATAGATCCATAGTGCACATTTAAAAGGACAGTAAAGAATAAAAATGAAGTTCTTTTCTGATGATATCCTTCGATTTCTTCTATTTCCATATATTGTTTACTCTGTTTTCACAAGTTGCAACCTTTGATTTTAAATAAATATATTTAGATTGTCTTTTTGTTTTTCTAACAGTACTTAAAATATATCTGGTCAGCTCATGATTTATTCGTGTCACCTTTAAATTTGTTTACCTTGTGTTGTTTTTCTTATGAAACAGTTCAAGAATTGAATACACATTTTCAAACTGACACTGTTATTAATCAGTCATTCCTGTGTAGCTTTCTGTAATTTTACATGAGTTCTAATGATCTACTATTGTTTTTTTAAGCTGAAATAGGCCTTCCCGTAGTTGTCAACAAATAAATCATATAATTGTCACACATGCCTGCACAAATTTTATTTGTTAGTCCTAACATCTTTATATCAAGTTTCTGCTTCTTGGATGGATGGCATTAAAAAGGCACAGACATTCCGATAGGAATAAATCTTGCCAGAGCAGCATTTTGTAAGGATTATTGTTGACCTGATGACTGAATTTAATAAAATTTAACTGAAATTTGTGTTTTCCCAATTCAGATATCCAGCTTTAGTGACATATTTGCAGGAATTCCCTAATTGAAGTTTTACAACGGTAAGCAAAGGAATAATTGAGAATAATTGAACATACAGATAGGAATGAGGAGTGTATTATAAACAACAGACCGCAAACAGATGACATGGGTCTGGGGTTATTGTCTAATCTCATCTCAATGTGAATTAGTGAAGGTAAAAGAGTGAAAAGATTTCTCCATAATCTCTGGAATTTTCCTTTTTTTCCCCTAAAAGCATAGCAAGATTATATTTTAATACACAATCAAAATACAAAACACCACAGTAAATTAGCAGCAATAAAATGTGGTATTTCACATTGGTATAAAATACCAATAAAATGTGGTATTTCATTTGCACTACACTAAGACATTGATATACCAAGGGAAATGAAAGGAAACAAAAAACACCCAGAGCAAAATGAAATAACACAAGAAACTGGTAAGGACTAAGCATGTATGAAGATGACAGAACTGAACAGTAACAGAAGAAAAGGCAATTTCTTTGTAACATAATATTGCCAAAGAATAAAAATGTAATGTTTGTACAGTTTGAGGAAATATGTCCACATCAACACTCGTAGGTAAGATTGATGAAATCCTGTCTATATAATAGAGAAAAATCTATTTTGTTTGGATGCAAAACTATAAATTTTGGGTATTCTTATCTTCACAGTTTCATTGGAATTATTTCAACAAATTCAGTTCAGTTCAGTCTCTCAGTCCTGTCCGATTCTTTGCAACCCCGTGGACTGCAGCACGTCAGGCTTCCCTGTCTATCACCAACTCCCGGAGTTTGCTCAAACTCATGTCCATTGAGTCAGTGATGCCATCCAACCATCTCATCCTCTGTCATCCCCTTCTCCTCTTGCCCTCAATCTTTCCCAGCATCAGATCTTTTCAAATGAGTCACCTCTTCGCATCAAGTGGCCAAAGTATTGGAGCTTCAGCTTCAACATCAGTCCTTCCAATGAACACTTAGGACTGACCTCGTTTAGGATGGACTGGTTGCATCTCTTTGCAATCCAAGGGACTCTCAAGAGTCTTTTCTAACACCACAGTTCAAAAGCATCAATTCTTCGGCACTCAGCTTTGTTTATAGTCCAACTCTCACATCCATACATGACTACTGGAAAAACCAAAGATTTGGATGGACCTTTGTTGGCAAAGTAATGTCTCTGCTTTTTAATATGCTGTTTAGGCTGGTCATAACTTTCCTGCCAAGGAGTAAGTGTCTTTTTTTTCATGGCTGCAGTCACCATATGCAGTGATTTTGGAACCCCCCAAAATAAAGTTCTTAGGAATAGTAACACCTAATATTTCAAATAGAAAAAACAGAGGCATATGGATACACCTCAGCATACACATTTAGTTGTTATGTGTTCAAAAATGACAATTAGAATCAACTTAAAACACTCTTCAATATCAGAATACTTTTTCAGTGTTTGAATGACAGTCATACAAATTAGCTATCATTACAATTCTTCTTTTAATGATGTATATTTCAGGCACTCAAATTATGTTATAATCTCTAACATTTTCTTCTTTATGAATTTGAGAATAATAGGTAAAATTCCATCAGCAAGTTTTATTATTTCAAAAGTTTTACATATTCAGATTTTGATTGTCATTGCCAAACTGCTACACAAAATAACATACACTAATTATACTTCTAAGAAATTTTCATTATTTACATTATAGGCAATTGAGAATACTCTCGACATTGGTTACTGATTATAATATACGAATTTAACTACTCACCAGAAAATTTTCAAAATCTCTCAGAAAAAGAAAATACTCATAATCATAGAAATTCTGTTCTCAAACAGAGGTATATGGAAACAATAAAAATTAATTAAAAATTAATTAGACATTAATGTTTAATGGGAACATTAAAAAATACATAGCCGCTTAAACATTTAATTTTAAAAATTAACATTCATTTAGATATAAATGAAGCAGACTTCTACATATTTAAGCTTACAACTGAAATTCCATTTCCATTTTTAAAAAAAATGTATAGCAATGAACTAATAGGTGATTAAAAAGAAAATTATCATACCTATAACCATAAAACTAACATATTTTTATGTATATACATTTATAATATGTGTATATATGCATATAAATTTGCAAGCAGTAGCTTTATATAGTATAGCAAAATACTATACTTTATGTTATCATTGCTTTATGTTAACTATGAAAATACCTGTGATTTAAATGGTAATTTCCTTTAATGTCTTCCTTTCTTCCTAAAGATAAAAATAAAATTCTTTGGGCATTTTTCTTTGTTAAAAGTATACAGTCTAAACTTTTCTTATGAGAGTCTAACAATCTGAAGACATGGAGACAATCTGTGTATCCCTACGCCCCAAAACGCACTGCATTAACACCAATTGTAATGATAGGCCCAAGATGGTGGAGTAGAAGGTCGAGTGCTCATCTTCTCCTGTGAGAACTCCAAAATTACAATTTGCTGCTGAACAAACATTGGCAGGAGAATGTTGGATCCCACCAAAAAAAGATACGCTATGTCCAAGGGCAAAGTAGAAGCCCCAGCAAGACTGTAGGAGGGGCAGAATCACTTTTAGAATCAAACCCGGTATCTGCCAGAGATGCTCAGAGGGCTTAAACAAAACTTTGTGCTCAGCAGGACCCAGGAGAAAGGAGCAGTGACCCACAAGAGACTGACCCAGACTTGCCCGTAAGTGTCCAGGGGTCTCTGGCAGGGCGTGGGTCTGTGGTGGCCTGCTGCAGGGTTGGGGTCACTGACTGCAGCAGTGGATTTTTTTTTTTCCCCATTGGTGATTCTTCTATGACTCTTCTTTATGGTTGTTTTGTTATTCTTATTTTTTTTTTTTTGCTTTTTATTTTTAAAATTTTAAATTCACTTTTTATTTTATATTGGAGCATAGTTGATTTACAATGTTGTGTTAGTTTCAGGTATGCAGCAGAGTGATTCAGATATACATATATCCAATCTTTTTCAGATTCTTTTTCCATCTAGTTTGGGATTAGCATATACATACTGTCATATATAAACTAGATAATCAACAAAGACCTTCTGTCTAGCACAGGGAACTCTAGTCAATGTTCTGTTATTCTTGAGATCTGCTTGTCTTGTGTCAGCCACTTGCAGCCTTGTGAAGGATCATGCCATCACCAGGGTCTAGGAAGCTGGCCCAACCCAGCAGTCACCCTCCCCACAGACCAAGGAACCCCCAGGCTGAATGCCAACCAGCAGGGAGAGACCCTGGCATCCAGGGAACTAACTGGCTGATAAGACTCTGCAAGACTCTGGCTTCCTCAGTCACTGCCTTGAAATAATGGAACCAGAGTGTGGAGGATGGAAGTGGGATGGGAGGGCAAGTGGATGCTATGTCTGAAGACAGAAGAGTTTCAGGGGCTTCTCTGGGAGTTGATCACAAAGGCCAAGTAATGAACTGCCTAGAACATACCCGCTTATGGATCATCTTTCCTTTTCTATTACTTTCCTGGACTTTCTTCTTCCCTCGGGAGTCTCCCTTAAAAATCCTTCTTTATTGTACGTATTATTTATTCAGCAAATATATCTTGATTGTGCTAGTACAATTCCTTGTGGGCTGTACTAAGAAGTACTTAGTGATTAAGCAACAACAGCAACAACCTGGGTGTGTGACATGAGGAAATGAATGGGTCATGTATGGAAATGAGGAAGTTGGCAGGGGTGAGGGGTCATGGGAGGATAACCAGTTTTGTGGGATAAATAGGAATATTTTAAAATTTTCATGGACTCAAAGGCACATCACTAATTCACCTCTTGAAAATCCCCTTTTCAGGAAATTCCCTGGTGGTTCAGCGGTGATCCTGTTTTAGCTAAACAAATTGTGTTAATAATATATATATATATTTTTTTCTTTGTACATACTGGATCATAGTCAACTGGGTAAAGATAGTGATTTAAAAAAACTCTCTGTTTTTAATTTTGTGACTCTTTGCCAGCTTCTCTTCCTTACCCATCAAGGAATTCTGCTCTCAGTATCGTTGGCTCATTCAATATAAACAATATATTTTGCTTAACTTTCTGCACTTGTGAACAAAACTTAGCTTTTGTCACCCTAATTGTATGTCCTCTAGAACCCACACTTAATTTTCAGTACATAGCCACAAACCATACTTAGACTTACATTTTACATTTTAAATGGCCATTTTCCTTCATTCAATAGAAAATAAGTGCAAAGAAAGGGACAAATTTCTCTAGCATAAGCAATTTGATGAAGATGTTTCCAGAGGAACTAAGGGGATAATTCAGGGTGAAAAATTTTCCGGAAAAAACACAGTTTCTATTTTTTAAAATATTAGTTGTCAAGGAAATTTCACAAACCATTGGTTAATATTTGAAGATGAATATGGAATTAGACAGGCTTTCCTGGTAGCTCAGGCAGTAAAGACTCTGCCTGCAATGCAAGAGACCTGGGTTTGATCCTTGGGCTGGAAAGATCCTCTGGAGAAGGGCATGGGAACCCACTCCAGTATTCTTGCCTAAAGAATTCATTGGGCAGAGGAGCCTGGTGGGCTGGAGTCCATAGTGTTGCAAAGAGTCGGACATGACTGAAGTGACTTAGCATGAACATGAGCACATGGAATTACACAGAAATAATTTCCCCAGAAATATCCCAGCTGTTCCCAACACAACCTCAGAGTCGCACTTTCATTCAGGATCTGGATTGAACCACAGTCATTTTAGGATGATGTTCCCCCATGCCAAGATATTTGTGGCTGGGAAAGTCAAGAGAGAAATTTAGACCAGTTTTATTGAACTAGTTCAGTAGTTTTCAGTACTGGTTTAGTAATCACACTGGAAGATAACAGCAAAATATTTCTAATTCAGAATTCCTCAGTAAATGATCATTTGGAATTTAATACAAGAATTTCCTCTGGACCCCACTAAATTTTCACAAATCTGTATTTTTCTGGTTTTCTGTGGCTATCCCTTGTCTGAACCTGATGGTCTTGATGAATACACATTTTAGAATCAAAAAACACATCAGAAATTTACTGAGGTTGTTGAGGTTTATATCTAAGAAGGAAGATAAGCACTTTGTTGAACACTCACCATTCCCTGACCCTCAACTCTCTTTCCCATTTTTGGATGGAAAAGCAGAATGGCAATAGCTTTTGGTAGGTGGAATATTAATGCTCCCCATCAATGTAAGCTTGGTGTTTGGAACAAGGAAGCAAGATCTTTGGTTTCAGGTTGGTTCATATCTTGAGTTTGAGACAGATTCCCTGTTTCCCTGGGGGCTGTTGTGGAGCTTAATTAATCTGTAATTTGTAATATGCTTTGAAGAATAAAAGGACTTCATAGAAATAATACTGTTTTAACTACAACTTCTGTGTTTGTAAGCAAACTATTAACACTATTGAGGCTGTTTACACATCAAAAATGAAATTAAAACTTGGCCATGTTCCATTTGATTTAATAAACATAGATAGCTAAAAGATATACTTCATTACAGAAAATGCATTTTTTTTTTCTGGAGAAAGAGGTACTCTTTTTTAGAGTAAAATATGTATTTATTTTCAGCTGGATCAGGTCTCAGTTGTAGCATGCAGCCTCTTTGCTGTACACACACTCCAGAGCAGGCTCAGTAGTTGCATCTCCTGCGCTTAGTTGCCCCGAGGCATGTGGGATATTAGTTCCCCAACCAGTGATAGAACCCGTGTCCCCTGCATTGGAAGTCAGATTCTTAACCACTGGACCACTTGGGAAGTCCTAAAGAGGTACTCTTGAACAAACTAGTTTCCCTGTCTGTTCAAATAAACTGAACAACTGTTAAATGTTCACTTTTATTTGGTAAATGCAGTTCTACGAGAATTGTGAGTGGTTTTAGTCATTTGTTTTTAAAAGAAAGTAGGTACTTCTACTGATGATGCTAAGTGTTGGCAAGGATAAGGGTTGCCTGGCAACAAGTAGGAGGCTCTGTTAAATTTGAAATTTAGATAAATAGGCATAATGTTTTGGTGTATGCACATGCCATGCAGCAGTGTAATGGAGAAATAAATTGTAGCATATATAGCATAAATAGAATAAATTATAGCATTTATTCTACAACAAATTGTATAAATAAATTGTAGCATGTCCGACAAAAAGAGTCAGACATGACTTAGTAATTAAACAACAACAAATATTCCTATAAAACAGTACTATACAGCGATGTAGATAAACAAACTGCTACTATATGCAACCATGGGGATGAATTTCAGAAACACAATATTGAAGCAAGGCAACAGTCACAAAAAGTGCATACTGGATTATCCCACTTATATGAAATTTAAACAGAGACAAAACAAAACCCTGGGGTTAGGTCAGCTTAGTGGTTACTCAGAAGGTTGTGATTGGGAAGAGGCGGGAGGAGGCAGGAGGAGGCCATCAGGTGCTGGTCAAGTTCTGTTTCATGATCTGGGTGACAGTTACTTGTGTGTCTTCATTTTGTGAAAATTTATTGAAGTGTTATAATTATGGCCCCTGAATTTTTCTATATGTATGTTATGAAAGAGTCAGTAGCTGAGTCATGCCTGACTCTTTGCAACCCCATGGAATTTAGGTCACCAGGCTCCTCTGTCCATGGAATTCTCCAGGCAAGAATACTGGAGTGGGTTGCCCTTTCCTTCTCCAGGGGATCTTCCCACCTAGGGATCGAACCTGGGACTTTTGCATTGCAGGCAGATTCTTTACTGTCTGAGCTACCAGGGAAGCCCCTGGTAGGTTATGTCTGAATACAGTTTACAAGAAAAAAAAAGTAGCAATGTTTAACCTACTTTAACAAATTTCTTAAATGTACAAAGTTTTCAGAGAGAAATTTGAGAAAGTAAAGAATAACAAATATTCACATGCTTCTGCTGCTGCTAAGTCGCTTCAGTCGTGTCTGACCCTGTGTGACCCCAGAGACAGCAGCCCACCAGGCTCCTCTGTCCCTGGGATTCTCCGGGCAAGAATACTGGAGTGGGTTACCATTTCCTTCTCCAAATATTCATATAGTTATGTATTCATTGCTATATATGAATATTCTATGAAATTAAGATATATATTTAAACTTAAAGTTATGTTTAATATCAATATTTCTTCCTAAATATACTTTGAATGCATAGAAACTAATTAACTTTATTTGTTCATATACTAAGTCATTTTTCATGGGGACTGCATGAAGCAATGATTGTCAGATTTGATCACAAATATTAAGTGAATTCTGTTTTTAAAAAATTACTTGGGTAAGAGTAATATAAGTGGATTAAGGATGAGTTCAAAGCAAATAATTATTCAAAAAGAGGGAGAAAATATCAACATTCATTTAAAATGGAAAATCTTCCAAATAACTTAATGACTTCTACTGATGAGAAGGTACAGCCTTTATCATAAACACAGGGAACTGACTAGTGATTTTTAAAATTGAGTTTACCAGAAAAATACATCTATACAGATACACAAAATCTACACAAAATAAACATATGTAAACATATATATATGTATAGGTCCACAATGAAAGACAATGTTTTATTCTTTGAAAAATTAATTATGATTAAGATGGGAGGGTTTTTGATTTGCATTAAGAACTCAGAACTTCTTGATGAAAGTGAAAGAGGAAAGTGAAAAAGTTGGCTTAAGGCTCAACATTCAGAAAACTAAGATCATGGAATCTGGTCCCATCACTTCATGGGAAATAGATGGGAAACAGTGGAAACAGTGGCTGACTTTATTTTTTTGGGCTCCAGGATCACTGCAGATGGTGATTGCAGCCATGAAATTAAGAGACACTCCTTGGAAGGAAAGTTATGACCAACCTAGCCAGCATATTAAAAAGCAGAGACATGACTTTGTCAACAAAGGTTCGTCTAGTCAAGGCTATGGTTTTTCCAGTAGTCATGCATAGATATGAGAGTTGGACTGTAAAGAAAGCTGAGTGCCAAAGAATTGATGCTTTTGAACTGTGGTGTTGGAGAAGACTCTCGAGAGTCCCTTGGACTGCAAGGAGATCCAACCAGTCCATCCTAAAGGAGATTAGTCCTGAATATTCATTGAAGGACTGATGTTGAAGCTAAAGCTCCAATACTTTGGCCACCTGATGAGAAGAGCTGACTCATTTGAAAAGACCCTGATGCTGGGAAAGATTGAGGGCAGGTGGAGAAGGGAATGACAGAGGATGAGTTGGTTGGATGGCATCAGCAACTCAATGGACATGGGTTTGGGTAAACTCTGGGAGTTGGTGATGTATAGGGAGGCCTGGCGTGCTGTGGTCCATGGGGTCGCAAAGAGTTGGGCATGATTGAGCGACTAAACTGAACTGAACTTCAGAAAAGTTTTGGTGCTTTTCTGAAAATAAGGTAACAATTGTCTTCCACTCTTTCCCTTGGCAAACACAAGTCTGTTCTCTATGTCTAAATCTCTTTCTGTTTTATAAATAGGTTCATTTGTGCCATATTTTATGTTCCCCACACAAGTGGTATCATATGATATTTGTCTCTTTCTGACTTACCTCACTTATTATGATAATCTCTGGTTGCATCCATATTGCTACAATTGGCATTATTTTGTTCTTCTGATGGCTGAGTAGTATTCCACTGTATATATGTACCTCCTTTATCCGTTTCTCTGTGGATGGACATTTAGGTTGCTTCCATGTTTTGGCTATTGTGAACAGTGGTGCTATATACATAGGGGTGCATGTATCTCAGAAACCTGCTTTTCAATGTAAGATTTTCTCACATTAGCCAATGCCGTTCCTACTCTCCACTATAAGCTTCAGGTACTCATTGCCTGTACATAAGGACTGAGTCAGATACTGCTGGCTATGTCAACTAGACAAGAATGTTGCTTCTACTACAGGTATGTACCAGTCAGGATTAGCTTCATAATGCTGCAACAACAAACATCTCCCAAAAGTCAGTGGCCTAGACCCCAAAGGTTTGCTTCTCATTTACATTATATGTTCAGTGTGGATAGGCAAGGGGACTGTGATCATTCTCTCAGAGCCCCAGGGTGTCTAAGCACTTACCACCCTGAATCACAGAGCTCTGTGGCAGACGGAAGAGAGAACTTGAGTCTGGTACCAACAAGTCAGTGTTCTGTCCCGAAAGCGGCCCATGTCATTTCTGCTCTCTACTCATTGACCAAAACCACATGTCCTCATCCAATGACCTGGGAGCCAGAAAGTACAATTCTCCCCTGAGCCTGGGAGAGTAATCACTTTGATAAACAGCACCAGTAGCCACCACAACATTCTGAATAAATATTTGGTGACAGATTCACTTTCTTTCCTCAGAAAGAGCTCATGGATTTTTCTCACTTTCTTTTAGATTCTCTTTTATTTTTCTTCTTGAGGACCTAGAGATAAAATGGGCCTATCACATAGAATCAAGAATGCATTTTACTTTTCAGTCTGTTCAGCTTTATTTTCCTTGCATTATTCATTCCACTCTGGGGACTTGTGACTTGTTAGGTCCCACCTATCTTTGACGGTACTCTGAAAACCCGAGGCTGAACCTTGTTGGGCTCCTGACCAACATGGGAAAAAGCGTTTTCTTGGCTTTCTTTCTGGGGCCTGTCTTGTGTCACACTTTTTTCCCTTGCAGATACTCTTACATTAGTATTACGAGATTCCTGAGCTTTCCTGCGAGAGCCCCACATTCTTCCCCAACTCCTCTCCTGAACTTTCAACTCCAGAATCTCTTAGGCCTTGTAAAGGGATTTGTCTTGAGAAAAGTCACAGAGTCTGTTCAGAGTCAGTTCTCTCTCACAGTAAAAAAAAAGTAGGTTTCATAAAAGAAGGAGATATGCTAGAAGATAATTCTAGCTGCTTCCTACATTGTATCTGTTCAGATTTAATGCCCATGTTGTATAGTTTCAGTAACCACCGTGGTTGTTCAGGCCAAAGCTGCAGTCATGTGAGTTATCTACTTAGATTTTAAAAATAGTAGCTGTTAAGAACTGTATAAAACTAGCTTCTTCTGAGTGAAAAAGCTTTGTATTTTTAAAGAACAGACACATTGCTTATAATCAAACCCTTTAAAAACTTTGGTGTGTATTTAACAGGCTTAAACTTTCCCATGTTGAGATAGTTCAGGCTGAGGTAAAACAGACGTATGTTTATCCAAACATGGGTATAGTCTTACTTCTAAGTCCTTCCCTTAAAGCCATCTATAGAGATACACACAGCTATAGAAATGTCTTTGCGATAGGGAAACACAATGGAAAATAAACCAGATCATGCCTTACATTGAAAGCAAGTGATGTGATATATTGTAGGGCAGGCAATTTAAACACTTCTGTTAGGTCAAGCTCATTTTCTAGCCTAAGATCAGAATTTAAACATGGCTAAGCTAATATATGTGGATCTCCGTACGAAACACATGTGAATAACATTATTTTTTTGGAGAGATTATGGGCAGGCCCTTTCTTGTAAACATAATTATCAGGGATTATGGTTCAATTCCTGGCACTGTCAGTGAGGCTTAGGAGCTTCCCAGGGAATGGCAGCTTTACTCCGTGTATGTCACAGCTCCATTTTGACCAAGAATGACAGAACATGAAGCAAGAAAGATTGTTTTTTTTTTTACCCTTGCCAGGTGTGAGATGCTCCTGTAACAAGAGCGGCACAGAGGCTCCTTTCCAAAGAAGAGAAGGTGATAAAAAATTCGAAAAAATTCAAGTGACAAAAAAATTGAATAGAACAGGCTTTTTATAAGGGTGTTGACTTTGGTTCCACAAGGTGGCGGTATATATGTTCTTGAGTAGCCATGTGCTTGGGGAAGGAATGAAGTCACTCAGTGTCTGAGGAGTTACTGTGTATGCTACGGGAACTGATGCTATTGAAACCAGAGGAAACACATTTAAAGCCTGGGTGAGTGTTGTTCTCGAGAATCCCCCTCTGCAAACTGATTCATTATCTCTCAGGAGGGTCATGAGGCAGAGGAAGAAAAGAGAAGCATGACTGGAGAGAGTGAGATTCTGCCAGCCGCCAAGCTGGGGACCCCAGGACAGGCTTTCTCTTTACTACTGTCTTGATGTTTTCTTTAAGTTAGATAATAAACAACCCATCTGTTGGCTTCAAGGCTGAAAATACAGTCCATAACTGAATGATGAATTGGACGAAAAGAAATTCAGAAGCATTGTACTTAGAGCAAGTGGTCATAGAATGACCGAATGATACTAACGTCAGTTCATTTAGATTGTTACTTAGAAAGATAAATTCATCTAGAAGTTTCACATAGTTAAATTCAGATTTTTAAAGATGTCAACGTTTTAGTCTGGATCAGTAGAATGAGAGTGATTGCTTTAAAGCCATGCTTTCTGATGCTATTAATACTGGAATAAGAAAATGTAAGATTTGGATCAGATACAGGAAGTTTCTAAACTTGGAAATTGAAGTTCCTTTTCTGTAGATTTAGCCAAAATAGATGATTCCATATGAATTATTTAGGACTCTCCTGATCCTATGTCTGGATCAACATCTCTCCTCTAAGGGGAGCATCAGTCATTTAGCAGCGTGTATTGGATGACTTAGCACAAATGTCAACAAACATTTGATTGAACAATCACTATCCAATTCAGCTTCAGAAACTCAAGGAAGGGAGAGGCACATTGTCTGCTCTCAAGGTAAGAAAGTCCCTTCTTCTTCATCTCTTTGTGAAAATTGGTTAGTAGCTTTGTTTATGACCTTTGTTTGCATATAAAACTTGAGAGCACAGCTGATGTAGAATTAATCTGAAGATTCTATTGGATCCCTGAATAGGCATTAGCTGTGCAGCTAGTCCTACGTGGGTCTTTCTCATGACTTTTACATAGGTAGCGGAATAAGAGTTTCCATTAACTTTCCTTGGCAGGGGCTACAGAGTAGTTTTATTTTCCTCTCTGCTCATGGGATAACCCATAATTACTAAGTAGCACTTTCTTGGGACAAAGTGAGAAAATAATGTCTAAAATTTAATATGAACTTTACTTTCCTTGAAGACCTTGTTTCTAGTGAGTGCAGTCTGCTCCTTACAATGACTATCTCAAGGCATAAAACACAGAGAAGTGCATTGTCCCCATTTGACAGATGTGGACACTGAGGCAATAGCAAATATATCATCTGTTGGGGGTAAAGTTCACAATGGGGTACTATAGTATGTTGTATAGCATAAGGCCTCTGTTTGACTAGAAAAAACATGTTTTGTACATTAGGGAAAGGTGTACACCTGGGCAGATATAGCCCCATGGGTACCTGGCTTGGTAAAAGGAGCATGGGCTGGATTTCAATTCCTACTCGCCTCCTTGGTTGAGTACTTTTGTGCAGTACAGAACTTGCACAACTCCGTGTCATCCCTGTTTGCTTCATGAAGCAACTTCGTGAAGTTGCATCACTTCATATGTGGGAATTAGACTCAAATAATTTAGGGAGAAAATTGAGCATTAATATCCAGAGACACGGCAGATGTGTAAGTGACTGTTCAATGGATGGATTAAGTCAGGCATTCCATCACATGGGCCTGGTCACCCTAACTCCTTGTATCACCATGGCCATGATCTCACTATGAAGGCATGTTTGAGGCAGAGACAGAGGTTGGGGTTAGGCATGATTCTCAACTGAGTGCCTCCTAAAAATGTTATACTCCTTTGGAAGCACTTGCTCCTAATCCTTATGCAAAACAGATCAGAGGAATAAAACCACCCAGACCACTTGTCATTTCCTTGGAGCTGACCATATACCTGTAAGTAGGTGGGGGCACCCTGAATTGGGGGGCTGGGAAGAGGAGACCACTGACAGGTCTCCTCCTTTCATGCCCACAGGAGTTTTGGGCAAGAGAGGGTATGGCAGAAGACCATTTTAGAGATTAGACAGACTGAGACTTACTGCTATGTATATTTATACCACATCTTCTTTCTCCATTCATCTGCTGATAGACATTTATGTTGCTTCCATGTATTAGCTATAGTAAACTGTGCTGCTATGAACCTGGATATATGCCCAGGAGTGGGATTGCTAGATCATATGGTAATTGTATTTTTAGCTTTTTGAGGAACCTCCATACTGTTTTCCATAGGGTTACACCAATTTACATTCACACCAATAGTGTAGGAGGGCTACCTTTTATGAGAAGTTTTTAATGCAAAAAAATTTTTTTTAGGCACAATTTTAAATGCTTTACCTCCATCAGCACATTTAATCCTCATAATAGTCCCAGAGGAGCTCTTCATTGTCATCCCCACCTTATAGATGAATATGCAGGGAAGGTGGACTTGCATGAAGGTAGAGGAGGTTGTCGAGTTCAGTGAGTGGCAGGGCTGAGGTTTGAGCCCAGGCATCCTATGCCCAATGACTGTGTCTGAAGCCACGATCCCATTATGCCTCTCAAGATGCCAATGTTTCAGAGTGCCCAGGAGGAACATGATATAAAGTGAAATTCATTAAAAAATAAAAAAGATATGCTTTTTGCTTTAAGTCTATCTGAGATGTTTGGGATTTGGTTCAGCAGTTAGGGAGGGAAAGTGGAATCCATCAAGGTACACATCAATGTACTGAAATCTTATCTCTGCTGATTTCCTTTCTCATATTTCATGTTGCACATAAAATACCTCTGACTACTTTGTCCTCAGAAATTCTCACAAAGAGCACTTGATTTGAGGACGTCTAGTGATCAATCTTTGTACTGTAGTCTTATCACAAATGTTGCAAAACTATTTTTATTGTGTTTCCTTTTGAGTAGCTATCGAGACAGTCCAGATCCACAACTAATTCCCATTTCTATGAAACTTCCTCAGCATATGATGGGTGTTTATGTCTAGACAGTCTGGCCATAAAACTAAACTTGAAGCTAAAGGGCTGTGAATCTGGATCATGGATTCAGTTCCATAAGCACCTCTTGTATTCTTTTTCTTATTTGTAATTGTCAATTATGCTTAGGAATTATGAAAATAATACAAAATTGTCATAAATGAAACAATGTGAAGATATATAAAGAAAAAGTTAATACCTCCCTAACACACACACACATGCACAAATACACACAACTTTCTCTCTCTTCTAGCATACAAAATAGTAACAGGCAAGTATTTATCTTTCACATCTTTCCTTATCCTCATGAAATTATATAAAACTATAGATATATATATTATTAAACACAGTTGTGTGCATTTTAAAACAATTTAATAGACTTCCTTTTTAAGAGCAGTTTTAGGTTCACAGCAAAATTGATTAGAAGGTACAGAAATTTCCCATAAACCTCCTGCCGCTACATATGCATAGCTTCCCCCATTATCAACATCCCCAGCTAGAGTGGTACCTTTGTTACAATTGATGAGCCTACATGCATGTATTTTTAAATACATAGTTGCCAATATGAAGTTGCCAGTATTTGACCATTTTGACCTATAAAATTGGTAATTTCATATGGTTCAACTTAATTTGTTGCTGTTCAGTCACTCAATCATGTCTGATTCTTTGTGACCCCATGACTGCAGCACACCAGGCTTCCCTGTCCTTCACCACCATCCCAGAGTGACAAGGATGATGATGGCTGGTGATGCCATCCAACCATCTCATCCTCTGTGGTCCCCTTCTCCTCCTACCTTCAATCTTTCTCAGCATCAAGGTCTTTTCTAAAGAGTCAGCTCTTTGCATCAGGTGGCCAAAGTATTGGAGCTTCAACTTCAGCATCAGTCCTTCCAATGAACACCCAGGACTGATCTCCTTTAGGATGGACTGGTTGGATCTCCTTGCAGTTCAGTGGACTCTCAAGAGTCTTCTCCAACATCACAGTTCAAAAGCATCAATTATTCAGTGCTCAGCCTTCTTTATGGTCCATCTCTTACATTCATACATGACTACTGGAAAAACCTATGCATTTATTTTAAATAATTTATTAATTTAAATTATTATTGCAATCTACATCAGTGGACCTGCTATTATGTTGAACTCTTTTTCCAGTATTCGTATACAGATGTGAGAGTTCAACATAATAGCAAGTCCATTGATATAGATTGCAATAATAATTTAAAATAAATGCTTAGATGCACAAAATTCCATCATGGTTATTTAACTGTTCTTTATAGAGTGTCAGTTGTTCCCAGTTAGCACACTTAGCACAATTATAGAACATTTTTATCACCTCAAAAATAAATTTCAAGGCTTTTATCTATCACCATCCTATTGCTCCTCCACCTCCATCCACACTCACCCAGCTCTAATAAACCACTAGGCTCAGTTCAGTTCAGTTCAATCGTTCAGTTGTGTCCAACTCTTTGTGAGCCCATGGACTGCAGCACGCCAGGCCTCCCTGTCCATCACCAACTCCTGGAGTTTACTCAAACTCATGTTCATTGAGTTGGTAATGCCACCCAACCACCTCATCTTCTGTTGTCCCCTTCTCCTCCTGCCTTCAATCTTTCCCAGCGTCAGGGTCTTTTCAAATGAGTCAGTTCTTGGCATCTGGTGGCCAGAGTATTGGAGTTTCAGCTTTAGCATCAGTCCTTCCAATGAATATTCAGGACTGATTTCCTTTAGGATGAACTGGTTGGATCTCCTTCCAGTCCAAGGGACTCTCAAGAGTCTTCTCCAACACCACAGTTCAAAAGCATCAATTCTTTGGTACTTAGCTGTCTTTATAGTCCAACTCTCATATCCGTACATGACTACTGGAAAAACCACAGCTTTGACTAGACGGACCTTTGTACTCTCTCTCTATAGTTTGTCTCTACAGATTCCCCCATTCTGGACATTCATATTAATGAAATCATATAATATGTGGTCTTTTGAGAGCATAACAATACTGTGGTAAACATCCTTTAACATTTCTCTCCCTTTTTCAAACAGCTGTTCACAGATATATCCCACCTTCTTAGCACGTAACCTGGCGCATGGAAGGTGTTCAGTAAGCATTTGTTGAATGACTAAATGAATGAAGGGGCTCTGATGCTGTCATACCAAGCTGTGTGGCTCTTAGCCTGCTCATTTGATTTACTAACTTGCCATCGGATGGGATCATGGGTTCCGCCTGGCCTTTCTTACCCCTCCTATGTCCTCCTGCCATTCACTTCTACCTGGGGAAGCCAGTGGGTGTTTTTTATACTCACAGCTTCCTTTATATTTCCTTAAAAAAAAAAGGTTTGTTGATATATAAGTCACTTATCATACAATTCACACATTTGAAGTAAACAATTCTGTTTTTTTTTAAAGCATATTCACAGATATGTGCAACAGTTAGCACAATTTTAGAACATTTTTATCACCTCAAAAATAAATTTCATGACTTTTATCTATCACCATCTTATCCCTCCTCCCCTTCCATCCACTCTCATCCAGCTCTAATAAACCACTAGTCCACTCTCTGTCAAGGCTATGGTTTTTCCAGTAGTCATGTATGGATGTGAGAGTCGGACTATAAAGAAAGCTGAGCAGTGAAGAATTGATGCTTTTGAACTGTGGTGTTGGAGAAGACTCTTGAGAGTCCCTTGGACTGCAAGGAGATCCAACCAGTCCATCCTAAGGGAGATCAGTCCTGGATGTTCATTGTAAAGACTGATGTTGAAACTGTAACTCCAGCACTTTGGCCACCTGATGTGAAGAGCTGACTCACTGGAAAAGACCCTGATGCTGGGAAAGACTGAAGACAGGAGGAGAAGGAGATGACAGAGGATGAGATGGTTGGGTGGCATTACCGACTCAATGGATATGAGTTTGAATAAACTCCGGGAGTTGGTGATGGACAGGGAGGCCTGGTGTGCTGCAGTTCGTGGGGTTGTAAAGAGTTGGACACGACTGAGTGACTGAACTGAGCTGAGCTACTCTCTGTCTACAGCTTGTTTCTACAGATTCCCCCATTCTGGACATTTACATTAATGAAATCATATAATATGTGGTCTTCTGTGATTGGTTTCTTCCACTCAGCATAATGTTTTCAAGGTTTATCTATGTTGCAATGTATGGCAGTTCTTTATTCCTTTAGGTACTGAATAATACTCCATCTAAGTCTATACCTCATTTTATTTATCCATTTATCAGTCAATGAACCTTTGAGTTGTTCCCACCTTGGCCATTATAAATAATGTTGCAATAAACATTTGTGTGCGTATTTTTGTGTGAATGTTTGTTTTCTTCTTTGAGTATATATCTGGGAATGAAATTGCAGGGTAATTCTACTTTTAAGTTTTAAAGAATTGCTAGACTATTTTCTAAAATACCATTTTATATTGTCACCATCAGTTTTTGAAGGTTCCAGTTCCTCCATATCTTTGCCAACATTTGTTGTTATCTGACTTTTTTATTCTAACCATCCAGTAATGTGAAGTGATATCTAATTATGGTTTTGATTTGCAGTTCCTTAATGACTAATAATGTCAAGCATCTTTTTATGTGCTTCTTGATCATTCATATCTCTTTCTTGGAAGGACATGGATTAACCCTATCTTAATTGGGTTGTTAGTCTTTTTATTATTGAGTTGTAAGAGTTCTTTATGTATTCTGGATGCTGGTTCCTTATCAGTTACATACAAGTTCCTTTTTACTGGAGTTCTCTATGTGGCATCCCTACTTTCTTCACCTCACTCTGCTTGCTCTTGGATGATGTGGACACAAGGCGTAGAGAGAACCAGGAAGAAAGTACTCTCTGTGTAAAAGTGTAAAGTCTAATGTCTTCAGTTGACATTCAGGAGCCTGTGTACATATCTCCTCAGCCTAATAGATCCTAGACCAGTAAAGCCAGAACTGGTCTTTTTCAAAAACCACCTCCTTGCAGAGTGCTGCTTACTGAGTAGCAGATTAATGTCCAAACCTCTTAGCTAATTAGTGTGGAAACAAATCACCATTAAGTAATAGGGCTTGACAATCAAATGAGAAGTCAAAGCAAATGTTTCAACTGAGTGTCTGCCTCTTAGAACCTTTGAGACAGCTGGATGGGCTGTTTTATGTCTTCTCTAGTATAGGGCTGATAACTTCATATTATGATGAATACTTTCTATTTTGTACAATCAATTACTTCATGGAAAAATTCAAGAATGCTTTATATGTTAAGTTTATTTTCTCAAGTTCTAAACAGAGAATTAATCTTGAACAATTGGATTTCATTCCAGTATGAGATATTTGTGGATTTCTTTGGAAGGAAAAATCTGAATTAGTTAAAAGGAAGAGGACTAATCTTGGACTGATTAGTGAGGTAACTGTTAAGTTGCAAATGGAGAGAATAACAATCTCTACCCCAAAACCCCTCCCAGTATTCCTTTGAAGTCCTCTTAATAGATGGGCTATATCTAAATTGGCATCTGAAGCTGTTACTCCAAGGACATTCCTTTGGATAGACGTCTAACATTTGTCCTTTTATGTAACAGTCTTTCGTTACAAGAACATATTGTGTAATGATAATTGGTAAATGATAAATTTGGTTGTAATCACCAGCTGTCCAGAAACTGAGATATTGAGTCTGTGACAATATGAATATTTGTTTTTGTTTATCTTCATGATTTTTTTTTAAAAATTGTAAGTTCTCTTTATTATTTTCAAACTATTTCATCTTCTCCTTAAGGCAAAAAAAAAAAAAAAAAAAAAAGGAAAACAGTTTTTCAGGGCAAGTGTTTAAATATCCAGGTTTTTAATCTAATTCAAAAAGTGCTAAGTCAACTTTTTAATGGATTAACTGATTATGGGGCTCCATACATAGAGTAATTCAGTTTATTTTATGCACATTGAGTTATTTACTGGGAATATCTAAAATAAAGACAATATGCATGTATCGTGTTTTTTATTGACTATGCCAAAGCCTTTGACTGTGTGGATCACAATAAACTGTGGAAAATTCTGAAAGAGATAGGAATACCAGACCACCTGACCCACATCTTGAGAAACCTATCTGCAGGTCAGGAAGCAACAGTTAGAACTGGACATGGACCAACAGACTGGTTCCAAATAGGAAAAGGAGTATGCCAAGCCTGTATATTGTCACCCTGCTTATTTAACTTATATGCAGAATACATCATGAAAAACGCTGAGCTGGAAGAAGCACAAGCTGGAATCAAGATTGCCGGGAGAAATATCAATAACCTCTGATATGCAGAGGACACCACCCTTATGGCAGAAAGTGAAGAAGAACTAAAAAACCTCTTGATGATAGTGAAAGAGGAGAGTGAAAAGTTGGTTTAAAGCTCAACATTCAGAAAACTAAGATCATGGCATCTGGTCCAATCACTTCATGGCAAATAGATGGGGAAACAGTGGAAGCAGTGTCAGACTTTATTTTTTTGGGCTCCAAAATCACTGCAGATGGTGATTGCAGCCATGAAATTAAAAGACACTCACTCCTTGTAAGGAAAGTTATGACCAACCTAGACAGCATATTTAAAAGTAGAGACATTACTTTGCCAACAAAAGTCCGTCTAGTCAAGGCTATGGTTTTTCCAGTGGTCATGTATGAATGTGAGAGTTGGACTGTGAAGAAAGCTGAGAGTCGAAGAATTGATGCTTTTGAACTGTGGTGTTGGAGAAGACTCTTGAGAGTCCATTGGACTGCAAGAGATCCAACCAGTCCATCCTAAAGGAGATCAGTCCTGAATATTCATTGGAAGGACTGATGCTGAAGCTGAAACTCCAATACTTTGGCCACCTCATGTGAAGAGTTGACTCATTGGAAAAGACCCTGATGCTGGGAGGGATTGGGGGCAGGAGGAGAAGGGGACGACAGAAGATGAGATGACTGGATGGCATCACCGACTCGATGGGCATGAGTTTGAGTAAACTCCGGGAGTTGGTGATGGAGAGGGAGGTCTTGCATGCTGCGATTCATGGGGTCGCAAAGAATCAGACATGGCTGAGCAACCGAACTAACTAACTAACTAACTAAAAGTTACTAAGGGAATATAAAAGTTCTTAAAAAGGAGAAGTATATTTTGTATTATTTAAGCACAAATTTGGACTCTTAAACATATTCTATTGATTATTCAAATGATCAAATATGAATGTTGAAGTAAATTATTCAAATACATCTCTGTGATTTTAAAACCACCCACTCTAAAGAAAATTGACACACAAGAGAGTCTTTTTAAAAACTGAAATATAATTGAATTGTAACATTGTGTAAGTTTAAGGTATACAATGTAATGATTTGATGCATTTATTTATTGCAGTATGAGGACCCCTCTGGTGATAGCTAATACCTCTGCCATGACACACAGTTTTCATTTTCTTTTGTGGTAAGAACAGTTAAGACTAGTCCCATAGTAACTGTGAAATTTATAATACAGGATTGTTTTCTATAATCACCCTGTTGCACATTAGGTCTCTAGAAGTTGTTTATCTACTAGTTGCCAGTTTGTACCCTTAAACAACATCTCCCTAATTCTCCCATCCCCAGCCCCTACTAAACACAGTTCTCTGTTTTTATGAGTTTGGCTTCTTTAGATTCCATATCTAAGTGAAACCACAGAGTATTTGTCTTCTTCAGTCTCCCTTATCTACTTAGTGTAAGGCCCACAAGAGTGTCTTAAGCATTGAAGATCAAAAACACTACATGAAACTGAATTGCCAATTCGAATTGGCTGACCATATGAAGGTGGTATTGACTATGGGAATGGAGATGTTAGGGAAGCAGAACCCAAAGCTACAAACAGGGATCCTCTGGATGGTGGGCATGGAAACGTGCACCTACCTGACTTTTCTGTGCAGGCCATAGACTCACATTTCCATTGATATTTCCACTTTGGCAGGAAAGGGCATACACGTGGGAAGGAGACAGACCTGGGACATCTTCCTAGGTTCATCCCTCACCAGCTGAATGATGCAGGATCAAGTTATCTGAGACTCTATAGAGGTGAAAATCTAACTTATCTAGAAGGAATAAGTGGGAATACATCTATAAAGTACCTACTCCAGTCCCTGGCTCAAGGTGAGCATTCTCCACATGCTACTTCCCTTTCCCTTCCTTCTTCATTTTCTGTTCTCTTTCCTTCCACCAAACTTGCTTCTCCACAATTTAGGCCAGTTCAGTTCAGCACTTGAACTCTCAGGAGTTCACGGCCAAGAAAGAGGAGGATGTCCTAATGTGGATACTCAGATCAGCGTGAAAAGTAGAACTCCCTTCCAGTTATCAGCAGTCTTTTAGCAAAATTAACTGCAATTCCATCCCCCAACCCTTTTCTGTGCACATGTTCTTACCAGTTGTTCTTTTTTTAAAAAAATAGTCATGCGATTGGCATATAGCATTAATTTAGTTTCAGGTATGCAACATAATGATTTGATATACATATAGACGGCATAATGATCACCACTGTAAGTTTAGCCAATGTTGATCACCATGGTTACAATTTTTTCTGTGATGAAAAATTTTAAGATCTACTCTTCAGTCAGTTCAGTTACTCACTCAGGTCGAACTCTTTGCAACTACATGGACTGCAGGACATCAGGTCTCCCTGTCCATCACCAACTCCCAGAGCTTACTCAAACTCATGTCCATTGAGTTGGTGATGCCATCCAACCTTCTCATCCTCTGTTGTCCCCTTCTCCTCCCACGTTCAATCTTTCCCAGAATCAGGGTCTTTTCAAATGAGTCAGTTCTTCTCATCAGGTGGCCAAAGTACTGGAGTTTCAGCTTCAGCATCAGTCCTTCCAATGAACACCCAGGACTGATTTCCTTTAAAATGGACTGGTTGGATCTCCTTGCTGTCCAAGGAACTCTCAAGAGTCTTCTCCAACACCACAGTTCAAAAGCATCGATACTTTGGCACTCAGCTTTCTTTATAGTCCAACTCTCACATCCATACATGACTACTGGAAAAACCATATCTTTGACTAGACAAACCTTTGTTGGCAAACTAATGTCTCTGCTTTTTAATATGCTGTCTAGATTAATCATAACTTTTCTTCCAAGGAGTAAGCGTCTTTTAATTTCATGGCTGCAGTCGCCATCTGCAGTGATTTTGGAGCCCCCCAAAATAAAGTCTGTCACTGTTTCCATTGTTTCCACATCTATTTGCCATGACGTGATTGGACCGGATGCCATGATCTTAGTTTTCTGAATGTTGAGTTTTAAGCCTAGTTTTTCACTCTCCTCTTTCACTTTCATCAAGAGGCTCCTTAGTTCTTCTTCACTTTCTGCTTTAAGGGTGGTGTCATATGCATATCTGATTTGTTGATATTTCTCCTGGCAATCTTGATTCCAGCATGTGTTTCACCCAACCCAGTGTTTCTCATGATATACTCTGAATATAAGTTAAATAAACAGGGTGACAATATATGGCCTTGATGTATTCCTTTCCTGATTAGGAACCAGTCTGTTGTTCCACGTTCAGTTCTAACTGTTGCTTTTGACCTGCATATAGATTTCTCAGGAGGCAGGTCAGGTGGTCTGATATTCCCATCTCTTGAAGAATTTTCCACAGTTTGTTGTGATCCACACAGTCAAATGCTTTGGCATAGGCAATAAAGCAGAAGTAGATATTTTCCTGGAACTCTCTTGCTTTTTTGATGACCTGATGGATGTTGGCAATTTGATCTCTGGTTCCTCTGCCTTTTCTAAATCCAGCTTGAACATCTGCAAGTTCGCAGTTCACATACTGTTGAAGCCTGGCTTGGAGAATTTTGAGCAATACTTTGCTAGTGTGTGAGATGAGTGCAATAATGCAATAGTTTGCACATTCTTTGCCAATGTCTTTCTTTGGGATTGGAATGAAAACTGACCTTTTCCAGTCCTGTGGCCACTGCTGAGTTTTTCAAATTTGCTGGCATATGAGTGCAGCACTTTCACAGCATCTTCTTTTAGGATTTGAAATAACTCAGCTGGAATTCCATCACCGACACTAGTTTTGTCTGTAGTGATGCTTCCTAAGGCCCACTTGACTTCACATTCCAGGATGTCTGGCTCTAGGTGAGTGATCACACCATTGTGATTATCTGGGTCGTGAAGATCTTTTTTGTATAGTTCTTCTGTGTATTCTTGCTACCTCTTCTTAATATCTTCTGTTTCTGTTAGGTCCATACCATTTCTGTCCTTTATTGTGCCCATCTTGAATGAAATGTTCCCTTTGTATCTCTAATTTTCTTGAAGAGATCTCTAGTCTTTCCCACTCTATTGTTTTCCTCTATTTCTTTGCACTGATCACTGAGGAAGGCTTTCTTACCTGTCGTTTCTATTCTTTGGAACTCTACATTCAAATGGATATATCTTTCCTCTTCTCCTTTGCCTTTTGCTTCTTTTCTTTTTAAAGCTATTTGTAAAGCCTCCTCAGACAACCATTTTGCCTTTTTGGATTTCTTTTTCTTGGGGATGGCTTTGATCACTGCCTCCTGAACAATGTCACGAACTTCCATCCATAGCTCTTGAGGCACTCTATCAGATCTAATCCCTTGAATCTATTTGTCACTTCCACTGTATAATACTAAGGGATTTGATTTATGTCATACCTGAATGATCATGAAAGCATACCTGAAAACCAAAGTAGTGGTTTTCCCTACTTTCTTCAATTTAACTCTGAATTTTGCAATAGGGAGTTCATGATGTGAGCCACAGTCAGCTTCCATTCTTGTTTTTGCTGACTGTATAGAGCTTCTCCATCTTTGACAGCCAAGAATGTAATCAATCTGATTTTGGTATTAACCATCTGGTGATGTCCATGTGTGTAGAATCTTCTCTTGTGTTTTTGGAAGAGGGTGTTTGCTATGACCAGTACATTTCTTGGCAAAACTCTATTAGCCTTTGCCCTACTTCATTCTGTATGCCAAGGCCAAATTTGACTGTTACTCCAGGTGTTTCTTGACTTCCTACTTTTGCATTCCAGTCCCCTATAATGAAGAGGACATCTTTTTTGGGTGTTAGTTCTAGAAGGTCTTGTAGGTCTTCATAGAATCATCCAACTTCAGCTTCTTTAAGATTACTGGTTGGGGCATAGACTTAGATTATTGAATGATATTGAATTACTTGGATTACATAGACTTGGATTACTGAATTATTGATGTTGAATGATTTGCCTGGAAACAAACAGAGATTATTCTGTAGTTTTTGAGATTGCATCCAAGTACTGCATTTCGGACTCTTGTTGACTATGATGGGTACTCCATTTCTTCTAAAGGATTCTTGCCCACAAGAGTAGATGTAAAGGTCATATGAGTTAAATTAAGATCTACTCTTAGCAACTTTCAAATTTTCAATAGAGTATTATTAACTGTAGTCCCATCCCAGTTATTTTAGACCCTGACTCTACATTCCATGTGTTTTCTGTTTACCTTGTGGGTATGTCACTTAAGAGAAAACTTAGAAAAAGACAATAAAAATAAATTACTGAATAAAAATATTCGTTATTTATAGATGAGTGAATAAAAACAACTAAAAGAGTTGCTCAAATACACTGGCAATTAGGAAAACACAGATTAAAGTGACAATAAAAATAAGCTATAAGGATATATTGTATAGCACAGGGAATATAGCCAATATTTTATAACTTTAGATAAAGTATAATTAATAAAAAAGTGGAACCACTCTGTTGCATGTCTAAGGCCAATAAAATATTATAAATCAACTACATTTGAATAACAAATTTAAAAGTCACATACACACAAATAAAGTAATAAATACCACTGGCAAAAATTTAAAAGACTGTAATCTTGGATTGCAAGGAGATTCAACCAGTCTATCCTGAAGGAGATCAGTCCTGGGTGTTCATTGGAAGGACTGATGCTGAAGCTGAAACTCCAATACTTTGGTCACCTCATGCAAAGAGTTGACTCATTTGAAAAGACCCTGATGCTGGGAGGGATTGGGGGCAGGAGAAGAAGGGGACGACAGAGGATGAGATGGCTGGATGGCATCACCGACTCGATGGGCATGAGTTTGAGTAAACTCCGGGAGTTGGTGATGGACAGGGAGGCCTTGCATGCTGTGAATCATGGGGTCTCAAAGAGTTGGACATGACTGAGCGACTGAACTGAACTGAATATTTATGCATGGCTAGTAGCAAGGTGAATTAACATCTTCTTTATGGAAATAACCAGGCAACCACTAATTAATTTATCCATTAAAATGATCTATTAAAATTAAAAAATTAACATGGTTTCCAACCTAGCAGTCTACTGTTTGACTGTAGTCCTTAGAAATTAAATAATCAATATGGAAAGTCACATTTACAAGCAAATTTACTGAAGCTTTGTTAGTTAAGGGGAAAAAAAAAAACCACACACAAATGCAAGCTAAAATAAAAAAGCGGTAGGGGAAAATCTGGTGAAATTGTTGGTATCACCTCACCAAGGTATATTTTTAGATACCAGAAACAATGAACTTAGAGATATAGTTGAGAAAGTATTATAGAATGAGAAAGTAAAAGGTGCAGAAGAATCTGTGTAAAATGATCCAATTTGTAAAATAAACATGGACCAACAAAACTCCATGTGTGTGTTTATGATGATATGAACATAGAGAAAAATACAGACAATAATTTTAGTCTACTAATATGGGAGACTGAGGAATTGTAAGGATAGGAAAAATGAGGGCAAGAGAAAAAGAAAGAAAAAGATGACATTAAGCAGGTCTTTGTCAAAGATGATATGATTCCATTTATGTAAAATTAACTTGTGTATGCATATGTGTATAAAGAAGTAGGGAAAAAGAAACCAACCTAGACACAATTGAATAGACCAACCTAGACAAAATTTGAGAAATTTGAGAAACCAACCTAGACAGAATTGAATAGATTGAAAAAGAAAATATCAAAGTAATGGAGATAGTATTATTTTAGATTATACAACAGAAGTTATCCAATCAATTGTTAGCGAACCCATCTATGTGTATATGTATGCTTTTGTATTTGCAGTTACTTGTGTAATAGGGAGGAACAAATCTGACTCTATATTAATCTGCCTCCATATTAGATCTGTTTTTCTTTTTTTCACTTTAACCTTTGTATTCTATTGCTTTTGCTTCCAGTTAAGACTGTTGCCTATAGTCTCAAATATACAGAATATTTCATTCTTAAGGCTCTGACTTTTAAAGGTATAACCCTTTCGCATTTATATAGAGATAAAGAGTTGCAGAGCGGAGGATAACATTTGTCTTGTTGGAGGTTTGCTGGAGCATTGTGATGTGACCTCTGTGGACAGTTGCAAGAATAAAGGATTCTGACACCAAGAAGTTGGCAACGACCAACTACACCTTCTCCCTTTTTTAGTATAAAAAGAAGTCTAAATTCTAACTCAGGTAAGATGGTTCTCTAAGACATTAGCCTGCTATCTCCTCGGACCTCTGGTTTTTCAAAGAAAGTGTTGTACAATGACTTTCCTATTTCCTCATCTCCCTATTTATTGACCTGCCATGTGGTGAGCAGAACAAGCTTGGACTTGGTAACATGTGTATATATATATGTGCCTAGTCAGAGTTATGAAAGACACGCATGGACATGGTGGACAGCTTTTTATTCACACATCTTGTGGAAATTTGAAAAAAATATTTGCTTTAAAAAATTTCATTATTTTTATAATTTAAAAAAGTCTAATAAAGAAAAATATTATTTTAAGATAATAGAATATTTTTTCAAAGGAGAAAAAAAACAAACCCAAAGCAAGCTAATGGTTATCAAGGGCTCAGAAGCACTTTACAATTCTATTCAGACAATCTGGTTAGCTACCTCAGTGGGTATTAACTCAACGTTAAATAAATTGTTAGTGAGTTAAAATGAAAATGGTAATAAGACCGAATGTGATATGTGCATCCAAAGTTCGCTTTGAGCCAGATCCATCCTAGTTCTTGAGAGTTTTGGCCAGAAGTCTAAACTGCAACCACTTGTTCTAACCCTGACCTCTGCCTAGGAGGGGCTTATCTTTTAAAGGCAGGGCCTGGCTGATAAAATGCCTAGACAGGGTTTGTGGTTTTCTTGCCCAGCACAGCAGATTTCAACTTGGACTGTCATTACAGCTTCCATGAAGAGTCCCAGGAGTTCTATAAACTTGAGGTTAAACCCTGGCCAGTACACAGAGACCTGGGAACAACCTTTCCAAAACAATCCTCTACAAATGCTTTTTGCCTCAGTGGGAGGAAGGGAGGAACAGGCAGCATTATGCGACTGTGGATGTTCCATCACACAATGTCGTGCAGCTGATTAGAGCCTCGGACAGAAAATTAATGATAGTTTGTTTTCCCATGACTTGGGGTTTGTCTTATAGCCTGTCTTGGAATTCCAGGCTGTTTTGGATCACTGTGATTGTTTAATTCCTGCTGGTCTTTAAGGAGAGATGCTTGAGACTCAAGAGAGGTGGACACTGAGCACCTCCGATTATCTGGACTTTTCACCACTCAGAAGGATGAACAGTGAATTAAAGGGCCTCCTCTGCATTCTGCCTCCATGTCCCCTCCCAATTTTCTTCCTCTTCAATTCACTATCATATATTAATAACAAGGCAGTTATAGATGTTGAATCAAAGTACCTAAGTGCAATGGAATTTTATCTCATCTGAATATTTCTTTCATTGGAGATTATGAATCTCTTAAGAGCCCTAATTTATTTATTTATCATTATTCAAATATTTTATTTATCTATTTGGCTGTGCTGGGTCATCTTAATAGTTCTGGCAGGCGGAATATTTAGTGTTGGCATGTGAACTCTTACTTGTGATATATGACTCTAGTTCCCTGACCCGGGTTCAAACCTGAGCCCCTTGCACTGACAGTGTGAGTCTTAACCATGGTACCACCAGGGAAATACCCAAGCCCTGCTTTATTAACTAACCCTAATCCAGAAAATTCATGGACACATTGGCTAATTATGACAAAGGCTCATTGACTGATGAGGACTGGTGATTTCTGATATGTTGGGCCATTTGCGGGTTTTCCTTTCTTTCTGCAATGTTTTTAAAGCTAAGAATTCTATATAGATATGACAGGAGAGCAGCAATATTTCTGAACATACTACTTCCCAGTCTTACTGTGGGAATACCTAGTCTTTAGGAAAGTATAGATTAATTCAGAGAAAGTAGAACACTAGCTGATTTGGGTGAATTTGTATTCTTTGCATTTAAGCTTACTTTTGGACACTCCTTTATCAAAAAATCACCCAGCTCCAGTACTTTTCCTTCAAATAACTGAGGCTGTTCATCCCTTAGTCTATATATTTTTATTCTGTAATTTCTCCTTTGGATGTCATGTGATACACTTATTTATTATAAGATGCCTCAAATATCATGCCTGACATATAGGAGGTATTCAGTATGTAATTTTTATATGAAGGAATGCCATGATCTTTAATATATTTAGTCAGGACAGGCTAGGCTATGCTGTAGTAACAAAGAACTCTGAAATCTCAGTGGCTTAGCACAACAAAAGTACATTCCTTACTCACCACAAGCTCTGATGTAAGTTGGCAGGGGCAGGTCTTCTACATCTGGTGAGTTAAAGATTCCCTTTAATTTGTGAGGTTGTCTTCTCAACAACTGACTTCCAGACTAGTCCCAGTAAAGGAAGGGAAAGATCAAAGAGACCCATCGACTCTCAAGTTCGTTGGGATAGAAATGGGAAATAGAAATGGGAAATCACTTGCTCTTACATTTCTGTGTGTCAGATGCAATCATGTGCCCCTGACCCAGCAACAGGGAAGTGTGGGAGATGCGAGGACTTCATGAATATTCAGTGAGGACTACAGGTCCCTGTTGACCTTGAATTTTAGGGAACAATGGGGTATAAATTTAAAGTCAATGCAATATTATCCATATTTAGTTGTCTAGACTTCATTGCCTCTGAAAACTACAGAGAATTTTGTGGGGAAAAATTTTCATGGTAAAACAAGTTTGGGAAATGCTGTGTGCTACATTTAACTCTTTGAATTTACAATGTGTAATTGTTTATTAAAGACTTTGAGAAGTTCCACATTAAAGAAACCTGTTAAATAAGAATAGACAAGATATCACAGAGAGAGGTCAATTTATTACTATTTTTATTTGATAAATAGTTTTTGAATATCATTCTTTGCCAGGTGTTGAGCTAGACTTTTGGGGAAATTATATGAGAAAGATCCTTTCCTTGCTTACAAGGAGATTAATTCTGAGGGAAGAGTATAAAGCAATTCCAAATGAGTGATCACATTACAATAGTGGATAAATATTTTATGTATTCACCAATGGGTATCTATATTTTTTTATACCAAAGAAAATGGTCTTGTGGTTCATTTGTATGTAGTTGGGGTGTTATTTTATAGCATTTTTATCCTACTGTAGGCAGAAAATTATTAAAGATATGCTATTTTTTAGAGCAGTTTTATGTTCACAGTAAAATTGAGCAGAAGGAACAGAGACTTCCCATATATGCCTGTCAGACAGTTTAAAATATTATGACACCAGTTTACTTTCTGCATAGTTGACAGTTTTCCTTAGTAGAATATACTGTAAACAATTGTGTTATCAAGATAATATATCATAGATGCCAAATTAATAACAAAATATTCTAATGTGACTCTTACATTTTTAACTAGAAATGGTGCATTCTTATGTTATAAATATTAAACAAGTCAAATGGAGTATATAAAAATGTTAAAACTTTTGCCTACAGCCTTTAAGTCCTCTAATCTCTTTTTCCAGAAGTAGCTACTATTGCCTTTTTTTCTTTCAATATTCACATATGTACATGCCTATGCAAATGTAGCCCTGGCCCTCTGTATGTGAAGATTCTATATTTGAGGGTTCCGCATCTGTGAATTCAACCAACTGTGGATGGAAAATATTCAGGAAAATATTCCAGAAGTTTCCAATAAGCAAAACTTCAACTTGCCATACACTGGCAACTATTTACAAAATGCTGACATTGTACTTACAACTATTTACATCGTGTTAGATAGTACAAGTAATCTAGAGATGATTCCTAGTATGTAGGTGGATGTGCATTGGTTATATTCAAATACTATACCATTGGGTATGTATCCTTTAGGACTTCCCAGGCGGTCCCAGTGATAATGAACCTGCCTGACATGCAGGAAATGTAAGAGATGCGGGTTCAATTCCTGGGTCAGGAAGATCTCCTGGAGGAGGGCATGGCAACCCACTCCAGTATTCTTGTCTGGAGAATTCCATAGACAGGGTAGCCTTGTGGGGCACAGTCCACGGGGTTGCAAAGAGTCGGACATGACGAAAGCAACTTAGCACACACGGACATGTACCCTTACAATCCAAGTATGTATCCTTCAGTGAGTCCCTGACTTGAACATTTGTAGATTGTGATATTCAAGGGAGTTCTGGAACCAGACCCCTCAGATAGAAAAGGATGATTGCACATATCCCTTTTAAAAACATAAATGATAAACTATGCTAAGTATTGTTCTGTATTTTTTAAAATAAAAAATGTATCTAGAATTTTATTCCATATACACACAAATTGCTTGGATGTACCATGTAGCTAGCACCCTAATGATGATCATTTAAGTCAAAATGGTCTTCAAAATTTATTTTTCAAAACGTTATACTTTTGAAATTAAAGAAAAGCAGCCAAAGTAAACTAATGCATCCTTAAAATGTGGTTCTTGTGAGATTTTAATACCCAAGTGGCTTTTTTTTAAGTACACTGTTTTGTACTTTTAACATATACTTATATTCACTCCACACAGTTACATATGACTTTGTGTATGTTTTATGTGCAGTTTAAAACATGGGTTTTTTTTTTTTTTAAAGAACATTAATTGATTTAGGTGTTAGACTCACTAGGAGGTAGCATTCAAGAGTTAAATATTTTAAACTCATAGAAATATACCCTTGAACATAACATGGGTATAATAGAAAATGTTACTGATGATAATTCCATAAACTTTGCGGAGCTTCTCAAAGATATTAATTTTATGTTATCACATCTAAAAATATAATTGATTTTTATACTGTGATGAAAATGTAGAACTGAGAACACAGAAATTTAGGAAAAAAGGTTAACAAGTTTCCCTTTGAGTATTTAATGTAAATAGGAAAATGAACTGGCAAGAGTAATTAGTTACTTTTTCCTCCCTCATCTAAGACAGCTGCCAGGAAACAGGGAGGAAGGACAGGGGCCAGAGATCTTCCACCTGCCACAGCAATGAGCAATCACTCCCATCTTCAAAGTGATTTACAAACATTAATGTAGCTTCCCAACAGCCATATAGGGCAGGGAGGTTATAATTACCTTGTTTTACAAATGGGCGATGGAGACACAAATAGGTTAAGGGTTTGCCATAGGCACACCGTGATTTCTCTGGTTGAAGAACAGGAGAGCTTGGCTTCCCTGGCTCCCCTCACACCCCAGCTCAGTGTGGCTTCTTCTTCCAGGAGAAGGTCCTGGCCCTCAGACACCAGCACTGTCCTAGGAAAAACACAGCCAGATCTCCACTAGGACAAAGAGATAGAGAATTAGGGCCAAGTGCCTAATTCAATGACTCTGTGTAGATAATCTCATTAGCTGTCAAAGGGCAAGGATGTGCACCCAGTGGGTGTTTGTCAAGAACCTGCTGGTAATCATGGGCGAATCACTCGGGTCATAGAGGCAACCGCTCTACCCCAACTCTGTAGATAATGGTCTGATCTGACTTTTCGAAGACTGGCAGGATCTAGGTTTCAAGCTAAAACAAAAGGTCTCTCTCATCAACTGGTGTTGAACTCTTTCCCAAAGAGTTTCCCTGCTGCTTTCAGGTGTAAGGCAGACAGTTGAGAGAACTGCATGACAAATATTAAATGATGTGTAGATTGGCCATCTGGGAATGAGTCATTGGGCTTATCTTTCTATCTGTCCTAATCCTATTACTTTCAAATGTAATAGAGGTTAATACTGCTGGACTTCTAAAGGTGGAAAGTTGTGTAAGGGAAAGTGTAAAGAGAAACTTCTTTTTGGCTGCACTGCACAGCATGTGGGATCTTACTTCCCTGACCAGGGATTGAACCTGAGAGCCCTGAAGAAGTGCAGAGGCCTAACCCCTGAACCACCAGGGAAGTCTCAAAGAGAAACTTTTAAAATAGATATCATTTGTCCATTCATTTGCTATTGGCTAGGCATAGAGTGCATTTTAGGAGGGAGAACAATCAGAGTTATAAAGATTTTTAGAAACAGAGCTTTATTATAGCTCAAGAATCGATGAACAACCTCAAACCACCTTCCTATTATCTATATCACTGGGGATGGCAAGTGGGCAAGCTGATTGATAGGACACACATGCTGATTATGGAGAAGGCCTAGAACAGGCTCCTAGACAATCTATATATCTCTTGGACAATATATGCATTTGCATGCCTATATACATATAGACACAGATACACAAGCACATATGTATGAGAGATACATTTCCCATCTGCAAGTGTGCATCAGGAATAAATACATGCAGCATATATTTACTTAATTATACATATATATATATACATATGTGTTTCAGTTATTTGTGCAAATGTCTTATCTCCTAACTGGAGGGCAAACTTCTTGAAACTGCGGGGAGCATGCTCTTCTCATCTTTTTCACCCTACCCAAGACCTAGCAGTTTTTTGCTTATCACATATCAAATAATATCCCAATATGTGTGAATAAAGATGTAGTCTCAACTTTCAAGACACTTAAAGCTCTGAAACACCTTCTAGGATTGGCTTGATCTTTCAGAGCCTGCTACCCAGAAAAATAAATCTAAAGTCTCTCTTTGAATGGGTGTTCTAAAAGACCGTGGTACAATTATTCTTGTTCTGGAGACAGGGCCCAAAGGTAAAGGCCAAAGTTTATAATTTAAATGTCTTCATCATTTTCACATTGTATTTTCCTTATAGCAATGAACTACAAATTAACTATTATTAAGAAATATTAGGAACTACTCCTGCAAAAGATGATAATAGAATACTAAAGTGACTATTTCTTTATACCATCTATATTTTGGGGAAGTTTAGAATTTCAATGAACTCTGCGTTTTCTTTTTTCTCTCTTTCCCCAAACTCCTAACCCAGTGAGTAACCTTCAGTGTTTACCCAAATTTTCATTTTTCTCTTGGAGGGTTCTGGTTAAGTCTAAAGATGTTGAAACTGCATTTCAAAAAGGCACAAAACCCTGCTTTTTAAAAATTAAAAAATCAAAACCAAACCAAACCACAATGTTGAAAATGCATTCCTTTTATATTTGTTTGTATAGATAACTCGGAAAGTTCCTGTAAGAAGAAATTCCATTGACATGTTTTCATCTTATGCATTTCAGTTGCAATAAAACAACCTTGCTGCCTTTTTTTTTTTGCTGGTTGTGATACTGCCCCAGCCTTTGGTGGCATTTTCTCTCCTGTGGCTAGCTTCTTTTGGTTGTGGGCCCTGGTTGGTTGCTGGCGGCCTATGCTGATACCCGATTGATTATTTTGCCTTCTGCCCCTGGTCCTGGGTGTTCTTTCAGGCAGCCCAGGCCCTTTCTGCAACAGTGGCGCTCCTCCACCTGTGAGTAGATCAGTTCCATCTGTCCTCAGCCCTCTTTGAACAGTGGCTCAGTTCAGAGCCATAAATGCCTAGGTCCATGAGCCAACCCAGTCTCCTTGGTTGATAGGATCCATGACAGGATCACAAGCCCCAGGGTCATAAACATCATTTGGGCGCTAATAAATTTCAAGCTTTGAAAGGAGGTGTTTATGTCTAGTAAGAGATACTGTTTGCAGAAGGAACTTTCTTGGGGCATCTGTAATTTGTTTGGTAGCAGTGACACACTGGGGGCCTGGCAAGAGAACTTCTTTCAGGTGTCAGGTAAAGGGAGACAGCGCCACGTGGTGGCAAGAACCCCGGGACCGCCTGGCGTACCCTCCCGTCCCAGCCTGCCCCGTCTCTGACAGCTCCTTCTCAGCGCAGTTACTTTCACCACCCGTCTTTTGTAGCTGTCTCTCTTCATCTGCAAAAGAATAGCGATGCACACTTGAATATTCCGGGAAAAGGGATGTTAATATTTATTACACTGCTTTCCTGATAGCTCAGTTGGTAAAGAATCCGTCGGCAATGCAGGAGACCTCAGTCCGATTCCTGGGTGGTGGGGAAGATCCGCTGGTGAGGGGATAGGCTACCCATTCCAGTTGTCTTGGGCTTCCCATGAGGCTCAGCTGGTAAAGAATCTGCCCACAATGTGGGAGACCTGGGTTTGATCTCTGGGTTGGGAAGATCCTCTGGAGAAGGGTAAGGCCACCCACTCCAGTATTCTGGCCTGGAGAAGTCCATGGACTGTATAGTCCATGGGGTTGCAAAGAGTTGGACGGGACTGAGCGACTTTCACTTTTTCAGCCCTCTTTGGTCTCACCGTTTGCATCCTTCCCTACTTGTGTAATGGAATTTTGGAACTTTGATATTGCAGTTCAAGGTCTTGGGTGGGATTATAGAATAAAATGTATGGAAGTTTGTTCTTTGGATGTCTTTAAGAGTAGGATAAATTTCTATTTCAGTTGGTCTGTGTGGTGTGGTCGCCATGTGTTCCACTAGTTGTTCACACAAAAATGTACTGATCAATCAGCATTGATGAATGATCTCTCAGGACTCTTCAGCAATGCTGGAGATACAAAAGGGGAGATAAGCCATGGGTATACTATCTCGCTGGGAAGGAAAGAAGTAGGAACATGAGAAAAAGGAGTAAGCAAGCCTGTGGTTAGTAGTGGATGTGTGGTCCATCCCCTTTTCTCAGCAGCATCAGGAGCCTGGCTGGCCATTGGTGTGGCTATGTTTCTTCCAGGTTGAGGGGAAATGTGAGGACACTTGGCTTGGCTTCAACTGGCCATCAGGATTTCAATTTTTGCTCTATTTTGGCTGACTGCTTTACAAGGACGAGACTATACTGACAGAGGGTGGTTTAGTTGCTTTGATGGCTCCCAGAGATGGTGGTACGGTTTAGTTAGTAGTGTCGAACCCTGGGTTGGGAAGATCCCCTGGAGAAGGGTATGGCAACCCACTCCAGTATTCTTGCCTGGAGAATCCCCATGGACAGAGGAGCCTGGTGGGTTATGGTCCATAGGGTTGCACAGAGTCGGATATGACTGAAGTGACTTAGCACGCAGGAGGGGTTAGGTGGTTTATTGAGGTGCCTCTGGGTTTTCTCTCTCCCTTGCTGACTTCCTCATTCTGGTGCAGCTGCCCTGCCTCAGAGATGTCTATTTGGAACGTGTTCCACTTTGGAAGGGCTGCTAGGTTAATATGAGTCCAAAATAAGATCTTTAGAGGGTAAAACATGTGACAGTCATAATGAGTTTTATGGCCAAAAATTGAAAGGTTAGCCTGTGTCAACCCTTGGTGGGGGTTTCACCAAAGGGCATGGTGAATTTACTTCCCTATTTTAAAAGATGAGAGGCCATGTAGCTGCCACCAGCATAAAATTGCCTAGCACGAAGTACTTCGGTGAAATGCAGCTCCGGCCTTCAACTTCTGCCCTAACGCCTAAATCTCCCCGCCCCCCTCCCCCTTATGAAATATGTAACTGACACCCTGATGAATGGATGCATCTCTGTGTAGGTCCTGTGGTGAGCAAGTCTGCAGCTGATTAAATCACACATTTCCCATATCATTCTAATGAGTTCTGTGGCATAGTTCCTTGAGCTGACAGCAGTACAATAGCACCTTTTGAACTGTTCCTGGTCTCATGCCAGCAAACTTATCTTTTAATGGTTTTGCACCCACCTTCCAACTCCTAGGGCAAGAGGAGAAAGGAAGGAGTATGTTTTGAAAGAAATTCCAAACTTCTATTGTGTGTTTTCCCATTTATAGTCCAGTTTGTCATTGATAAAAAGCATTGTGGAAAACAGAAGATTGTTTTAGACTTGTTTTAGACTTGTTAGACCTGATGAATCCAAGTTCATCAGGTTTGAACACTTTCACTGAATGTCTACATAAACCAGGCACCCTGCTAAGTTCTGGAGATAGCATGTAGGCAAACTGTTTTGTCATTAGCATTTTTTTTTTTTTTTTTTTGCAATTTTAGTTATCTAAATTGCACATCCTGATTATGAAGTGGGTGAGGAAGTGTCTTTTTTCTGTTTTGTTTTCTTTTGAAGAAGATCCCACACTAAAAAGAGCAATAATATATTTTTTGTTCTTTTGTTCTGTTTTCTATAACTCAAATAGATACTTCCCCATGAAAACTCATCTCTGTAGGATTTTCTTGAGAATTCTGTTAACGTAGCAGTATTTTTTCTTATAATCATGAGAGAAATGTCTCTCAGGATTCACCACCCTGAATAACTGGACTCTTCACAAGTGATTGGTTTGCTTTGGTCTTGTGAGCACAGTGTACTCTGAAAATGTTGTTTTTCTCTTTGTGCAAACATTGGACCCCTGAAGTTAGGGAGACACTGGGATGTTGCAGTGTACAATTCACCCTTACTTCTCCTATTTCTAACTTCATTTATTTATCCTCCCCCTACTGGCATTCTATTAGATTTTCTCACTTATTTTAATCTTCTAGAACCATTTACACATATTTTAATAGATCATATTTTTAATAAATCTCAGATTCTTTTTGGAATGAGGCACAGTATTGATAAATACACCCATAAAAAAGAAAATAATTATACCTAAGACAAACTGCAAGCCAGATACCTTTATGGTTAAAATTTTCTGGAGGTTTTGAGTTTATGTAGACAGCTTTCATGTTCTTCAAGTCCCCAAGTAAAGAATTGGTATATTTCCAGAGAGTTTAATAGGCAAGATGGACTGTAGCTCTATCTAGTTTATTTTCTAGAATATTTTTCATTTACTCTTGTTTGGGTATGTGCATATAGAATAAGAACAGTTTTTCCCATTTTATATTATGAAAATAATACAAGTTCATGTTAAAACATTTCACACAACATATAAGTTGGAATTAAGTATGAAATTAAAAGTCTTTTTCCCTCATTAGTTCTCTAAATTTTACTCCCTTTTATGTAACATTATAGACTTTTCTATGTACTGATAAGAATATGTATGTGTATATATACTTTGATGTTACCTGAATGGATTATACTCTTCTGTGAAGTAGGCTTTGTCAGTTGACAAAATAAGGAAATTCTTTTTCAGGTCTGTATAAACAAATCTCTTTTATTCTTATTACTGGTTTATTGCTCCATACTTCATAGCTTATGTGACTAGTCTCCTAATAGTGGGCACTTAGGACTCCCTCCCTTTTATGAAAGCAAACATCGCTGCCAAAAATATCCTTGTTCATATAATTTTAACACACCTGATGGAAAAGTATATTTCTGGAAATACAACTGCAGAATATGTGCATTGAGATTTGTGATAGTGATTGTCAAATGACTCTCTGAAATGACATTCTCGAGAAAAGGTGATTGTTATTCCCTTATCTTAGACAAGACTTGATATAATCAAACTTTTAAATGCAAAAAACAACTTTTACATTTATTTTAACATGAATCTTATTATGAATGAGTTTGAACCCTTTCATTTATTAATTGCCTCTTTGGGTTTCTTTTTCTGGACTACATCTTTAGGATCTTTGCACATATTCCCCTCACTGAATTGTTTAGATTTATCTTATTATAAAGAGTACTTAAAAAAAATTACTTTATATAAATTTTCTGTCTGTCACAGTATAATTAAAAGAAATCATAATTGATCACCTACTTTTTTCCTTGTGCTGTATATAGATACATGTATATATCCTTCCATACTGATTTCCTTTTATAATTTTAATTAATTAATTTTTATAGTTACATAATATATTACAATTATTTTTTAAGTAGATAAATTAAGATTTTTAGTTGGAGTTTCAACAGCAAACTTAAAAATTAATAGAATGTATAGACAAAAAAGTAGAAGAATATAGTGTACCTGAAAAGCACTATAACCCAATTTAACATAAATTGCCAACATCCATCCGATCATAGAAAAAGCAAGAGAATTCCAGAAAAACCTCTACTTCTGCTTCATTGACTATGGTCATTCAGTTGTGTCCGACTCTTTGCGACCCCATGGATTATACAGTCCATGGAATTCTCCAGGCCCAAATACTGCAATTAGTAGCCTTTCCCTTCTCCAGGGCATCTTCCCAACCCAGGGATCGAACCCAGGTCTCCTACATTGCGGGCGGATTCTTTACCCACTGAACCACCAGGGGAGCCCCGTCACTGACTACACTTAAGCCTTTGACTGTGTGGATCACAACAAACTGTGGAAAATTCTTAAAGGGATGGGAATACCAGACCACCCTACCTGCCTCCTAAGAAACCTGTATGCAGGCAAGAAGCAACAGTTTGAATCAGGCATGGAACAATGAACTGATTCAAAATTGGGAAAGGAGTATCTCAAGGCTGTATATTGTCACCCTGCTTATTTAACTTATGTAGTGTACATCATGAGAAACGCTGGGCTGGATGAAGCACAAACTGGAATCAAATTGCCAGGACAAATATCAATAACGTTAGATAGGCAGATGACAAAACCCTTATGGCAGAAGTGAAGAGGAACTAAAGAGACTCTTGGTGAAGGTGAAAGAGTAGAGTGAAAAAGCTGGCCTAAAACTCAACATTCAAAAAACTAAGATCGTGGCATCTGGTCCCATCACTTGATGGCACATCAGCTCAGTTCAGTTCAGTTCAGTCGCTCAGTCGTGTCCGACTCTTTGCAACCCCATGAACCGCAGCACACCAGGCCTCCCTGTCCATCACCAACTCCCGAAGTTTACCCAAACCCAAGTCCATTGAGTTGGTGATGCCATCCAACCATCTCATCCTCTGTTGTCCCCTTCTCCTCCTGCCCTCAATCTTTCCCACCATCAGGGTCTTTTCCAATGAGTCAGTTCTTTGCATCAGGTGGCCAAAGTATTGGAGTTTAAGCTTCAACATCAGTCCTTCCAATGAACACCCAGGACTGATCTCCTTTAGGATGGACTGGTTGGACCTCCTTGCAGTCCAAGGGACTTCCAAGAGCCTTTAACACCACAGTTCAAAAGCATCAATTCTTCAGCACTCAGCTTTCTTTAGAGTCCAACTCTCACATCCATACATGACCACTGGAAAAACCATAACCTTGACTAGACAGATTTTTGTTGGCAAAGTAATGTCTCTGCTTTTTAATATGCTGTCTAGGTTGGTCATAACTTTCCTTCCAAGGAGTAAGCATCTTTTAATTTCATGACTGCAATCACCATCTGCAGTGATTTTGGAGCCCCCCCCCAAAAAAAAAAGTCAGCCATTGTTTCCACTGTTTCCCTATCCATTTGCCATGAAGTGATAGGACCAGATGCCATGATCTTAGTTTTCTGGATGTTGAACTTTAAGTCAACTTTTTCACTCTCCTCTTTCACTTTCATCAAGAGGCTCTTTAGTTCTTCTTCACTTTCTGCCATTAGAGTGGTTTCATCTGCATATCTGAGGTTACTGATATTTCTCCAGGCAATCTTGATTCCAGCTTGTGCTTCCTCTAGCCCAGTGTTTCTCATGATGTACTCTGCATATAAGTTAAATAAGTAGGGTGACATAGACAGCCTTGATGTACTCCTTTTCCTATTTGGAACCAGTCTGTTGTTCCATGTCCAGTTCTAACTGTGGCTTCCTGTCCTGTACACAAGTTTCTCAAGAGGCAGGTCAGGTGGTCTGGTATTCCCATCTCTTTCAGAATTTTCCACAGTTTATTGTGATCCACACAAATATTTATTGGCATAGTCAATAAAGCAGAAATAGATGTTTTTTTCTGGAACTCTGTTGCTTTTTCAATGATCCAGCGGATGTTGGCAATTTGATCTTTGGTTCCTCTGTCTTTTCTAAATCCAGCTTGAACATCTGGAAGTTCACGGTTCACGTATTACTGAAGCCTGGCTTGGAGAATTTTGAGCATTACTTTACTAGCGTGTGAGATGAGTGCAATTGTGTGGTAGTTTGAGTATTCTTTGGCATTACCTTTCTTTGGGATTAGAATGAAAACTGACCTTTTCCAGTCCTGTGGCCACTGCTGGGTTTTCCAAATTTGCTGACATACTGAGTGAAGCACTTTCACAGCATCATCTTTTAGAATTTGAGATAACTCAGCTGGAATTCCATCATCTCCACCAGCTTTGTTCATAGTGATACTTCCTAAGGCTCACTTGACTTCACATTTCAGGATGTCTGGCTCTAGGTGAGTGATGATACCTTCGTGATTATCTGGGTCGTGAAGATCTTTTTTTACAGTTCTTCTATGTATTTTTGCCACCTCTTCTGAGTATCTTCTGCTTCTGTTAGGTTCATAGCATTTCTGTCCTTTATCAAACCCATCTTTGCATGAAATATTCCTTTAGTATCTCTAATTTTCTTGAAGAGATCTCTAGTCTTTCCCATTCTATTGTTTTCTTTTATTTCTTTGCATTGATCGCTGAGGAAGGCTTTCTTATCTCTCCTGGCTATTCTTTGGATCTCTGCATTCAAATAGGTATATCTTTCTTTTTCTCCTTTGCTTTTCACTTCTCTTCTTTTCACAGCTATTTGTAAGGCCTCCTCAGACAGCCATTTTGCTTTTTTGCATTTGTTTTTCTTGGGTATGGTCTTGCTCCCTGTCTCCTGTACAATGTCACGAACCTCCATCCATAGTTCATCAGGCACTCTGTCTATCAGATCTAGTCCCTTAAATCTATTTCTCACTTCCACTATATAGTCATAAGGGATTTGATTTAGGTCATACCTGAATGGTCTAGTGGCTTTCCCCACTTTCTTCAATTTAAGTCTGAATTTGGTAACAAGGAGTTCATGATCTGAGCTACAGTCTGCTCCCGGTCTTGTTTTTGCTGATTGTATAGAGCTTCTACATCTTTGGCTGCAAAGAATATAATCAATCTGATTTCGGTATTGACCATCTGGTGATGTCCATGTGTAGAGTCTTCTCTTATGTTGTTGGAAGAGGGTGTTTGCCATGACTAGTGCATTCTCTTGACAGAACTCTGTTAGCCTTACCCCTGCTTCATTCTGTACTCCAAGGCCAAATTTACTCCAGGTTTTTGTCGACTTTCTACTTTTACATTCTAGTCCCCTATAATGAAAAGGACATCTTTTTTTGATGTTAGTTCTAGCAGGTCTTGTAGTTCTTCACAGAACCGTTCAAATTCAGCTTCTTCAGCATTACTTGTCGGGGCATAGACTTGGAATATCATGATATTGATTGGTTTGCCTCGGAAACAAACAGAGATCATTCTGTCGTTTTTGAGATTGCATCCAAGTACTGCATTTTGGACTCTTTTGTTGACTATGATAGCTACTCCATCTCTTCTAAGGGATTCCTGCCCACAGTAATAGATATATTGGCCATCTAAGTTAAATTCACCCATTCCAGTCCATCTTAGTTTGCTGATTCATAGAATGTTGATGTTCACTCTTGTCATCTCCGATGGGGAGAAAATGGAAACAGTGACAGACTTTATTTTCCTGGGCTTCAAAATCACTGTGGATGGTGACTATAGCCATGAAATTAAAAGACTCTTGCTCCTCGGAAGAAAAGCAATGACAAACCTAGGTAGCATATTAAAAAGCAGAGACATCACTTTGCAGACAAATGTCCGCATAGTCAAAGCTATGGTTTTTTCAGTAGTCAGGTATGGATGTGAGAATTGGACCATAAAGAAGGCTGAGCACTGAAGAATTGATGCTTTTGAACTGTAGTGTTGGAGAAGACTCTTGAGAGTCCCTTAGACTGCAAGGAGATCAAACCAGTCAATCCTAAAAGAAATCAGTCCTGAATATTCATTGGAAGAACTGATGCTGAAGCTGAAGCTCCAATACTTTGGTCACCTGATGCAAAGAGCCAACTCATTAGAAATGACCCTGATGCTATGAAAGGAGGAGAAGGGGACGACAGAGGATGAGATGGTTGGATGGCATCACCGACTCGATGGACATGAGTTTGAGCAAACTCCTGGAGATGGTGAAGGACGAGGATGTCTGGCATGCTGCAGTCTGTGGGGTCACAAAGAGTCAAACACAACTTAGTCACTAAACAATAACAACAATGATCCTATTACCATTTTATAAATTGTTTGGGGTTTACTTTTTGTAGGTCTTCTCCTTCTCTGTGTTTTCTGCCTAGTGAAGATCCTTCAGCATTTGTTGCAAAGCCGGTTTGGTGGGGCTGAATACTCTTAACTTTTGCTTTTTCTGGAAAGCTTTTGATTTTTGCCATCAAATCTGAAGGAGAGTCTTGCTCAGTAGAGTATTCTTGGTTGCATTTTCTTCCCTTCCATCAGTAAATATATTATGCCATTTCCTTTTGGTTTATAGAGTTTTTGTTGAGAAATCAGCTCATAACCTTATGGGAGTTCCTTGTATATTATTTGTTATTTTCTCCTTGTTGCTTTTAATATTTTATCTTTAAGACTATATCTTTTCCCATGTTTGGGAAATTTCAGCTATTATCTCTTCAAATATTTTCTCAAGTTCTTTTCTCTTCTCCTTCTGTGACCCCTATGATGGTGTGTTTAATGTTATCCTAGAGGTCTGCCTGCATTTTTTTTCATCCTTTTTTCTATATTCTGTTTTTCAACAGTGATTCCCACCATTCTGTCTTTTAGGTCACTTAACTTGAGGTTTTTCTGCCTCAGTTATTCTGCTATCGATTCCATCCAGTGTATTGTTAACCTCTATTTCTTTGTTCTTTAGTTCTTCTTGGTCTTTGGTAAACATTTCTTGTATCTTCTCCATTCTGTTTCCAAGACCCTGGATCATTTTCACTATCACTATTTTGCATTCATTTCTGGAAAGTTCCCTATCTCCTCTTCATTTAGTTATTTTTCTGGAGCTTTATCCTATCCCTTCATCTGGGACATAATCTTCTGCATTTTCATTGTGATTACTTTCTGTGATGCGGTTTTCATCCTGGCAGCTGCAGTATTGTAGTTCTTCTTGCTTCTTCTGTCTGCCCTCTGGTGGGTGAGGTTAAGAGACTTGTGTAAGTTTCCTGATGGGAAGGGAACTGTGGATAGTGGGAAAAACTGTGTCTTGCTCAGTAAAACTTTTATCTGATTGTTGGCTGATGGATAGAGCTGTGCTGTTAGCTGTTTGGCCTGAGGTGACCCAATCCCGGAGTCTACAGGCTCTGTGGTAGGATTAATGGCAACCTCCAAGAGGGCTCACAAGGGGGCCCTCCCAGGACTGCTGCTGCCAGTGGCCCCGTTCCCATGGCCAGCCTCTGCTGAACCGCACCACATAGGAAGCAGTCCAACACTAGCAGGTAGGTCTGCTTCAGTCTCCTGTGGGGTCACTGCTCCTTCCCCCTGGGTCCTGGTGCACACACGATTTTGTTTGTGCCCTCCAAGAATGGAGCCTCTATTTCTTCCAACCCTGCGGAAGTCCTGTAATCAAACCCCTTCACTGGCCCTCAAAGATAGATTCCCTGGGAATTCATAGCCCTTTCGCCTGATCCCCTGGCTGGGAAGTCTGATGTGGGCTCAGAACTTTCACAACCTTCTTTGGTATTATTTTTCTCCAGTTTGTGAGTTGCACAGCCAACAGGAATGGGATTTGATTTTATCGCGATTGCACCCCTCCTACTGTCTTGTTGTAACTTCTCCTTTGTCTTTGGACATGAGTATCTTTTTTCGGTGAGTTCCAGAGTCCTCCTGTCAGTGGTTTTTCTACAGCTAGTTGTGATTTTGGTGCTCTCGCAGGAGGAAATGTGTGCATTTCCTTCTACTCCACCATCTTGAGCCAATCTCCCATACTGATATTCTTTTTTATAGTTGAATTTATCAATATTTCTGTTATGCAGATTTTTTATCCTTCTTTAATATCCTCAAAATTGTAAGCATATCTAATTATGCTTTTCTGGTACATTTTATGATTTAATTTTTTGAACTGAAGTTTTTGACCCATTTAGAATGAATTTGGTTCAAGAAGTAATGTATGAATTGAGTATTTTTTTGGGGTTTTTTTTTTTTTTTTGCCTCACCAGTTTCTCCAATACCAGGTTTTACTCATTGTTTTGAAATGCCACCTTCATCTTTTTTTCCTGTACTCTTTAGCTTATCTCATTGATCTATTTCTGTCTTATCAGCTCTAGTACTAGAAATGTTTACTCTTTTTTAGTCTCTTCTTAGTCTTAAAATGTATTCAACTTTGAGTCGAATTATTTGCCTCTGCTTGGAGTCCCTGTGGGACTTAGGGGAACCTGCTAGTGTTGGAAATGGGCTAGACCTGTTCCCTTGGGATCTGTGTACCTCTAAATACAACCCACTGGGGCAATCAGCTGATATTCCACTACCATCATATGTTTATTCTACATTTCAGATAGTGCTTTAGTGTGATTATCTCGTTAATCCTAACAACAGTCTTATAATGTGGAGGTTTTGCTATCTGGCAAGTGACTTTCATAGAGGTTCTGGGGTTAGACCAACATTGCATAGCTCCCATGTGCCACAGCCAGGACTCCTGCCCATTTCTCTGTATGCTTTCCCCAAAGCACAGCGGCTCCATTTCCAGGGTAACACTGGATCTTTTGCTCAAGGTTATCTCTACCAAAAGGTGCTCCTTCTTCAGGCTTTTGAGCAGGTGATGCCTCAATAGGATCTGATATTTTATTCGTGGCTCTTTTCAGTTAAATCCTCAAACACCCTTTGGAAATACACCCTTAGTAGCTGACAGCAGGCTGGCCAGCACTGACAGCCTGCTCCCCTGGCTTTTATCTGCAGCTCCACCAGCAAGAGGCTGGCAAGATGGGGGTGGCCATTGCTGACTGTTTTCAACTCTCTGCTTTTTTTTTTTTTTTTTTTTTTTTAAAGAAGAAATCTTTTAGATAACACTCTAAATTCTTGGAGCTGATATTTATCAGCACCCTCTGTGATTGCAAAGTACTTTTCAGAAGAGAGAAAGTAGGTTTGACAGATAAGCTGCATAATTAAAGGATTAACATCATTTCTCCTGAAATTAAATTAGGAACAGACGACTTTTGTACTGACTTGTTTATGATAAAATTATTTGATGTCATTTTGCAGGGAATAACCCTCAAACCATGAGATAGTGTCAGTTTTAATATTTTAGCCTCAGAGGTAAGTGGGAAAGGACATTTACATGACATGACAGGTGGTGCATACTTGAATTGTCTCCAACTTGTCAAATCTAGGTGTTTCTCTTTTCTTGAGTGTAGATAAATATTTCCTTTCCTCCTCTTTTTTATCTGTGGAGAGAAAATTTTTTTCTTCTAGTTGTATTCTGGAAGCAATCTAAATTTTATGCGGATTGGGTGATGCTCTAATTGGGTGATTCAATCTCTTCCTCTGACCCAGGCCCCAGTGACAGAAAGCATGTTTGGAGAAAACGGATTGGAGGGATTTGGGGTGGGGGTATAAGACTTGGATAAAAAAGTTGTGCAGAAGACTAGTATTTTTCCCCTTGAATCAAATTTTTATTTTTTTTAATCAGGTCTGAACAAACATCTACTACTGTAACTAACTTTTATTTTCACATATTCTCTTATTTGTCCGTTTAAAAAAAGTCCTCAAGGTAAGTTTAACCTCTCTGGAATCCAGGGATATGAAAGCAGAGAGAGAGAAAAATAGAACACCATGTTTAGAAATTAAAAAAATTTTTAAACAGAAAAAATAGTTCTTTTTTGATATATCCAGAGAAAGTGGACTCTCCCTATCCTTTGCCTAATCCTTTTCAGGAAGTTTTAGAAATGTAATGGGGAGAGGGAAAAGACATTGGTAAGAGAAGACTGGTTTCAAATAGTTATCACAGTCTGTTCCTTCTGACCCTCTGCTGCTTTCTTTTCTTGCAGGAGTTTTCTCTTTCCCAGGGAAGCTGAGCTCATTTGGCTGCAACATTCTGGAATTTGCTTTGAGACCTACATTGCAGGGGAATGTCATCTTCAGCAGAGGCTCTGACTGAGTCCGATGCCCTATGACTGTGCTTGGTGAGGTCACATGCACAGAAGCCTTTAAGTCTTAGGTGCCTCGGGAAGAGCTGAGCTAGGACTTCTTACCAGTGTTGGCCCCCAAAGCCCAAAGATGCTGCCTCTCAAAGGTGGTACTCAGAGTGGGATTTTGAGAGACAGTAGGATTATTTTAAGCTCAGAGGTGTAGGGATCATTGCATGGGGAAGAAAAAGCATAAACTAGATAGTGAAGGCAGGAAAGTTAGAGCCACTTTTGGGAAGGAGAGGGAGATGCTGCAGGAGCCAGGTTGGGCTCGTTTGGGTGGAGCAGTAGCGGGCGTGCTCCCCGACTGGTGTCACTTCCCTGTGACCCTCTGGGACTTGGGTGTCCCTGTGGTGCATAGTCATCTGCGCGCTGGCAGCACCCCATCACATGCATGCCTCAGGGTCTCTCTTGCTTTGTCCCAGGGCTTCCTCCGGAGTCCAGAAGAGCATTTGCCTGACTGCAGGAGCTTCTCAAGCTGAGGGCGGCCCCCAGCTGAGTGGGATGAGAGTTGGTGGACAAGTGCCCTGGCAGCTGGAACGCGTGGTCCATGCAGTTCCTCTGAGGGTTGAGTCTGGTGGCCACAGAGGGAGCCAGTGCAGTTATACTACTAAACTCTTCCTCTTTCTCGTTTCTGCTTCTTGGGCCCATCTCAAGAAATCACCTGCACATGAATCAGGAAAAGGCTGAAGGGTACACAGTTGGTTGTTCGCATGATTGCTTGGTGCAGAGCAGGGAAAGGAAGATGTGGAATATGGGTGAGGGAGGAGAGCAGGAAAGGGAATGGGCATAAAATATGCTGGGAAAAAACACCCAATGTCCTTGGACACAGTATGCCAGATCCTGTTAGTGTGGGAAGTGGGCTAAACCTGTTCCCTTGGGCTCTGTTGCCTCTAAACACAACCCACTGGGGCAGCCAGCTAATATTTCACCAAAGTTCATTTTACACTTTGCAAAGTGATTTTAGTGTGATTATCTCATTAATCCTAACAAATGGTCTTAGAAGGTGGAGGTGGCTATTCTTATTTTTGGAAAGTGACTTTTTAAGGAAAAGAGAGGGTAATTGTATGATAGGAAGAAATAAAGACTTTAAAAAAATTGACAAGACCAACCTGTCCTGCCTAGGATTTCACAGTTGGGTGATAAGACCATAAAGAAACACAAAGAAGAGATTGTTACCAAAGTCCAGAAAGTGGTTTTTTTTAAAAGAGGCCAGGGAGTGGTTATGGTGTAGTGCTTGACAGAGATTTCCATGGTGGCAGCAAGGTTCTATTTCTTGACCTGAGTGATACTTATAATAATTCTTTGAAATGTACGTTGGTTTGGAATAGCTTTCTGCATTTGTATCATATTTTATCAATAGTTTGCAATGAAAAGGTTAAAATCCCTAGTACATATGGTACTATCAATCTGTGCATTTATGCAAAATTATATGTGTGTGGGTGTGTGTGTGTGTGTGCGTGTGTGTGTAAAAACAAGCACACATAAAAACAGCAACTGCTAATTTGTCCCTTCTCGCAATTTAGGAGGTTGAGATTAACCTATGCACACTATTATATATAAAATAGATAACCAACATGGACCTACTATATAGCATAGGAAACTATGTCCAATATTTTGTAATAACCTATTGGAGAAGGAAATGGCAACCCACTCCAGTACTCTTACCTAGAAAATTCCATGGATGGAGGAGGCTGGTGGGCTTCAGTCCATGGGGTTGCAAAGAGTTGGACACAACTGAGCGACTTCACTTTCACTTAACCTATAAGGGAAAAAAATCTGGAAAAGAGACATCTACATATGTATGTATATAACTGAATCACTGTACTCTACACCTGAAACTGACATGATATTGTAAATCTACTATACTTCAATTAACAAAAAAGTCAGCTACTGACCTGTGGGTATATAAAATTACCCCTGACAGTTAAAGAGAATGTTCCAGAATTAGGTTGAGAACTCTCTCCCTTTCCAAATCCTTGATGCCTTGAAGTGTCAGGCTGGGCAACTTTCCTACCTAACTTTGTTCAGACAGATGAAGGCAGGAAGGATTAGTTTTGATCATGCCGGCTAGATGTGTGAGTAACATTCTGCCTGGTAATTATTTTTGACATTTGACAGTTCTAGGCACAACCTTTCACAGTTCTGAAATGTTGGCAGTACATTTATTTTTTAAGGGTTCATATTTTCCTATGAGTAACCAAGTGTTCGCAGGATACTTCTTAGGGTGCCTTGTTTCAAATTAAGTTAGAGGGTTTTGGAGAGTCACAAATCCAGAGGGCAGTCTGAAGTTTCAGGGAAGAACTCATCACTTAGCAACCACCACCACCACAACAAAAGTGTGTCTTTTAAATTGTTTCTAAAAGCCGGTCTCAGTGTATAGAACTAGACTTACAATCTTGCAGCATAGAGACAAGGTGAATCTTTGTTCCCAGATATCTCCCCTGCTTGTCTGCCACACTGCTGAAATTCTAATTCTCTTAGATTATTCCTTTGGCTACTTTCCTAGAGGAAGTAACCAGGTTAAGGATTTTATGAGAACTTAATGCTATGGTGGGGCTTCCAGGTGGTACTAGTGGTAAAGAACCCGCCTGCCAATGTGGGAGACATAGGAGACGAGGGTTCGATCCCTGAGTCGGGAAGATCCCCTGGGAGAAGTTATGGCAACCCACTCCAGTATTCCTGCCTGGAGAATCCCATGAACAGAGGATCCGGGCAGGCTACCATTCACAGGTCACAGAGAGAAAGAGTTGGTCACGACTAAAGAGAGTGAGCATGTGCTTGCAATGCTATGATGAAAAGAATGCATGGAGAAAGGGCTTCTGAATTGGAGAGGAGGGAAAGGCCATTGTAAAGGACAGGGAACTGCTCAGAAGAAAAATGTCTGGAGCTTTTCAAAGGCAAGCAATGAAAAGCCACTGAGTATCTAGAGTGAGACTTATGGATATTTGTGGATAAATATCCACTTATGGATATTTAACCAATCAAATTATTTTGGTTTCAAGTGATAAAAGACCCAACATAATTGGGCTTAAGGAAAGAAAAGGAATCCATTGGCTCATATGGTATAAAAAGTCTCATGGTAGACTTTTGGGTGGGGTTTCATGCTTGGCTTGATCCAGGGGTACAAAAAACGCTTTGAAAATTTGATCTTCTCTGCTCTTGAATCTGCTTTCCTATCTTTTGAATTTCCTCCCAGCCTTGTGCTCCTTTCATCTCCCAACTGTAGTACAAAAGGTTCTTCCTTCTGATCACTAAGGAAAAGTTGTGGGAAGCTCTCACTACCTCTGAATCAGTCATGGTAACCAGCAAATCCAACTCTCTGGTGGGTCATCCTGGCGTTATATGTTTCCTTCTAGAGCCAGGGTGAGTAAATTCCCCTGGTTCACCCGCACTGTGGAAAAGCAAATGTGAACAGAAGAGGGGGGTGGGTCTGAAGATACAGAGAGTGTCTGTCCCCTTCATCAGTCTCTGCGAGTCCCCATCCAGAGTGGCTATGAAATCATGTTGGTGGATCACACCAGCATCAAAAAATTCTAATAGAAGACAATTTACTTTCACTTTCTTTTTTTTTTTTTTTTAAATTTTATTTTATTAGTTGGAGGCCAATTACTTCACAACATTTCAGTGGGTTTTGTCATACATTGACACGAATCAGCCATTGAGTTACACGTATTCCCCATCCCGATCCCCCCTCCCACCTCCCTCTCCACCCGACTCCTCTGGGTCCTCCCAGTGCACCAGGCCCGAGCACTCGTCCCATGCATCCCACCTGGGCTAGTGATCTGATTCACCATAGATAATATACATGCTGTTCTTTTGAAACATCCCACCCTCACCTTCTCCCACGGAGTTCAAAAGTCTGTTCTGTACTTCTGTGTTTCTTTTTCTGTTTTGCATATAGGGTTATCGTTACCATCTTTCTAAATTCCGTATATATGTGTTAGTATGCTGTAATGTTCTTTATCTTTCTGGCTTACTTCACTCTGTATAATGGGCTCCAGTTTCGTCCATCTCATTAGAACTGATTCAAATGAATTCTTTTTAACGGCTGAGTAATATTCCATGGTGTATATGTACCACAGCTTCCTTATCCATTCATCTGCGGATGGGCATCTAGGCTGCTTCCATGTCCTGGCTATTATAAACAGGGCTGCGATGAACATTGGGGTGCACGTGTCTCTTTCAGATCTGGTTTCCTCGGTGTGTATGCCCAGAAGTGGTATTGCTGGGTCATATGGCAGTTCTATTTCCAGTTTTTTAAGAAATCTCCACACTGTTTTCCATAGTGGCTGTACTAGTTTGCATTCCCACCAACAGTGTAAGAGGGTTCCCTTTTCTCCACACCCTCTCCAGCATTTATTGCTTGTAGACTTTTGGATAGCAGCCATCCTGACTGGCGTGTAATGGTATCTCATTGTGGTTTTGATTTGCATTTCTCTAATAATGAGTGATGTAAAAGACCAGGAGATAGCTGAGTATGTCATATATAGTAGGTCACACCCAGGGGTATGTGTACATATATATGTGTGTGTGTGTGTGTATCTATATGTGTGTATCTGCATTCATATGTATGGATCAATGTGTAGGTACATATGTGTGAAACATCTCTCTCTCCATGGGATATGGTAAGAAGGTGTAAGAACACTGTTCCCTAGGATCCTATGTGTCAGCCACATGGGCTGTGTTGCCCTTTCACGCTGTTCCTCCAGCTGGAAATGACCTCTCCCCTGCCCTCATCCATTCCCTCCTCATCTTCAAGGTCTGACTCAAATGGCATTTTCTCCACTGAAGCCTTTGCTTCCTGATCTCCCACCCACGCAGGAGTACAGAGCCCTCTTCCATGCCCTCCGGGAGGCTGAGCTGTGCCTCCTCTTGCTATGGACGGCTGCCTGGAGAAGGGTACAGCGGTGCTCCTCACACAGGCACCATTAATCTCAAGCGGCCACTGAACCCTTGAAGTGTAATCAGTCCAAATTGAGATGTCTTGTAAGTGTAAAATGTGTATTAGGCTTCAAAGAGGAAAAAAATTGCACAGGATCTCAATAATTAAAAAAAAATATTTTTTTCGTCTGTGCCATGAAGCTCGCAGGATCTTAGTTCCCCAACCAGGAATTGAAAACAAGGCCCTTGCAGTGGATATGCCAAGTCCTAACCACCGGACCAACAGGAAAGTCCATCTCAATAGTTTTTGTGCTTATTTCATGTGGATAGGGGGCTTCCTTGGTGGCTCAGATGGTAAAGAATCTGCCTGCAATGCAGGAGATCCTGGTTCTATCCCTGGGTCAGGAAGATTCCCTGGAGCAAGGGAATGGTAACCCACAGCAGTATTCTTGCCTGGAGAATCTCATAGACAGAGGAGCCTGGCTGGCTACAGTCCACGGGGTCACAAAGAGTTGGACACGACTGAACAGCTAACACATGTGGATAGGATAGTATTGGGGGACGTACTGGGTTAAATAAACTATATAATTAAAATTAGTTTCACCTGTTTCTTCTTACTTCTTTTTCAAATGTGCCTACTAGAAACTGAAAATTATATGCATGGCTTGCATCTTATTTATACAAAGCAGTACTGGGGTAGAGAGCACAGTAGATGAAGGCTGAGCCCTGGAGGTAGAGAGCGTTGAGCAGGGGGGTAGGTGAACTCCTGAACATCCTCATTTCCCATGTAGACAGAAGAGGAGCTGGATTTGTGGGGTTATTTGTGCCTATTAATGGAGTAACTAATAGCACATGGGGCATACTTACCAAACGGTTGCTGTGGCTTCTATTATCCACAGTGAGGTCCAATCTCCCTGCTGGACCAGCTGCCAGCTTTACCTTTAGAGCGCCTAACAGACTGCTGGCTCACAGAGGGAAGTCAAGAAATGTTTCTTAAAGGAAGAAAGAAAGGAAACAATATCAGTCATGATTTGAGCAAATTTCTTCAAAGATAAAATATACCCACTTGATAATTTTGATGAAAGACAAGTATGTCAGAGATTGTAAACAGCATTGTGATTGCTGAAGGAAAGTTCTTAGCTGTAAACTGGCCATTCCAGGCCATTCATAATAACCCACCTCATCCCAAGCCTGTCTCACTTTTTGTTGGTGGGCCTGGAGTTTGACCTAACTTCTAATCTGAATGAGTGTTTCAGTCATTTCAATTCCTACCTCATTCTTGCTCACTTTCTTCTTTTTAATTAAACTTGGTTTTTTCAACAGCCACAGCTTTTTCCGTCTTACACTTGATATGTAAAATCAAAACCATGTGAAAATTACATGCACTTTGCAGGGTAACTTCATGTGGTTTTCCCATGAGCTATTACATATGTATGTGTGTACATGCATATGTGCATGCACACACACTTTTTTACCCTAAGGGTGTTTGATGCAGCAGATTCAGAAAAGAAATATTCATATTACAAGTCCCTACAGGATATGGGGTGTAGCAAAGGCAAATCTGCCAGGATAGAAGATAGTGAAATATTAGGGTAGAAAGGCTGAGCCTCATAGAAATGGGCAAGAGGGTGCTGGGAGAAACAATTTCAGATGTTTCTTGTCCTTACGCCCTGCCTTTCTCCTTCTCTCCTGAGATTTTGGCTACAGCATTTACTTAAAATGCACTGAAGGCAATTCCTCTGAATTGGGAGTCTGGAGCTGCTGGTTATTGTCCCCAAGGGGCATTTGGGGGCAAACTTCAAGCTCAGCAAGTTACACTGACCTGTAGGCAAGTTCTTTAACTCTTACCAGCCTCAGTTTATTCATTTGTAAAGTGAGACTACACCACTTATCTCATGAGGTTTTTGTAAAGACTAAATGTGGTAATATGTTTGAAAACAGTGTATCAAGTATGAGATACCTTAAAAAGGTAGATAGCATGATGCAAGCGAGTCTTGGAGTTAGCAAGAGAGTCGAAGACATGAGATAGGGACTGAGGAGGAGTGTCAGGGTTGGCCAAACTCAGTTTCCATCTTGCAAGACCAGGCTTGAGTGATGAATAATTGGAAAGTCTATTTAATGAATCTCTAGCTAAAGCAAAATTATGCCCTTGAGACATGCAATAGATCATCAAATAAAACAAAAATGAGGTCCTGGAGACGCTGAGCACGCAAGAAAGCTCGAAGGTCCCACTCGGGGACAGGAGTCAACAACAGACATATCTAAGCCCAGGCTAGGCCACATTGAAGAAGGAGACCTTCAAAGGGTGTGGATTATGTCCAAGCCATACTCTATAAACATCTGGCCCCCAAGTTTTAACTCCCAGAAAGAGGTGCAAGTAACAGGCAATAGCTATGCTAATAGAAGCATCGCCAAATCCTGATTGGAGGGAAAAGGTCCATGGCTGGTTTCATGAAGGAGGCTGGGCTAAGCCTGTGAGAAGGCAGAAGGTGGGTAAGTAGAGAAGGGACATGGGAAGGGAGAATGGTCTTGGAGGAAAAAATGGTGGTGGCCAAAGAACCATGCAACCTGATGGGAGAATAAATAGGAAAATTCAATAGGACTAAAAGATTGGAAAAATATAGAGGCATGGGAGTAAATCTGAGAGGTTAAGTTGGGGTCATACCAAGAGCTAAATGGAAGTGCCTTTACTGTTCTGGGTAAATAATGGAGAGCCACAGTGAGCAGGAGAATGTCACAATCAAACTGATGTTTTAGGAAGATTAAATGGAGAGAATATTTAGGATGTATTGAAAGTACACAGTGGAAGAGCTGCTGTTGTCAGATTCTAGTACAAAGAAAAAATGAGAGAGATTTGGTATTAGATAGACTTACTTTGATTCTTGACCCTGTGACTTATTAGCAGTGGGGATTTGGGAATGTTACTTAACTTCCTTAAGCCTCAGTTTTCCCATGGATAAAATGAGGGTGATAATAGTTCTTATCTCAAAGGATTGGTCGATGAGATTCTGCAATGAATATAAAGTACCAGATACAAGGTCCGACACACACCAAGGAATGGGTAAGTGATATTATTAGGGAGAGGGCAGATAAAAAGGCTTAGACAAGAAGCCATGAAGGAAGCCATTAGAAGTGTGGGTAGGTAACATCCTTTCTGCCCTCCTGTCTCCTAAATCAGAGGTTGGCAAACTATGGCAGACAAAGAGGGTCTGGTTCACACTGTCTTCAAGCTAGGAATGATTTTCATATTTTTAAAGGTTTGTAGAAAACAAAGAAGATTCATCAGAGACAATACATGGCTGGCAAAGCCTAAAGTGTTTACTATTTGGCCTTTTTCAGAAAGTTTGTTGTCTTCTCTTCTAGAGCAAATCCTTGAGCATCTGAGCAAAGAACACATCCATGGAAAGCACACATTCTTTTAATGAGGACCTTTCTCTTGGCTAGGGGACCAGCAAAGCCTTTGCATGTCAGGAGCAACTGTTTCTTAGATGCTTCACCCTCTTATTATTTTCTGAAATGCAATCATCTCCCAGGCCCAGGCTCTCCATACCTCATTCCTCTCCCAAGTCTCTGTTCTTGCTTCCTACAGAGGAATATTGTAAGAATCTCCAATGTCTGCAAACATTCATAGGCCCTTGAGGGGAAAAGATGTCTTTAGTATTTGCATAATATTTTGGAAAAGAGAGTCTTCGTGTCCTGCAAACTTGCAGAAAGTTTACATTATATAAATGATAAAACAGCAAATAGAGTGTCCCCAGGTACACTGATCATATCATTGTGCTACAAATATGAGGCTTATCTAAGCCAAAACAGATTTTCTGGTCCAGAGAGTGCTAAGAAATCAGATATTTAAGCTATAGTTACAAAACACATGACGTAATGGAAATATATAGGAAAATTTCAGCCAAAAAAAAAAAAAAAAAAAAAAAAAAAAAAGAAAAGAAAAAAGAAGAAGAAAGAAAAGGGAAAAAAAGGAAAATAAAAAAGACAGTAGCTTGGAGCTGAATAAATCAGAGCCAGATGGCATATGTAGATTTGACAAAAAGGAATGAGCTTCAGGAATAGTATATTCCCTGATACTGTGTACTGTGTTTCTGTAATACTGTGTCTAACCGTACCTTTAAAAAAGTCATTTAAAATATGTCCTCTTACTCATAAAACTGTCATGATGATACTTTAGTTTAAAAGCTTTAATATTATCAATGAAAAAAGTCATCTACTTTACACTTTATTTTGAAATTTCAGGAGTAAATTCATTAATTCATACACCTATTCCTTCAATAGACATATATTAAGTGCTTATTACATACCAGGAACTAGGCTGGTTCAATTCGAGAAAATTAGAGATACCAATGGAACATTTCATGCAAAGATGAGCACAATAAAGGACAGAAATGGTATGGACCTAACAGAAGCAGAAGATATTAAGAAGAGGAGGCAAGAATACACAGGACTATACAAAAAAGATCTTCATGACCCAGATAACCACGGTGGTGTGATCACTCACCTAGAGCCAGACATCCTGGAATGTGAAGTCAAGTGGGCCTTAGGAAGCATCACTAAAACAAAGCTAGTGGAGGTGATGGAATTTCAGTTGAGCTATTTCAGATCCTAAAAGATGATGCTGTGAAAGTGCTGCACTCAATATGCCAGCAAATTGGGAAAACTCAGCAGTGGCCACAGGACTGGAAAAGGTCAGTTTTCATTCCAATCCCAAAGAAAGGCGATGCCAAAGACTGTTCAAACTACCACACAGTTGCACTCATCTCACACGCTAGCAAAGTAATGCTCAAAATTCTCCAAGTCAGGCTTCAACAGTACGTGAACTGAGAACTTCCAGATGTTCAAGCTGGATTTAGAAAAGGCAAAGGAACCAGAGATCAAATTGCCAACATCTGTTGGATCATGAAAAAAGCAAAAGAGTTCCAGGAAAACATCTACTTCTTTATTGACTACGCCAAAGCTTTTGATTGTGTGGCTCACAACAAACTGAAATATTCTGAAAGAGATGGGAATACCAGACCATCATACTTGCCTCCTGAGAAATCTTATGCAGGTCAAGAAGCAACAGTTAGAACCAGGCATTGAACAATGGACTGGTTCCAAATCAGGAAAGAAGTACATCAAGGCAGTATATTGTCACCCTGCTTATTTAATTTATATGCATAGTACCTCATGCTAAATGCTGGGCTGGATGAATCCAGGGAAGTCTTTCTGAGAGTTTTGACATTTCACCAGATACTACAGGTTGTCTCTGATTAGGTTCCCACAAGCAGAGACTGAAATGAGGACTGTGTCTAAGTAATTTTTTAGTAAAATTTTCTAAGTGGCCAGGGACTAGGATGGGGGCCTAGAGTATATAATTTAAGGGACCCTGAATAGCCAAATTAACCTTAAAAGTAATGAGCAAAGTTGGAGATCTCATATTTCTGACTTCAAAAGTTACAACAAAGCTACAATAATCAAAACGGTGATACTGGCATAAAGACTTACACATAGTCAGTGGAATAGAATAGAGAACCCAGAAATAAATTGCCTATATGGTAAAAAAGCTTTTGATAAGACTTCCAAGACCGTTCTGTGGGAAAGAAGTACGTCAAGGCTGTATATTGTCACCCTGCTTATTTAATTTGTGTAACAAAGTATATAACAAAATTCACAATATGGACATGAGATTCCTGGTGGCCAGGTTTTAGGGATGGAGGGAAGGGAAGAGTGTGAGTAAAAAAGAGCAACATAAAGGATTCAACTGTTCTATATCTTTACTGTAGTGGATATGTAAATCTGCACATGTGGTGAAACTCCATAGAGTTAAATACATACACACACACACATGGGTACAAGTGAAACTGGGGAAATCTGCATGAGATAGATGAGTTATCAATGCCAATATCCTGGCTGTAATATTGTCTACAGTTTTGTAAGATGCTGTCACCATCAGAGGAAATGAGTGAAGAGCACACCGGGTCAGGCTATCATTTCTTACAATTGCATGTGCACCTGTAATTATTTCAAAGAAGTTTTAAAAGAGTAAGTAAATAAAACAAATCAAAAGGATGAGGGCCTGGCATTGGGCCACACAGCCAGCTGTCCCCGGACTCCAGGGTCTTTGCTTTACTGCAGACACATATAGGAAATGGGACAGGGAGATCGGATTTACACAGAGGGGGCTCCTACAGACCTGGACCAAAGAGGAGCCGGTGGGTCCAAGAGTGGCCCTGAGTCTCCCTCTGCTCCTGGCTCTGTTTTGCTTCTTGTCTTCCCCAAATCATACCTAAAAGGAAAATCAAGAGGTTCTCCCAAAGCAGGAAAACTCTTTAACTGAAGAGCAGTGAGGGAAAAGAGGACGTATTTCACTTTTGTTGTTTAGTCACTCAGTTGTGTCTGACTGTGATTCCATGGACTGCAGCACGCCATGCTCCTCTTTTCTCCACTATCTTCTGGAGCTTGCTCAAATTCATGTCCATTGAGTCACTGATGCTATCTAACCACCTTATCCTAAGCCAGCCCCTTCTTTCTCTTTTCGCCTTCAATCGTTCCCAGCATTAGGGTCTTATCCAATGAGTTGACTCTTTGTATTAGATGGCCAAAGTATTGGAACTTTAGCATCAGTCCTTGCAGTAAAATATTCAGGGTTGATTTCCTTTAGGATTAACTGGTTTGATCTCCTTGCTATCCAAGGGACTCTCAAGAGTCTTCTCCAGTACCACAATTTGAACACATCAATTTTTTGGCATTCAGCCTTCTTTATGGTTCAACTCTCACATCCATACATGACTACTGGAAAAACCATAGCTTTGACTATGCAGACCTTTGTCATCAAAGTGATGTCTCTGCTTAATACATTATCTAGGTTTGTCATAGCTTTCTTTCCGAGGAAAAAGCGACTTTTAATCTCATGGCTGCAGTCCCCTTAATGTCTGCAGTCATTTTGGAGCCCAAGAAAATAAAACCTGTCACTGCTTCCATTTCCCCCCCTCTATTTGCCAGGAAGTGATGGGACCGGATGCCATGATCTTAGTTTTCTGAATGTTGAGCTCTAAACCAGTCTTTTCACTCTCCTCCTTCACCTTCACCAAGAGTATCTTTAGTTCCTATTCACTTTCTGCCATTAGAGCGGAATTATCTGCATATCTGAGGTTGTTCATATTTCTCCTGGCAATCTAGATTCCAGCTTATGATTCATTCAGCCCAGCATTTAGCATGATGTACTCTGCATATAAGCTAAGTAAGCAGTAAGACAATATACTGCCTTGTACTCCTTTCCCAATTTGGAACCCACCAGCTTTTACATGTTCAGTTCTAACTGTTGCTTCTTAACCTGCATACAGGTTTCCAGGAGACACAGAAGGTGGTCTAGTCCTTTTATCTCTTTAAGAATTTTCTACACGTTTGACTTGGAAACACTGTTCAAATGCTTTGTGCGCATTCCAAGGGCTCACAGAGTGGTATGAACGCAGGGACCATCACTCACCTTGTTCAAATGGTGCTCTGACAAGTGATCACAACAGGCATGGGGCTCCCTGCAGTTACCCTGCACCAAGCCTCAGACCCCACTCCTAAAGTGAGGGGGACTGATGTATGAATGTGTGAACACCCTTAGGGTGGAGATGACACAGGCAAATCAGGGTCTGTTCCTTCCTGGGAAGGATGTGGTCTGGAATGGGAGTGATTATTAATAACTGAAATTTAGAGGAAAGGTAATTCAGTGTTGGAGACAATATGGGCTGACAGTGACAGCAGGTGTAATATCCCTCTGTAGGGATTTGTGATCTACTTACCTACTTTTTTAGTAATTTACATTTGTGGCAGGATGATTTATCAAGCTGTTGTCTCTTCTTTGCCACAGGGCTTCCCAGGTGGCCCAAGTGGTAAAGAATCCTCTTGCAATACAGGAGACTCGGGTTTGATCCCTGGGTCAGGAAGATCTCCTGGAGAAGGAAATGGCAACCCAACCTGAATTTTTGCCTGGGAAATCCCAGGGACAGAGGAGCCTGGTGGGCTACAGTCCATGTGAGCCTGTCAGACTCACAAAGAGTCTGACACAACTTTGCAACTAACAACAGTAAATAATAGCAACAAACTCCCTTTTGCCAAGGAAGACTCCAGAGGTTGAAAGCTAATTTGAAAAAACTACCTCTCGACCAGGAAGTTCTGGGTTTCTGGTCTCTGAAGTGGTTAATGGATTTTAGGTTTCCTGATCCCAAAGAATTGGACCATGAAGAAAGCTGAGCACTGAAGAATTGATGCTTTTGAACTGTGGTGTTGGAGAAGACTCTTGAGAGTTCCTTGGACAGCAAGGAGATCCAACCAGTACATCCTAAAGGAGATCTGTCCTGGGTGTTGATTGGAAGGACTGATGTTGAAGCTGAAGCTCCAATATTTTGGCCACATGATGCGAAGAACTGACTCATTAGAAAAGACCCTGATGCTGGGAAAGATTGAAGGCAGGAGGAGAAGGGGACGACAGAGGATGGGATAGTTGGATGGCATCACCAACTCGACGGACATGAGTTTGAGTAAACTCTGGGAGTTGGTGATGGACAGGGAGGCCTAGTGTGTGGCAGTCCATCAGGTCACTAAGAGTTGGACACGACTGAGCAACTGAACTGAACTGATCCCAAACTAAAGTTAGGCATCTGTCACACATCTGATCCAGGTGTTTCTGGAGAGGGAGGTCTGGGGGGATTTTGACTGGATGGAGGGGGAATTGCCCAGAGTGTACAATGGCTGCAGGGACAAGAGGAAAGGAAGATGGAGATGAATTTCACTAGGAGCAGAGTCTTGTTTTCAAAGCACACAGTGATGCAGCTGACTTCTGATAAGGTGAGCTGATGTACTTGCTGGAAGGACTACATCAAATGTTGAGTCTGGACCATAGAGGTAGGGATGGAGACTTGTATTTTGAAAAACCATCTGGATGTTAGTGGCAGAAGACATGATTTACTGGTTTAAACAAAAATGGGGAAGTATTGATTCATGTAGGACTTCCCTGGTGGCTCAGACGGTAAAGCGTCTGTCTACAATGCGGGAGACTTGGCTTCAATCCCTGGGTTGGGAAGATCCCCTGGAGAACGAAATGGAAGCCCACTCCAGTACTCTTGCTTAAAAAATCCCATGGATGGAGGAGCCTGGTGCAGGCTACTGTCTATGGGGTCGCAAAGAGTCAGATATGACTGAGCAACTTCACTTTCACTTTGATTCATGTAACTGACAAGTCTGGGATTAGGGCTACGATTAAGAGCTCACTTGATTTCGTCAGGATTCAGTGTCTCTCTAATTCTTGGCTAAATTCTTCCTGGTTTCTTCATTTTTCAGGCTTCACATGGTAAAAAGATGCAAGCCAGCAACCTCAGAGGTAGATTCCCCAGGTTCAATTACAATGGAAAATGTGCCTCTGCCACTGAGTTCCTGTAAGCATCTTTCTGCTCCTTATTGACTGTACTTTAAAGTTGCCTGATTTAACAAGTAAATATACAAGATACTCAGCACTTTTTAAATTATTTCTAATTGTCAGTGATATTCATGGGACATAATTATTCTGTTTATTGCTTATCTGAAATAAAGTGTACCTAACCTGCATACCTCTTCTGTTAACTATATTTCTCTGGCCATTTGACTTTCCACAATAGTTCCTTGTTTGGCAGACTTTGCTTATGAAATTACTTGCTGTTAGAATCTATGTTCCATTTACACTTTAATATAGTGTATACAGTGCTCACAGCCAACTTACTTCCTTCTTTTGTCCAATGAACGTTTATTAATAAGACACTAGGCTCAACATTATGAACCAGTATGCTGACCATGCACTGGCATAAAATTAGCAGTTCTGAGAAATGCTCTTCAAGTTTGATCTGTTTAAATATCTAGTAACATTTTTTCAATTGGGCACTTTGCTTTTACATTATTCAAGATGACATTTGCCTCTCTTGATTAGCAACTTAAAAATTATTATATCCTTTTAATTTTTAATTTTAATGAAAGTCAATTTATAATGTATTAGCTCCAGGTATATAGCATAGTGCTTCGGTATTTTTAGTTTATACTTGATTAAAAGTTATTATAAGATAATGACTAGAATTCCCTGTTCTATACAATATATTCTTATTGCTTCTCTATTTTATACATAGAAGTTTGAATCTCTTAATTTCTTACCCTAATGTGTGTCCCCCGCCACTCACTGGTCTAGTTTGTTTTCTATACTTGTGAATCTGTTTTGCTACATAATTTCCTTTGCACTAATTTTTAGATTCCACATATAAGCTTATTGTACAGTATTTGCTTTCCTCTGTCTGACTTATTTCACTGAAAATAAGATCCTCTAGGTCCGTTTGCATTGCTACAAATGGCAGAATTTTATTTTGGGGTGTGTGTGTGTGTGTATGTATGCCACATCTTCTTTTTCCATTTGTCAGTTGGTGGGCACTTGAGTTGCTTCCATGACTCAGTTATTGTAAGTAGTGCTGAGTTATATAATATGAGTGCTGAGTGCATGTAATAAGAACATGTGGGTATATGTATCTTTTTGAATTAGTGTTTTCATTTTTTCCCAGATATATACAGGATCATATGGTAGTTCTAATTTTAGTTTTTTGAGGAACTTCCATACTGTTTTCCATAGGGGCTGTACCAATTTACATTTCCATCAACAGTGTACAAAAGTTGCATTTTTTCCACATCCTCACCAACATTTGTTATTTGTAGACTTTTTGATGACAACCATTCTGACTGGTATGAAATGATATCTCATTGTGGTTTTGATTTGCTTTTCTCTAATAATTAGTGATGTTGAGCATCTTTTCATTTGCCTGTTACTTGAAGCGATACATTGTCCATCATTCTTTCTTAGAACACATTTGAGTTTTTTTTTTTTTAGTTGGAGGCTAATTACTTCACAACATTTCAGTGGGTTTTGTCATACATTGATATGAATCAGCCATAAAGTTACACGTATTCCCCATCCCGATCCCCCCTCCCACCTCCCTCTCCAACCGATTCCTCTGGGTCTTCCTAGTGTACCAGGCCCAAGGACTTGTCTCATGCATTCCACCTGGGCTGGTGATCTGTTTTACCACAGATAATATACATGCTGTTCTTTTGAAACATCCCACCCTCACCTTCTCCCACAGAGTTCAAAAGTCTGTTCTGTACTTCTGTGTCTCTTTTTCTGTTTTGCATATAGGGTTATGTTACCATCTTTCTAAATTCCATATATATGTGTTAGTATGTTGTAATGTTCTTTATCTTTCTGGCTTACTTCACTCTGTATAATGGGCTCCAGTTTCATCCATCTCATTAGAACTGATTCAAATGAATTCTTTTTAATGGCTGAGTAATATTCCATGGTGGATATGTACCACAGCTTCCTTATCCATTCATCTGCTGATGGACATCTAGGTTGCTTCCATGTCCTGGCTATTATAAACAGTGCTGCAATGAACATTGGGGTACACATGACTCTTTCAGTTCTGGTTACCTTGGTGTGTATGCCCAGAAGTGGTATTGCTGGGTCATATGGCAGTTCTATTTCCAGTTTTTTAAGAAATCTCCACACTGTTTTCCATAGTGGCTGTACTAGTTTGCATTCCCACCAACAGTGTAAGAGAGTTCCCTTTTCTCCACACCCTCTCCAGCATTTATTGCTTGTAGACTTTTGGATAGCAGCCATCCTGACTGGCGTGTAATGGTACCTCAAGTGGGCTTTATCCCAGGAATGCAAGAATTCTTTAATATCTGCAAATCAATCAGCGTAATACACCACATTAACAAATTGAAAGATAAAAACCATATGATTATCTCAATAGATGCAGAGAAAGCCTTTGACAAAATTCAACACTCATTTATGATTAAAACTCTCCAGAAAGCAGGAATAGAAGGAACATACCTCAACATAATAAAAGCTATATATGACAAACCCACAGCAAGCATCACCCTCAATGGTGAAAAATTGAAAGCATTTCCCCTGAAATCAGGAACAAGACAAGGGTGTCCACTCTCATCACTGCTATTCAACATAGTGTTGGAAGTTTTGGCCACGGCAATCAGAGCAGAAAAAGAAGTAAAAGGAATCCAGATAGGAAAAGAAGAAGTGAAACTCTCGCTGTTTGCAGATGACATGATCCTCTACATAGAAAACCCTAAAGACTCTTCCAGAAAATTACTAGAGCTAATCAATGAATATAGTAAAGTTGCAGGATATAAAATTAACACACAGAAATCCCTTGCATTCCTATATACTAACAATGAGAAAACAGAAAGAGAAATTAAGGAAACAATACCATTCACCATTGCAACAAAAAGAATAAAATACTTAGGAGTATATCTACCTAAAGAAACAAAAGACCTACACACAGAAAACTATAAAACACTGATGAAAGAAATCAAAGAGGACACAAACAGATGGAGAAACATACCGTGTTCATGGATTGGAAGAATCAATATTGTCAAAATGGCTATTCTACCCAAAGCATTCTATAGATTCAATGCAATCCCTATCAAGCTACCAATGGTATTTTTCACAGAACTAGAACAAATAATTTCACAGTTTATATGGAAATACAAAAAACCTCGAATAGTCAAAGTAATCTTGAAAAAGAAGAATGGAACTGGAGGAATCAACCTGCCTGACTTCAGACTCTACTACAAAGCCACAGTCATCAAGACAGTATGGTACTGGCATAAAGACAGAAATATAGATCAATGGAACAGAATAGAAAGCCCAGAGATAAATCCACGAACCTATGGACACCTTATCTTTGACAAAAGAGGCAAGGATATACAATGGAAAAGAGACAACCTCTTTAACAAGTGGTGCTGGGAAAACTGATCAACCACTTGTAAAAGAATGATACTAGAACACTTTCTAACACCATACACAAAAATAAACTCAAAATGGATTAAAGATCTAAATGTAAGACCAGAAACTAGAAAACTCCTAGAGGAGAACATAGGCAAAACACTCTACGATATAAATCACAGCAAGATCCTCTATGACCCACCTCCCAGAATATTGGAAGTAAAAGCAAAACTAAACAAATGGGACCTAATGAAATTTAAAAACTTTTGCACTACAAAGGAAACTATAAGCAAGGTGAAAAGACAGCCCTCAGATTGGGAGAAAATAATAGCAAATGAAGAAACAGACAAAGGATTAATCTCAAAAATATATAAGCAACTCCTGAAGCTCAATTCCAGAAAAATAAATGACCCAATCAAAAAATGGGCCAAAGAACTAAACAGAGATTTCTTCAAAGAAGACATACAGATGGCTAACAAACACATGAAAAGATGCTCAACATCATTCATTATCAGAGAAATGCAAATCAAAACCACATTTGAGTTTTTAAGTATTGGAGTACTTTAACAAAATGTTTTGATTTTCCTTTAATTTGCATATTCTTATTGCTAAATTCTTATTGCCTATTCATTGCTAAAGAGATATTGAAAACTGTGAGCAACAAATAAGTAGCTTTACTCAAATGGATTATGTAAAGGTCAACAAAAAATTTGGGATCTTTCTTTCAGAATTAAATTAAGATTTCAGTGCTTCAAATAAATTAAAGATTCTATCAACTTTTTATTATTTGTTAAAGAAGGCCAATGGATTTTTTTTAATGAGAGCAGACGAAAGAGTACTAAACACTAATAAAATCACAAAACTCCTTTAATCATTCTGTTCAAACATCAGAAATGCTGAATTAAGAGAACATACAGTAGCTGGCAATAGAAACTGATGTCAAGAAAGGCCATAAGATGCTGTTTGAGCAGTGTTATATAAAACAAGGGCAAGACAGCCAGCACCTTTGTTTCAACTTTGAATGGGTCTTGTTTGTACCTTTATTTGAGCAAACATGCACCAAAATTTGTTTGTTGTCGCCAGTGAAACAGTATAATTTTTTTTCATTAACTCCTAACTCAATAAGTAATTCTCTGCAAAAATCTGCTGCCATATCTAAAGTCTCATGTAGAAAGGATTTTACTCTCAGTGGCTTTATACTCAAAACTTTTTCATGAGAAAAATATTACACAAGAGAAATTATTTCTGCATTGTCATTACTAGCATCCATAGCTGTGACAAAATAGTTGAGGTGCTCAGACTTTTGATAATCTATGCAATAGAAAATGGAGCTAGTATATTTTTATTTTTCCAGTGGATTTCATGTGGGCACTTGAGAATTTACTTGTGTTTTGGAATTAGAAAATACTTCTGGTAGCAGGACATTGGACATTTGAGTTGAAAGACTGAAAATACGCTATGTAGAAGGCCATTGCAATATCTGCTACAATTATTTAATTCTCTTAATCAAAAAGTCTGTCATTTTGCTACTTGCTTTGGTACTAGTTGGAGAACTCATGCATCTCTTATCTCTACTGTTAGGATATGCCAGCTTACATCTGACTTTGATATTGAATGAATAATCACACGCTGCACACAAATCTTCAAAAGGATCTTTCCTCATTTCCACTGTCCAGAAAATTTACCATGAGTTTTACATTTTTGCTTTGACACTTGGGACTTCAAATACACATCAATAAATTAATAGATAATAGCAACCACCACAATCACAAAAAAGACTGAATTTGATAATCTCATGGCAGTTTCAGTGCCAAACCCATAACTAACTGGAAGCAGGTTGAACCATTGAAAGTGTTGTAAATTTGTGAACTAACAGTAAAGCAAACTTGATATTGGTGCAAAAAGGTAAACTTTTCATTTGCCTGCAAAATACAGGCTTGAAAGGTGCAGTCTCTGAAGAAAGCCGGAGCTTTCCATGTGAGGTTTCAGAAAGCCTGGTGTTCAAGAAATGATGGGCTGTCAGAATGGGGTGTTTGGAAACTAATGGCCTTCCTGTGGTTAGTGCGGTCACTGGAGTTAGGGGGCTACTGACCTGCTGACTCAGAAGCATGGCCCAGTGAGTAAGACTGTGGATGATTGGCTGGGTTTTAGAGTGTGTGAACTGACTCAAAGTTATTTCTAATTAATAGTGATTACTTGTTCACGACATGGAATTTTGGTCAAGTAGTAGTCTCATCCTTTCCTCAGTATGAAAAATGTGTTCTTTGATTTCTCCATCTCTGGTTTTGGTTTTCTCTCAACCAGACCTGCAGGGAGGACCATGAATTGTCCAGATCTTTATTTCCTACTGCTGCTAAGTCACTTCAGCCGTGTCCTACTCTGTGCGACCCCGTCCCTGGGATTCTCCAGGCAAGAACACTGGAGTGGGTTGCCATTTCCTTCTCCAATGCATAAAAGTGAAAAGTAAAAGTGAAGTCGCTCAGTCATGTCCGATTCTTCGCGACCCCATGGACTGCAGGCTACCAGGCTCCTCCGTCCATGGGATTTTCCAGGCAAGAGTACTGGAGTGGGGTGCCATTGCCTTCTCCGAGATCTTTATTTAGGGAGGTGTGATTTTCAGCTGGTGTTTGCCATTTACTGTGGTGAGAAAATAACTTTAACTGTCAAATTGGTATAATCCATCTAAAAACAAAAATCTGTGTTCTGGTCATTTAGAGCATTCTTAAAGTCAGTGCGGGATGTAGGACAAAATTATCTTCTAGAGGACTTGTCTGTATTTATTGGATGCTGCCCAAAAACCCTAGTTTCCCCCAGAGTATCACTAACTGAGATGGAACAACATTTCATTTATTTAATAGCCATTTCTCTTCACCTTGTGTAAATCCTCTGTTGACATCTTTGCCCACTTATCCATATTGTTTTAGTTATTATATTTCTGAATCTCTTTATGTATTAAAGAAAACAGTTTTTTAAAATATACTATGACTTGTGCGTGTTTTTCTCAATTATCATTTATCTTTTGACTTTACTTTTAATGCTGTTTGCCAAACTGAAGTTTTTGAATTTTATTTTCAATTAACCTCTTTCTTACTTATTTCCAAATTCTGAGTGATTTTTACAAAGGCCAATCCCAATCCAAGGTCACAAAAACATTCTTCAATGTTTTCTTGTCATTCTCTTATAGTTTCATTTTTTTACATTTAAATTTAAATTCTCTTGGGAATTTATTCTGAGTACCATGTGAAGTCTAGAGCCAACTTGATTATTTTTCTCCAGAAAAAATTAGAAATAAAATTTGGAAATCAATCAAAAAATCTGCTGAGATCATCTTTTCCACATTTGAGTGTCACCTCTATCATGTGCCAAAGTTCTCAACGTATTTGAGTCTATTTCTAGATTTTTAAAAAGTCTATCCTTTGGTCTATCCACATAGGTACACCCCCTGTTTTAATTTCTCAGACTTTGGCGAAAGTGTGTATGTAGTCTAATACTTCAGAACAAACTATCCTCAAATTTAGACTGGTAGTATATGTCCTCCCTTGTTACCTTTCCTTTTTAGAGTTTTTCAAGCTCTTGTTATTTATTTTCTATATTAACTTTAGAGTTAGCCTGCCTAGCTTCAAAGCTAAGCAAAGTAAAATAAAGCAGAGACCAAAATCTGTTGTGTGTTCATTGAGGTTACCTTAATTTATGAATCAACTTGGCAGGCATGTCACCTTTGTGATGCTGTGTCTTCCTTCCTAGGAAAGTGGTATGCCTCACAATTGTCTTCACATCTTTTATTTTGTAGCTTGTTGTTTAGTCACGAAGTCATGTCTGACTCTTTTGTGACCCCATGGACTGTAGTTCACCAGTCTTCTCTGTCTAGGGAATTTCCCAGCAAGAATACTGAAGTGGGTTGCCATTTCCTTCGCCAGAGGATCTTCCTGACTCAGGGATCAAACCAGTGTCTCCCTAACTGCAGGCAGATTCTTTACCACTCAGCCACCAGGGAGGCTTATTTTGTACCTTAATGGTGTTTTGATGTTTTCATAAACGCAACCCACATTTAAAAATTGTTTATTCCTATATATTTAATCTTTTCATTGTTATTATAGTTTTTTTCACTTTATCTTCCAACTGCATCGTTTAAGTATTTGAAAGTCATTGACTTCTGTGTAATGATTTTGTATCCAACCACTTTATTGAATTCCTTTTATGACTTACAATCATTACTAGGTTGATAATTGGGGGTTATTGAGATATATAATCATAACTTCTGCATATGTTTATGGTTTCCCTCCTCTTTTCAACTTCTTATTTAATTACACTGGTGTGTGCAGCTAATACAGAGAGAAACACTATTGATAGTAGCGCATGTAACAATTACCTATTGCTACCGTAATACTTCAGAACAAGCTATCCTCACATTTAGAAGTTTAAAACAGCATCTGTCGTGGCTGCTCAGACAAGTTGCCTGACAGTTCTGTAGGCTGGGTTCCACTATGTATTTTCAGTCAACATAGGTCAGATGGTTTAAGATGGACTTATCTGGGAAAGTTTATGTATTAACTCAGATCACCTCCTTGTGGCTAAATGGTGTGGCCCATTTATTTATTTATTTTTCTTGTGGTCTTTCCTGGTGGCTCAGATGGTAAAGAATCTGCCTGCAATGCAGGAGACCTGGGTTTGATCCCTGGGTTGGGAAGCTCCCCTGGAGGAGGGCGTGGCAACCCACTTCAGCATTCTTGCCTGAAGAATCCCCATGGACAGAGGAACCTGATGGGCTGCAGTCCCTGGGGTTGCAAAGAATTGGACACGACTGAGTGATTAAGCACAATGCATGTGTGCATGCACGCGCGCACACACACACACACCTTTATTTTGTAGAAGTTTGTGAATAAATGAATGAAGTTAATTTACTAAAAATAAATAATGATTCCGATACCCTCAAGGAACAAATGGTTGTGACCAGTTTTCCTGAGTTGAACTCTCACAGTGGCCACATAGAACTTGGATTTGCAAGAGGACTAAGGCAAACCTATTGGGAGGACAGGCTGCTTGGGAATATAGCTCTGTTATCTGGTTCTGAAGCTCTCAACCTCTGCCAGAAAGATGAGACCACATGCTGAAATGTTTTCAATCTTCAAAAAATTATTTTTCTGTAAAATATTTACGAAAGATTATGAAGGTTGCCATAGGCAGAGCTGAAGCTGGTCCAGGTTCCTTTCAGACACCTTCTCTGTGAGTACAAATAAGGTTCCAGGGTATTTCTCTACACTTAATATTTTCCTTTCCAAGATAGAAAATGGACTGAGAAAAAGGTATTTACTGAAGTGTTTGCACTAAAAGAATAAGGCAGATACATTTTCAACTCTCCACATCAAATACACAGAATGTCCAAAACTAAAAACTTGAGTACATTAATAATGTAAACTTGAGTCCTTGCATTTCCCTGTATGTTTGGTAAATGCATGGCCAAGGAAAACTGGTCACATTTTATAGAATCACTCAAGGGTCTCTTGGGACCTTGTTGTGTTCTGCCAGATCTCACACAAAACATAGAGTTCAGTTCATTTCCTTGCTTAATTCCATCCTCATGTGACATGTCTGGACAGTTGTATGCAATCTGCATGTGTCTGTTATAGATGAAATAACAACCATGGCTTGAAGTGCATGCGGACTCATGTGAATAGGGTTAATTCAGGAATCAAAATAAAACAAGAACTTGAAGATATGAATTGCCAAATAAAATTAGTCTGCTAGTGCGGAATGACCTATGCCATTGAGAACGATGGTCTGGAGACATTCTTAAATTTCTAGCATTGAAACAAGTATACTATCAAGGGTGAAATAGATCACCAGCCCAGGATGGATGCAGGAGACGGGTGCTCAGGGCTGGTGCACTGGGAAGACCCAGAGGGATGGGATTGAGGGGGAGGAGGGAGGGGGGATCAGGATGGGAAACACATGTAAATCCATGGCTGATTCATGTCAATGTATGGCAAAAACCACTACAATATTGTAAAGTAATTAGCCTTCAACAAATAAAAATAAATGGAAAAAAAAAATTCTAGCTTGTACGTCAAATTTAAGTTTGAGACAAAAATGAGTTATAAACTCTGTGGCTTAGTAGAAAATAACATACTACTAAAAGAAAATTAAGAATTACAGTGATCTTTCTCCTGAAATGTGTTAATTAGGGCTTCCTTTGTGGTGGCAAAATGGAGTAATAGGGAGATGGTTCATACTGTTTGAGGAATGAAGAGAGGCTCAGAATAAGAAAAGGAATCATGAGATCAAAATGAGGAAAACCAGGGCTGGAATGGGGAGTAGAGTGTGAAGTAGGTGGGAAAACTGATTCTAGGTGAATGGGCAACAATAGTGCCAGAACAATACCTGTTTATACAGCATGGAGAGAAGGTTCTTAATGTGGCTTTAATAGCAAGGTACAACATAGGGCTTGATGCAGTAAAGGAAATGAATAGAAGTAGGTAGATATTAATTGACAATTATTTTTCAAATCTGTGGTAATAGAGAGGCACCAGTAATTCAAGGCGTAGGTTACCAGTATTAGGTATTGCCTTAAAGTGCTAAATGGTAGTTAAAAATCACATTTACTTCTACTTCATATGCATGAATTGATTATTGTTGAACATTTTCCCACATATTTGCTTATAATTTTTCTTTTATGAATTATTTATACTTCTTTCTGTTTGTACTGGACAAATTTAACTTCAAAATGGAAGTAACTTTATTGTCTTTGGCAATGATAAACAAAATAACAAAAGATGTATCTATACCTTATAAAATTCAGATTTTCAGCAAAGGATAGAGAGAGAAAAATCAATCATGATTCCATTGCTCAGAGAATAAATATTTTTCTTAATAATAACATATTATTATTATTTTGAGCTTGCCTGGTGGCTCAGATGGTAAAGAATCTGTCTGTAGTACAAGAGACCCAGGTTTGATTGCTGCTTTGGGAAGATCCCCTGGAGAAGGGAATGGCTACCCACTCCATTACTCTTGCCTGGAGAATTTCATGGACAGAGAAGCAAACAACTATTTTCATAACATTTATGAAAATTAGATTTAGTAAAAAAATTTCATTGTGAAAAATACACATAACATAAAATTTATTGTTTTATCCACTTTTGAGTGTAAAATTTAGGGGCATTAGGTACATTAACACTATAGTGCAAACACGTATTTCATCCAATTTTTTCACTTGCACTGATAACTTCTCATGTAAAAAATAAAGGTACAATTCTTTAAATGCTCCCTGGGGTTGCATTGTAGGGTTGGCCCATTGATGGACACTTGGATGTTTCTAATGCTTTTAGCTGTTAAAAACCACGTTGTGATGAACATTCTTATGTTGTTACTTGTACATTTTTGCAGACCAAGCTATTTACTTCTGGTTGAATCCCAAAGGGTGAATGACTGGAATGAACAATAGTCACATTTGTAATGCAGCTGACACATATTGTCAGATTGACTTTCAGAAATGCCATAACAGTTACACTCCTACCAGCAGGAAATGAGTGTATGGATAGTGATAGCAGAGGGGCTTCACAGGAAGCTCACCGGTAGAGAATCTGCCTGCCAGTGCAGGAGCTGCAGGAGATGTGAGTTTGATTCCTGGGTCGGGAAGATCCCCTGGAGTAGGAAATGGCAACCCACTCCAGTATTCTTGCCTGGGAAATCCCATGGACAGAGAAGCCTGGTGGGCTACAGTTCATGGGGTACCAAAGAGTTGGACATGACTGAGTGACTGAGCACCCATGTCATAGTAAAACAGGATTTGCCTAATTTAACTACCTCATGACCGTTCCTTGGAGTACTCTTGCATCAATAAGAGGTGTGAGAGACCCTGTGGTCTAATGGTGTAGAACACTTGAAAAATTTGAGTGAATGCAGTCAGAGCTCTTGTATATTTAACTCTGGTCTTGAATAAACAGTTAGTAGGATTTCTAATAACTAATGATAAAACATCAAACTATTCACTAAGTCACATGGTCTCTTTGGGTGTAACTAAGAAGGACAAATCTGACTCCATATTGAATCTGTTTCTTTTATTTTAACCTTTGCATTCTATTGCTTTTGCTTCAAGTTAAGAATGTTGCTTATGGCCTGTCATATACAGGATAGCCTGTTCTCAAGACTTTGACCATTTAAAACTTTAGCATTTCCATTCACATAGAGATAAAAAACCTGTCGAACACAGAATAACATTTGCCTTGTTGGAGGTTCACAGGAATGTAGTGACCTGACCCGTGTGCAGCAAGAATGAAGGACTCCAGAAGTTTGCAGCAACCAATCACACTCCCTCTCCTTATAGTATAAAAGAAGTCTGAATTCTAACTAGGGTAAGATGGTTCTTTGGGACACTAGTCCACCATCTTCTTGGTCTGCTTGCTTTCAAAATAAAGTTTCTATTTCTTGCCCCAATAATTCTTGATTTATTGGCCTGTCATGTAGTGAGCAGTATGAACTTGGACTTGGTAACATGTGTTGTTGATTTTCTGTTGACCATTCATCTATTGACTACCCACCCATCCATCCATCCATTCTCTTCCTACTTCCTAAAATAACTCAAGGTGGTCTTGATATATTGAGGTAGTTTTTTGAACTGTGGTTTGTAGGCTTTTGTATTAGAATTGGGCTTCCTGGATGATGATAGCAGTAAAGAACCTGTCTGTCAATGCAGGAGATGTAAGAGACATGGGTGTGATCCCTGGGTTGGGAAGCTCCCCTGGAGGAGGGCACGGCAACCCACTCCAGTATTCTTGTCTGGGAAATCCCATGTACAGAGGAGCGTGGAGGGCTACAAGTCCACAGGGTCTCAAAGAGTCGGACACAAGAGAAGAGACTCAGCAAGCACACATGTAGTAGAAGAGCTCCAGGTGCTCTTTCAAAATGTAGATTTTTGGTTCTCACCGTGAACCAGCCAACTTGGAATCTCTGGAGCATGGGGCCCGGGCACCTAGCTAACAGCCCCCCCCCACCCTGCACCACCTGACTCTGGATCACCCTAAGGTGTGTGGACACCAGAGGCTATTGGGATGTTGGAGTGTGGAACTTTGATTGCCCAACCAAGTTAATTAATCTCTGTATGGAACACAGCGGTTGTTCTAATTTTGTGGTTATTTTTCCAACCATTTGTTGCTTTTTTTTTTTTTTTAACTGGGAGTCATATGAAAAATGTTTCCCATACTCATATGTTTTTACATAACTTTAGTAATCCCTTCATCCCAATCCAATATTTTTCTCTAAGAAAAGAAACAATGTGGGGAAGGAAAACATCTGAATAGCAACACCTATTTATTTTTCAAGAGAAGTTTTGAAGGAAATTGTCAGAAGTGTTCAAAAGCCACACTTTTGCCCTGAAGGCAAAGGATGAAAACTTGGATCTTTTGAGCTTCCTAATCCCACTGGAAGAACCCACAATTTTGTGTACTTTATGAGGGAGTACTGTGGCTTGCAGTCTTTTCCTAATTCACAAGGTAAGAGTCACCTACGATTAACTGCCCAAGATGCAGCTTCCAGAGCTCTGCCCCAAAGACCCTGAAGTGGAATCTCCAGGGGAGTGAACTGAGAATCAGATTTTAAACAAGTTCCCTGGATGATTCTTCTATTCAGACACATTTGTTTTTGGAATCAGTTGTGTGTGTGTGTGTGTGTGTGTGTGTGTGTGTGTGTTTGTGTTAGTTGCTCAGTTATGTCCAACTCTGCGACCCTATGAACTGTAGCCTGCCAGGCTCCTCTGTCCTTGGAATTTTTCAGGTAAGAATACTGAAGTGGGTTGCCATTTCCTTTTCCAGGGGATCTTTCTGACCCAGGAGTAGAACCTGTGTCTCCTGCATGGCAGGCAGATGCTTTAAAATCTGAGCCACCCTGCCAAATATGGTGTGGAATCAGTTATATGTGGATTTAAATTCTCACTCTGTTACCTTAGTTTGATGATCCTTGGCAAATTACTGCTTTACTTCTCCAAACCTCAGTTTCTCCATTTGTAAAATTGAGATGCTTCCTTACTCAGGCATCTTGTAAGAATGAACTAAACTAATAGTAGGTTAAGTTGCCAATATAATGTCTAACATGTAGTCAGACCTTAAGATTTGTTACTTCCCATCCTACTCCCCTTAGAATGATTATGTTTGTTCAGATCCTATTGACGTTAGGAATTTATCATTGCCCTTCATGCAAATAATCCAGACTAGCTTGCTGGCAGAGAAGCATATGGCAAAACCACAAAAGGAAACTTCTCCCTGTAGATCTAAACTCTGTTTTTCAAATTGTGGTCCATACATGTGAATCACCTATGACTCGCTTTAAAAATGATTAAATCAGTAAACTAGGCTCCTGGCTCTGATTCCACACTCATCAAATCAGAAACTCTAGGAGCAGGATCCAGCCTTTAAAACAAGCACTCTTAATAATCCTTACGTATCTGAAAGTTGAGAGGCAAAGAGAAAAAGCTCCTAACACTCAAAAGAACCTCCTTCCAGAGAGTGACCAAAATTGCTGGTTGACATCCTAGGGTCTGTGCCATAGCCTGTCTCATTCATCAACATCCTCCTTGGGAGGCAGCATCCTCCTCTGTCCCTCTGGCTTATTTAACTGTGCCCAGCCCTGGGATGTTCAGAGGACACCATCATTCCAGCTGGAGTGGAAAAGAAATTTGATCTAACATTTCCTGCAATGCCTCCGGCTTCCATAGCCTACTTTCCTGGTCTCCCTCCACACACTATCCTGGCCGCAAGGGCTGTGACTTGAGCACACCTACTGGGCTGTATTATCTCCAGCTGACAGTGATCCTTCTGAGAACTGCTGACCAAGAAGATGACCTTTGTTGAAAAACCATCTAAGAAACATGATTCTGAAAACAAAATGCTGAAAGTACAGCATGCCCTGAGAGCCGCTTTGCAGAAGTGACAGGTGGTAACTGGACTGAACCCAGAGATAGCTTAATATTCCAAGAACAGATGTCCAGTTTGAGTCCCTCCTAGCCTCTCAGTTTTCCAATAATGTTCGCCTCAGTGTCTGAAGATAGGGAGCACCTCAGGTTCTAAACTTGTTCTAGTTTCAGGGATGCTGGGCTTGTCTGCTGACTTCAAAATCAGTAGTCTCTATTCCTTTAAAAATCAAGCTCCTGTGCCTGTGTTCTGGCCGATAACGAACAGATAAGAGCAGTTTCAAGCTCAGAGATGGAGCTTTATCTCTTCCATGGCTGTGCACTTTGGTTAGTGGTAAAGAAAGCCCCTCCCAGTATGTACTAGGAGAGATCCAAGCAATTGAGGACCTGAGCTTCCCAGAACTCAAGATGACCCTGAAGTTAGTGTTCAGGTTTGTACTTTCGAGAGAATACCAGGGGAATAAAGGGGGAAGCTCTGCCCTTATCTTCGAACATAGATCTCTCCTTTTCTGCCCTCGCCGAGTGGAGATAAAGAGTGATTTAAGGCAAAAAATATCTGAACAGCATTCCTCATCCTGGCTTTTAATTAAAGGAATCTATGAAAGATCAGCATTAACTCACTCAGGTCTCCAAGGCCAAAAATGATTCACATAACTGAAAACAAAAGCAAAACCGAGCAGAGCTCCCCCTTTGCCAAACTTATCCAGGCTATCATTCTGTGCTGCTGCTTTTCGTTCAATAACAGTTTGTCCTAATGTTAATAATTCTTGTGGTCAAGAAACACATGTTCTTGAGTCAAACGCCTTAACAAATTGATGATCCCAGTTTCCTGTGGATTAATTTTCAGGCGTAAGAAATAAATTGTCGAAGTGTAATCCTATGGTTCAGCTAGAGATTGAACAAGTTTTCCCTAGAAAGTTGTCAAGGAAATCTCAGATACAGATGGTGTCACAGGTTGGGAGGTAGGCCTGTGGTGGATTTTGATGTGTGGGATATTTATGAAAGGGTGTCCTTGGGAAGGGGGAAGGGGTCAGGAGTGGGAAGAATGGAGACACGTGGCAGTCTTGGCTGATGCCATTGAAGCTCTGGAAATAGAATGACCCTTCAGAGTTGCCTTCAGAGTTGTGGATGAGGTGGACCCACAATTAGTTATGAGCTGCCCCTGAGAGGGTGTCACTTTGGACAAGGCAACTTCTGTAGCTGAAGCAGTCCTGCGAGGGGCTGATGGTGAAGTCTTTGGGCCAACAGCATTCCCAGTGACTGAGACCAGTTCTTCATTGCAGGGGGCCTGATGGGCACATCTTTATGTCCACCTTAGACGGTGCTCCATCCATGCGTCAATAACACCCATTAGAAATACTCTGGCGTGATTTTGCACCAATACTCGCTGTAGTGAGAAGGGGTCTCCCCCTTTCTCCCTCTCTTGTTCTTATATTCTCTAGCTCTTTGTCTTATTCTCTCTCCTGCCTTTCAAGATAATCCTCCACCCAGCTTCTACCATTGACATTTGTTTGAGCATTCAGTGACTCCATCCACATTGGTCCCTGGTTTGAGCATTGTGTTTTGAGCGCTGACCCAAACCTCTGCATTCCACTTTATAGCTTTAGGAGTGTGTGCCACTCCCACTTCTTCTGATAAGTCATCACCCTTTCTGTGTATCACCTCTATCTGCAAAAAGAGAACACTAACCCCCAGCTTTGTTTGAGATGGGACAACAACCTAGAGGCCACGTACTGTCTTTGCCACTTAGCTTTGTCATTTCCCTTGAGAAAGTCCCTTTGAGGGACTTGGGTTTGGGTTTGGATCCAGCCTTGGATGTTGGTATGTTGCCTAGCTCCCAGCCTTTGACCCTCCTAAAAATGAGCTGGCTACTCATCAAGGGCCATGCGGCAGAGTTCATATCCATGAATTCTGAGCGAATGTCACTGAGTGTCCCTTCCTACTCAAGGCCTGTGGATCTGGAAGGATCATAACTGCTAGCATCGGCACCTCAGCAATAACAACTGCTTTGTATTTTCTGCTCAGATTCAGCTGCAACTCATCGGAAATCAGATCTGATGAGGGCGTTAGTTCTGGTGACTACACTAACCTCGTCTGATCAGATTTCCAGTTAGTCAAGCTGGTTGCTGAGTCCTTTGTCCCGTTGTTTCCTTGAGACCAATTTGGAATGGTAGTGCTTCATGAATAATCCATGGGTATTAACCAGCTGCATACATAAGGGCATTTCCACTGTGTCTTTGCCATGGAATGTTAGATGGTTTTGATGTAATTCATAAGTAATCAGGAAGCGCTAGGCTCTGATTTAAAGTACCTAGAGACCTTTGAGGGTCCTTTCAAGTTTCCAGAGGAAAGGCATGCTATTAACTATGAGTGGTCATAACAGGGGAATTTCCCCTGGAGAGTCTTTAATGTCACCGTTGGCTATATTACAGGGACAAAGAAATATATGAGATACTTCTCAAAATGTTTGAAACAAAACTTGATGCCAGTTTTTTTTGGTTCTTTTAGTTTCTGTTGTTGCCTTCATCACCAAGTGGTGTGGGTTAAAACAAAAGCCATAATTAAATTGAGCCCAGTTTGGGGGGAAGAACTGGGCAACTCTCTACTTAAACAGAAGCAGGTGGTGTTGGAATGCTCAGTGGAAGTGAGCTGTGAGGAGGGAATGCAGATTTTTTTTTCATTGAAATCACAGTTAAAAATAGTTGTGCCAGGCTGTGATTAAGATATATACATATATATATATATCTTAATTTTATGTTTATATACATATATACATATAAAAACTAGGATGTGTGTGTGTGTATGTATGTGTGTGTATATATATATATACACATGTATATATATATATAACTGAGATAGATATATCTATCTCATTTTCAGAAAAACTGTGACAGAAATGCAATACAGTTTTAATTAGAGAGTGATCTTTTGTGGTAGGGAGGGTGGGATTTGTTTCTTTGTGTGTGTTCGAGTGAGAGAGAGTTTATTTTAAGGATTGCTGTAAATAAAGATGTTCTCCTATTCCAATTAGAAATGTGATTTAATTTGTATTCCATTCAGGAACTCATCCAAGCTGGAATGGTCATAATTTATGTAGCAAATTTCACAATGGAAAGGAGGACGGATGGAAAGATTTGGCCAACACCTCACTGGCTGTCTGGGACAGGAGAGATGCCCTGCCTCTCAGGACTTCTGAGAGCAGGAGTCCTTCTCTTTCCTAATCATCCTAAGATGTTCATTCCTGAGGGCATGTTTCGGCGGACTCTCCCAGTGAGGTCACACGTCTCCATGGCATGGGGAATGAAAAGGGCCACAGCCCAACTGCTGAAATTTCCATTTTCCTCAGCTATTGCTGTCAGATAAAATGCACAATGCCCAATTAAGCCTGAGTTACAGATAAATAATGGATAATTTTTGATTAAGAGTATGTCCTATGCAATAATGGGGGCTAAAAATTACTCATTTTTAACCTAGACTTCAAGTTTAACCTCATGTCCTATAATTATATTTGTTATATCTGGCATCCTTACCTCCAAAGGGCATTTTTTCCCTCTGATGGAAAGTGAGGCTGACACTTCTTGAATTTTTAGATTTTTTGTTACTGTTGGTGTCATTGTGCTTTTCAAAAATTTGTCATTGTTATTTTTGACCTTATTAAATTCACAAGGATGCCTGGATGGAATGCCTAGCTCCCATTCCATCATTGAAATAGAGTCAGGTTTCGTGATTTCTGCTTAAGAAAAGGGTAATAAGGTGGCCAGCAGATGCTCCCACTTGTAACTTACCATTCCATTTTTCTTAGTTGAATGCACACTGTAAATGCTAGTAATTTGCCAAGTTGATTCTTTGAGGATTTTTTACAGATGAGGAGAAACATTAAGGTTGTGCCTTGGGAAGACTTATAAAAACAGAGGAAGCTTATTAAAGACTCTGATAGGACCAAAGATGTTTAGTAAAATTTGTGGTGATATTACAGGTTCTCTTTCCAGCTCTGATGATAACTAGCTGTGGACCTTAAGCAAGGCACTTAATCTCTCTGGGCCTTATTTTCTCCTTTTACAAAATGAGCTGGCTGGATTAGATGACTTTTAAGGTCCATTTTGACTTGCTCATTCTACTAAAAATATGTAGTTTTTCCAACACTTCAGTACTATATCATTTCTGATTTGATAACTTGGGAGTCTAATTCTGTGGAAAGCCAGGGTAAAGTACTTTCCGGGCATAGACAAATAACTCCAATGAATAGTAGTTGTTTTATCAGTTCAATAACAGCAGGCTGTTCGAGCAGCAGTTCTTTCTAGTTTATTCCATTGCTCATCTCACAACATTTGTGTGGGTTTGAGGAATCGGTAAGTACAAGACAGGGTCTCTGTTTCAGTCTAGTGGGTGTGGCATAAGGATGGTTATGGAGAGGGACCAAATGAACAAGTCAGAAGCTTCTGGAAAGTACTAGGCAATGGTGGAGGAGAATGAATGCAGCATATATGACTGATTTTTAAGGAAATTGTTTCCCTAGATGTTGATGATTGAATTCACTGTAAATTCTAGTATCTCTAGTGTCTGGCCACTCTGATCAGATGCAGAGTCAGAATCACATTATTTACTCCCATACTATGCCATGCGTGTACTCATGAACTGGTGCATACACACACGTGCACACACAGACGCACAAGTGAAAACTTTCTAGAGAGGGAAAAAGCAAGAAGTTATGTGTGTAGAAGAAAGGAAAGAAAAGAGCAAGATAGAAGAATGCTGTTCAAAAGAGCCACCCTCTTGAATCCATTTTTTCTATTCTATATTATGTCACTAAGATAGTGATAGTTGCTCAGTCATGCCTGACTCTCTGCAACCCCATGGTCTGTAGCCTGCCAGGCTCCTCTATCCATGGAATTTTCCAGGCAAGATTACTGGAGTGGGTTGCCATTTCCTTTTCAAGTCACTAAGATAAGAATATGTCTATTCTATATTATGTCACTTTTTAAAAAAGTAGCTGAAATTTATGAAATACTCACTATGTGCTAATCATTGTTTTTAACATGTTACACTCATTCATTAATTTAATTCCCTCAATATCACTATGTAATAGATACTCAGTACTATTTTAACCCATTTTATTGAAGAGGAAATAAGCATACTTTTTTTTTGTTTGTTTGTATGTTTGTTTTGTATGTTTTCCTTTTTTTTGGATGAGAAATCCCTCTACTCTTTTTACAGTGTAACTGGTCCAGGTCTAAGAAATATATATATTATTCTTCTGAGGGCTTTCATTTCCTAAGGAATTAAAAATTATGATTTTGTGAACACTATTTCCTTATATCTGACTTTTCATAACTCAAATACAATGCTTTTGCAACTATTTTTCATATTTTCCCCAGATCCAACTGAGTAGTTTTTTCCTCATTATTTCAGAGGGAATGGTAGTTATGCAATGTGTATTTCTTCCCTTCAGCCCCATGCCTAGAAGAGAGATCAGTGTATTATTTGAATTGGTTTGCACAAATAATTCAGAAATCATTTTTTAAAGAACTATTAGATATGAACAAGTGAGCATTCCAAACTGGGTGTTAGATTAGAAGTCACTGGATCAAAGCCATGTTTAACAATTATCTACGTAAGAATTGGTGAGAAACATTTGTGAAGCTTTGATGAGGAGCTGGAGGATGTGGGAGGCAGAGGGGCGGTGGAGGGTGGAGCCTGCTCTTGGCTGTCTTAGCTGTCCGCGCTGGCCACTGAAGGATGGGGAGTAACAAAGGACAAAGCAAATGCTGACCATCCTCTCTCTTACGTACCTGGGAAATTCATCTTGGATTTATTAGCCACATAAATCACTTTTCTGCAGAGCATAGCCATAAATCACCACAGAAAGATTGAAATGGTATCATTTCTTTGGGAATAATAAGCTAGAGGTGGTATCGCGGTCCAAGAGCAATTATAACACAATTAAACGTTCAAGTTACTCCCTCTTCCTCATGATTTATGCCTGAGAAAAGTGCACCCAAAGGTCTATATTTTCAAAAGGAGGTCAGAGCTGTCCAGGAGCCAAGAACAGCAAAAAAGACATTGACGATTGCCAAGCAGAAGACCAGAAACTTGCCCTTTCTTTCTTAGAAGGGAAAATATTATAGAATGTAAAACACGTAAAAAACAAAAATGCCATGTAAAACACATGTATCATGTGTACACACAAAACATGTATACCACATAAACATGGTAAAAGCACATATCCTATGTAAAACACATGTACAATGAAACCTGTAACATAATACACACCATGTAAATATGTATGTCATATCTGTAAAAACCATGTATTCTAGGTAAACATGCTGGCCATATAAAACAGGTAAAAATATGCATACTATGGAAACACGTAAAAAAGATGTGTATCAAAACTGATTTATACCTTTATGATTTTTCTAAGAGTCTAGTAGGGCTTCCCAGGTGGCAGAATGGTAAAGAATCTGCCTGCCAATGCAGGAGATGAGGAGATGAGAGTTCGATCCCTGGGGTCGGGAAGAATCCGTGGAGAAGGAAATGTAAACCCACTCCAGTATTCTTGCCTGGGAAATTCCACGGACCCAGGAGCCTGGCAGGCTTGTAGGGTCTCAAAGAGTCAGACACAGCTGAGTGACTGAGCACGAGAAACAATATGTTGGTTTAAGGAAATTATGACATAATCTGAAATATGATTTCAAATTGCCTTAGGGTTCTAGAATGTTTGAGATGGACAGGAAGCTAAAGATCATTTTCTTCAGCCAAATAGATATAGGAAACCATCTGACAAACATTGGTTGATTTCCTACTAGGCATATAGGGCTAGTCTAAGTACTTTAGGTAAAAAAGAAGTAAAATGACACCCAATACATGAGTAACAAAGGAAAAAAGGGATGACTGGACTCTTCAACATTAAACACATTTATATATCAAAGGAATTATCAGGAAAGTTAAAACACCTTAGAAAATGAAAGAAATATTTTCAAACCATAAATTTGATAAGGGTCTAGTATTAAGAATATAAAGAACTCCTACAACTCAACAGGAAAAGTGAAAGTGAAAGTCACTGAGTCGTGTCCACAGTGAAAGACAAGTGAAAGTGAGTCACTCTTTGTGACCCCATGCACTATATAGTCCATGGAATTCTCATGGCCAGAATACTGGAGTCGGTAGCTATTCTCTTCTCCAGGGGATCGTCCCAAACCAGGGATCAAACCTAGGTCTCCCGCATTGCGGCAGATTCTTGACCAGCTGAGCCATCAGGGAAGCTCAAGAATACTGGAGTGGGTAGCCTATCTCTTCTCCAGCGGATCTTCTCGACCCAGGAATTGAACCAGGGTCTCCTGCACTGCAGGCAGATTCTTTACCAGCTGAGCAACCATGGAATCCCCAACAAGAAAAAGACAATCTAAAAAGAGCAAAAGACTTGAACAAACAGTTGATGATGATACATAAATGGCCAACAAGTCCAGGAAAATATGCTCAAAATCGTTAGTCATTAGGGAAAGGCACATCAGACCTATATGAAAATGTTCTGGAACTTGATAAATGTGGTGGTTGTACAATGTTGTGTGTATACTAAATGTCACTGAATTTAACACTTCTAAGTGGTTAATTTTATGTTAATGTAAATTTCACCTTTATTGAAAAACAAAGAAATGCATTGTAGAATAAAAAAGGCACTGGATTTGGAATCACACTTGGGTTTGTGACTTGGCTTTTCCTTCTCTTTATATGAACCTGAAGAAATCATTCAATTTCACTCTGGAAAATGCACATTCATAAAATAGGTAGCATTCTAACCTACCTCAGTTTGTTATTCAGGTAACAGTCGGTAAACCATTGAGATAACATATGAAACACTTTCCTATCTGTGATTATTATTTTGTATAAACTAGATATTGACTAAGCAAAACAAGAACACTTACACAGTAAAACTTGTGGGGAAAATGAAGCACAATTACTGTGGAAAGGAAGAAATGAAAGAGTGAGCTAAGTAAGGTGAAGAGGTGCAGGCAGGAAGACTTGCGGTTCCTGGTCCTCTGCTGGACTGTCCACATCCTGGGAAGGCAGGGGCTCACTGTGCATTAAGCAAAGGATCAGACAGTAGTGGGAGAGAAAGGAGGAGAGGGTTTGGCTCAATGCAGTGGGATAAACTGAGAGCTGGCTAACGCCTGGGATGTTAAGGATCGTCATTGTATGTGGGCTTCCCTGGTCGCTCAGCTGGTAAAGAATCCACCTACAGTGCAGGAGACCCTGGTTTGACTCCTGGGTCAGGAAGATCCCCTGGAGAAGGGATAGGCTATGTACTCGAGTATTCATGTTCTTCTTTGGTGGCTCAGCTGCTGAAGAATCTGCCCGCAATGCGGGAGACCTGGGTTTGATCCCTGGGTTGGGAAGATCCCCTGGAGGAGGGCATGGCAACCCGCTCCAGTATTCTTGTCTGGAGAATCCCTGTGGACAGAGGAGCCTGGCGGGCTACAGTGCACGGGGTCACAAAGAGTCAGACACGACTGAGGGATTAAGCACAGCACAGCACCATTTGACAGCCCTCAACGTTGGCTGGGTCAAACCCACTGCTGCTGACTCAAGGGCTGCTGATTACATTTATTTCGCAATGTGCAGACATGCCTAGTTGCCTGGGCCTCTGGGCACAGTAGTGATAATGATGCAATTTATTGGCCTTGCTTCATTTTCCTTGGGAAACCCAGCTCACGTGCCCACTGGTGGTTGACTGTGCCAAGGGATAGATGGAGAAGGAAGATCCAAGGGACCCATAGGGAGGCATTTGTGCTGGCACCCAGGAAACAAGGGGTTGCTTTTGTCTTGAGTTGTGTGCAAACTGCTTTATTTTTCAGAGCAAGGACATGGCAAAAGCTTTTGTTCAGGGAACAAAAATCCTTCGTACAGTGAATCAGCATAAGTTTGAAAGGCAAATTCATTCTGTTGCTTCCAGTAAAGGAAAACTATGCTATTTGATAGTGGCAGGTAACTATTTATTATGTAAATACTTGGTTTTGCTTTAAATAATACCTAAAGCTGTGTGTATATAATCATATAACTTAACTAGAATTCCTATCCTAGAATGAGGAAAGAATCCGTTTATTAGCAGTCAATGTCTATGAAATGATCATACAAACAGAACTTTAAAAATTTTAGGCTAAAGTAGGACAAATTAAAAATTTTGCAAATCTTCAGCCTTCACTCTGTGTGTACTTGCACATGCACACATATGCTTGTCACATGCGTGTGCAAGAGTCTGTGTAATTGCCTGTTGATGAAGGACCACAAAGCTCTAGCATAGATGTGGGTCTGACCTTGAAACAAAAAGCCCAGCTCATCTGACAGCTGCTCGTTGACTCAGAACAGTCATGACTTCAAGTGTCCACAATATAAAAAGTGGAGGTGATTCACCCAAGATTAGCCTCTATTTAAATAACCACGAGGTGTCTAACAGAATTGAACTTGAACTCTCAGAACTTCGGATTTCCTTCTTTTTGATAAGGCACACATTTCTATTTAGAAGAGAGAAGGACTTTTCAAATATTACAGAACAGATGAGTAACATATCAGTTGACCAGACTTATGCAAAGATGGATTTACAGGGACTATGTGATAAATACAAAACTGTTCTTCAAAGCACTATCAAGATCTCTATTATTGCAATGGAATATTTTAATGATGGTTAGCTGAAGAACTGCCCTGAAGAAACAAAAGCCAGAGGAGAAAGTGCTCAAGGTCTTTGACTGTTTGGGAGAAAAGGTCAATATGTTGAGTGTGTGCCTAAGTGCTCAGTCACTTCAATCCTGTCTGACTCTTTGCAACCCTATGAAGTGTAGCCAGCCAGTTTCTCTGTCCATGGTGATTCTCCATGCAAGAATACTGAAATGGGTGCTCATACCCTCCTCCAGGAGATCTTCTTGACCCAGGGATTGAACCTGTGTCTCATATTTCCTGCATTGGCAGGCAGGTTCTTTACCACTAGTGCTACCAAATCTTGGGCCCCAAGAGAAGAGGAGACAGAATGGGGAGGAGAGGAGAGGATAGGAGAGGAAAGAGGATGTAGTAGGGCTTCTCAATTTGGTGAAAGACATGACAGTCTAGGGAAAACAAATGAGAAAAAATGGTTATTTTTCTCTTTTTGAAGGCTTTTCCCTTCCCTGCCTCTCCCAGGAAAAAAATTAGAAAAATGTAGAATTATGAAATAGTTTTGAATGATGAAAAATATGTTTAAGACAAGTTGTTTACATGGCATTGAATTCCAAAAAAATGATTTTTTAAAATTGTGTAAGAGGAAGACTTCCTGGGAAACACATTGCTTCTCTTCATTATAAGCCATCATAATGAAGAACCAGACACAACTGAATCAACTTAACGTGGTCCGTCACAGCAATGATAAACAGGATTGTTACAACATTCCAGGGTAGGCACCAGGCACATTTCTCCATAAAGGGAGTACATTTCAGTGTTGGCAGTGGCTGCTGGGGGATCAAAGACACTGAGACATTTCATGACTTACTAATGCCTATCAAGCAATCAATCACTTTTCTGGATTGGGTGGTGTTCTCACTGCCCAGGTATTTGCTATTCAAGTTTCTGGAGTTATGAAGTTATATAGAGAGTCACCATAAGAGAAAAAAATAATTGGTCACTTTAAACTTTAGTCTTCCCTCAAATAGCGTTTCCCCTTTACAGTAAAGTCAGTTTTGCTGTCAGATGTTGTAAACACCCAGTGATGCAATGTAGATGTAGTATTAGGCCCAGGAGAGTGTGATCCCTCTCTTGAACATGAGAGAGGGGAGCCTCTTCAGTGACCCCATGGAGTTCTCACCTGCATCTAATGAGGTTTCTGGCCACAGCACAGCTTTTTGGGACTTGGAATCAGGGAGGTTACCCTGCCAGTGGGGAAGCCCGTGGAGTGCCGCTCCATGCAGCCCTTGGGATGTCCTTAAGCACACTGAAGAAGCTCTGTCCTTGGCCTGTGTCACACTGGTTTCACCATGCGACAACCATACTCATGTGTGTCTCGTCCTTTTGGGCTGCTGTAACAGAATACTACATACTGGAGGCCTTATGAACAACAGAAACTTATTTCTTACAATGCTTAAGGCTGGAAAGTCCATGGTAAAGTGCCGGGATATTTGGTGTCTGGTGGAGTCCCACTTCCTGGTTCATAGAAGGCTGTCTTCTCACTGTGTCCTCACATGGCATACTCTCTGGGGTCTTTCCTATAAGGGCACTAATCCTAATCATGAGGACTCCACCCTCATGACCTAATCACTTCCCAAAGGCCCAACCTCCAAATAACATCTTGGGGGTGGAGTGGTTAGATTTAAATATATGACTTTGGGGGGAACACAAACATTCAGTCCATAGCAACTTGTATAGGTGACAGAGTGAGGGAGAATAAACCACCTAAAAAGTGACAAGAGGGAAAATAACAGCAGACCATGGAGGTTATCAATTGTATGTAAGGCAAGTGTGTTTTGCTGACTGTCATTGTTAACCTGTGAGGAGCCCAGACACACACCGTAGTGACAACACAGGACTGGACACCTGCCCTGCATCTACAGCAGGACAAAAAAGGGCTTGCTTGTTTTACTGTACTGTCTTTAGTCTATATTGTCTATAGTCTTTTAGAGACCATAGTCTTTAGTATTTTTTTTTTTTCAAAAAATGAGCAAGGAAGAACAAAGCTTGATGCAGTTATTTGAGTAAAAGCCAAAGAAACTGCAACAAAGGGTTGCAGTTAAGAATTTTGAAAACACCCAGAGGTCCCCTCTAAAAGGTCTTTGTGGTCAGGATGATCTCTGCATCCAGCTGTAGTGCTTCCCTAGACTGCTGGCATCCTTGGTTGTCATTCCATCTGAATCTGCCAGCTCATTTTTGTCAAAATCCATCTCCAAGGGTCCTGGATTCAGAAAACTTCAGAGGACTTTTCTGAAAGAAAAGAGAATGACTCTATTGAGTCCCTGGAATAATTTTAGAGTATTATTTGTGCTCCCCTGAATCTTTAAAATCTGGAATTCTCTGGTAGTCCAGTGGTTTAGGATCCACCTGCCAATGCGGGGACAGGGGTTCGATCCACGGTCTGGGAAGATTCCACATGCTGTGGGGCAACTAAACCCATTCACCACAACTCCTGAAGCCCAGCATCTTAGAGCCTGTATTCTGCCACAATGAGACGCCCGATCACCACAAGAAAGAGTAACCATCCCCCAAGTCCCACTTACCACAATTACAGAAAGCCCTTCTGCAGCAAAGAAGATCTAGCACAGCCTAAAATAAATAAATAAACAATAAAATACTGTAAAAAACTAAAACCTAAGGCGGAAATCCTTTGAGAATTTAAAACAAAGCAGAGAAATCCTGTGAGCATGAGAGTACATTGGTACTGTATTTCTTGATAATATAAAACAAGCAGGACCTCCAGCAGTTGGTGTTGAAAAGTCACATTGAAGGGTAATGTCTGACGCAGGAAACGCTCTAGGATCCATTCTTCTTACGATGGGGAGCATCCACGTTCTCACTTTTCTTCTTTCCTTCCTTCTTGCTTGCTTCTGTAGGATGGGAAAGAGGTTGATTTGTATCAGAACAATCTCAAGCAAATGAGAAATCTTCTCCACTGTATACCATAGCTGACACCAGAAGGTATAATACTTCTTTTTAAACCTTAATGTTGGTGTTTTCCTGGGTTCTCATACATTTGTCAGGTTAGCATAAGCTGGCAGACCTCATCATGTGTTAGGTTAGATTTCTTAAGGTTCATTGATACACAATTCCATGTAAAGACATATTAAGTTTATACACATATTTCTCAGACAGTGCAAAACAGGATCCTTTTAGGAGTGGTCTATGTAGTGTGTCTTCCTTCTTTCTCTGCTCTCATTGACTTTTCTCCCTTAAATCAGTCTAATGACATTTTATTGTCTCTACCTCTCCTGCTCTTCTCTTTGGTTTTACAGGGCAAAGTGAGGAAAAAGGGTAGGAGCTTCCATGGTGATAGCTTTTGTCCGGCTGCACATGATATATTTTACTTTCCTAAACACGTCAAGAGGCAGTTTGTCAATGGAAATGCAAAGCAAGTTAGATCCACAGCAGTATCTCCCCCCTTACTCCCATCACTTGCCAAACAATAGCCCAGTATAGTATGCTCCTTTTTATATGGCTGCAGATGTTTTGAAAAGTTCACATTTCTCCAAAAGATATACTGAGGAATATAGATGTGACCCTTTCAGGAAAAAAAGGCACAGGGATGGCTTGATGTTATACCAGAAAACGAACTTCTCTCATTAAAATGTCTTTGACACATTTCTGCATCTAAAACAGCCAACACAATGTTTGGCATGATTGTAGGCTCATAAATGCCTGATGGATTGACCTGTCAGCTAGGATGTTCTCCTTAGCCAGAAAAACGATGATGACTTTTGTTACAGCCAATACCTGGGAAGGAGTGCTGGGGTTAGTGATGCCACTTCTTTAAACACACTCTAAAGTTAGATTGGAAATATGTTTTGTTCAGAGATGATATTGTGAAAGTACAAGGAGTCCAAATTAGAAGACAGCTCATCAAGCAACTGATGGAAAAAAGCTGAAGCTTCCAGAAAGGGGGCAGGAATTAATATTTGTTGTTGAACATTTGCTATATACCAGACAGTGTGATCCTCAGAAGCATAGGTGAGACATACATTGTTTGATGTAATCCCCTAAAGGGATTGGGTTTATGATCTCCATTCCACAGATAAGAAAACTGAAATTCAGGGAAGGTTGTAAATTGTATAGGATTACAGTTAATGAGCATCAGAGGCCAGTATTCTAATCCAGGTTATCCAACTTCAAAATTAATACCTTTTCCCTAACTGGATAACATCCCTCTTGCTCTCCTTAGAGTTAGGAAGTTGTTAATCCCACTGGCATGGAGAATCTTCTGAAAAGTAGGGTTCCGTGTGGGGACTGTGATCAAGATGCTGGGTGCTAGAAAAAAATCAGACATGTGTCTCTGTCAAGGCCTGGGGCGCTCACCCAACTCTCACTTGGGAGCTACAAAGCCAGAGGGCCAAGCAGGGGACTGACTCAGAGCAATGCTTAGAGGCAAGGAAAGTTGTCAGCTTCCTTCGACTTGGAGTTGCAAGAAGGCGTATGACACAGATAGAATTCAGGCTCCAGAAGGCTGAGAAGTCTTCCTTTTGGAAGCTTATGGTTTGGAAAGTCAACACAGACAAAAATAGTGTCTGCTGAGCAGAAAGGGAGGGGAGATTGGAGAAAGACACTTCCAGCTATATCAGTCTTTTCTCCTTTTAGATTATATGCATTTCTTTACACTATTACTTACATTTCATGATTAAAATCACACTGAGCTCAAAAGGTATAAGTTCTACAGCTCACTTTTGGCAAAACTCACCTTTTAAAATTGGGCAAGAAAAAATCGGTAAGTACAGTAAAGTAGGAAAGAGTGTTGCATAGTGAAATATGAAGTCCTCCTGGGCAGATCCAAATGTTGAGGGGATAATGTGAGATCATTATTATGAAAATAAACAAATAAACAAAAGTCCTTTGTTGAATACCTATAAAGGATTTCTGGAGTCGTTTGTATGCCTCTTGGACTTGGAGATTGGCATAATTAGGAGAAAAGGGATCAGAACCAGGGTCTGGCAAACAGGAAACCATTTCAAATATAGTTTAAACTGTTAAATTACTTCCAAGTCTAGGCTCTGTCTGTGTCCTCGTCACAAGGTTGTACACAGGAGGTGGCTCCAGGGAAGAGAGGCATTCTAGACATGGATGGAAACAGGCTTTTCAGAGGGAAACACCCAGGGGATGGGAGAAGTCTTCTTTTTCAGTTTCTTCCTCTTAAATATTTCATTACTGCATATTACCACTGGGTACAGTGACTCAGACTGCAAATATATTGGAGAGATATGAGGTGGTTTAAAAAAAATTCCCATTATATCATATAACATGACTGAAAAGGGAGAGCTTGCCAGATTTATGTGTGTTATGGTGATGCTACTTTTGTGTCATTGAGGGAAACTCTTTTATGAGGCTTCATTCGGTTTAATTATGAAATTGAGCTTACGGGAGAGAGTGTTTTGAGTTCCATTTCTTGGAGCTGGATTATCCATGTCCTCTTGATCCTGGTTTCCTGTTTAAATCCCTTGATCTTAGACTAGAGAGATTCCACACTGCTCCATAGGTGATCCCCGAGAGGATCGAAAGAGCAGATGCTGCATTCAGTGTTGGGTGAGTGATGGACCCCAGCTCCTGACAGGGCACTTGGGGGAGGAGCGAGGTCAGCACAACTGCTTCCAGAGAACTGTGCAAAGCCAACACTGGCCACTGTGGTCTTCACCATACACATAATTCTTCCTACTTTTGGCAAAGAGTCTACTGAGAGCTGAAATCACCTAAGAGCTTAAACTGGAAAAAAAAGATGTAAGAGAAGGGAAGAATCCAAGACTAACTCTACATAGAGGTGCCTCTGTGTTTTTTTAAATTTTCATGTGTGACGAACTCCCCAATCAAATCTGGGCATGGCTGGAAATATTGGACTTTTCTAGAAATGGCAAAATGATGTGAAAAAGAAATTAACAAGAATGAAGAGGAATCATCACTAGAACTCCTTAGTTCCTGTCTGGTGCCAAAAGTAAAGCAGAATAACCAGTTGCCTGGAGGTGGTTATTTTTTCCAGTTTGGACACCACGGCCAGGATCCCTTGGATGTTTCCTCTCTGCAGGCTTTTTACTGATGCTACGTGTCATTCATTCAGTCATTTAATCATTCACTGTGTCAATGTGACAAAAGAATCAGTTTGCAACAAGCCCCGGGTCCCCCAAACTGTCATTTTCTTATTCAGTTTTAAAAGTATAACCATGAAACCATAGATTGAGGACCCATGCTCTAGCATCTCCTTGCTGAATCCAAATGAATCAGTGGCTCATAGCCTTTCTATGCACAATGATCACGGTGACAGTGAAATTTCTAGAGAACTCTGGCTCCTGTTTTTTTCCTCCTTTATCATCTTGTCAATTTTCTATGTTATTTTCATTGTCTCTAACTTAATCACTTAGGAAAAGAAAGAATAGAGTAAAAAGAGCAAATGACAAAGGTGGTAAAGAATTACAATAAAAGTTCAAAATTATAATATGCATTGATTACTTTTTGCTGTGTGCTTAGTCGCTCAGTCATGTCTGACTCTTGGCAACCCCATGGACTGTGGCCCGCCAGACTCCTCTGTCCACTGGGATTCTTCAGGCAAGAATACTGGAGTGGGTTGCCATGCCCTCCTCCAGGGGATCTTCCCAACCCAGGGATTGAACTCAAGTCTCCTGCATTACAGGCAGATTCTTTACCATCTGAGGCACCAGGGAAGCCCATTGATTACTTTACTTACATTATCTCTAAGTCTGTAAATACAATCTCTATCAGTATATATCTTTTCTTTTCCTTTGCTTATCTATGTTTCTTATAATAATTCTATAAGGTAGATTATAAGGGACTCATTAGACAAAAGCCAGGCTTCCCTGGTGGCTCAGACGGTAAAGAATCTGCCTGCAATAAGGGAGACCTGGGTTCGATCCCTGGGTTGGGAAGATCCCCTGGAGGAGGACATGGCAACCCACTCCAGTATTCTTGTCTGGAGAAGCCCCCGTGGAAAGAGGAGGCTGGTGGGCTACAGTGCATGGGGTTGCAAAGAGCTGGACGTGACAGAGTAACTAAGCACAGCACACACAAAAGCCTCACAGCCAGGATATACAGAGTTGGAATTAACTGGCTTCCAGTCTCTTTCCAATACCTGAGGGTGTCCTGCTATCCTGCAGGGAGTCGTGGTGATCACGTGTGCAGACCAGTCTCTTAGTTTCTTGATTTATGTTTGCTAAAACTAAAAACAAAACCTAGCTTATAGATGCAGATTGATCCATAGCTTATAAACTGATCTGATCTTTGAACCACTACCTCCAAAATATGTCCCAAGTTAGTGTGCATTAAAAGAAGATTCTCTGGGCAAAAAAATTTGGGTCAGACAAGTTTAAAGTCTATATAGTAGGATATCACAGAGATGTTATTTTCAAACACACTGTGAAGCACTGCAGATTATTGGTGGTAGTGGGTACAACTGGCTTTTCAGACATGTTAGTTCATTGTCTTAGGTTGCTACTGCTGCTGCTGCTAAGTCACTTCAGTCGTGTCCGACTCTGTGCGACCCCATAGACGGCAGCCCACCAGGCTCCCCCATCCCTGGGATTCTCCAGGCAAGAACACTGGAGTGGGTTGCCATTTCCTTCTCCAATGCATGAAAGTGAAACGTGAAAGTGAAGTCACTCAGTTGTGTCCAATTCTTAGTGACCCCATGGACTGCAGCCCACCAGGCTCCTCCATCCATGGGATTTTCCAGGCAAGAGTACTGGAGTGGGGTGCCATTGCCTTCTCTGTGTCTTGGGTTGGGTTCCGTGAAAACAGACACTGAGATGGAGAATTGGAGTCAGAATATTTACCAGTATATGTTCTCAGGAGTCATACCTGCATGGAAGCGAGGAATGCAGGACTGGGCAGAAGGAGAAGCTGAGCTGCCACACAGCTGCACTTGAATCCTCAGTTATTGCCACCACAAGTTCCAGAGCTGGGATGGGACCCACAGAGAGTGCTGAATTGTGTCAGTGGGGTGGGGCCTTTGGGCTTTGAAGATTTTATTCTTGACAGCCTCCCATGGTTCACATGTGATTTTTATCAAGTACTTTAAATTCATTTGGGGTTAAACTAGTCTAAATTATTTATAATTATTGTCATTAACTTTACAGCCAATTTCAATTTAGATTTACCTAGATTTTAAATGGGCTTTCCAAGTGGCTCAGTGGTAAAAAAAAATCTTCCTGCAGTGCAGGAGATGTGGGTTCAGAAGATCCCCTGGCGAAGGAAATGGCAACCCACTCCAGTATTCTTCCCTGAGAAATCTCATAGACAGAGGAGCCTGGTGGGCTACAGTCCATGGGGTTGCATAAGAATCAGACATGACTTAGCAACTAAACAACAACAACAACAACAACAAACTTTAAACAACTATTAGGTGATCTTCACCTCTTACATCTTCTCTGTATTCTTCTTTGGCTTAATTTTCCTTCATGTTGAAGTATATCCTTTCAAATCTTTTCCAGTGAAGATCTGTGAACTATAAATTATGTCAGTATTTATTTGCTAGAAATGTATTTATGTTATGCTTTCTTGCTTGTATAACAAAGTATAAAATTTTATCAGAGTAAAGAATTTTAAACTGAACATTTTATCCCTCAGGATTTTCACAATATTTCAAAATCTCCTGGCCTCTACTATAGCTGTTGAGTTTTACTAGTTAAGAGATCTCTCTTTTTTTTCTGGTTGTTTTAAAGAATTTCTCTTTGACATTTGTGTTTTGCAGTTTCAATATGCTGCTCTAGGTATAGTTTTATATTTTTTTATTCTGCTTAGGATTCATATTTGTTAAATATGAAGATTTATGTCTTTCATCTACTTGAGAAAAGTTTCAGATATTATTTCTTTGAATATTGCCTGTACTCCAATTAGACATACATTGGACCATCCCGTTACATTATCTATGTTTCTTAACCTCTGTTTCATATTTTCTATCATTTTTTCTCTATGCTATATTCAATAACTTTTTCAAATCTGTCTTGGGTAATATACTATTTGATCTGCCCATTCAATTTAAAATTTTAATGAAAATATTTTCCATTTATAGAAGTTTCATTTGGTTCTTTTTCAAATCTGCCCATTCATTTTTCATAAAGTCTAACCCCTTCATATATTTCTAATTTTTTATCCTTTAAACATACTTACTTTATTGCTTATATTACACTGTCTTTTTTCTGAGGCCTTTGATGAATTAATCATCTGTTGTATCTGCTGACTTTCACTCATGATGGATTGTTTGCTCAACTATTTTGTAGTTCTTAATGAAAAATTAGTTTCAGAAGAACTTTTGTTTTATGATCTTTTATTAATTTCTTTACTTTCACTTGGGGTTTCATAACCATTATGCATAGTTAAAATTAAAAGTTTTAAACTAACTGGTGCAAGACCCAGGTACAGAGGATTTTTGGCCCATCAGAACCATTGAAGATATAAGCTTACTGGTCATTTTGCTGGGCACACTGGGACACTGACGCTCATTTATCCTTTCATTGGGTTGAAGCCCTTTGAGAATTCCAACTTTTGTAGGAGTCTCAGCTTCAACTTCCTCAACGTTAGCCTACCAAGATCTCATAAACTGTTGCTTTGTAATTTTAAAAACCAGTATCTAATCATCTCTGAACTTTCTCTTTCTCTTTTGGGAGGTGTAGTATCAACTATTGCTTACTGTTCTGACTATCAACACATTGTCATCTTTCTAGTTTCCTCACCAAGACTGAAAGTATGCTCCTTTCATGTCTTGTACATTGCCGGAGCAGCAGGGCCTAGCATAGTGCTGGTACACAATAATAAACAACTAATACATTTTGTTGAATGAATAAATGAATGGATGTGACATGTGGTACTAGACTACTTCTTTTGAAGAGAAATTAAACAGTCTTCTCCCTCAAGGCCAGAGAGGAGATAGATTGGCAAACAAGTAGTTCTCCTAGGAGATGCTATAATAGAGGGATAGGCAAAGTATCATCATATGGGGGAAAAAGTTTTGTGAAGATGGTGGCATTAGAGGGGAGCCTTGAAGAATGAGTAGGGTTTCATTTGGAGGTGGGATGGAAGAAAAAGCATGGCAGGCAAGGGGGATGGCACAAGTAAATGTGTATATGTGTGGAATTAAAGGTTATGCTGTGGAAACTGAAGGTCACCTCTTTGGCTGACTTCTGTCTCGCGGCAGCTATGAGAATGCCTATGGGAATGTCCCTTGTAGACATCCAAGTCCAGGGAGTGTAATTGACCAAGGGTCCCAGCTAATACCCTCTGAAATCTGCAAACCAGTCCACCTGGGGTCTCATCAAGACCATGGGCATCCCTAGCGGCTGCACTCAGCCAGTGGCAGACACTAAGACTGGCCCATTCCTAAGAGTGATGGAACTCCTTTGTTGGCTGACTCTCCCCGGATGTGCTCTGACATCTCTTCCTAGTGGCCTTGTTACAACTTTCTCAGGGTCTTTGGCAGACCCTGATGATTCTACCCAGCATCCCCTCCCTCTCTCCTTCATTGGGGGTCAAATTGCCGTGACAGTCGGAGAGTTCTTCGAGCCTTGTCCGGTTCCCTCCCCATTTTCCCCTCCACAGGTGTTAGCCTTCATTAAATCTGTGCCTTGGTAATCTCACTGTGCTGTTTGCTTCTCTGTAGACCCAGATCATCACATACTATCTGAATCTTCTGCAGGGAGGTGATAGAAAAAAAGACTGGATGGATCCATCTTGTTGAAGGCCTAGAATACCACCCTTGAGTTTGGGATGTAGGCAGAGGGAGTGCTGGGGAAGATAGTACAGGAAGGAGAAGTGTCATCTGGTTCATATTTTGGGAGGGTGATCATGGTGGAAGCAGGAAGGGGTGGCTTTTTAGGAAGTCATTGCAGTGAACTTGATGGGACGTGGCAGGCCTGTGTAGGAACAGAGGAGATGGCAAACTGACTTCACGGCTTCCACAGAAGAGATCCTAACTCTAGTGTCAAATTTTACCTTCTCTCAACTTTATGGAAAGAAGGCAGTCTTTTCATTAAGTTTATTACAGAAGACCCTACAGGTGAAGTATTAGCAGAAAAACATCACTCTGGGCCCCATCCCCTATTATTTTCAGGCATGGCCTCCCTATAGAGTCTGTTGGAAAGGTACTTGAAAAACAATAACAGTTTAGGCTTCTGTCACCAGCCTTCTTTTATCTCAAGTGCAACCGAAAAGGGAAAGGATACTTTCCACAAGTTTTGTGATATTGTCTGTCCAGGGTCTCTGGCAAGTTGTCCAGAAAATGAAGCCCCAAAGGAGCCCTTGTGACCTGTGAGCCCTACGAGGTGTGGGGTACGGTGAGGGGTTCCCACGAGGGAGGTGATCTCTTTGGGGGATGGCCCAGAAGCTCCATGTTTTAGATTTGAAATTGGAAGGCAGCTTAAGAAACCACAAAACTGTCTGTTGTTACCGGACGTGGGGGCGTGGGGGCGAGGGCCAAGACAGGAATTACATGAGGAATGTTGGCCAAGCCTGCTCCAGCCCCGGCTTCCAAGGCAGCTGCTCCCTTTGTACCCAGACCAACGCAGAAGAATGGTGCCCTGGAAAACAGGCGGGCATGGGGGTCCTCAAGAGGCCCCTGGCAGTGGGGAATACAAGCGCTGCCATGCCCTGAACGAAACTGTCAACCTTTTAAACTTCCGGCTGAATGGGTAGGGACCAGGCGGTCAGGGGCTTGGAGGGCGAATTGGCACATTTACCCCCAGACCTCATTTCAAAGTGAGGCATTAGCGGCTTCCTAACTGAACAAACAGGAAGCCTGTTAAAAATGCCATTGTCCCTTCCCGCCTGTTGCGCTGACAGGACTGTGAAATGGCCAAGTCAAGGGGCCCGGGGACAGGCAGCTGCCGGTGCCACCTGTGTCTATGTGAGTCCAGCTAAGTGATCTCCTCTGCAGCCCTGCCCCCAGCCCTGCGGAGCCGGGGTCCCTGGAGCCTGGGGCCGGCGGAGGACTCATGGGAGAAGGGAGGAAAGAAGCAGTTGTCACCTCGTCCCTGGGTCCCCGGCTGAAAGCACGCGGTGCTGCCTCTGTTTCAGTCCTGATCAGGAGCTGGTCTCGCCCCCAGCCCCAGCCTCCCAAATGCTCTGGCTGGAAACCAGATCAACACGGAACACCTGCCTTCCATGCTGCCCCACAGACACAATGCCCCACATGCTGGTTGGCAGAAGAGAGAAAGGAGGCCCATTAAAGAAAAACCCCTGACGGTATTAAGAAGGGCAGTCCTGCTGCTGTGTGACCTCTCTCTCTTGCACACACACACACACACACACACACACACACACACACACACACACTCCCAGGGCTGTAAATTTAGTTTTGCACTTATCTGGGGCTCCTTCCCTGTCAATCAAACACTAAATGAGATAGCGTTCTCCTCTGGGGCCACGGCCTCTGTGGATACTAGGTGTATAGGACTGTGTGTACAGGTGTGTAGGTGTGTATGTGTGTGTGTGTGCGGCGATGCGTTCTGGGGCCTGGTGGTTACCAGCAGAGCAGTCCGGGAAAGGCACGAGTGAAAGAGGGGTCACACTTCTAAGCCGGATGCTTGGTGGCCCAGGCATCTGTCCGTTCTAATTCCCCACCCCTCAGTGCCTGGGCTGTGCAGTGAGGAGGGGCATCTCCCGCTGGGGTGCCGGAACAGCAGGGGACCACGTGGATGGCAAGTCAGGGTGACAATGCTTCCCTGGCCGCAAAATGACAGTTCATATCCTCTCATTGTCACCATCACCCCTGAGCCTGAAGTGGCGGGTCCTGGGCCTAAACCACGCTGGCTGGCGGGGTGGGGGCCATCGGTCTGTCTGTCGGCCTGGCCTCTCCCGGTTCATCAGTGGTGGCTCCCTGCCAAGCCCGCCCGGCCAGCCGTCTCAGACAGTGGGGCTCTGTGAGCTGGTCTCCTGTGGGCAGCTGGTTGTTTTTCTATAGAGGGGACTCGTCATTAGAGGCCCCGGAGGATGAGGGGAGGCACCTTGAGCTGTTTTCCTTTCTCTTTGGCCCCCCCATTTACTTTTCCTCTTGGAAGGAGCACGGCCACCGGCCGGTGCCCACAGTTCACTTGTCCTGGTGAAGGCAGCTTGACAGCTGCATAAATCACGTGGCGATACCACTAATAGGTCGCTGCCTGAGACTGTACCGGACCACCCAGGCGCAGCCCCAGCCGGCCTCGGAGGCTGCACACGAATACAGTAATGCAAATCGCTTAACCCTTTATTAATCCACAGCACCAGGACAAACGGCTCCTAATGTCCTCTTCCCTCCCCTCCCTATGCCCAGACCAGCTTCATCTGCCCCTCATCCCTCCTCTCCACGCCACCCAACTTCTTACACCTCCCTTCCCCACCCAGCGTTCTCCCATTCTCTCCAGGTTGTGGCTGACCCTGGGCTTCTTCCATGGGATGGAAGGACCAGGGCTTTGAGCTAACATGAGACGGCATTGCCTGGGGATCCTGAGACTGAAGGAGGGGCCTTGGGTAAGACAGAGGCTGCGAGCTGAGCGCACAGGATTCTGGCCTTTGCAACTCCTACTTCTTGGCCTCAAGCGTGGTTTCTTCACAGTCTAGTGACAGGTGTCCTGGGCCCCTGTCCTGGGTGCCAAAGGAAAGGGAAGTGTGCAGTGAAGATGGAGCAAGAAAACCATGCCCCGCGTGGAGGTTCTTCCCTCCAGCTGTGTTTCTAAGTGCTAATGATGCATGCTCAACTGGTGCAAGGTGTCAGGACGCCAGACAGAATGAGACAGCGTCCCACTCTCTGGAGCTCCCGGTCCTGCACACCACAATGTCACCAAGCTGTCTTCTCCCTGGCCCTCCCAGGGACTGTCCCCTGCAGCCACCCCCCTGCTGGTTCTCCCACAGTGCAGCTAGCCTCCAGCTGCTCCAAACGCCCAGGCTGCTCCTCCAAGGAGCCTTAGCATTATTTGCTGTTTCTTTTCTTAAGGGAATCTAAGAAAGGATGTGGCTCCCTCCCTCACATCCTTCAGGTCTTTGCTCAAGTGCCAACTTCTCAGTCAAAACTTATCACCCATTTTGGCACTGCAGCTAAATTATAAGTAACCCCCATGCATCGCCTCTGCTTTATTTTTCTTTATAGCATTTACTCACTTTCAAACACTCTGTATAATTTTCTTCTTTATTTTATTGTATGCATTCCCCTCTAGCAGGGTGTTTCTTTCAGGGTAAGAACTTTTAATTGCTTTGTTCACTGATGTATCCTGGATGAATAAATTACTGCTTCTAGATACTAGGTGCTCAATGAATATTTGTTGAGTGATTAAATGTTATAGTGGAGGAGTATGGCATAAATATTGGAGACCTGAGGGAAACAGTGATGTATTGGCATATAAGGGCTGGGGAAGGAGTAGTGAGTCCCAAGAATCAATATTCCTATCAAGGAACTTGGAAGCCATCAGGGAATTAAGGAGATTTACTTTCTTTTTGTAATTACTTAGTGCTACACCATCACCTCCAAAAAATATCTATTTATTTTCCCTTGAAAATAGTTTATTTGTGGTAGGCTAAATAATGGTCCCTAAAACTGTTCATGTACTGATTCACAGATGTGATTAAACTGGTGATCTTATGATGAGGAATTATCTTGGCTTATCTGCATGGCTGAGTGTAATCATGAGTGTTCTTATGAGGCAGACAGGAGGATCAGAGAGAGAGAAGTGACCCTGCAAGCAGAGGATGGAACCATGAAGGGTCACAAGCTGAGGAATGCAGGAAGTGATATAAATTTCATATCAGTTCAGTTCAGTTCAGTTGTGTCCAACTCTGCCACCCCATGAACTGCAGCATGCCAGGCCACCCTGTCCATCACCAACTCCCGGAGTCCACCCAAACCCATGTCCATCGAGTCGGTGATGCCATCCAGCCAGCCATCTCATCCTCTGTCGTCCCCTTCTCCTGTCCCCAATCTTTCCCAGCATCAGGGTCTTTCCAAATGAGTCAGCTCTCTGCATCAGGTGGCCAAAGTACTGAAGTTCCAGCTTCAACATTAGTCCTTCCAGTGAACACCCAGGACTGATCTCCTTTAGGATGGACTGGTTGGATCTCCTTGCAGTCCAAGGGACTCTCAAGAGTCTTCTCCAACACCACAGTTCAAAAGCATTGATTCTTCGGCATTCAGCTTTCTTTAGAGTCTAACTCTCACATGCATACATGACCACTGGAAAAACCATAGCCTTGACTAGACAGACCTTTGTTGGCAAAGTAATATCTGCTTTTAAATAGCTGTCTAGGTTGGTCATAACTTTCTTTCCAAGGAGTAAGCGTCTTTCAATTTCGTGGCTGCAATCACCATCTGCAGTGATTTTGGAGCCCCCCAAAATAAAGTCAGCCACTGTTTCCACTGTTTCCCCATCTAGGCTCTTAATTAGCTTTGAAATAAATGCATCTTCCATAAGTTTCTAGTTGATACATATCGAAATTGTGTCTGTCTCCTATTTTGGTAAATCAAGGCCATTTGACATGTTTCTTCATTTACCCTCAAGACTCATTTGGGGCCTTTAACCACTCCTTCTGCTCCTCTTTCCTCTCAGAAGAGATGCCCCTCCTCATTTATGATTTATATTTATGTTCTTGGAATTTATCTCTTCTGCTTAAAGCCAGCAAAAACAACAACTTGGATGCCATTGTAATTGTCAACATCATCTCCTTACTAATGATATGTGATATGCCACCCTTGTCTACACACACACACACACACACACACACACACACACACACATGGGTGTCCTGTGGTGATGCAGTGCAGTCTTCATATTTATCAGGGCATCCTCACAAAAGGTATACACAGCCACTCTGGGGCTTTAGCCTGATGCCTTGTAGATAGCTGATACACAAACTCAGAGAATAAACTAGCATGTCTAATAGAAACATCTTTGTTATTTGAAATGATCAGAAATAGTCTAGTAAGAGATAGTTGTTTTCCATAGCCTGTATGCCAATTTTCATGCCTTGTTAATCTTTTTATTATTAATCATAACAATATAATAATAACAATGATGATATCTAACATTTGTTGTTGTTATTCAGTCACTCAGTTGTATCCTACTTTTGAAACCCCATGGAATGCAGCACACCAGGCCTCCCTGTCCATCACCATTCCCTGGAGGTTCCTCAAACTCCGTTGAGTTGGTGATGATGCCATCCAGCCATCTCATCCTCTCTCATCCTCCCTCTTCCTGCCTTCAATCTTTCCCAGCATCAGGATCTTTTCCAATGAGGTGGCTCTTTGCATGAAGTGGTCAAAGTATTGGAGCTTCAGCTTTAGCATCAGTACTTCCAATGAATATTCAGGGTTGATTTTCTTTAGGATTGACTGGTTTGATCTCCTTGCTGTCCAAGGGATTCTGAAGGATCTTCTCCGGCACCACAGTTCACAAGCATCAGTTCTTCAGTGCTCAGCCTTTTTTATTGAACATTTATTTATCTAACATTTATTGACCATTTGCTCTGTGCCAAGACTCTTCATCTCATACAAATCCTAGAAGGATGATACTGTCATTACCCTTCACCCTGCCCCCTCAACCTAGAGACTCCTACTCAGATTTCTCTTATTGAATATTGTACAAAGTGTTAGCGCAGGCCTGTTAACCAGAAGTACCAATGGGACCTTAGTTTCTAGGTAGACAGAGTGTCGGTGATACACCAGAACCTCTAGCCCACACTGGGGCACCGTGCAGGTGAACCGATAAACTTGGCAGGACTTCAAACTGAAGTCCCAAACTGGTGAGGCCTCTAGACTCAGCAGAGTAAACTCAAAACCACTAGAGGGACCTCCAGAAACTGGCGCAAGGAAGACAGAGATGAGAAATTGCTTTTGTAGCAAATAAGCTCATACTTCCAAATTCTGAAGCAAGAGAGTAAAAGCACCACCATATGAGCGTGTTCTCAGATTTGAAAAACAGATTGCCAAAGAAAAAGTTCTTATATTTATAGGGTAAGATACAGATTTTCAAATACGTGTATTTAAAAAAAAACCTGAATGATAATGACAAGATACATGTATAAAGTATCTTAACTCAAGAAATTAAAAAAAAACAACCAAAAATCCAAAGTAAATTCAAAGAAAATATGAAACATAAATTAATGAAATAAGCAAAATCTTTAAAAGAGAAAACTGATTCTTTAAAAAGATTATCTCTGATGAGATTATGTGTGTGTGTGTATGTGCATGTGTGCTTGAGCAAGACAAAAAGAGAAAAGAGGATAAACATTAGAAATAGAAAAGGCGAAATAATTCAGATACAGCGATTAAAAAAAAAACAAAAAACAAGAATAACAGGAATATCTCTAAGCCCTAACTGAAAATTTAGGTACTAAAGGAAAACTATGTGACTCTGACCCACTCTGCCTCTCTCTCCACACATTCTTCAATCACTTGCTATTTCCATGCTTCTCCTGCCAGCCATGAACATCCTCAGTTTCATCTGAACTTTACATCCATGAAATTGTTGGAGGGAACAAGACATGTAAGTAGGGTTGTCAGATGTAGCAAATGAAAACATGGGATGCCCAATTAACTTTGAATTTCAGATAGACACAAATCACTTGCTTGTTATTTCTATGTCCCAAATATGCAGTGTGGGACATACTTAACATGAAAAAATGATTCAATATCTGTAATCCAAATTTAACTGGTCACCCTATTTTTTTTTACCTGGCAACCCTACAAGTTTTGGATCTGTTGAGTTTGATAACTGGAAAGGTTGCCAGATTTAGCAAATAAAAGTACAGGACACCCAAATATGTGCTAATTCGGTCATCAGTTCAGTTCAGTCGCTCAGTCATGTCCGACTCTTCGCGACCCCATGAACCGCAGCACACCAGGCCTCCCTGTCCATCACCAACTCCCGGAGTCCACCAAAACCCATGTCCATTGAGTTGGTGATGCCATCCAACCATCTCATCCTCTGTTGTCCCTTTCTCCTCCTTCCCTCAATCTTTCCCACCATCAGGGTCTTTTCCAATGAGTCAGTTCTTTGCATCAGGTGGCCAAAGTATTAGAGTTTAAGCTTCAACATCAGTCCTTCCAATGAACACCCATGACTGATCTCCTTTAGGATGGACTGGTTGGACCTCCTTTCAGTCCAAGGGACTCCCAAGAGTCTTCAACACCACAGTTCAAAAGCATCAATTCTTCAGCACTCAGCTTTCTTTAGAGTCCAACTCTCACATCCATACATGACCACTGGAAAAACCATAACCTTGACTAGATGGACCTTTGTTGGCAAAGTAATGTCTCTGCTTTTTAATATGCTGTCTAGGTTGGTCATAACTTTCCTTCTAAGGAGTAAGCGCCTTTTAATTTCATGGCTGCAGTCACCATCTGCAGTGATTTTGGAGCCGCCCCCCCCAAAAAACATCAGCCATTGTTTCCACTGTTTCCCCATCCATTTGCCATGAAGTGATGGGACCAGGTACCATGATCTTAGTTTTCTGGATGTTGAACTTTAAGTCAACTTTTTCACTCTCCTCTTTCACTTTCATCAAGAGGCTCTTTAGTTCTTCTTCACTTTCTGTCATTAGAGTGGTGTCATCTACATATCTGAGGTTACTGATATTTCTCCAGGCAATCTTGATTCCAGCTTGTGCTTCCTCTAGCCCAGTGTTTCTCATGATGTACTCTGCATATAAGTTAAATAAGTAGGGTGACATAGACAGCTTTGATGTACTCCTTTTCCTGTTTGGAACCAGTCTGTTGTTCCATGTCCAATTCTAACTTTGCTTCCTGACCCGCATACAGGTTTCCCAAGAGGCATGTCAGGTGGTCTGGTATTCCCATCTCTTTCAGAATTTCCACAGTTTATTGTGATCCACACAGTTAGAGACTTTGTCATAGTCAATAAAGCAGAAATAGATGTTTTTCTGGAACTGTCTTGCTTTTTCGATGATCCAGCGGATGTTGCCAATTTGATCTCTGGTTCCTCTGCCTTTCCTAAAACCAATTTGGTTACACTTATACTAAAAATCTATGTGCTGTTTACCTGAAATTCAAAATTAGGTAGACATTCTAAATTTTGCATGGTGACTCTAATCCCTAGGAGAAGGTTTACTGTTTGAGAGGAGCCTAACTGTGGAAGGCCCTGGGGTGGGAATTAATCATCCTGTCTGAAGATTCTACTAAGGTGTCTTGGAGAAGCCCAGAAGCCAGAGGAGACGCTGGAGAGGGATGCTTTCTACTTGGGGTTCTGGTAAGAGGGTCTAGCATGCTCTCTGATTTGGGGAGGACATGGGGCTTCCCTAGCTCTTGGGCAGCTTTGTTGAAGAGTCAGTATCCAAATCCAGATCAGATCTACTTTGGGTCCTTCAGAGTGGAACATCTCTCTGTCCAAAATGTATTCTGATCTTGATTTATTCAGTGCATCATTATAGAAGATCTATAGCTCAGAGTTTCTGAACCAAACAATAGTGTGGGGAAGGGAGGGAGGAAATGGCTTATGCCTTTTTCCAACTGTTGGTTAATCATTTTGGATTGTTAAAGGTTAAGTCAGAAAAAGGTAAAAATGTGTGTGTTGTGGGGGTGGGGGCAAACTTGGGGTCTACACTGCCTTTTACCTTCTGTCTTTTACCTTCTGGCTTAATTCCCTTTTATCAACTTTGTTTACCCTCCCCCCACTCTGGTCTCGTACAAAATACTTGCAAAAGAACATTAACAGGAGAAGGATCAAAAATCTTGTTTTCTTTTCATTCTTTTTGATTTATGTTCCTTTGTCTTGAAAGCTCCTGTAATCTCCCACATCTTCAGAGCCAGTTCCGTGCTGACAGGGTAAAGGCAGCCAAAACTCCCCTGGCTTTGAGATAAACCATCCCAAGCTGGATCACTAACTAGCTACACAAACTTTCTCCCTTGAGCCTTCTCTGAAATGTTGGGAACTCTAGAACGTCTGCTTTGAAAATGAGGGAAAGCAAACATTATAGACCACATCTTTAGAAACATGTAATCAGAGCTTTTTATTAACTCTGGTGGGAGTAGGACCTTGTATTGAATTGGTCTGGTAATTCCTTTATTGCAGCTGACATTTATTGAGGGGCTACTATATGCTGCGGGCTAAGGCTGTAGGGGAGGCAAAGATAAACATGATGAGGTTGTGCCTTCAGGAACTTGCTTGTAAAATAGTTGGGGGCAAACATAACCAGTCTTCTAAGATCCCACGCTATACCAGGTCAGATAACCCTGCTTTACACTCTTCTGGCAGTCTGTGTCTTCCTAATATTGCAGATTAAAAAATACGTTGACTCCTGTAAGGATTGGTGTCTTGCTTTCCCACTAGTTTCTATGCTCTGTGAGCTCCAGGAGGGGAGGGACTGGGTCTAACTTGAAGATACTCAGAAAAGGGCACCATGGCCTCCTTAAACACTGTACAGCTACGTGAACTCAACTCACGGCAAGGACCTGCAGGATGTTTACTCAGAGGGCATTCTTCCCGGTGGAAGGGGGACATAATGCCCCACATGGCTCTTACCAGGGGATATCAGACTCAACCCAGAGACGAGGATCCGTCTTTAGAGCTTGCAGCATCCCCACCTTCGCTGACCTCAGCTTCAGAGGAATTAGCACCAAACCCTAAATCATGAACACTGCAATCAGAAGGTTCCCTGTGCCCTCTGGGAGAGGCAGGGACCTGATCCCAGTTACTACCTGAAGCCCGAGGGTCAGTGACCGTGTGTAGCTTAGAGAAAATCTTGGCTAAGCAATAGGGACTTGAGAATGTTCCTAGCACAGTTAGGTAATCATCTGATTGACTTTCCAAAATTTGTCACTTTGGAAAATAAAGGGGGGGCCCTATTATTAATTACTCTTAACCAGGCATCAGTCAGGATTTTCTCAGGCAAAGTATTAATAGTCTGAATGGCTATACTATAGTATAGTGGTTAATAGTGCAAACTCTGAAGCCAGACAGTCTGAGTCCAATCCAACTCTGCCACTCATTAGCTGTGTGACCTTGAGATGTTACTCAAGCTCTCCGTGTTTTAGTTTCCTCAGCTGTTAAACTGAATATGAAAACAGTTCCATCTCACATGGTTGTGTTTAAGATTCTATGAGTAGAAAAATGCTAGTAAAGTGCCTGGGTGCAGGGCAAATGCTACAAAATTGTTTGCTATTGTTTTTATTAAGGAATGGAAAGAGAGGTATGTATTTTTCAAAATTCCATAATGGGGCAAGCACTCAACTTGGTGATATATATACATTTTGTTTTATAATCTTTAAGTAACACTACACTGTTGGGATTTTTAACCCAACTTTAGGTATGGGGAAACTGAGGTTCTAATGAGGCTAAATCAAGTCGATTCATGTGTGATCTGAGCTCTGTTATGCCTCAAAGCCCAGGCTCAGCCTGTTATTACCATTCTGCTCTGGCAGAGGGAGCTACCCCCACCCCTCGCCCTTGTTCCAGTTCAGTGGTTCAGGGAACAGCTCATAAATACCTCCTACATTTGATAGTTCCTCAGATAGTATTTGTCGATGTTGTTCCCTCCACCTGAAAACACTTCGTCTGCTTGTTTAGCTTTGTTGGCTTCACTTTACATCTAACTCTAGCTCAAGCATCACCTCCTCTGGCAATCCTTCCTAGATCATCCACCCTAGTCTTCAGTCTGAATTAGGTTTTCCTCCATGGTCCTACTTGATGGTCCTATAAAAACTCTTAGTCCACGCTATGTAATTATCTATTTCCCTTACTAGCCTACAAGCTTTCCATGTCTATTCACCTCACTAAACATAGTACCTGGGCATAGCAGGTACTCACTAAACTTGTGTGGGCTGGATGGACTCGTGAGTGAGCTGTGGAGAAATGTTGAGAGATACCTGTAGAGAAGGGACAGAGCCTGGAGATGCGGCATGTCATGTTGGGATCCAGACTTCAGGTTGTTGCAACATGAACAGAGGGGAGAGATCTGAATAAGCAAAGTGATAAGCAAGGGGTTTTCAGTCCCAGATGTTCTTCTGGGTGGATTAGAAGGAAGGAGAGTAGGGGCCTTGAGAAAAGTGATGAGGTTCCTGAAACAACACAGGCTTCTGGTGATGAGGTTGGCAATGGGAAGGGACAAGAAGATTCATTTGGAGAAATGGGCTCAAGAGAAAACTGATGATTCAAGAGAAGACTCAGAGTGTTCCTTGCTGTTAATCAAACTAAGAATCAGAATACAAGAACCAAAGTAAGACCAGAAATAAAAGCTGGAGACCAGGCTCAGGGCAGACTGGATTCTCTGGGTTGCCTGGAACCTCACTTCTACAATGCAGGGAGAAGTCAGAACCAGGTGAGCTACAAGAGGTCTGAGGCTTCATGGCAAACCCACCTTCTCTTTCCAGATCTGACCCTTAGAAAAAAGACACAGACATCAGTCCTAGAAAGACCTGAAAATAAAGGACGTTTTTCAATCAGGCAATAAGCTTTTACACTTTTCCTTCTAGGACATGAAGCAATCACAGGGTTTCTCTTATCTGTGAGAAGGATTTGGGCCATATTGACTACAGTTAAGTATGTTGTGCTGATGAATTGAGGGCTCAGTAGAAACAGTTTCTGAAAAGTTCAAAGAAACAACATGTATTTGTTAATTGGTTAATGTGTGGTAACTTTTAAAAAGAATTAGCATTTATTTTGTTTTATTTCCTGCTAAATTAATACATGTTTATTGCAGAAAATTTGAAAAAGGCAATCACAATGAAGATTCAGTTCAGTTCAGTTCAGTTCCGTTTAGTTGCTCAATTGTGTCAGACTCTTTGTGACCCCATGGACTGCAGCACACCAGGCCTCCCTGTCCATCACCAACTCCCAGAGCTTGCTCAAACTCATGTCCATTGAGTCTGTGATGTCATCCAACCATCTCATCCTCTGTCATCCCCATTTCCTCCTGCCTTCAATCTTTCCCACCATCAGGGGCTTTCCAATGAGTCAGTTCTTTGCATCAGGTGGTCAAAGTTTTGGAACTTCAGCTTCAGCACCAGTCCTTCCAATGAATATTTAGGACTGATTTCATTTAGGTTTGACTGTTTGGATCTCCTTGCAGTCCAAGGGACTCTCAGGAGTCTTCTCCAACATCACAGTTCAAAAGCATCAATTCTTCAGCGCCCAGCTTTCTTTATAGTCCAACTCTCACATCCATACGTGACTACTGGAAAAACTGTAGCTTTGACTAGACGGACCTTTGTTGGCAAAGTAATGTCTCTGCTTTTTAATATGCTGTCTAGGTTGGTCATAGCTTTTCTTCCAAGGAGCAAGCATCTTTTAATTTCATGGCTGCAGCAGTGATTTTGGAGCTCAAGAAAATAAAATCTGTTACTGTTTCCATTGTTTCTCCATCTATTTGCCATAAAGTGATGGGACCAGATGCCATGATCTTAGTTTTTTGAATCTTGAGTTTTAAGCGAGCTTTTTCAATGATGATTAAATCACCAGTAATTCAAATACCCGGTGATGATCATGGTCAACATTGGGAGAATTCTCATAGTCAGTCATTGTGTGGCCTTCAAATTGTTAATGTGATTTAGGCATTCTGAAGGCAAAAGGGAAATTCCACTATGGGTGAAACTGAGGGGCACTTTTTTTAACGAGATGGATGCTAGTAGGGTTTAGATGATTGCTATTTGGTGATTACCAGATATTTCCCTAAGTACTGTATACTCAGAAAATATTCCATGTTTTATGTCCCTGGTGGCTCAGATGATAAAGCATCTGCCTACAATGTGGGAGACCCAGGTTCAATCCCTGGGTTGGGAAGATCTCCTGGAGAAGGAAATGGCAACCCATGCCAGTATTCTTGCCTGGAAAATCCCAAGACAGAGGAGCCTAGTAGGCTAGAGTCCATGGGGTGGCAAAGAGTCGGACATGACTGAGCGACTTCACTTTCACTGTGTAAATGTGCCTATTTATACATGTAGTGTCATATTACAAGAAAGGTTTGGTAAAT